>NC_045604.1:39981731-40606731 GCF_009762305.2 Zalophus californianus
TCTTGGTGAGAGGAATAGGGAAAAGCACATCTATTTCATCTTTCTAGACGTGAAAGTATTTCTCATTGACCTTTGAAATTTCTTCTAATGCCCAGGTATTAATACTTTCCCTGTTACTCATGTTGTAGATATTTTCTCCCAGGTGCAACTTGTCTTTTAATTTTGCTTTTGAAATCTTTCATCATTTTGTTCACAGGAATTTTTAAGAAGACAAAAATTTAAGAACAGGTCAAAGAAAAGCAGACAATTAGAGAAAGAAATGTGACTGGCTAACAACTAGCATATGACATTTGATATCATCAAGTTCATTTTGAAGGACGGTGAAATTATAGGGGTGCTACAAATGTAAGGTTTTAAGGTTACATTTTAAGTTTCAAAATATAAAAGCCATGATGAAAAAATTTAGTGAAATATCAGTCAATCCATGGTTTTGTGTACTTATGAAGAACTGAAAAAACTATATAAAGATTTTTCATTCTATATGCAATCACTAGCTATAAAAAAATAAAAAATATTTAGAAGCCAAATGAAGATGTTCAATTTAGAAGGAATATCATGGAGATGTTAGAGATTCTTCTAAAACTAGGGATGTAAAGAATCTGTTTTATTCCATTTTTGTTATTTTTGGGCAATCCACAAAAGAGATATAAGATTAAAGCACTGGAAGTATTTAGAGAAGAATTCCTTTCAAAGGTGTAGAATTCTTAGTAATCTAGGTAAGACAAATAATCTCTATGAGGGCTGAATGATCTTTTAAGTGTATAGTAGAACCATACTGTATTTTACTAAATGCATCAAATTACTAGGTCCCAATAAAGAAAGAAATGTTACCTAAATATAAGTTTCCTTTTAACATAATGGCCTACTTTTCCTGTTTCCCAAGATGCCTTCAGCTTCTTATGTGCTTTTTGTATATAGTATTAATTCTGCAACATAATGCTCTTGAGAATTCACAGCATATCTAGTTTCCTCTGAAAAGTATTTTAGAGGATTACTCTGCTTGGTTTTGTGTTACTGGCCTCACATAATCACATATCCTATATTATACTGGATGAAAATTACCTTGGAAGGTTTGGGAAATTTTATGGATGCTAATGTAGATATCTATTTCACCATTATATCTGCAATTGGCATTCAATTTTCTCCAAGGAAAGGGGATGTAGGTGCTGGATTAATCTCTAAGCCTCATTTCAGGCTTGTTCATTAATAAAAATTTACCTGAACTATAAACTACCAGGAAAATTAGTTTGATTTATACTTGCCATTTACTTGTCTATTTCCTGAGACAGTTGCTAATGCAATATACAATATGGGTAGGAATAGTAACAAAGAGAAGCAAGTTAGCCATAGTTGGCTAGAAAATTCTCTCCTAAAATTATAGTCTGAAATACCAATTAAATGTCTTCATATCATGATGTAAGTATAAAAGAATGGTATGTGGTTAATTATTGAACTGTGGAAATGTAATGGTAAGACAATATTTGATAGCCTGGAAAGGAACATTTTTTAAAAAATTAGCAGTATATTTCACTGTACTGGAAGGTGGTATTTTAGAGGTTTTAGGTGGGAACCATATGGAATTGCCATTTTTGTAGGTTAAATATTGTCCATTTCATATGATTTAATCTATAAAAATCACCTAAACAGACCACACATATTGGGCAAGACATTTTTAAATAGTAAAATCCTAGACTTCTCTTTGTAGCAGGTGAGTCGGGATGAAGTTGGGGAGAGCAGGTGTAGCATGTTGGATCACAGGACACAGGAAACAGGAAAGCGGGCTCTTCTGCCCAACCCTTTTTAAAAGGTTGAACACTACTTCCAGGCCAACTAGGATATCTTCACCACCTTCCCCCACCCCCTCCCCAACAGGTGCATTGAGGTGTGAGAGTCTGGATCAGTCCAGTGGCAGAGGAACCAGCCATTCCCAGCATGACAGGGACCTGCGATTGATGCCGAAGCAGCATGAAAAAAATAACATGGAAAATACAGGAAAAGTAATCATGGAAAGATACAGAATAACAGAAAAAGGAGCAATGCCTCCTCATCTCTATTTCTATCCTGGTATGTGACCTATTTTATTTATTTGGTGCTTTATAAAATAATTCCCCAGGAAGCTCCGGGTTATTTTTTCTCTCATAGACAGATCTGTGTGCTGTACTCGTAGCACTTGAGAAGTGGTTTGGATTTATGAACTAACATGCTTCCATGAGAAGCAAAGCCACAGCTCTCTAGGGGAAATGTAGCTGGGTTTCCTGAGTTAGCTGTTCTAGTCACTGGCACAAGTAGCCCATGTAAGTTTTAAAAATAATATGACCTTTTGGATCTAAGTTTCTGTTAGCCCTTCTCTGCCAAAAATGATCTCTTCGGTGTATTATTATTATTATTATTATTTTAATTTGTTTTTTAAATTTTATTATGTTATGTTAGTCACCATACAGTACATCATTAGTTTTTGATGTGGTCATCCATGATCCATTGTTTTCGTATAACACCCAGTGCTCCATGCAGTACGTGCCCTCCTTAATACCCATCACTGGGCTCACCCATCCCCCCAGCCCCCAATCCGCTCTAAAACCCTCAGTTTGTTTCCCGGAGTCCTTAGTCTCACATGGTTCGTCTCCCCCTCCGAGTCCCCCCCCCCATTTTCGCTTCCTTCTCCTAATGTCCTCCCTGCTATTCGTTATGGTCCACAAATAAGTGAAACCATAGGATAATTGACTTTCTCTGCTTGACTTATTTCACTTAGCATAATCTACTCTAGTCCCATCCATGTGGATGTAAAAGTTGGGTATTCATCCTTTCTGATGGCTGAGTAATAGTCCATTGTATATATGGACCACAGCTTCTTTATCCGTTCGTCTGTTGAAGGGCATCTCGGCTCTTCCCACAGTTTGGCTATTGCGGACATTGCTGCTATGAACATTGGGGTGCATGTGGCCCTTCTTTTCACTACATCTGTGTCTTTGGGGTAAATACCGAGTAGTGCAATTGCTGGGTCATAGGGTAGCTCTATTTTTAAATTTTTGAGGAACCTCCACACTCTTTTCCAAAGTGGCTGTACCAACTTGCATTCCCACCAACAGTGTAAGAGGGTTCCCCTTTCTCCACAACCTCTCCAACATTTGTTGTTTCTTTCCCTGTCCATTTTTTCCATTCTAACTGGTGTAAGGTGGTATCTCAATGTGGTTTTGATTTGAATTTCCCTGATGGCTAATGATGATGAACATTTTTTCATGTGTCTGTTAGCCATTTGTATGTCTTCTTCAGAGAAGTATCTTTTCATATCTTCTGCCCACTCTTTGACTTGATTATTTGTTTTTTGGGTGTTGAGTTTGAGAAGTTCTTTATAGATCTTGGATACCAGCCCTTTATCTGTAGTGTCATTTGCAAATATCTTCTCCCATTCTGTGGGTTGCCTTTGTTTTGTTGACTGTTTCCTTTGCTGTGCAGATGCTTTTTATCTTGATGAGGTCCCAAAAGTTCATTTTTGTTTTTGCTTCACTAGCTTTTGGAGATGTATCTTGAAAGAAGTTGCTGTGGGCAATGTCAAAGAGGTTACTGCCTATGTTCTCCTCTAGGATTTTAATGGATTCCTGTCTCACACTGAGGTCTTTCATCCATTTTGAGTTTATCTTTGTGAATGGTGTTAGAGAACGGTCGAGTTTCAGTCTTCTGCATGTGGCTGTCCAATTTTCCCAGCACCATTTATTGAAGAGACTGTCTTTTTTCCATTGCATATTTTTTCCTGCTTTGTCAAAGATTATTTGACCATAGAGTTGAGGATCCATATCTGGGTTGTCTATTTTGTTCCATTGGTCTATATGTCTGTTTTTGTGCCAGTACCATGCCGTCTTGGTGATCACAGCTTTGTAATATAGCTTGAAATCGGGCAATGTGATGCCCCCAGCTTTGTTTTTCTTTTTCAACATTTCCTTGGCAATTCGGGGTCTTTTCTGATTCCATACAAATTTTAGGATTGTTTGTTCCAGCACTTTGAAAAATGTCATTGGAATTTTGATCGGGATGGCATTGAAGGTATAGATTGCTCTGGGTAGCATAGACATTTTAACAACGTTTATTCTTCTGATCCATGAGCATGGAATATTTTTCCATCTTTTTGTGTCTTCTTCAATTTCTTTCATGAGTGTTTTGTAGTTCCTAGAGTATAGATCCTTTACCTCTTTGGTTAGGTTTATTCCGAGGTATCTTATGGTTTTTGGTGCTGTTGTAAATGGAACTGATTCTCTAATTTCTCTTTCTACAGTTGCATTGTTAGTGTATAAGAAAGCAACTGATTTCTGTGCATTGATTTTGTATCCTGCCACATTACTGAATTGCTGTATGAGTTCTAGTAGTTTGGGGGTGGAGTCTTTTGGGTTTTCTACATAAAGTATCATGTCGTCTGCGAAAAGAGAGAGTTTGACTTCTTCTTTGCCAATTTGAATACGTTTTATTTCTTTTTGTTGTCTGATTGCTGTTGCTAGGACTTTTAGTACTATGTTGCGCAATAGTGGCGAGAGTGGGCATCCTTGACGTGCTCCTGATCTTAAGGGAAAGGCTCTCAGCTTTTCCCCATTGAGGATGATATTCACTGTGGGTTTTTCATAGATGAATTTTATGAACTTGAGGAATGTTCCCTCTATCCCTATACTCTGAAGAGTTTTAATCAGGAAAGGATGTTGTATTTTGTCAAATGCTTTTTCTGCATCAATTGAGAGGACCATATGGTTCTTCTCCCTCCTCTTATTGATGTGTTCTATCATATTGATTGATATGCGAATGTTGAACCACCCTTGCATCCCGGGGATAAATCCCACTTGGTCATGGTGGATGATCCTTTTAATGTATTGTTGGATCCTATTAGCTAGGATTTTGTTGAGGATTTTGGAATCCATATTCATCAGGGATATTGGTCTGAAATTCTCCTTCTTGATGGGGTCTTTGCCTGGTTTGAGGATTAAGGTAATGCTGGCCTCATAGAATAAGTTTGGAAGTTTTCCCTCTGTTTCTATTTTTTGAAACAGCTTCAGTAGAATAGGTATTATTTCTTCTTTGAATGTTTGGTAGAATTCCGGAATCCATCAGGCCCTGGACTCTTGCTTTTTGGCAGGTTTTTGATCACTGCTTCAATCTCGTTACTGGTTATTGGCCTATTCAGGTTGTCAATTTCTTCCTGTTTCAGTCTTGGCAGCTTATAGGTTTCCAGGAAGGCCTCCATTTCATCCAGATTGCTCAGTTTATTGGCATATAGTTGTTGATAATAATTTCTAATAATTGTTTCTATTTCCTTAGTGTTAGTCGTGATCTCTCCCCTTTCATTCATAATTTTATTAATTTGGGTCCTTTCTCTTTTCTTTTGGGTAAGTCTGGCCAGTGGTTTATCGATCTTATTAATTCTTTCAAAGAACCAACTTTTAGTTTCGTTGATCTGATCTACTGTGTTTCTGGTTTCTAATTCATTGATCTCTGCTTTAATTTTAATTATTTCTTTTCTAATGCGTGGCTTAAGCATCGTTTGCTGCTTTTTCTCTAGTTCTTTAAGGTGTAGAGTTAGTTGGTGAATTCAGGATTTTTCTATTTTTTTGAGTGAGGCTTGGATGGCTATGTATTTCCCCCTTAGGACCGCCTTTGCAGTATCCTATAGGTTTTGGACCAATGTGTTTTCGTTCTCATTGATTTCCATGAATTGTTTAAGTTCTTCTTTGATTTCCTGGTTGACCTAAACATTCTTGAGCAGAGTGGTCTTTAGCTTCCAAGTGTTTGAATTTCTGCCCAATTTTTTCTTGTGATTGAGTTCCAGTTTTAAAGAATTGTGGTCTGAGAATATGCAGGGAATAATCTCAATCTTTTGGTATCAATTGAGACCTGATTTGTGACCCAGTATGTCGTCCGTTCTGGAGAAAGTTCCATGTGTGCTCGAGAAGAATGAGTATTCTGTTGTTTTAGGGTGGAATGTTCTGTAAATATCTATGAGGTCCATCTGGTCCAATGTATCATTCAAAGCTCTTGTTTCCTTGTTGATTTTCTGCTTAGATGATCTGTCCATTGCTGGGAGTGGAGTATTGAGGTCTCCTACAATTAACGTATTGTTATCAATATGACTATTTTGGTTAACAGTTGGATTACGTAGATGGCTGCTCCCATGTTGGGGGCATAGATATTTACAATTGTTAGATCTTCTTGTTGGATAGACCCTTTAAGAATGATATAGTGTCCTTCTGTGTCTCTAATTACAGACTTTAGTTTAAAATCTAATTTGTCTGATATAAGAATTGCCACCCCAGCTTTCTTTTGAGGTCCACTGGCATGGAAGATGGATCTCCAACCCTTCACTTTCAGTCTGGATGTAACTTTAGGTTCAAAATGAGTCTCTTGTAGGCAGCATATGGATGGGTCCTGTCTTTTTATCCAATCTGCAACCCTGTGCCATTTTATGGGAGCATTTAGGCCATTCATGTTGAGAGTGATTATTGAAAGATATGAATTAATTGTCATCATGTTGCCTGTGAAGACGTTGTTTTTATAGATTGTCCCTGGAAATTTCTGTTGTATATCATTCTTGGGGGCTTTCTCCTTTTATAGAACCCCCCCCTTAATATTTCTTGCAGGGCCGGCTTAGTGGTCCCATATTCTTTCAGTTTCTGCCCGTCATGGAAGCTCTGCATCTCTCCATCCATTCTAAATGACAGCCTTGCCGGATAAAGTATTCTTGACTTCATGTTCTTCTCGTTTAGTACCCTGAATATGTCTTGCCAGGCCTTTCTGGCTTTCCAGGTCTCTGTGGATAGGTCTGACGTTATTCTGATGTTCCTCCCTTGGTACGTAAGGAATCTCTTCCTCCTAACTGCCCTTAAGATGGTTTCCTTGGTTCTAAGATTTGCAAGTTTTACTATTGCATGCCGGGCTGTTGGCCTGTTTTCCTTGATCTTGGGAAGGGTCCTCTCTGCTTCTAAGATGCGAATGTTTGTTTCATTCCCCAGATTAGGGAAGTTCTCAGCTATGATTTGCTCAAATACATCTTCTAGTCCTCTCTCTCTCTCCACTCCCTCTGGGATTCCAATTATTCTGACACTGGAACGCTTCATGGTGTCACTTATTTCTCTGATTCTATTTTCATGGATTCTGAGTTGTTTTTCCCTGGCCTCCTCTTTTCCATTTCTATCTCTTATATTGTCTTCTAGGTCGCTTATTCATTCTTCTGCCTCACTTACCCTAGCTGTTAGATTATCTAGAGTAGATTGGATCTCACTGATAGCATTTTTAAGTTCTGCCAATTCAGCTTTCATTTCCGCCCTTAGAGACTCTATGTTGCCATTAATTGATTTCTCCATTCTAGCCATTGTCTTCACAATTGCTAGCCTGAATTCCATCTCCGACATCTTGGTTATATCTGCATCCATTTGTAAATCCACAGCATAAGTCATAATCTCTGAGTCTTTTCTATTTTGGGGGCTCCTCCTCCTAGTCATTCTGTTGATGGGTGTTTGAGGGAATGTATGGAGTCCAAATTATTGACCAGAACCCAAGCAAGATACACCTGTTTTCTTGGGACCTTAGGGTTGCTGGCCTCTTGTTTTCCCAGCCTATCTTCTGGGGGAGGGGTCTGCCGCGCTGTTACTCAGGCAACCCTGTTTGGGCAGTGTTGCCCTGCCCCCTGTGGTGGGGGATGGGCTCAGCGGGAATCAGTTTTTGGGGCTTTTGTTCTCTGGCGGCTTTCCCTTTCCGCATCTCTTCCACCAGTCAGAGCAGAAGAGATCGTTTCCAACCCTCTGCCTCAGAGCAGAGAGACCGCAGTCCATTCTTCAGTGAGCTCTCCAGGCCCCACTGTCTCCGTTTCTGTCTGTGCTGCTATAAAGTGCAACGTCCTGGGTTGTGCACCCCTCCACAGCGCTCCTAGTCCTGCCTCCAGGTCGGAGCACGTCTCTGCCCTTTGTGCTTCTAAAACCGCCAGCCGCTCCCAGTTCGCAGGAGTGACCCGCTGCTCTGGGTTTCCACCCCGGGGGCTGCCCTAAAGTCCTTTCCCCGCCGCTATCTGTCTGCGCATCTGTGCCCTGTCCCCAGCGTGTGAGGCTGTCGCTCACCGGCGGTGTAGGATCCCCATGGCCAGGCACCCTCTCGCTGCCATTTATCCTCAGATATCTGCCCGTGAAATCACGGCTCCCTGCTTGTACCTTGAAACCAACCGCCTGCGATATTCTGTTTGTAGAGATCCAGATCTTCTTATATCTCAGGCTGGTTTCGTGGGTGCTCAGAGTGGTCTGGTAGATATCTAGCTCAATTCCGGGGACCAGCTGAAATAGGTCCCCTACTCCTCCGCCATCTTTTCTTCTCCAGTCTCTTCAGTGTATTATTAAGAAGAAGTACATCATAGACAACAGAATGCCCCAGAATATGGAGTACTGGCTCCACATAATAGACAGTGAAAAGGAAAAGCAGCCCCAAACCCAGCCATTCATTTCTTGTACGGGGTGAAGTGATTGTCTCTGAGGAAGTTTGCTCTATATGAAGAGGGAAAATATTACAGACATGGAGCTCTACAGAGTTCTGGAGTTATTCTCAAGGAGTTGTCCTTGTTCGCTTGGGATCATGCATGGAGAATAACCACTGCACATAGTAAATAAGATAATGTGTCACCACGTCCCATAGGAAGGGCTGGAATTTATACCTTTGGCTGACTCCGAGGGACTGTAAGGTACTGCCTGGTGCTGACTTTTAAGAGAATACCCAGATGGCAACAACCATTGGAAAATCAGCCTTCATGGTGGAGAGACGCCATTAAAAAGGGAAACAACTCTGAAGTGAGTCCAAGAGGGAAGCATGGATCATTTCTTTCTACAAAGTTCCCTTTTGTCAGGATGAACTGATTTTAAAAGATTTCAACTTATTTCTCCACAAGTGACTATTCACTGCCTACTAAAGTCATTCAAATTAAAATGTAAGCAACCTTGAAAACATCCGTTCTATGCTAACAGAGACCTCACGAAGACATTTACACGTATCTATCATGTAAAAGAATGTAAAACCAGCCATCAGGATGCTGACATTGTTTCTGTGGGGAAAAAGATAATAAAAGGAAAAAATGTTTTGGAAAGTTTTCAAAAACAATAGAGTCAACTCGATTTCTCCACAATTTGAATAACTTTTTAAAAAAAAATTTTTAAAGATCCTATTTATTTACTATTTATTTATTTAGAGGGCACACGAACTGGGGGTGGGGAGGGGCAGAGGGAGAGGCAGAGAAAGAGAATCTCCAGCAGACTCCTTGCTGAGCACAGAGCCCCAAGTATGGCTCGATCTCATGACGCTGAGATCCTGATCTGAGCTGAAACCAAGAGTCGGGTGCTTAACCAACTGAGCCCCCCCCCAGGCGCCCCATCTCCACAAGTTGAATAGCTCTAAAACCATATCACATTCATTTCAGAGATGTCCTCTGCTTCCAATTTGGCTACCAGAAAACCGTTAAACTCACATGAATATTCTCAGGAAATCTTGGAGAAGTGATCACTACTAAGATTTTAATTATTTTAGATAAAATGAAATTGCTTGCAAGCACATTTCCTTGAGGACAGATTTCTGGTTTATTTCTCAGAGGTCTCACCCTTGTGGTCAAAATAAGTGCAAATACTTCATCATCCCACTATATTTTACTAATCACTCATCTCCCTAGGCAATGAATGCTACTCAGTAAATCAAAGCAGTTCCTTCCACACTGTCTGACAGGGGAATGCAACCCTGCCAGCCAGACAGCAGGTATGCAAACGGCAGAACATGCACCACAAATTAAATAAAGGAAGTGGTTGTTTGCAAGATCCGTTTAGCAAACTGCAGGATATTACCCACACGGTGGGCTTTCAACCTCTCACTTACTATTTTTCTACACACAATATTCATTTTCAAATATCTAAGACAGGGCTGATGAGACACTATCGATAATGAGATTTCAAAACTTTTCTGCTTTTTAAATGCTTTCAACTAATCTCTCTTCCTCTCTCGTGACAAATAACCTTAGCTTCAGTTTTATAGACAAGATTGAGCCCCATATCACAAGCATGCCTTAATTTTCCTCCTTGCCACTTCTAAAATCCCCATGTATACTCACTAGACCTTCATCTGCTTCTTTTCTAGGTAAAACTGGCCTTTGTCCTTGCTCAATCCAAAGCTGATTATCCGAGCTCATGATTCCGTTTCACTTATCCTCCCACGCGATCACACATCATGCGTGATGTCTCATCTCTTTTATATTTTCCACTTTGCCTTCTCTGCTTGCTCCCCCTTCAAACATAGCAGGTGTTTGGGTTCAACATGTGTTTCCTTGATCGTTCCACCATTTCAAGTTCCAAGTGTCTCAATATAGGGCAAGGGTTCAAAATCTAGAATCTTTAAGTGGCCTGCCTGGGTTCAGTTTCAGTTGTGCCTCTTTTTAGCTGTGTGACACTGTGTGAGAGCTCTTCTTCTATAAAACAGTGGTGTGTTGTTAAAGCGGTTTTGGGGGCAGGTCAGAGAGGAAGCACTGATTTGTGTGTATGCCAATTTCCATTGTGTAAATTCTTCCACCCTGGCTGATTTCAAGCTGCCAACATGACCTACTGAATTCTGAGTTGGGATGAGATGCTCCCATTCAGTTCTGGGGAGCATGGTCCAGCTGGGTCCCCCATAGCCCTTTCACAGGGTTGTTATGATTAAGGTAATATAAGCAAAGCACTCAGAACAAGACCTATTAATAGTAGGTACTCAATAAGTGCTGGCTATTCATATGTCCTTACGGAGAGAATTTGAAAATTATCCTTAACCATTCATTTATTTCTTAAATCCTGGGGAGATTTTTGGGCATAGAGCATGGACTTTGTAGTTAAATAACCCTGGTTTGTATTTTTCACTGTGTGAGTTTGTGCCAGTTTTTTCTTAATCTTTAAAATAGTGACAATAATATCTACATTTTAGGGTGGAAAAATTAAATGAGATAGTATATGTAAAATGTTTAGAACATAAAAACTGTTTGTTATCTTTCCATACTCTACTGAAATTGCCTTCAGATAACTAATACAATGCAAAGCAAAAATATATAAATCCGATGGGAATTTCTCAGTCTTTATCTTCTTGACTTCTGTCTTATTTCATATATTTGATTACTCTCTCTCTGGACTTCCATAATACTGAATCCCTCTAATTTTCCTACCTTTTTGCTTTTACTATCTCTACTGATTTCTTTTCCCCATTCTGCCCTTTATAGATAGACATTCTCAGGGCCCCTGGGTGGCTTAGTCGGTTGAGCATCGGACTCTTCGGTTTCAGCTTATGTCGTGATCTCGGGGTCATGAGATCAAGCCCCTTGTTGGGCTCTGTGCTCAGCATGGAGTTTGCTTGAGATTCTCTCTCCCTCTCCCTCTGCCCCACCCCTGCTCTCTCTGTCTCTCTAAAATAAATAAGTAAATCTTTAAAAAAAAATAGACATTCTCCATAGTTCTCCCTCTCTCTCTTTTTTGCTTCCTCATCGTTTTGTTGTCACTGAAGTATAGTTGACACACACTGCTACATTAGTTTCAGGTGTACAACATAGTGATTCAACACCTCTATACATTATGCTGTGCTCCCCCCAAGTGTAGCTCCCATCTGTCAGCATTCAACACTATTACAACACCATTGACTATATTCCCTATGCTGTAACTTTTATTCCCATGAATTATTCATTCCTTAACTGGAAGCCTGTACCTCCCACTATCATTCATCCATTTTGCCCATCCTCCCCAAGCTGTCCATTCTGGCAACCATCAGTATATTCTCTGTATATATGGGTCTATTTCTATGGTTTTTGTCTGTTTGTTCACTTGTTTTCTTTTTGAGACTCCACATATGAGTGAAATCATATGGTATTTGTCTCTCTGTCTGACTTATGTCACTTGGAATTATGCCCTCAAGGTTCATCCATATTGTTGTAATAGCAAGATCTCATTCTTTTTTATGGTTGCATAATATTCCACTGTATATATAAATCTTTATCCATTCCTCCATCCATGGATACTTGGGCTGCTTCCATATTTTGGTGATTATAAATAATGATGCAATAAACATAAGGGTGCATGTATCTTTTCAAATTAGTGATTTCACTTTTTTTAGAGTACCTTTTTGTTTCTGGACATACCAGCTATCACAGTTTTGTTTTATCTCCTCTGGACCAGACTGTAAGTTCCTGGGGGAAGACACTGTTTGCTTTTCCTCACTCTACTTCCTTAAAACAGTTACCACCGATATTTATACCTCTGTAAGTACTTAAATGCCCTTTTAAGATAAAATTGGTAATCTACAGAAGAAAATTACTAAATTGATGCTGACATAGCATTGTGGTCATTGCCAGTTATAATGATTGTGTTTCTTTGTGCCAGGCTATAAAGAATTGCCCTCTCAGGAAAGTCATACCCTATAAACCCTATAAACTGTCCAGCTGAACAGGTCCATCGAACAAGCAAAAGGCTTAAGAACTGCAAATAGGTGATTATATTCTTACTTTCGACATGGCTCATATGTCGACCTAGGTCATTGAGCAACTTTCCCCCTCCTTTCATGATGATAGATGCCACCAATCTGAAAAGGTGGAAAGCTAATGACAAAGCTTGTCCTAGCTCTGCATGTATTTGTTTGCCTAATCCAATGAAGCTAAATAACTTAGAAGGTGCAAAAAACACTACTACTTGCTATTTTTATATCCCATAGCTCCACATGTATGTCTACTTTGCTCTTTGCTGTAGATATTTGACACTCCTCTTTCTCTCCACCTCAAATAGATTGTGGTGTTTATCATTTTGCTAGAAATGATGAGTAAGAGTCATTATTTCTGGGTCCCTGAAAGGCATTAATATGTATAAATTTCCACTTTTAAAATTTCTGAGTTAATTAAAAAAAACAGAGACTAGGATATGAATAGACAGTCTTTTTTTTTTTTTAAAGATTTTATTTATTTATTTGACAGAGAAACAGAGAGAGAGAGCACAAGCAGGGGGAGTGGCAGGCAGAGGGAGAGGGAAAAGCAGGCTCCCTGTGGAGCAGGGAGCCTGATGCGGGACTCGATCCCAGGACCCTGAGATCATGACCTGAGCCAAAGGCAGGTGCTTAACCAACTGAGCCACCCAGGTGCCCCATGAATAGACAGTCTTAAGTCACTCACTGGCACAGGACATTCATAAATAGTTTGATCCAACAGTCCCTCCATCGCTGCTTTTATGCTATTTATTGTCCTGACCCTAATTCTTATTTATGGATGACAGCTTAAAGAATGTGACCCAGGATGAACCACTGTTCCACTGCATCTTTTGGTCACAGTGAAGAAGTCACTATGGAAACAGTGATCTTCTCTCCCCTCCACTCCCCGACCCTCTTACCATTTACTGTTCAAAAGCTTCTGGGCCCATTCATGCACATTGTGTGGGCAATGATAATTGTAGAAAAGATGACCTTAATTTTGAATGCAGATCAAAGCTCCTTGGAGGAAAGAAGAATGTCTTTGTTTGACATGTGGTGATTGATTTGATTGGGAAAGAGACATGTCTTTGGACACATATTTAAAAAAGCCTCATCTAGTCCAAGTCAGCTAGAGAACCCTCCCCCCGACACACATAAGAAACATTTATATGTAGCTTTATATTTAGTTATTTTAAAAACATATGTTGTGCTTTATTTTCATTTCTTTAGGTATAAAATGTGTTTCCAGACATATTGTACCTACAGGGAATAACAGCTCAGTTTACAACATCTTGACTTGTAGCTATTGTCCAATGAACCAATAAGGTTGGAGTTTGGAAGTCATTTGCCTCTGAATATCTGTGTTCATTTATCTTTGTATAGAGGCATGCCTCATCACAAAAAATTTGCATCTTGTCCCATGAGTATTTTCAGTCTATTCATTTGTTCATTCATTCATTCAACAGAAGATGCCCATGTTCCCCTCATATTTGTACAAGAGGAGAGTGCTACTCTTTTCCCACTGGACGAAACACTAATGGAATGAGCACTTCAGTTTCTTTCTTTTTCACCTAATTAAATGGTCTACCCAAGTTTATTGGTCAGTGCTATTGCCTGATAGTGGGAAATTTCTCTTTCAGGAAATGCCTATGGCCTATGTTCATGCAAAATGGGCCTCCATGACTATTCTCCACATCATAGGCCCACTGGGAGGGACTTTTTAAGGGACTAGAGGTACAGAAGGAAAAGTCTGAGAGTTCCCATTTATTCTGCAGGCCCAATCGTTTTCAAAGGCTCACAGTTTGGCCTCAGATTCCAGCTATATTATCCAATCTAGCTTTATCAGTCTTGGTTTGTTTTTGTCTTTTTTAGTTATTGGATCATCATTAATGAAACTGATTTTTAGATCACTATACAGCTTCCAGTGTTTATTTTGTACTGTGAAGGGCCTGGATGGGAGGAATGGTGAGTGTTTGACACTCCAAATCTCTAATATTATGAGATATAAAATGTGTAAGGCAGCAGCCTTCGGGTAGCTTATTATGTAGCTGAGGAAGCCAGGAATGAGCAAATAAATTCAATTAAAGATTTAAAGTATCGTGAGTAAGTTTTAATTTACTGATACAGAAAGGGATTCATAAAAGACAGTAATCATTGAGTGTTGGAGTGCTCAGAGCAGGATTTGTAACAGAGGAATTGGAACTCTGGAAGGAAGGTGGTTTCAAATAAGTAGAGAAGCATCCCAGAAGACAGAAATGGAGCCCATAGGAAATTACAAAGGACAGATTTGGGACTAACATAAGGAAGCTCTTTCTAATATGGAAAAGTCATATTAGTTTAATATTATTGATTCCAGGAAAGTACCAATTAAAGTAATACCACTTCAAACAGAAAATTTAGTAAATAAAAAAAAGTTTGATTGAAATTTAAAATTGAGTTTGAGGGAGCAAGATGGCGGAGGAGTAGGAGACCTGGATTTTGTCTGGTCTCAGGAATTCAGCTAGCTAGGGCTCAAACCGTTCTGAACACCTGCGAACTCAACAGGAGATTGAAGAAAAGAATAGCAACAACTGAACAGAAAAGCGACCACTTTCTGGAAGGTAGGACGTGCGGAGAAGTGAATCTGAAGTGATATTTGGGAAGATAGACGGTGGGGGAGGGGGCCTCCGTCGGCCACTTCTGGCAAGTGATAGAGCAGCAGATCACAAAATTGGAACTTTTAGAAGTCGGCTCTGCTGAGGGACGTCACTCCAGTGGCTAAGTGGGGGGTGCAACCCTCACTGGGACAGTGTGGTCTCAGGACCCTTGGGGTCACAGAAAGACCGGGGGTGCCTGAGTGCGGCAGAGCTCTCAGGTATCGGAGTGGGGAAGCCGGCTGCAGAGATGGAGCTGAGGAGCGGGCTCTCAGCCCAGGGTTGCCATAAACCGTGATCTGCGGCACAGTCAGGACACTGCTTCTCCAGCAGGGACCCAACAAGTGGCAGATCCAGGGAGACTCCCTTTCCTCCCCAGGGAGGAGCGGCGTGGGAACGCACCACAGGGATCTGCTGGGTTTGGAGACTCCACACGGGGTCAGGTGCCAGAGATATAAATGCTTGGTCACAGGCTGGGTGAGCACGGAGTGTGGCCGGAGACCGGGGAGACAGGAGTGACTGACTGCTTTTCTCTGGGGGCGCACTGAGGAGTGGGGCCCCGAGTTCTCAGCTCCTCCGGGGTGGAGATTGGGAGGCCGCCATTTTCACTTTTATCCCCCAAAACTGCACAGAAAGCTCGCAGGGAACAAAAGCTCCCGAGAGCAAACCCAAGCAGATTACTTAGTCCGGAGGGCAAGGGCGGGTCAATTCCGCCTTTGGCAAAGACATTTAGGAACCACGGCAACAGGCGCCTCCCCCAGAAGATCAGCCAGAACAGCCAGCCAAGACCAAGTTTACCGATCAAGGAGAACGGGAGAACTCCAGCGCTAGGGGAATACTGCACATAGAATTCATGGCTTTTTCCCCATGATTCTTTAGTCTTTCAAAGTTAATTTTTTTAACTGTCTTTTTTTTTTAATTTTTCTTTTTCCCTTTTTCAACCAATATCTTATCAATCCCTTTTTTCAAAAATCTTTTTTATTTTTCATTTTTAGAGTCATATTCTATCCCTTAATAGCAGTTACCCTTATTTTTGGTATATATATATATAAGTTGTTCTCTCTTTAAAATTTTGGGATACAGTTTCTTCTAACAGATCAAAATATACCCTAAATTTCTAGTGTATGGCTTTGTTTTAGTCTCCTGATTGATCACATTCTCTCCCCCCCTTTTTTTAAGTCCTCTTCTTTCTTTTTTCAAACAACTTCTTATCAATTTCTTTTCATAAAATCTTTTATAAATTTCATCTTTACAGTCATATTCTATCCTTTCATCGAATTAACCCTTATTTTTGTACATATGTAAGTTTTTCTTTCTTTAATATTTTGGGAGGCATTCTTCTAACAGACCAAAATATGCCCACAATCTAGTGTGTGGCACTGATCTATGCACCAGTCTGATCATATTTGATCATATTCTATTTTCTTTGTTTTGTTTTTGTTTGTTTTTATCTTTTTCTTTTTTTTCTTTTTTCCTTCTTTCCCTTTCTTTTCCCCTGGTTTCAGGTATTTTCTGATTTGTTTAGTGCATATTTCTGGGGACGTTGTTACCCTGTTAGCATTTTCTTCTCTCATTCATCTATTCTCCTCTGGACAAAATGACAAGACAGAAAAAAATCACTTCAACAAAAAGAACAAGAGGCAGTACCAGTTGCCAGGAACCTAATCAATACAGATACTAGTAAGATGTCGGAACTAGAGTTCAGAATGATGATTTTAAAGATACTAGCTAGGCTTGAAAAAAACATGTAAGTTATTAGAGAAACCCTTTCTGGAGAAATGAAAGAACTAAAACCTAACCAATTTTAAATAAAAAAAACTATTAATGAGGTGCAATAAAAAATGGAGGCTTTAACTGGATAGGATAAGTGAAGCAGAAGAGAGAATTAGTGATATAGAAGACCAAATGATGGAGAATAAAGAAGTTGAGAAAAAGAGAGATAAACAACTACTGGATCACGAGGGCAGAATTCGAGAGATAAGTGATACCATAAGATGAAACAACATTAGAATAATTGGGATATCAGAAGAAGAAGAAAAAGAGAGAGGGGCAGAAGGTATATTGGAGCAAATTATAGCAGAGAACTTCCCTAATTTGGGGAAGGAAACAGGCATCAAAATCCAGAAGGCACAGAGAACCCCTCTCTAAAATCAATAAAAATAGGTCAACACACCGACATCTAATAGGAAAACTTACGAGTCTCAGAGACAGAGAAAATCCTAAAAGCAGCTCAGGAGAAGAGATCTGTAACCTATAATGGTAGAAATATTAGATTGGCAACAGACCTATCCACAGAGACCTGGCAGGTCCGAAAGGACTGGCATGATATATTCAGAGCACTAAATGAGAAAAATATGCAGCCAAGAATACTATATCCAGCTAGGCTGTCATTGAAAATAGAAGGAGAGATAAAAAGCTTCCAGGACAAACAAAAACTAAGGAATTTGCAAACACGAAACCAGCCCTACAAGAAATATTGAGCAAAGAGAGAACCTAAAGCAACATAGACCAGAAAGGAACACAGACAATATACAGTAACAGTCACCTTACAGGCAATACAATGGCACTCAATTCATATCTTTCAATAGTGACTCTGAATGTAAATGGCCTAAATGCCCAATCAAAAGACACAGGCTATCAGATTGGATAAAAAAACAAGACCCATTGATATGCTGTCTGCAAGAGACTCATTTTAGACCCTTAGATACCCCCAGATTGAAAGTGATGGGGTGGAAAACCATTTACCATGCTAATGGGCACCAAAAGAAAGCTGGGGTGGCAATCCTTATATCAGACAAATTAGATTTTAAACCAAAGACTGTAATAAGGGATGAGGAAGGACACTATATCCTACTTAAAGGGTCTATCCAACAAGAAGTTCTAACAGTTGTAAATATCTATGCCCCTAACATGGGAGCAGCCACTTATATAAGCCAATTAGTAACAAAAGCAAAGAAACACATCGACAACAATACAATAATAGTGGGGGACTTTAACACCCCCCTGACTGAAATGGACAGATCATCTAAGCAAAAGATCAACAAGGAAATAAAGACTTTAAATGACACACTGGACCAAATGGACTTCACAGATATATTCAGAACATTCCATCCCAAAGCAACAGAATACACATTCTTCTCTAGTGCCCATGGAACATTCTTCAGAATAGATCACATCCTGGGTCACAAACCAGGTCTCAACCAGTACCAAAAGACTGGGATCATTCACTACATATTTTCAGACCACAATGCTTTGAAACAAGAACTCAATCACAAGAGGAAATTTGGAAAGAACTCAAATACATAGAGGCTAAAGAGCATCTTACTAAAGACTGAATGGGTCAACCAGGAAATTAAAGAAGAATTAAAAAAATTCATAGAAACAAATGAAAATGAAAACACAACTGTTCAAAATCTTTGGGATGCAGCAAAGGCCGTCCTGAGAGGAAAGTATATAGCAATACAAGCCTTTGTCAAGAAACAAGAAAGGTCTCAAATACAAAACCCAACCCTACATCTAAAGGAGCTGGAGAAAGAACAGCCAATAAAGCCTAAACCCAGCAGGAGAAGAGAAATAATAAAGATCAGAGCAGAAATCAATGAAATAGAAACCAAAAGAACAGTAGAACAGATCAACAAAACTAGGAGATGGTTCTTTGAGAGAATTAACAAGATTGATAAACCCCTGGCCAGACTTATCAAAAGGAAAAGAGAAATGACCCAAATAAATAAAATCATGAATGAAAGAGGAGAGATCACAACCAACAGCAAAGAAATACAAACAAGTATAAAGACATATTATGAGCAACTCTATGCCAGCAAATTAGATAATCTGGAAGAAATGGATGCATTCCTAGAGATGTATCAACTACCAAAACTGAACCAGGAAGAAATAGAAAACCTGAACAGACCTATAACCACTAAGGAAATTGAAGCAGTCATCAAAAATCTCCTAACAAGAGCCCAGGGCCAGATGGCTTCCCAGGGGAATTCTACCAAACATTTAAAGAAGAATTAATACTTATTC
Source organism: Zalophus californianus (assembly GCF_009762305.2). Lineage (NCBI taxonomy): Eukaryota > Metazoa > Chordata > Mammalia > Carnivora > Otariidae > Zalophus > Zalophus californianus. Next base: position 40,000,847 of record NC_045604.1, read on the forward strand.
TTCTGAAACTGTTCCAAAAAATAGAAATGGAAGGAAAACTCCTAATCTCATTTTATGAGGCCACCATTACCTTGATCCCCAAACCAGACAGAGTCTCCATCACAAAGGAGAATTACAGACCAATATCCTTCATGAATATTGATGCAAAAATTCTCACCAAAATACTAACCAATAGGATCCAACAGTACATTAAAAGGATTATTCACCACGACCAAGTGGGATTTATCCCTAGGCTGCAAGGTTGGTTCAACATCCACAAATCAATCGATGTGATACAATACATTAATAAAAGAAAGGACAAGAACCGTATGATCCTCTCAATAGATGCAAAGTACAGCATCCTTTCTTGATCAAAACTCTTCAGAGTATAGGGATAGAGTGTACATACCTCAATATCATTAAAGCCATCTATGAAAAACCCACAGCGAATATCATTCTCAATGGGGAAAAACTGAGAGCTTCCCTCCTAAGTTCAGGAACACGGCAGGGATGTCCACTATCACCACTGATATTCAACATAATATTAGAAGTCCTAGCCACAGCAATCAGACAACAAAAAGAAATAAAAGGCATTCAGATCAGCAAAGAAGAAGTCAAACTCTCACTCTTTGCAGATGATATGATACTTTGTGTGGAAAACCCAAAGACTCCACCCCAAAAGTGCTAGAACTCATACAGGAATTCAGTCAAGTGGCAGGATATAAAATCAATGCACAGAAATCAGTTGCATTTCTGTACACCAACAAGACAGAAGAAAGAGAAAGTAAGGAGTCGATCCCATTTACAATTGCACCCAAAACCATAGATACCTAGGAACAAATCTAACCAAAGAGGTAAAGAATCTGTACTCAGAAAACTATAAAATATTCATGAAAGAAACTGAGGAAGACACAAAGAAATGGAAAAACGTTCCATGCTCATGGATTGGAAGAACAAACATTGTGAAGATGTCAATGCTACCTAGAGCAATCTACACATTCAATGCAATCCTTATGAAAATACCATCCACTTTTTTCAAAGAAATGGAACAAATAATCCTAAAATTTGTATTATTTCTGAACCAGAAAAGACCCCAAATAGCCAGAGGAATGTTGAAAAAGAAAAGCAAAGCTGGCGGCATCACAATTCCCGACTTCAAGCTCTATTACAAAGCTGTCATCATCGGGCACCTGGGTGGCTCAGTTGGTTAAGCGACTGCCTTCGGCTCAGGTCATGATCCCGGAGTCCTGGGATCGAGTCCCACATCAGGCTCCCGGCTCAGCAGGGAGCCTGCTTCTCCCTCTGACCCTTTCCCCTCTCATGCTGTTTCTCTCTCTCTCAAATAAATAAATAAAATCTTAAAAAAAAACAAACAAAAAAACCCAAAGCTGTCATCATCAAGACAGTATGGTACTGGCACAAAAACAGACACATAGATCAATGGAACAGAATAGAGAGCCCAGAAATGGACCCTCAACTCTATGGTCAACGCATCTTTGACAAAGCAGGAAAGAATGTCCAATGGAAAAGACAACAAATGGTGTTGGGAAAATCGGACAGCCACATGCAGAAAAATGAAACTGGACCATTTCCTTACACCACACATGAAAATAGACTCAAAGTGGTTGAAAGACCTAAATGTGAGACAGGAGTCCATCAAAATCCTAAAGGAGAACACAGGCAGCAACGTCTTCGACCTCAGCTGCAGCAATTTCTTCCTAGAAACATCGCCAAAGGCAAGGGAAGCAAGGGCAAAAATGAACTACTGGGACTTCATCAAGAGAAAAAGCTTTTGCACAGCAAAAGAAACAGTCCACAAAACCAAAAGACAACTGACAGAATGGGAGAAGATATTTGCAAATGACATATCAGATAAAGGGCTAGTATCCAAAATCTATAAAGAACTTATCAAACTCAACACCTAAAGAACAAATGATGCAATCAAGAAATAGGCAGAGGACATGAACCGAAATTTTTCCAAAGAAGACGTCCAAATGGCCAACAGACACATGAAAAAGTGCTCAACATTGCTCAGCATCAGGGAAATCCAAATCAAAATCTCAATGAGATATCACCTCACACCAGTCAGAATGGCTAAAATTAACAAGTCAGGAAATGACAGATGTTGGCGGGGATGCTGAGCTGGGGAACCGTCCTACACTGTTGGTGGGAATGCAAGCTGGTGCTGTTTTCCAGAGTGAAAAAATGTTTTTACTCTGGAAAACAGTATGGAGGTTCCTCAAAAAGTTGAAAATTGAGCTACCCTATGACCCAGCAATTGCACTACTGGGTATTTACCACAGAGATACAAATGTAGGGATCCGAAGGGGTACGTGCACCCCAATGTCTATAGCAGCGATGTTCACAATAGCCAAACTGTGGAAAGAGCCAAGATGTCCATTGGCAGATGAATGGATAAAGAAGAGGTGGTATATATACACAATGGAAAATTATGCAGCCATCAAAAGGAATGCGATCTTGCCATTTGCAACAACATGGATGGAACTGGAGGGTGTTATGCTGAGTGAAATAAGTCAATCAGAGAAAGACATGTATCATATGACCTCACTTATATGAGGAATTCTTAATACCAGGAAACAAACTGAGGGTTGCTGGAGTGGTGGGGGGGGTGGGAGGGATGGGGTGGCTGGGTGATTTACATTGGGGAGGGTATGTGCTATGGTGAGCGCTGTGAATTGTGCAAGACTGTTGAATCACAGAATTGTACCTCTGAAACAAATAATGTTATATGTTAAAAAAAAAAAAGAAGATAGCTGGAGGGGAAGAATGAATGGGGGGAAATCGGAGGGGGAGATGAACCATGAGAGACTATGGACTCTGAAAAACAAACTGAGGGTTCTAGAGGGGAGCGGGTGGGGGGATGGGTTAGCCCGGTGATGGATATTAAAGAGGGCACATTCTGAATGGAGCACTGGGTGTTATACACAAACAATGAATCATTGAACACTACATCAAAAACTAATGATATAAGGTATGGTGATTAACATAACATTAAAAAAATACTAAAAAAATTTTTTTTATTGGTAATTGCAATACTTAAGAAAGTTAATTCATTTTCCTTATTGATGACTTGGTTTGGGAGCCACAGTTTATCTCCTTTTTTGCCCAGGGATTTGGATTACAGCTGGGGAGAAGGGAATATGTATAATCTACTGTTATTGCTGTTTTGTAAACCTGCCCCTTCTTTAAAAAAATATATTTACTACTTATTGTTGAAACTAGTAGGGTATTCATAGGAAGGTTGAGACATTATGAATTTAATCTGCCTCTGGCAACCACATATTTTAAAGAAATTAGTTTTGTATGTTCTGTATGGATGAATACTAATAATTTACATTTCTATATGCACATCCATGCAGACACACACACCACATTCATTCAGTAATTTTTATTCCCGAGGGCTTTCTAGCTTCTCAACCCAGATCACCTGGTATTTTTTTTTCTTTTTGATCTAGCAGTGTCACACCAAAGGTAGGCAGTGTCTTTTAAACGGTTGCCTAGTAACACTCAAATGCTCAGGACAGGAAGTGTGCGGTATCTTACTGTAATTCTGGTAGGAATCATATTGTGCCTAACACTTAGCCAAATTGAAGTTTGTGTGCGAACAGGAAACCTAACATTTCTGTTATTGCAAAAATGTGCCTCAAGACATGTACCAATCAGAGAAGAGCTGCTATACTTCTATGTCATTTTGTAGTTGTTTTGAAACTGTTACAAGTAAAAATAAATATCCAGTAAAAATAAAAAAAATTAAAAAAAATTTAAAATTGAAACTACAATTATGCAAACAAATTTATTTTATTTTAGAGTTAACAAAATCCTGGTTTTAAATGCATATATGTAACTAATTCTTAAGGTAAAAATAAAGAAAATGATTTTTAATAAAATGTTTCTGATTACATTATATGATGGAATGATGTGATAGTTTTTGTAACAAGCTTGATTTTTGTAACCTGATCAAAAATTATAATGCTTGAAAAATTCTTCCCTCCTTTTCTTTTTCTTTTCCAAATTTGGACGCCCAGTGTACAGTACTGAATTAGTCATCATCCTTGCTCATTATATGGTCTAGTCATTGGCCTTTGGGTTTATTTATTTAATAATATAAAAGATATCCTTGAATCCATGATCCAATTCAAGGGCCATAGTGCAACTTTCATCTTTGTTGCCTCCGTTTGCCTCTACCCTTCTTGTTATCACTGACTTGAATTTTATGCTTGTCATTTTCTTGCCTTATTTTTTTAGCTTTAGTGCTCACATTTGCTTCAACATTTAGTTTTATTTGCTTTCGAACTTTAAAAACAAAAGTTTCATGTTATATGTAGTCTTCTAGGACTTGCTTATTTTTCTAAATGTAATATCACAAAAATTCGGCCATATTGCTGAATGTGGCTTTGATTCATTCATTTCACTGCAGTATACTATTCCATTATATGACTATATCACAATTTATCTACCTTGCTCTTCAGTCAATGTACTGAAGTTGTTTCCAGTTTGGTTCTTATTAGTTAATGCTGCTACAAAAATTCTCTTTAATGTCCTCTTGTTCACATATGCAAGATGGCCTTTTGTTAAACTATATGTCTAAAACTAGAATTGCTAGGTCGAAAGATATGCATATCTTTAGTTTTATAAGGTGATGCTAAAAATTTTTCCAAAGTAGTTATACCAATTTATATTCCTAGTAGTAATGTATAAGAGATCTATTAATTCACATCTGCTGCAACACTTGATGTTGTCAGGCTTCTTCATTTTTTATCAATCTTTAGTTATAAAATGGGATCTCCTTTGGTCTTGATTTATGTTTCCCTGATTTCTTGTGAAGCTGAGCTCTTTGTATGTGTTGCTCATAGGCAATTCCTCTGAGATGACTGTTTTTTTCTCTCTGAGCCTCAGTTTTTTTCTTTTTTTTTTAAATCTAGAAATTCAGATAATAATGTCTATCTTATGGAGTTTAACCAGATACTCTATGCAAAGCATCTGGTTCAGTGTCTGTCATGTAGTAGATCTTTAATAGAAATAGTTGTTTTTTTTTCCTTTAATAGAAATTGTTTTTTCCTGTTCCTGATGCTATCTTCTGGTTTTCTCACATATTTCTGGATTCCTCCCTCCCTCCCTCCTTTCTTCTTTCCTTCCTTTTGTCACCCCACTTCAGAGCCCTTCTCTTCTGTCCCAGCTCAATGTCCAAAACTCTGTCACCTATGTGGATCATCTAAGAAGACCAAAGGTGCTTACTACCTTTCTGGACTTCCAAGAAATCAATCTGAATTGACCACCTCTCCCCCACTTTGGGAAGTACGTCTACTTGGTCTTCCACCATATTTTGTTGACAATTTGTTTAGCTTAGGATCAGAGACTTTTGTTTCCTTTTAGATCCTGTGCCTGCTCCTCAGACTGACTCTGTATCGTATCAGCTGTGGGATCCCTTTTCCCTAGGCCTCTCATTTCCAAACCATCCTGTGGTAGGTGACCACGCTTGATCCCTGGATCCCTAGTTACAACCCTGCTGTGAGCATCAGAGTCATCTAAGTCTGGGCTTTGCAAAGTTCACTGAGCATGTGCATCACCCAGGTTTGCTTAAATGCAGATTCTGATTCAGTACATCTGGGTGGGCTTTGAGACTGCACATCTAACCAAGTCTCAGGTGATGCCAGTATTCCTGGTCTGTGAACCTTATACTCTGAGGAGCAAAGGTCTATGTAATTTTTTAAGGTTTCTTCTGGCCCTAGATTTTTTAATGATCTGTGAGTAGTAAAACCATCATGTTCTATTTCTGAGAACATTTTGCTATCTTTTCTCTGTATCCTTTTAGTGATTCATCAGCGATTGATTCATTTATTTAACAAATGTTTTTTGGGCATCTACAATGCAGCTGGCATTAATAAAATGAAAGAGACATATCAGTGAACAAAACAGACAAATGCCCTGTCCTTAAGGAACTACCAGAGTTTAAATACAACTTCTAAGTACAAGCAAATGGTATTTATCTTTTATACCACCTTTCTTCTGTTCTTCATTGCACTAAGTAACACTTTAAATTATTGTTACATGACAGAGACAAATAACACTACTCTTTCTTACCCTAGGCTCTATGTGTGGGTTTCTATTTAACACAATTTTAAAATTTATTAGGATTTTAAAAAATACTCAAACTGTTTACAATATTATCTTATTGAGAATGAACAACTTGTATCTTTTGGTTGAAAGTTACTCATAGAATAAACCACGAAAAAAAGCATTTTTTGTTTTTTTTTAATAACAGAAAATTTGATGTCTATATCTCTTCAAGTTTTCTTTGAGACTGACTTTCCCGCATTTATTATTTCGCTTTTATTTTTCACCACAGGAAATAATTGTTGATAAACCTTAAAATTCAGGATGTCTTGGTGTGCATTTCTCTCCATAACACACTTCAAGGCAAAGCTTTTGAAGTGGAATGAACTTCAAAGTTGGACCATGAGCTTTTGAAGTGGATCTACCCTGAGACTGATTTTTGAAACAAGAGAATGATACGTTCATTCTCCCTTGTGCTTCACACATGACAGAGAAGAAAATTGTAGTGACAAAAGGTGCCGCTACCAAAGCCTAAAGTATTTAAACCAATGAGCACAGTACCCAAATGCTTTAACTTAAGATTTTGGAGGCGGAAGTAAAAAAAGTGTTAAAAAATATAAAAGGAAGGTTGGAGGCTCTCTTTACTATCTGCAAACACAATGGATGAAAACAACTAATTTTCAAGCTTGGTTTGGAAGACACAGTTGTTTGTGAGGTGACCACAAAAATGCAAATTTAAGGTATTTAAAATTAACCCATCTCATCAAGCCTAGTTCTTAACATGTGTTTGAAACGCCATCAAATGTCCTGTGAAATAGAATAAACAATAAAGAGATGATCAGAGAAGTAAAATAAAAACATAATATCTAGCTCCCTTAAAAAAAGCAAAAATATTGGGCGCCTGGGTGGCTCAGTCGTTAAGCGTCTGCCTTCGGCTCAGGTCATGATCCCAGGGTCCTGGGATCGAGTCCCACATTGGGCTCCCTGCTCAGCGGGAAGCCTGCTTCTCCCTCTCCCACTCCCCCTGCTTGTGTTCCTGCTCTCGCTGTCTCTCTCTGTCAAATAAATAAATAAAATCTTTAGAAAAAAAAAAGCAAAAATATTAATGGAATATTGATTGTGACAAGTAGTTATAACAGGTACAAATTGTAACTCTGTGTCAGGCTCCCTTGTTTTCTAAATAAAGTTGTAATTTTTTAAAGCTTTCAAAAACTCTAAATGTTTACATTAATCAATGACATGCCAGGCTGGAAAGTCTAGAACTCAATATCTTTTAATTTCTAATTATAGTTCCCAACTAGGGCTAAAACAATTTAATACAAAGAAAATACAAAAGTATAAATATTGCAATGCTAAACTATGATAAAAAGATACATTTATGAGAGATGAATATGTTACTTTCATCTGAGCATTACCTTAGAGCAGAATTTTTATATTGTCACTTTTGGTCAAATTTTTTGGTTTCAAACCTCTTACCTCTCATTCCTAAAACTCAGTCAATTACTGAAAATATATTTTATTAAAATAATTTGAATTCCTATAGCTTGTTCATGTTGATTTCTTAAAGAAAAAAGTACCTTTTGATTCATCATCACAGTGTTTTGATGTGTCAACCGCTTATACTTTTAGAAAGAAATTAGTTCAAACTCTATGTTCCATGGTCATGTTTTTGTCACCATCTCTGTTTTATAACTATTGACCTTTTGATTTCAGGGCTTGCAATTTAAATTTTGTCGTTATCTTACTAGAGGTGATTGTACGGCAAATTAGTGACTAACCCAAATAATCATAGATCTTATACTTAATTAGACTGCATTTGTATTACCTTGTTCAAGGCAATACTTTACTCTTCCACTCAGTTCCTCCCTGTTAGTTGTTGGGTGCGATCAATTATAGTAACTTGAACATTAATACAAGAAATATACCCTTATGAGACTGACCTAACAGGCTGAATCCTGCACATTTTTTCCATGATTCCCTGGAAGATTATAGAGTCACATGAAACCAGGATCAGAAATTCAACTGCTATATAAGCTGTTTAGTTTCTCTGTCTTCTCCAGCCCAGTGGCCTCAATATTGTGTGACTGATCTCGGTGAAACTAGGCGAAAGAGTGGGGATAGATCAGCTCTTATCAATGACACCAGATGGGAAAAAAAGTGAGGATTTGTGGGCTATTGATGAATCAGTGACACCAAATTTCTAAAAGAAGAGTATTTTATGTATTGCAGTGATTCCTAAGTAACAAACAATGCCAAAGTTTATTAGCTTCAACAACAATTTTGCTTTGTTCACAATTTTGTAGGTTAGGATTTTGGGAAAGGCTTCTCTGGGCAGTTTTTCTCTGCTCCCTGGGATGATCACTGGGGAGACTGGGGTCTTGAGGACCGATTCCCGAAATGACTTTTTCACTCACTCTCAGTGCTCCTTGGTCCCTCTTTTGGTCCATTTGTCTTCTCATCCTCCGGGGGCTCTTCAAGTTGCTCAGGATTATAATATCAGTGGTGCCAAAGGAGTCAAACTTCCCATGTGGCAGCTGGTGTCCCCCAGAGCAAGCGTTTTAAGAGAAAGTGAAAGTGTTATCAAGCTGTAAGTCTTCTAATTACTTAGCTTCAAAAGTCCCAGAGTATCACTCCTCTGCATGCCATTGGTCAAGTGAGTCTCCCAGTCCAGCCTCCTTTCAGGGGAAGGGTGAGAACAGATTCCATTTTCTTAAGGGGTCATGACATCAAAAATAGATTCCAGTGTTTGATGGGGGAATGGTATCAGGATGGTAGAAATTAATGGCAGCTCTCTGGAAACAAGTGATCACAAAGACTGTTCTTCGTATGGTATGGGAATTGACTACTGCAAGACTCTGGGGGCTGAAGTCTATCACTATGCATTAAACAGTTACCTGCAGGAGTTTACATGGCTTCCTAATGGGTGAGCTCCTTGGGGGAGAGTGTATCTAGGGGTTCAATTCCCTTTAATTTGAAACACATTAAAATTCACTTTGCAGGGTGTGAATAGAAGCAAAAATATTTCAAACAAACTTAAATCACGTTAGCAACTTCAACATTATAACTGATTTTTGTTTATTACCCTTTTATTAATAAAATATGTTCTTGAAATGATATTATCTGCTGGTAATCATTTCATTAAGGAAGCATAACTATAATTCTGGACTTAAACTTCTTAGGAACACTATGAATGTATGAACACAGAACTTCATCATTAATGCCTGCCAAATGTCTTTGAGGTTAAATACTAGGAGTTCCCTAAAATCCTTCAATTTGGAATCTATGTCATGAATAGTAGAAGTTATTCTATTTTTAGGAAACTAGCAGAGGGGAAAAGGGGAAAAAATTAAATACAGACAAGTATTTGCCCCGACTTTTATTATTCTCACATCAAAATTCTTGAAACATAATTATGACTTCATCTATATCTAAGAAATTCTTAGTAAGTTCAAACAATTTTAATTCCACTGGAAATGAGTATTTAAAGGCTAAAAAAGACCAGGGGGGTGCAGCTGTGGAAGAGCTGAAGCCCGGAGACTAGAAGGACTCTATCTAGGGCAGGGGTGCAAAACCCAAGTCAGGAAGTGTTCATGGTCCTAATCAAACACATTTCTCTTGCCACCTCTTACCACAACACCAAAGATCACAAGAGTCGACCTTGTTCTCTGGTTTCTGATCTCTACATCATAAAATGCTAAAATGTGCTCATTCATTTGCTCTTTTGTCAACAATTACGTATTTAGTGCCTCCTATTTTACTAGCAGGTGAAAATATTTAAGGGAGTTGAAATATCTAAGGTGCTTCTCCCTAGTTCTTGTATCCAGAGATTTAAAAAGAAATTGTGCTTCCATGTTTGAAATAAACAGAAAACCCAAAGATTTAAGGTAGCACCTAACTCACCTTTCATTTTTGTTTTGCATTTTTATGTCAGGTCTGGGGTAGGTTGGTATCAAATTTCCATGAAAACCATGGACTTGCAGTCAGCTGAGACCTGACCTAGTGAATTTTGTTGACAAATTGCCTCCTTAACTAAGAAAAAGTCAAGGCCTGAGCATATCTGTGACCAGAATGATCCCTTTGTATCCTGGAAGACATGGCCTTGCCTTCTCTAAAGCACATAACAAACTCACATTGAAAAAGGACTTGAAGGGGAAGAGCTTTCTTTTTTTTTTTTTTTAATTAAAATTTTGCCCTCTTCAACTGCTCACTAATGATGATGTTTTCTTTTTTTCTTTTTTTTTTAAATTTTTTTATTGTTATGTTAATCACCATATATTACATCATTAGTTTTTGGTGCAGTGTTCCATGATTCATTGTTTGTTCATAACACCCAGTGCTCCATGCAGAACGTGCCCTCCTCAGTACCCATCACCAGGCTAACCCATCTCCCTACCCCCCTCCCCTCTAGAACCCTCAGTTTGTTTTTCAGAGTCCATCATCTCTCATGGTTCGTCTCCCCCTCTGACATACTCCCCTTTTCTTCCTCTCCTGTTATCTTCTTCTTTTTCTTTTTTCTTAAAATATGTTGCGTTATTTGTTTCAGAAGTACAGATCTGTGATTCAACAGTCTTGCACAATTCACAGCGCTCACCGTAGCACATACCCTCCCCAATGTCTATCACCCAGCCACCCCATCCCTCCCACCCCCAACCACTCCAGTAACACTCAGTTTCTTCCCTGAGATTAAGAATTCCTCATATCAGTGAGGTCATGTGATACATGTCTTTCTCTGATTGACTTATTTCACTCAGCATAATTACTTCCAGTTCCATCCACATTGATGTAAATGGTAAGTATTCATCCTTTCTGATGGCTGAGTTATATTCCATAGTGCATATCTATATCTATATATCACATTTTCTTTATTCATTCATCTGTTGATGGACATCTCGGCTCTTCCCACCTTTAATTTGTATTTATAAAACTAAGACACACTGGGGTACCTGAGTGGCTCAGTCAGTTGAGCTCTTGGTTTTGGCTCAGGTCATGATCTTGGGGTCATGAGATGGAGCCCCGCTTCAGGATCCACGCTCAGCATGGAGTCTGCTTGGGATTCTCCCTCTCCCTCTGCCCCGCCCCCGCTCTCTCTTGCTTTCAAATAAATAAATAAATTAATTAATTAAAAAAAAACTAAGACACATATGGTAATACTTACATCTTAAAGCCCTTGTTGCTTTTTTCAGTATACATTTCTTTTATGGCTCTGATATGATTCTGAGGGGAAGTCTTGGGGTAGGGGTGTGGGTCAGGGTAGAAGGTCTGTCATTAAATTAATGTTTTATTAATATTAAATGTGAAAGCACATCTCCACAATAGAGAATTTTGGGGTAAATAATGACATACAAAATGCTCATGTTACAAAACCCCTAAAAATTCAGAAGACAATAGCATACTACACACTGAGACCACCAAACTAGAAAAAAAGACTGGAAGGAGAAAATAAAATAAAATAAAATAAAATAAAATAAAATAAAATAAAATAAAATAAAATAAAATGAAATATTAACTGTGTTATCCTTGGATCGGAATGTTCACTGTGATTTTAAATTTTTCCTAGTGCTTCCCTGTGTTTCTAAAACTCTCTGTGATGATCATGACTCTAATAGTCAGAGAAAAGGTTCATCAGGAAACGTGAAGTTGTTTCCTGGTCTTTGGGCTTGAACAGTGAGATTTCCATTATATTCAGATCTAGTTAAAATGCGACCCTCTCCAGATGTTTTCCTTACCTTCATCCCATTAGTGAAGTCTTGTGTACTCATATGGTACCACCCACGAGGAGACAGAAACTGATGAGACATTTTATATAACATCCCTAAAAAAGAGAGAAAAGAGCAAAGAAATTGAAGAATCCGGTAGTAAAATCAGAGGAACAACCAGGGCAAAGACCCAGGGTTCTCGCCCTCCACTTGAGCATAGACAACAAATGAGATTTACTTGAAGTCCTGTACTCTTCTCTTCCCTCACTTACCCCTTTCCATTTGGTGGATTTCCTTTTCTCCTTCCTTTCTCATATACTTCTCTTCCCTTCTCTTTCAAACCTCTGGTTTTTGGATGATGATCATAATTATGGCTAACTACGATGTGCACAGTATGTGAGTTTATAAGGGGCAGGGCCAGGATTCAAATCCAAGGTCCTGACTCCCAAACTCTGTATCATATGGCTTCCATATGGATTTATCCTTAATGTCTCCATTTATCCAAGATCCAAGGAAAAAAAATTAGTGTTTGATTTTTTTCTTGTTAAAAATAAAAGAAAATGGGGCACCTGGGTGGCTCAGTCAGTTGGGCGACTGCCTTCGGCTCGGGTCATGGTCCTGGAGTCCCGGGATCGAGTCCCGCATCGGGCTCCCTGCTCGGCGGGGAGTCTGCTTCTCCCTTTGACCCGCTCGCCTCTCATGCGCTCTCTCTCTGTCTCTCATTCTCTCTCTCAAATAAATAAATAAAATCTTAAAAAAAAAATAAAAGAAAATGCTGGTTGCAAAAATACTTGGGACATTTCTATGTCATTTTGATTTGCTCTCAAAGAAAAAGAAAACCAAACCCAAAGTAAGTGTATTTTCCAGCTTTTCCAATGTCAAATGGCAATTGCAATATATGAAACAAAAATTCGGATGTAATCTTCATATCAGAATATAAATACAAGCTAGAGAAGTCAAGCGAGTAGGCTGTTGAAAACAAAGGACTGACCATAAGCCACAGAACATTTATAATCATGTTTCTAAATAGCTCTCATTCATTATACGCTGAGATATAATTCTCAACTTCAGCTGAGCTTAAAGTAGGAGAAATTTCCCACTTGTTATGGTAGCAGCGTTGAATCAAAAAGCAATTTGTATTTTGCTAGAAGATAAAGGTGCTTCAAGGCTTCTCTGTACAAATGTGGCAGAGATTCAGCATCAAAAACCCTCCCTGCTCTCCTGACAATTTTTGTTTTTTCAGTAAACTGCAAACAAATTTGCAACTTTGCTTGTTATGTTAATATTTTAGCAATGATGAGTGTCATTTGCTGTGGATCTAATCTTTAAGAAGTCTTTCTGGAGAAAATAGATCATGTTAGTTATTACAAAGCTTAATTAGAGCTCAACTAATTGACAATTCACATCTAAAGCTTGATTACATGACATCTATTGTTTTTTGTCTAGTAAGTGTTTTTTTTTTAAATAACATTAAAGTGAAATTCACATAACAAAATGAACCATTTTAAAGTGAACAATTCAGTGGCATTTAGTACATTCACGATGTTGTGCAATCATCAGTTCTATCTAGATCCAGAGCATTTCTATCACTCCAGAGTTGAACTCCTAACTATTAAGCAGTTTCTTTGCATTCCTTCCACTCCCCAGCCCCTAGCAACCACCACCCTGTTCTGTCTCTGACTTTATCTCTTCCGGATGGTTCATATAAATGGAATCATCAACTATGTAACCTTTTGTGTCCAGCTTCTGTTGCTTAGCATAATGTAGTTGAGGTTCCTCCGCATTGTAGCATGGATCAGCACTTCATTCCTCTTTTGTCCGGGTTGTTTTTTTTTGACTAACTGAGGTATAAGGGACAAATGAAATTGTAAAATGTGAAGTGTACAGTGTTGGGGGGCACCTGGCTGGCTCAGTCAGTAGAGCATGAGACTCTTGATGGTGGGGTTGTGAGTTCGAGCCCCATATTGCTTGTAGAGATTACTTGAAAATAAAATTGTAAATAAAATCTTTAAAAAAAAGTGTAGAGTGTGAGGGAGAAGGAGAGTGAGAGGGAAAGGGGAGGGAGGGGGGAGGGAGAATGGCCTGGTGTCTCTTTTTATAAGGACACTAATTCTATTGGATCAAAGCTCCACCTATATGATCTCATTTAACCTTACCTTTTTAGAGGCCCTGTCTTCATATATAGGCATACTGGGGGTTAGAAATTCAACATATGGATTTGGAGGGGCACACAATTCACTCCGTAGCAACGATCAACTATTTTTCTTGTCTAGAGTGTAAGCTCCTTTGAAGAGAGGAATCATATTTTGTTTCATTTTGTTTTGCTTTTGCTTTATTGTATTCTCTCTTTTCTTTAACATCTTTTCTGCTGCCCAACCCGTAATCACGTCCATAATCACCTAATCGATAATTAGATCATGTGACCATGTTAATTCCAGGTATAGCCTCTTTAGTTCATAGTTCATGTTATAAGGTCCTTCAGAGTGCACTCTGTTTGCAGTGGCCCCCCCAGACACTGAATGACCTATTCAATCATTATTAGATACTGTGGAAGGTGATGAAGATAATGCTCTTATATATAAAAATCTTTCTGCATCTCTGACATGTCAAATTATCATCTGGGAATAAAATAGAGAATTTATGGCCCCACAGGTATACATTAAATGTCAGTCTCAAATGGAAGAGTTTTTTTTTATTTTTTTTAAAGATTTTATTTATTTATTCATGAGAGACAGAGGGAGAGAGAGAGAGAGAGAGAAGCAGGGGGAGAAACAGGCTCCCAAGGAGCAGGGAGCCCGATGCGGGACTCAATCACGGGACTCGATCCCAGGACCCTGGGATCATGACCTGAGCCGAAGGCAGACGCTTAACCATCTGAGCCACCCAGCCGCCCCTCAAATGGAAGTTTTAAGGAGATACCTGTTAGTATTATAAAAACTCCTTTTAAATCATCTTACCCTATTCATGTGTATGTACAGGAATTATCATAAGATAAAAATAGAAAAGTACTTCACAAATCATTTTGCAACAATGGCAAAAATTAACACTTCAGTCAATATTTTTTCTAAGGAAATGTTTTATAGTCTAGCTATCAGTGCCTGGGTGGCTCAGTCGGTTAAGCCTCCAACTCTTGGTGTTGGCTCAGGTCATGATCTCAGGGTCGTGAGATCGAGCCTGGTGCCAGTTCCATGCTCAGTGCGGGGTCTGCTTTGGTTTCTCACCCCCTCTCACTTTGTGTACGCCCCCACCTCCCCACCCCCCCCAAATAAAATAAATAAATCTTAAAAAAAAAAGTCTAGCTGTCTGATCATCAAATCAATCCATTGTTAATTGAGTAATTCTGAGGCTATTTCACTTATAGGAGCATTATGAACTATCAGGGGACATGATTTTGCATATCCATTTGTAGCAACTCAGTTCTTAGCTGACCTTTGACTATTTCTGGTCCCTGAATTAAACATAAAGATAAACTTGTGACTCATCTGGATTTTAAATTTTAGATGTTACAAGGAGAAAACTTTAAAATAAACATTGCATTTTAATATGCTTATTTTTCTGAAGTGAGTGAATTGAACATTTCAGACTTTAGAACCCATAATGCATCTCTGTGTTTTTCAAACAGAAAAATGAGCAGAGGAAAAACCCATCTTTATTATATTAGCTCTCTGTATTATCTGACTTTGTGTTCAGTGAGATCATTTTGAAAAGGTTAAGTGACTTGGAAATTTACAAGATGTTCTTAGTTTCATGTCCTATTCAGTTCTTCTCCCAGGAGAGAACGTTGAAGACACTGCCCATGTTAGCCATCAGTGTTTCTGACCTGTGGAGCCATTGAGTAAAGCTGTATGGAAGAAAAGGGAAAAGTGTGATAAGGGTAATATGTATCTAGGGCAATGATGGACATAGAAAAAAATATGTGATTCCTGTAAAATACTGTAAGTCAGACTGACATAAAAATTAGGGAACATACAAGATGGAATATAATTAAGAGCTCAGTCATGTGGTATACACGGTAAATGCTAACATGCATTTGGAGAAAGGAGACATCAGTGTAGCTTTGGAGGAACCGAGACAGATGGTGGAATATTCTAGGAGTTTATTATTGAAGGGAAGGTAGAATTCAGTCAGAATCCAGGAGGAAGGATTGCATGCTCTGTAGATGGAGCAGCAACTAGCAAAGACAAGGAGGTGAAAAAAGAGTATTTTTGCCCAACGGGAACCTGCCGGAGGAAGGTCTGATTGGAGAAGATCCATAACATGGGGATGAAGTTGAAGAAAATGCTTTCATGATGTAGAACCATTAACACACTCAAACAGCTAGTTTTTTTCTGGAAATCATTTTTTCTACCAGGCAAATTTTGGAAAATATATCTGAGGTGGGGGTGCTAAACAAATATGGCAGCAGTTCTGCTCAGCTGCATCCTCACTTGAGCTCTTGCTGCCTGCATGATCTTGGCAGGATTCTTAATTTGTGGAGCTTTGAACGCCGCCATAGCCTTGGCCTCTCATTATCTTGCTTTACTTCCTCCTATTTTCTGATATATACTTTTCACATGTATCAAGCTGATTTCTGCCTTGGCCCCTAAACTTCTGCCTTCATACCTTTCACCTAGGTTAAACTTTATAATTTTTAAAAAATATCCTCCCTAGGTACAACATCTTGGTGAAGGTCTGAGACCTTTGCAGGTTATATAGCTCCTTGCTCTTCCTCTTCTTTGGACTCCTAGTACATTTGGAATCTGTAGCACATCCCATTTAATCCTTACTCATAAATTCTCCATATTATGTATATTTTTGCTTGTGTAACTCACACTTGGTCACGATTTTTTATATAGCAGTGACCACGATATAATATTAAACCCACAATAGATGCTCACCGGGCACACGTCAATTATGTTGATTGGTTGATATTTCCGAATTTTTGGTGTGCTTTTTGGTTACTTTGACACTCTTAAGGATTGTCTACTCAAATATGTTTTCAGAAGTCAGTGGGGAAAAAAGTTTCTTTCCATTTATTTTGAGATCTTTCACAGCAAACACTGAAGTGGGAAATAACAAAATGAAATCCTAGAATTACGTCTAGTGAACTATATAATAAAATCTAGTTATAGAGTGTTTCTTAAAGGTTTTTCCCATATGATAGTTTCATAATTTTAGGTGAATAGTCACACAGATGTGTTCCTTGCCCTAAGAAATTTTATATTTTCATTAGTAGATCCTCTGAACATCATCTTAACAGAATTTATTATATTTTAATGTTCATTCTTTATATAGTGAGCTTTGAGAATTATCACATATTAAAAGTAATTGCCATCACATTTCCTAAAATTATATTATCTCAATAAATGCTTATTCTTAGGCATTTATATTAAAAAAATCAAACTTTGCCACAAAAATTACAATCATTATGTAGATGATTATGATAAACTCAGAAAATTGTTCATATCTGAATTGCTAAAACAGACTTACAGAAATTTTTATTTATGAATATAGATGCATAATATCCCAGTAAATATGGAATGTCTTAATTGGAAGATGGGTGGAATAATACATATTTTTCTTTTTATGTGTATTTTCCAAAGACCTATAAGGTTTTTTTTTAAAGCCACTAAATTAAGATAATTTTGCTCTTTTATGTAATTTGCTAAATACTTCTTAAGAAGCTTATTAGAACAAATGTAGCAAAATTATACTCACATTACTGATGTGACTTTAATAGAGCAAATGGATATATTTTCCTTCAGGTAGCATTTTACTCTTCAAATTCTGTTTATATTAGTATGCCGTTTCTAACAAAGTCCAGTTGACAAAGATAAACGTCTTCTTTTGTTCGAAAAGGGTGTAATACTTTTATTTTGAAAAAAACAAAAACAAAGCCTTTTCACATGGTTTTTCAACTTGTACAAGTTACCAAGCTGACACCGCACAGAAAACCAGTTTATTTATTTGTTTGCGAAGGTCACTGTGTATATTACTTTAAAAATTAATTAAGTTCCAAATAATTAATATATATGCTATATAATTTAAATGTTTCAAAAAGAGATACAATGTAAAACAAATTTCCTACTTACCCTTGTCTACCAGCAACCCAATTTTCTGTCTGAGTGAACTGCAATCACTTTATTATATGTCCTTCCAGAGACAGTCTATGCTCACAGAAATATGAAGATATACATGTGATGTTTTTCACATCAATAGTATACAATACAGTTTTTCATCTTTTTTTACTAAACAACATTTACTGAGGACTGTTTGTTTCAGAATCTGTGGAGATGTACTTTCTAATGGCTGATTATTTATCTATTACATATCTCTACCAAGATGTCTTCAAACAGTCTGCTGTCAATGGGTTTTCTGTAGTTTGTTTCTTAAACAATCTTTTGCTCATGCTCCATGAATAGCTTTGCACCTATGATATTGGAACATTTCTAAAGGACAAATTTGTAAGACAGAGTCGTTAGGACGAAGGGACTGTGCCTATTAAAATTTGGTAGACATCCACAAACTACCAACATAAAACCAGGGTTAACTTCATACCAATGAAGAGGATAAAACCCTGTTTATCTCTCCCCTCAGTGAAAAAGCATCAAACTTTTTGATTTTTGCAATTCTGATTTTTTAGGGTAATAAATAAGATAGCAAATGGGATCTTACCGTTCTGTTTAGAAATTTTTTTATTATGAGTGAAGTTCAGTATCTTTGAAATGTTTAAGGACCATTTCTATTGTATTATAAATGATCTGTTTGTATCCTCTGCCCATTTTTTTCTGTTGGTCTGTTGGCCTTAGGAGGAACTCATCATAATTAAGGGCTAATGACCTATTGCAACAAATTTTTAACCCTGTTTGGTTTTTACCAAGAAAAAATGGATTTTTTTTCTACGTGTTTGAATTTGTTAATATTTTCTCTTTTGTCTCCTGGACTTTGTGTTATACTTAGGATTTTTCTACCTTAAGATTAAAGAAAAATAATTTTTTCCCCTTGGTGCTTGCTAATGGTTTATGGTTTCTTTTTCTTTTCTGCTTCTTTTCTTTTTTAAAGATTTATTTATTTTTAGAGAGAGAGTGAGAGAGCAGGGAGAGGGCCAGAGGGAGAGAATCTCAAGCAGACTCCCCACTGAGTATGGAGCCCAATGCTGGGCTTGATCTCACAATCCTGAGATCGGGACCTGAGCCAAAATCTAGAGTCAGGTGCACAACCAACGGAGCCACCCAGTTGCCCCTTTGTCTCCTTCTTTTAAATAAATGCTTTATATCTTTGCTCCATCTGATATTTACTTGGATATCGATATGGCATTATTTATTGAATAATAACTTTATCCAGTAACCCATCTGTATCTTCTGGAGCAAAATCGTATTTCATCATATTCTAAAGACCTTAGTGTATTTGCTCCTGTTTCTGGATTCTTTCTTTTGATCCACTGATAGTGTGTCTTGACTACTTTAGTACCATCATACTGTTTTGATTATTGTAACTTTAGAATAGATTTCATTATCTGATGGTCTAGTCATGATTTCTCTATTTTTTTTAGGGTTTTCCTACGTATTTTTTCATGGGAACTTTAGAATCAGCTTTCTTATTTAGAAAGAAACTCTTATTTTTATTTTAATTGCAATGACAACAAACATACATTTATTTAGGGAGAATTGGCATCTTTGCAACATTAAATTTTCCTATCCAATAATAATACATATTTTCCCATTTATTAAAGTCTAATATTGTATCTCTCAGTAGTATTTAAAATATTTCTGCATATAGAGTTTTTACATTTCGAGTAAGTTTATTTCTAGACTTTGCAATACTATTTTGAGTTCCCCTCTAGTTTGTCTTTGAGCTGGTCTGGGCTATTTTTTGAATTAATTTTGAACTAAGTCATCTTTCTGAATTCTCATTTTTTTTCAGTGTAATAGTTTTCTAGTGGATTCTCTTGGATTTTACAGGTTTATAAGCATCAAAAAATGTACATATTACCTCCTTTCTGCTGATCACACCTTTTTCTTTCTTTCATTTAAGTGCGTCGGCTAGTCAGTTGAGAATAATGCTAAATATTTGTGATAGTTAACAGCCTAGTCTTGTCCTTGACTTAATGGAAATGATTTTATTGCTCTTGGACTCTTCTAGAAAGAATTCCTTTCATCTATGCTTTCATATTTACTTGCACATACCTGAGAAATCTGTTTTGATTTGTGGTTTTATTCCCACATTTGTGATTTCTTTCTCTTATCTTTATTAATTTACTATTTATATGCAAAGAGTCACCTAATAAAACAGGTTCAGGTTTGCTGGAGATAGCTGCTAGGTTTGGCTTTCATATTCATGATTTTACTTGATTTTTGGCATCTGGAGATTTGTCTTCTTCCTGACAAGCCCAACAATGCATTTAAAAGTGTTCAAATTATTTTATCTAGCATTTCCAAGTGTTTTATGGCCCGGAAATCCTATATGTCTTTTTGAAGGTTGCCAATATTTGTTTTTTACCCTTAGCTACTTTCACCCGTTGGTCTCCTACTATATTTCTCTTTTCCATTATTCTTCCTCTTTATTATTACTTTCATTTAGTAAATGTTGGCTTTTGTTTTCTAATTTGCTGAATTTATTGGATTTGAAACATAGTAGAGGAGCATAGGAAGCACTGGTTGCATACTGTCAAAGGACCGAAGCTGGATTTTGAAAGAGTTCCGAAGAAACTGTCAGTGACAACACCAGGTTCGAAGATGCCAAGGAATGTGGACGCAGAATTCAGCTTATTGGGATGAAACTCTTTCTAACAATCAGAACTTTCACAAACTCTAAAAAGCCCATGGTCTCCCTCACTGGCGCTTTTCAGCAAGATTGCATCCTTGGACGTGTTGTAGAGGGGCATGGGGCATGGGGCATGGGGCATGGGGCAGGGAGTTGCAGTGGATGGTCTCTCTAGTTCCTTGTAGCTCTGATGCAAACAAATGCCCCCAAACACTAGCCCCGCTCTGGCTGTCACTCTAAATGGCCTTGGATAGCATTGTAATAAACAGCTCTACTTTACTGAGTCTGCCTGCCTTGCATCGGGTCTGAATATAATCAGGACTCATTATTCATAAAACCAGCCTGCACACTCTGTTGCTCATCTTGTGGGGCTCCTGGGAAATTTTTCTGGAGTTAAGTGGGGCTGTGGAGTAAAGCTAAAGCATTTCTTTTGTAGGCTTTTAAATGCTAGATCAGTTTTTATTTCTTCTGCTGTTTTATCTATTATATAGGAAAGTACACACACACCAAACTGGGGCACACTAGTTCCAATATGATTTCAAAAGTGATACTTTTCATTTTCTCACAGGTCACAGTTGAATCTTGAGTCATTTTGGACCAAGGGGTGTTTTGAGGGAGTGTTGTGGGAGGGGCAGGGTCATGCTGAGAAATTACAGCACGTGAGCCTGATTAATGAGAATATGTGGTCCGTATGAATGGGAGGAAGAGAAAAAAGGCTTAGACCCTTCACTGAAGACTATCCATGGCATATTGCTTGGCATAACATGACAGAAAGGCACTGGGATGCTTCGCAGTCTGCACTCTTCCAGAATATGTATTTTTAATATAGTGGTGGTGATTTATTGTGTGCCTACTACGTGCAGGGTATTTTACATTAGTTTAAGCCACTTAATAGCTTCCAGAGTAAGAAAAATTATATCCCTCTTCCTCCCAACTGTTATAGATAAGAAAAATGAGATTTAGGGGGGTTAAATGCCCATTTTGTTACTCTTAGAGGTGATTCCATCACATCTGGTCGCTGACCAATCAGCATGTACTGAGTCCAGTCCGCTGGACGAGATGCAATAGTGACACTAGGCCCTATTGATCTTAATTTTCCCCTGATGCCTTTCTAACCTTTAGTTTTGAAGATCACGAGCACTGCCCTCACTCCCTTCCGGTTCATCTCACACCCAGACAGTCCTTCTCTCTGGTGTTGGTCAAGCACATGGTCCCATCTTTCCTCACTCCAATCCGATCTAACCTCACTGCGCATGAATCTTCTCAAGTCCTTCAGTGGTCACGTCCTGGGTGTCTTCAGAAATCTCTCATGACTCTCTCACTTCTGCTGACGGCTAACCTCTACTATTTATGGAGCACCCACTATGCTCCAATCAAGATGTTAAGCTGTTCCCATACATTTTCTGTTTTTAATATCACAGAAAATCTAATGAAGTAGATACTGTTTCCATATCACAGATGATGAAAATGAAGCTGAGAGAATCCTTTACCTACCCTCATGCAACTTCTACATGGTTGAGCCAGGAATGAAAATTTGCCTTGCTGTCTAAACATTTTAACTTAGTTTACACAAGTCCTCTACAATAGATTCAAATGCAACATAGTGCCTGACACATAAGGGTTACTCAGTAAATATTTGATGGTGAATAAATAAGTGTTCTTGTATCTTTATCTCTTTATTCTAGCAACATAGGCCAATTTATTGTTACCCAAATATGCATTATGTATAAATATCTGGAGGCTCTTATCCATGTAGTTAATTTTGATTTCAACGTTCAGATACTCCCTCTTGATACTACTTGTATGTTTAATTTATTATTATTATTTTATACTATGTACTGTTATTAAATTTCTCATTTAAAAAAATCAGTCAATTAGACAGTAAATTTTTTGAGGGAATGCATAGTCTTCTGTAATTCCTTGAATCACAAACACACTGTCTTGCTCATATTCATGGTTATTTGACTAATGGTGGTCTCACCTTTTGGCACCCGTTCCTCATGATGGCAAGAATCTTGTTCATTTTTGCCGAATATTGAATCCTTAGGGCTGAACACAGGAGCAAATTCCATAACAAGTGCTCAAAATATTACTATTAATATTCATTCTGCATTCTAAGGTATGAAAAAATGCACTGACTTTTGAAGCAGACTTTGTTTCTGCCCCTTAATAACAACACGATCCTGTACAAGTTAATTAATCTCTCTGAACACAGTTTCCTCATTTGTAAAATGAAATAATAATAGTGCTGCCCACACAGGAGTGTTATAACTCTCTGCACTTAGCATGAGCATAATAAATGGTTTGGTTGAAATAGATGTGGAATACAAATGAACTGCTACTGAGATTTATTTCATGATCTAGAAAGTTCATTATAGAATAACATAAAAGTGTGTTCCTTCTTGTGAAGTCCTAGAACACTATAAATCAAAGGATTCTAGGTTATGTTCTAGGAGGACTCTGAAATATCATCCATACAACCTTCTGCCTTACTGTTCCCTAATCCAGCATTTTCCAATGGGCAGGCCAAGAACAATCGATGTTTAGGTTACCTATAGAGGCTCTGTGGGAAAGGAGTTTTGCAGTAAAGAAAAAAATTTACAATGGCTAGATTAAAAACAGTGTTGTGTTCCTGAAAGATACCTTCTGATATGCAATAAATATGGCATAATTTGTAGCATTTTCTACTCTTATTTGACCACCAAATACTTTTTTTTTCTTGCATGCTGTGTGATTAGTTAACGTTTCTTAAGACTATCCTTGAGAGAATCTAGGATGGTTAGTTTCTAATCCTGTGCCAAAGTTCTGTAAAAGTAACCTAGTGAACAAAGTGTTCTTTAGAATATCGAAGAAGGGGTTAGAATAGATTTATGGATAAGTGTGATAAATATTCCTAAAATCAGTGTTTTGTAAGAACAATAGTAATAATAAGTGACTAACCAATGTGATGCTGAGATAACAAGGCAAATAAAGCCAAATTTAAAAAAAATTTTATTTAAATTCAATTTAGTTAATATATAGTGTATTATTAGTTTCAGAGGTAGAATTTAGTGATTCATCAGTTGCATATAACATCCAGTGCTCATTCTGTCAAGTGCCCTTCTTAATGTCCATCACCCAGTTACCCCATCCCCCACCCACCTCTCCTCCAGCAACCCTCAGCTTGTTTCCTAGAGTTCAGTGTCTCTTATGGTTTCCCTCCCTCTCTATTTTTGTCTTTTATTTTTCCTTCCCTTTCCCTATGTTCATCTTTTTTGTTTCTTAAATTCCACATATCATATGGTGTTTGTTTTTCTCTGGCTGACTTACTTCACTTAGCATAAGGCCCCTAGTTCCATCCACGTCGCTGTAAATCAAATAAAGGCAAGTTTTAAAATTTTGTCTTAATCTCCCTCAAACCACCATCTCCCAATAAGTGTGGAAGTTTTAATTGGTATGCTGGAGAGAAACTGAAAGCTTGTTTTCATTCCGAATGCATGCCTCTTAGAAAAATTTAAGCATAACAGGAGGAGGACCCTTCACGTGGAACGAGATATAAATAAATCAGAATATATGATCTTTCATCGCATACTCATTTTATTTTTGACTCTTTACAGGAGTCAGAAAACGACAAAACTTCTATTCATTGAAGATCATGTGTTGCAAGTTGAGGGTTGGCTGCCGTTTGCAACATTTTGAGATTCTTTTATGATCTGAGAAATTGCTTCTGTTTTCACATTGTGTCATGGCTGCGAATATCTACTGGAAGCATTAAATAACACTTTGTAGATATTGTCCTAAATAAACATCCTTTAATATTGTAGTTTCCTTTTTAATGATTTCCAAAAGCTGATGTTGAGCTATCCCCAAAAATGTTTTGCTTGGATTCTCCATGTGATAATCTGAGATAGTGGGAGGACTGATTCCGATGACAGCATTTTTTTTCTTTACATTTTTTTCTTTCATTTTCTTTTTTTAAGTGAAATTTACTCAACTTTGCAATGGACTTTTCCCTCCTTATACAGAAACCATTACATTTTCTTTTTTTATAAAACAGGGCTTGGGAAGCAAGAGCTGAGCATCTTTTGTGACACTGAATACACACATTTTTCAATTACATATGTACCTTAGAAAGGCAGTATTCTATGTCATATGAAGGCCTACAAGATCTTTTTTTAAGTCACATTTGCTTATAAAGTAGGCAAAACAAAGGAAATTTTTTTTCTCGAGACCCAATTTTTCTATCATAAAAACAGTTACTGAGGGCTGACCATATGTCAGACTTTAAAATAATGATTGAATCATCACAGCAAACCCTTTTTACAGATCCAAAAATGGAAGAGCCCGGATGTCACCCAGACAGCAGCTCCTACAGCCTGGCTTCTAATAGCCTCCTTCTAAAACTGTGCTAGGTACTCCAACAGAGTCTAAGAGAATTATTGGGGAACAGAAGCTATAACTTCCACCCACATCCCCGCTCTCTCCTCAACCCTTTCCTTGACCCTCAACCTCTGCCTGTGAAGTAAAAGTACACCCCCACTAGTGTTGCAGTAAATACCTGAATGGGGATAAAATGTGGAATTGGGGATGGGCAGAGAAATGATGCTTGTCTGTATTCAGCATGTTTGGACCCCAGCTCAGCAAGCCATAAATGCCTGGTTAATGGTGTAACCCAGATTAGCATCTGGCCCTGCCTCCTTAAGGAGCTTTGCCAATGCCCTAGAGGGAGGGGCTGAATAAGAAGTTAAAAGTAAATAAAATAAAATGAAATAAAGTAAAATATGCAAAATTACTTCTCTAGGAAATTGAGTGAATCTGCAGAGTTGGTAATATAATGCAACACCAGTGGACTTCCTCCAGTTTAACCTAATATCGGTGAGAATGGAAGGGTTATGGCTGGGGCCATCTTCTTGGCACTTTGGGAACTTCTTGAGAACAAGAAGAGTAGCAAGGGAAAGGTGGTGTCAGTCATGGCCATGTGCCTATGAGAAACGTGACGCCCCCAGACATCCTTGACCTAGAGGAGGAGGGTCTGGTGCCTGGATTACAGTGAACCTGGAAATGGGTCTTGTTAGCTGTAATTGTGACCATTTTGTATCCTGTGGGCCAACTTGTTTTAGGGAGATTTGGGTCATCAATCTGGTATTTATAAATCTGTTTATGAGAAATATAAGATAAGAGGATCTATCCTCTCAATATACCAATGCTGTGTTTATGGAGCTATTTGATCTAATAAGGTGTCTTTTATTTAGGAATGAGTGACTCTAATGGAATTCTTTTGTTCATTTTCATACTCTCATTTTTATTTTCAGTGTATATTTCATTTTCTTATATCTTATACTCCATTCAGGTGATCTTTATATTTCCTATGAAAGACTCAACAATATTTGATATGAACAATAGTTAACAGGGTCAAAGTCTGCGTCTACATATACGAACCAGAATAAAGATACAAAATATTTAAAAAAATTTCTGGTTTCTGAACCAGAAATTCCTTCTTTGCTGAAATTCTCTAGTATTATCATATCATATCCTAAAACTCTCAACCAGGAGAGCAAATGTTCTCTCTCTACCAGGAAATGAATTAACTGTCATCCTTTTTTAAAGCAGATTTTGCGGAGTCCCTGATGGGCATGAGAAAAATAGTTCCCTTTTACTATTGAGGAAAACTATGCCTGGCCAGAGTATATCCAGTGACTATTAAGTGGGTTATTACAAACTTAATTTCTTAATCTATCAGCACGAAGACACATAAATTATTCTTGTTCAGTTGTTGACATTTGCTGATACCTAAAGAAAATATATATCTTTTTGAACATATGTCCATGTTTTCAGGTTTGAATTAGAGAGAAAGGGTTAGTTATACAAATAAATCTTGGTTAACTAAGCTGGACTTGGGTGAATAATTATGAATAATTTGTATTTTTATTTTTTCTAATCAGGTGCATCCCCTCAATTAAAATATGTTTATGTCACTGACTTTCTCAGTTTTTTTTTTTAAAGATTTTATTTATTTATTCATGCGAGACAGAGAGAGAGAGTCAGAGGGAGAAGCAGGCTCCCAAGGAGCAGGGAGCCTGATGCAGGACTCGATCCCAGGACCCAGGGATCATGACCTGAGCCAAAGGCAGATGCTTAACCATCTGAGCCACCCAGGCGCCCTGACTTTCTCAGTTTTAAATTCTATGGTAGAGGTGAGTTTTTTTTTTTTAACTATCACTATGTAGCAATCAGAAAAAAGTCAATGTGAACTTTTATTCCTCAACAAATGCTATTTGCTACCATCAGGCTGGTGTCTCCTGCCTGTTTCTTAATCCTGCTGTGCTCAGCCAACTTTGAGTCTTTAAAAAATATATATATAATCTAGAAGGCCTTCCCCAGTCCTATTTTATCAACATCCTTCGAGACCTTGTTCAGGATATCTACATACCTGGAAAATTTTCTTTTTCAAATCCTTCCAAGTTTGTCTGTACTACTCCATCAGAATCTTAATACATACCCATCCTATTCTCTAGATGTCTCTATTATGCACTTTTTTAAAAAAAAGATTTTATTTATTTATTTGACAGAGAGAGACACAGCGAGAGAGGGAACACAAGCAGGGGGAGTGGGAGAGGGAGAAGCAGGCTCCCCGCTGAGCAGGGAGCCCGATGCGGGCCTCGATCCCAGGACCCTGGGATCATGACCTGAGCCGAAGGCAGATGTTTAACTTACTGAGCCACCCAGGCTCCCCTCTACCATGTACTTTTACATAAGCCATAGTGGATATAAGTTTTGTTCATGACTAATTTCATTGCATATATCTTGCTTCTTCAACTATATTATAAGCCTCCAGAGGGCAAGTTCTATATATTAGTTTAATTATTTTGTATTCCTTCACACTTAGAGGAAGGCTAGTGAGAGGTGGGTAATAATTTTTTGGGTATTGGTTGCAGTTTGATATTTTCCCTGATAGCTTTTAATTAGTTTGTGGGCAGGTTAATTCATAGGCTAACTTAAATAATTTAATAAGCTTACAATTTAATACAACTTACTAAGTCATTAGCAAGATATTTCTCTCAGTTACATATAAAAGACTATGATTTTCAAGAGTTTTATTTCCAATATTTTTTACTCAAGCACGGACATCTTATTGTATGTAGGCATTATTTTTATGTCCAGATTGAGGGAGTATATGGAGTGGACATTATTTTTTTTAACCATGTTTTAAATTCAGCTTCGGGGATCAGTTAAGATATAAGATGTATGGTTGTTAGTATATAAAAAAAACTGCAATTCTCTAGACTTTTTAAAGTTTTTTTTCTTTTTTGTCATTGTGATGTAATACATGCTTGGTGTAGAAAACTCAGAAAGTGTGGGAAAGCGGAACAAACCAAAACAAGAATCCCCCATAATTCCACTGATTTCCTCATCACTAATACCCTGGTGTATTTGATCCTCACAGTGATTTTTCTAGGTAAAGAAAAACTAGAACTTTTTTGAGGCCCAAGTTTTTACATTTATATTTTCTTCTTTAAGAAAAATAATACAAATTATAAATAAAAAATCGAGTTCAAAAAGGAATATTTTTATAGAAAGTAAAGTAAATCACAGAAATTACAAATTTTGTCAAGTAGAAAACTACCACAAATGTCAGAAAAATAAAAAATTACTGTTTTTAATGTTTTATTGTTTGACACTCCGCCTCTCTCCCCATGTTTTGGGTTGAATACTCACTGACTGCTTCTTTGTAAGACAATGATTTTTTTTTAATACCATTTTCTATAGAGAAGCTAAAAAGATAATTTATCTTCCCTCTCACGTAGTTGATCAAAATTCATTTATTACTGGTGATTTGGAGGAATCTAACTTCACACTCCTTATTGGTACTCTCTCATCTGTAACTTCTCTGTTGCAAGTGGGAGGGAGGGATGGGTATTTCTGATGGGGGGGCAGCCCCTGCCCCGACAAAGTCTGTCTAATCTGGAGGGGATGGAGGTGTCCATGAGACCAGGACAAGGTGGCCCTCTGATCTGAGAACTAGGTAGTACCTCATACAGATCTTTCTCCTTAGGGACAAAGATAAGACCTGAGACCTGTAGAAGATTCTTCAAGATGTGTTCTTGCTGGACCTGGTGGATCTGGAGGTAGGTCTGGTGGCCTGCAGGCTCTTGCACCCCCAGATGACCACCAGGGTAGAGAGGGTGACCTCCAGCCTGGGAAAATGGCTAAAGCTGGTCTTTTCTTCTTGAAAGAGGACACGCCCGATTTTGGAAGAGCTTGTGCAAAGCAGGGGCCTGGAGCAGAAGTGTGGTGGCTTTGTAGTCAATCCACACCTCTTTTTCCTCTTCTTTTTTTTTTTTTACGATTTTTAAAAAAATTTATTTGAGAGACAGAGAGAGAGAGAGAGAGAGAGAGAGAGAGAGAAGCAAGAAGAGGAGCAGAGGGAGAGAGACAAGCAGACTCCATGCTGAAAGCAGAGCATAGAGCCCGATACTGGGCTCAGTCCCAGGACCCTGAGATCATGATCTGGGCTGAAATCAAGAGTCGGTCACTTAACAGACAGAGCCACCAAGGCGGCCCTTACCCCTTTTCTTGATACATATTTACACCAAATAATGTTTGAGTGACCTGATTTTTTTTTCTACGTAGCAATACTGTGTATTGTGACTTTTTTTCCATACTAAAAATATTTTTCTAGAATACATTTAAGAGATGCTCAGTAATCATCACATAATAAAACTTACCATACTTTTCTTAGCCAATAATCTGTTGGAAGACATTTTGGTTCTTTGTAATTTTTTAATATTGTAAACAATGTTACATCCAACAATATGCACCTATCTGATGCCATATTTCAGGGTGATCTCTTCTTTGGATAAATTTCTGAAAGTGACAATTCTGGGTAAAATGGTGTACAGATTTTTTTAAAGGCTTTTATATATCCATTAAGACTTCATACGTTGTTAAGCTATCTTAGAGAAATATCATAACAATATATCCTCCCAATAATCGTTTATGAGAGGAACTTTGCATTTCTTCAGTGGAAAGCACTATAAATTAAGACTATTACTTAGCAACCTCGAGAGAGCCATTAAGGAACCGTAGACTGTTTTGAGAAAGACATATACAAGGCATGCCTGCCTGACACATTTGTCAGAACAAGACCACAGAGCAGCCTGCATGAACAACTTTCCGAAAACTTTCTACTGACATCAAAAGTCTGTGATTTGTCATTGAATTTTGCTACTTAGGCAGTATGTATGATGTATGTTCCGATAATGAAAGAAATTTAAGACAATCTTGAAGGCATGGGTGTCTTTTGGGAAGCTGGTAGGATTTGGTGCAATAAGAGTTCAAGCCCCCTGCATATTGGGTGGCTGCAATGCAATATTAATGTCCTTTGGTTTTGAGGAATGGCAACAACCAGCCTTTTCTAGTCCAACATGAATGTATTACTATGGTTTTATGTAAGTAAATTTGATGGCATGATTATTTTCTATCCTATTGTATTTACTATGAAATATGAAAAAGCAAGGGAAGATAGCATAATAAAAACTATGGAACACTATTAATAAAAACCAGGAAAGAAAAAAAACAAAAGAGCTGTTGCATATTGCCAAGCAAAGAAACAAATTAATGTTTAAAATGATGGGAGTTTCTACATGTTACATAGAAATAATTTAATTTATAAAAAATTTAATTGTTTTGAATGTTTAAATTCTCTTAGGAAGTCCACAATTGAACATTCATTAAAGTCTTACTGTCTAGGGACGATACTTTAGCATGACATGTTATAAATAAGTCAAAGAAATTTAATCAAAAATTTCATTTCAGGTTCCATGAAAACAAGTAGTGATTCTTTTTAATAACTGGCTCATGTGTCTTTTCTAGGAAATGCAAAGTGAAAAACTACAAACATAATGTACCAGACTAAGTTAGACGTGACAAAATTGAAATGGAAGAAAGAACAGGAACATTCAAGAGGCAAGTGACCCTTGCTGCATTCGGGGTCTCGCAGTAGCGTAGGCACAGGATATGGGTGTCACCAGGCAAACGTGGCTCTGGCCAGTGGCCCTGGGCGAGGTAGCACGTCCACTGCTTATGTGTACCTCCGACTGGGTTGTGTTTGCTTTCTCCACCCCACGTCGTGTGAGGAGCCCTAGCTGTAATAGAATCTGGAAAGTACAAAAACTCTGAATTTTTTTGTACCCAGGTGTTAGTTTTCCAGCCTCTCTCATACAAGAAGCCACACTAAATGGTGGTTGGAGTTGTTTTCGAGTAAGCACATTAGCCAATGGGGTGCAGGTGATTCAACTTCTCTTCTTCACATAGAACAGGTTGACACTTTTATGCAAAGAATTCATTGAACAATCTAATTCAATCATTTTTTGAGGGTACCTCCCAGGTGCACCTACTTCTATGATAACATAAGAAGAAAAATCCACAAATAATTATAGCACAGAATACTATGATTGATACAAGAGAAGAACCAAGAAGTACTCTGAAAAATTCAAAAAGAGGAGCGATTACACCATTTTTTGTGGAGGGGGCAGATTTGAAAGACATCATGTAGGAGGTAGCATTTGAGATGTGCCATAGATGGAAAGAATTTTGACAGGTGAACATGTACCATTATAGGTGGAGAGAACAGGATGAGCAGAGGTACAGTACCTTAAAAACACGGCTTCGGTTTGGAGAACAGGAAGTCATAAAGTTCTATGGCAACAGAGAGGTAGTGAGCATAATGCCAGAAAATTCACCCATGATGAGAGGATATCACTTCATTCAGTAGGTGAATGGTGGAGGTGGTGGTAGAAGTGACGAGTGACAGGAGATGGTTACTAAGGTTTCGAGCTGTGAATTGACATCATCAGAATCTAAATTTCATCAGAATATTCTGGTTTGAATGTGTTGGATTTCTTCAAATAAAGACAGGCTGGGGGCAGGAAGCAAGAATGGAGACTATAGCCATAATCTCATAGATTGACCAGAAGGACGTGAGCAAGGGGGGGCAGGTGGCAGTGTGCATCCATTCCAGATGCTAGTTGTGAGCAATAGAAATATTTCTGGCTAACCTAGGCTCAAAGGCAATGTATCAGAAAGATCCATAGGATAGCTGGAGAAACAAGCACAGAAAAGAGAATCCAGAGGAGAGACGGGAGCTGGAACCATTGTCAAGATAACTCACATGAGTAGCCTGATCAAACAGGTCCTGCTCTGGCTCTTGTTGGTGGATACGCCATTGGTCTCTTGATGATTTTGCTGTTGCATAGACTTACTGAGGTGTTCCTACATGTTTATATTGCTTCTTTAATTTTCACAGGCCCAGATGGGAGGATCTGATTGGCTGAGTTTTTTTTCCTACGTGCCAGGGGCTGAAAGAGAGAGGCTTCTGTATGTTGGCTTCCAGAATGGGAGCTGGAGTACTGCACCTTCCCAATCCCACACACAGTGAAGAAGAGGGTTTGGCGGCTGGGAGGCCAAAAAAAGAGAAAAGGTCAATGTTCACTGGCTCTTGCCTCCCTGGCTGCTTAAGAAACACACCCTTTATCTACACTTAAACTGAAAAAGAAAAATAAGTAATATTACTCAAACAACTCCTTCTTCAGTGGGAAATACCCAACACCTTGTCATATTTTGTATCTGGTTCATTACCTCTGAAAAGTGCCCATTTTTCTTCTACATGAGTCTTCACTCCATTTGATATTCTGCCATCTCTGAACTAATTTTTCAAATTGACAATCACCAATAAAACTCACATACCATATGGGACACAGGGGGAGAAAAAGAGAGAGAAACCTTTATGCAGCTCGTCGAGAGGCTGTATTCAGAATTTATCACTTGCGTCCTCCACTGCCCTCTTGATGATCCCTTCCCCCGGGTGTTTGGAGGTCAGGGTGGTCCTAATCTTGTCTGTTTTTTAATTTCTCTGTTCTAAATGCCTATTATAGGGCCTGGCACAGAGTAGATTAATTAATTAACTTTTCCCCTGGACATGCTTCTACAAGGGGAAGTCCACATACATTGACTGGACCTCCAGCCATGCTCTTTCTGTCCCCCGGGAAGTAGCTGTCAGTCCGTTCTTTCTGCTAGTCAGAAGTAATCGCCAGTACCATGACATCCTTTCCCTCATTTTTACCCATTGACAGGAGATGCCGGCAGTTGTCAGCTTCCAAGTCAGTGGGACCATTGTTAAATGCTGCAAATTGGCTTCTATTTCAGAGCATGTACTGCACCTTACAGGACAGCCCTCCCACTTTGCAAATGTTGAGTCCTTTTGGGCACTGTAACTAGGTCTCCGGTAGACTGATTGTATAATGTCTGCTACACGTGGATGTTGTGGAATATGATAATTCCAGTGAATCTCATGGGCACCAGCATATTGACTTCATCCTTTTATGGTAAATTAGGTTTGTTGCTCAGAAGGACTGTTGTCTGGTATCCCCTTGCCATGAGGGTTGAAAAGAGCCGGCAGGCTGGGAAGGATGAGCAACCCACTCAAGCAACTTCCTGCGTCTTCAGGACTTGCTGGGGCCCAGCTGCCTGTATATCTTTTGCACTTGAAGATGGATAAGCTGGAATTTATCATATGTATCATTTAGGTCCCATCGTCCCCTGTAAGCTATTATAAGTTGTTCACTCTGAACCTGGACTCAATAGCAAGGCATGAGCCTCTAAATAGAGCCTTCCTTTAGAACCTAAGGGGCCTCCTTTCTGATTCTCCTTAGAGGAGTTTGTGACAGTCTCCATACAACATCCCGATCTACCTGAGACCTTTTGAGTTCCCTCACATGGTTGGGTCATAATGTTGATGGAAAATTTCCTGACTCTACTGTCTACCCAGCCAGAGAGCATTATCTTGCTGTTGGTCTCACTCAAGGCCAATGGCTAGCAATCCACTTGGTAAATGTATCAGAACATCTCCCCGAAATGTGACTTATTTTGCCTTGCACATTTGAAGAGACACATGATATATTGTGCCTCTTTTCTTACTGGTGGAGTGATGACTTTGTCTTTTTCTTTAGAAGGGATATCCAACATACCTGAAACCACTGAACCCTGACTTATCTTCTTTACTGAATCATTAGGCCTCTTTATTCCTGTAAGATCTATCCCTTGCTCTCTAGCACATATGTCTCTTTCTAAAAGTACCTACTAGTTCCTGCTGTCTGGGTCCTGCTAGCATGAGATATCAGCAAGGTAGTGGCCCAGAGTGATGGTTCGGTGGTCAATGTTCTGTAGGCTTAGTCATGGCAAGGGGCTGAGGGTGGATCGAACCCTGGGGCAAGAATGTTAAAGTGTGCTGCTTTCTTGCCAAGTGACAGAAATTGATTTCTGGCATTGTCTTTATGTTGAGATACAACAGAAGCACTTGCCGGGTTAAGGGCTCCAGTCCAGGTGCCAGATTTGTAGTGTTTTATTCCTGAAAGGAGACAACGTCCAAAACAGGTCTTGTTCGTCACATGAT
This sequence comes from Zalophus californianus, assembly GCF_009762305.2. NCBI lineage: Eukaryota > Metazoa > Chordata > Mammalia > Carnivora > Otariidae > Zalophus > Zalophus californianus. The sequence goes on from NC_045604.1 coordinate 40,034,768, forward strand.
TCAGGTTCTCAGAATCCAATTCTGTTTCCAAAACCTATCTATCTTCTGCAATGGCCATACTGAAAAAGTTAAATGGGGATTACAGGGTCACCACCCCTGCATCTTTTAAATCTTTGATGACAACATGAATCTCTGCAATTTCTACCAGGGAAGTGGTTAGCTCTTGGTTTTTTAAATTTTGGATTTACTGTTTTGTGAGGAGGAGGAGAAACAGACTTCTACTTGGTTCTTGCTTCCGTCTTATCCCTTATTGCCCTGGACTGATGAGTTCATATGAAGAACCTTCTAGTTTCTGAAGATACCCATTTCAGCTATTGCCTGTGAAACTGGGGAAATAAACTCAAAATGTGTTGGGGGATTCACTGAGGTTACCATGTCTGAACTCCACTTACTGTTTGATTCTCACATCAGACCTCTTAGTAGGTATGGAGTACTTTTTATTTAAAAAATCAAATAGGGCAGAGCCTGCGCGGCTTGGTCAGTTAGGTGTCTGCCTTCGGCTCAGGTCATGATCCCAGGGTCCTGAGATTGAGCCCCACGTTGGGCTCCCTGCTCAGTGGGGAGTCTGCTTCTCTCTTTCCCTCTGCCTGCCGCTCCCCCTGCTTGTGCTCTCTCTGTCAAATAAATAAAAAAATCTAAAAAAAAAAAAAGTCAACGAAGGGGGGAAATCAGAGGGGGAGACGAACCATGAGAGACTATGGACTCTGAGAAACAAAGTGAGGGTTCTAGAGGGGAGGGGGGTGGGGGATGGGTTGGCCTGGTGATGGGTATTAAAGAGGGCACGTTCTGCATGGAGCACTGGGTGTTATGTGCAAACAATGAATCATGGAACACTACATCAAAAACTAATGATGTAATGTATGGTGATTAACATAACATAATAAAAAAAAAGTCAAATAGGACCTCAGTGAGTCGCTCATATAGTTCGTCCCTAGGAACCCTGGTCACTGCCAAAGAACTGGACCATTTTGATTGCTTGCCTTGATACCTATTAAAAAAGCCACCCTACTTTGCTGCTGGAGATTAAGGCTTTTGCTGCTCCAGGATCCTTCAAATCTAGTTGAAATCTGAAAGCCCTAACTTTCACCATAGTATCTTGCAATGGTGCAAGATCAGTGCGAGATCAGTATCTTGCACTGATGCAGATCAGTGATTAAAGAGCTTTTCATAGATATTGATATTGTCCTTAAAGGACTTAGTGAAGGAAGTGCCTGCCAGGTCACTTTGGGGCCCATAGTCCGAGACTGAGTGGGCATCGGTCATATGATCGATATACTTCAATGTTCCTATCTTCCAGAGTCTTCAGAGTCCATTCATTACATTACACAGAGGAATCTCTGGCATTTCAGCTTTGCTTGGTGTGGTCCAACACAGAGTCAAGATTTCTATGAAGCAGCTGAGCACACTACTAGAACCACTCCCAGTTTTTGAGCAAGGTCATTAAATCTAGAATTTCTGCTTAGTGTGCTCATGTTGATAATTTCAGCCCTAATATAAAACTACATTCCTTTCTTCCTGGGTCGAATACCTTCAAATATATTCTTGCACATACTCCTTAGAGTTTTGCCAACACAAGCAAGCAAAGTTCTGAATTGTTTCTGGTGTATAATTCTTTATCCTTTGTGGTCCATATATACAATGGAATATTACTCAGCCACCAGAAAGGATGAATACCCAACTTTTACATCCACATGGATGGGACTGGAGGAGATTGTGCTAAGTGAAATAAGTCAAGCAGAGAAAGTCAATTATCCTATGGTTTCACTTATTTGTGGAACATAACGAATAGCAGGGAGGACATTAGGAGAAGGAAGGGAAAAATGAAGGGGGGGACTCGGAGGGGGAGACGAACCAGGAGAGACTGTGGACTCTGAGAAACAAACTGAGGGTTTTTTGGGGGGGGAGAATGGGTTAGCCCGCTGATGGGTATTAAGGAGGGCACGTACTGCATGGAGCACTGGGTGTTATACGCAAACAATGGATCGTGGATCACTACATCAAAAACTAATGATGTATTTATTGTATGGTGACTAACATAACATAATAAAATTTAAAAAAAAGGGCATAGAAAAAGACCTTACAAAAATACACAACAAACTGCTTAAAAAAAAGAATTCTTTATCCTTGAGTTTGACTTTTTTTGTTGGCCCCTTGGGGCGTGTTTGGATCTAGCTGTAGTTGTAGGACTGGTGACAAGGGAGTGTGCGTGTGTGCGTGTGTGCCTGTACCCACAGGACTATTGGGTGTAGAATATGAGAATTAGCTTCATTATCATAGGTAACTCTCTGAGGCAAGGAAGATCTTTTAAAAATGTCTTTCACATGTGAATATTCAGTTTGAGTTTGTAGATCAATTCTGGAAACTACAGAAACATAAAATAACGACCATTCAGAAAATGTTGCCAAATTGTTGAAAGTCTGATTTCTCAAGGGATTCATTATCATAAAATCTCTTTTCCAGATGAAGGAAGATTTCCCTGGATCAAAGGGGTTAGATTTGGCTGGGTTAGAATTGGTCTCTTATTTTCTGAATCAAAATCAAGACCCAAATAATTCCACTGAGAGCTGGCCTTGAATTTGATAGGCCTTGTGATCAAAGATTCCCTGCTCCCTATAACCTCGATTTCTCCTTTCTTTTTTTTTCTCTTACATTGAAGCATCTGATCTTCTCTGTTTATCTGAGATAATAACATATTAAGCTTAAACAAGAACTTGTTTTTTTATAGTCACTTGGGCTTCTAACTGCAAATCTGAATCAAAAAAGAATTTAATAAAAAGAAAACAAAAAACAAGAATTTAATGAACATGTTTAAAAATGGAAACAGAAGCCCTTATACATCATATACTACAGTGCTTATTTTTGTACAAAAATAATCAACTGAACTGTAAAAGAGTACAACCGCTTTGACATATCCCTTCAGTAGCAAATATAACAATTAAAAAATTCAGACATGAACACACCCTGTTCAAATTTTACCAAATAGAATTTCTTTTGCCCGAATATAATTTGTACTCCCTTGCCTGGGGATCTGTGGAAATCTGCAGCACAGCCAAGTCCTTTTGATTCCTGTTGAGATTCTCATGATGCCAAGTCACTTCTCACATCCCTGACCTTGGGCTCACGAGAATGCTGTTTACTTAAAAAAGAACAAAGTAGCCACCGGAGTTTAAGTTTTTATATATAATTTCTTTGTTTTTGTAAGGACATTATTAAAACAACTATAAAACACTGTGGAAGGAAAGAAAACTCTAATTTCACCTCTAATTTTAACTCCCTGCCAGAACAAATATTTTCATTCTCTCTTGTGCTTCCTTCATGTCTGAACCAGGAAGGGACGGGCTTCAGGCTTCCACAGGCAGCTCAAGCTTTCCATGTTTGATTCCAATCAATTTCAGGTATCAATAACCACACCACAGTTCCTTTCTAGACTTCTAGACTTTTACATGTGTGTGTATTATATATACATACTTTTGTACATAGGGGTTTCTCTCTCGACTAAATTATTAATTTGCAAAATTTATTTCTTTTAGTGCTGCATGTCCGGAGAGGGTCAGCAGTGGGCTCTGTCTTCTGCCTGACCTTTCATTTGTCTCTCTCTCTCTTTCTCTCGCTCGTTTTTAGCCCTTTCATCCATCGAAAGACGTCAGTGCACACCACACCCTGAGCTGATCACTACTCCCAGGTACTCTAATCCATTCGAGATTTTAGATATGGGTAAGATACTTTTTGACTTTATCCTTGCTTCAAGCCATTGCCTCTTCCCTCCCTGCAACTCTGAATTCATGGGCTCTATTACCTCCCTTGCCTGCTTTCAAGAGGGGCCAATTAGTTTCTGAGCTCATCTCCCCCTCATAAGCCTTGCCAAATGTAACAATAGCACAAGTACAAAGGATTAACAGTATGCCTCCTCACTGCTTCCCCTAGACGTACAGGCTCAGGGGGTTTGTGATCTGTTTCCCAAGTTTGCACAGGTGACAGTGTTCTTCCCGTGTGTTGCCACAACGTAATTTGGCTCACCACCTTTCCAAATTCCGTCTACAGTTTTCTTGCCGCCTGCCGATGAGCCACCAAGCCAATACCACACCGTTTAGCCTTCTATTTTGGTAGCACTCCACTTTTAGGGGCCGATATTTATATCTGTCTGTTATGGTGCAGTAACGAATAACTCTAAAATATCAATGATGTAATACATAACACATGACATAATGACTTCTGAGAGAATCTATTTCTTGTTCATGATGTCCAAAGAGGGCTGGCTTATCAGAATGACTTAGGGCCTCAGACCAATGGAAAATGCTTCTGAGTGCATCCTCTGATGGTTGCTGAGACAGGAAAAAGGTGCTGTGCCCTATCATGTGCTGCCATGACATGCATTAGTTCTGTCCCTGTTTCACTGGTCATGATAAGTCATGTGATCAGGCTTAACTTCAAAGTGCAATCTTACTGTTGTGGGGTGAACTGTACCTCCCAACAGATGTTGAAGTCCTAGCCCCCCCAGACCTGTGAATGTGACCTTATTTGGAAATAGGGTCTTCACGAAGGTAATCAAGTAAAAATGAGGTCAGAAGGTGGGCTCTAATCCAATATGACTAATGTCCCGATAACAAGGAGAAATTTGGATGGAGGCAAACATTTGTAGAGGCAAGACAATGGGAAAACATGGGGAGAACATAATCTGCAAGCCAAGGAATGCCTGCGGTTACCAGAAGCTGGGAGAGGGGCATGGTACAGATCCTCACAACCCTCAGAAGAAACCATCCCTGCTGACACCTTGATTTTGGACTTCTGGCATCTAGAACTGTGAGACGATACATTTCTGTTGTTTTAAGCCACTCGGTTTGTGGTACTTTATCACAACAGTCTCTAGAAACGAAGACAGCCTACTATGTATGCAGAAGGAGGAGGAAATTGGAATATTTGTGAACAGCATTAGCAATCATCACAATGTATTCATGTAAAAGTACATAATTTTACTAGTTTTAGTCTAAGTTTATAGAAAAATTGGTTTAATTTTCTTCACTTAACATTATTTAATTAACATGTGTTGGCATTTTATACTGACATTTTCATTATTAAATTGCTGCAATATACTTTATGATATAGTCTAAATTTTAATTTATAATCCTCATGCTGGGAACAAGTACTATGAATTGCAAAACCGAAAATTCTAAAAAGACTATGCAATTCTCAGATAGCATCAATTGCCAATAAAGCGATTAATGTGAGGGGCCAAGAGTGCGAGCACATTATTTTGTGTTGCAGTTAGTGTATCTAATGCTAACTCTTAGAAAGTCAGAGATTATTGCTAGAATATGGTTGAGTTTATTATTATGTAGATAACATGTACCAGTCTGTTCTGTTACTAAACTTTCTGAGAGCTGAAAAATACACGTGCTGTATAAAAAACTTCTATCTGCAAATATTCCAAGAAATATTTCAATTGTATCCCTTAATTCAGAGATACATAAAGCAAGGCCTGGCTTTCTAGGGAGTAGTCAATGGTAAAAATCCAAATTAGATTTGTTCTTATTCTCAATATCTGTTGTTGCTCAGGAAGAAAATCCTTTGATCTTCAACTCCTATCCAGATATATATCCTTGTAAGGGATGTTGTAGTACATGCTGGAACACATTCTTTCTTCTTTCCTGCTCCAGAATTAAATTATGCATGAATCCCTGGTGTATATAAATATTTCCTTCTAGTTGGAATCTCACTTGCAGATGGTAGAATGTCATAAATATAACCGGAAAAAAAAAAACCAACAACAATAATGGGCTCAGGGTACTCAAGGTATATTAATGTCACACATGTATGAAAAATGCATGAGATTCTTTCTTAGAGTGACGATGCCATTTTTATTTCTTATCTATAGTTAACCCTTAGAAAAGTGAACAAAATAACAGGATGAAATGAAATATTTTCTTTGGGCTACGTTTCATGATTTCAGGGTTGAATTAAAGAAATCCTTATTTAGCCCTGAAATTCGTGTAGCATGCTGAGACCATTTCAGTACTAAGCCCCGTTTAATAAACTTAAGAGAATTTTCAACACAGTGTATGGGAAATAAGCTTCTCAATTCTTGTTTTGGCAATGTGTGTGCAATTCTTACTATGTTTCATAAAGCTCCAGATAGGGGAAAGTCAGAGTTTTGGTTAGCTCAGAATGTCAAAGGAAGTGACATGAAAAATCCATTTCATAAGATGATAGATTTTGGCTTAGAGAATTGATGGCACTTGGGCAAGGTCAGAGAAAATAAATTTGGTTTTGGACCCAGGACTCCAAGGCCTGACTCCCGCATCTGCCCATGAGGTAACATTGTACGCCCAGTACTCCTGGTAAGGTCCTTCCCTTGTTGACTGACATTTAACATTTAAAAAACGGGCCATTTCTAAATGCTATTCAAAGTCTTGCTTAATCTTTTAAATCATGAGATTTACTTCTCTGTCTTGTTTCTTTGTTCATACTTTCCTAGATATAATTAGATAAAAAAGACCACCCTGCCTTATAGATATCAATAGTGAGTTCCCAGACAGCAGCTAATGCCCAGAGCAGCATGAAGTGTGCATTTATGATTACTGATCAACTAAAATGTGCTACGTATTATGCTACATGGCAGCAGAGTGAACTAATGATTTGGGATGGGGGTGGGGTGAAAGAACTGTAAATGGAAAATGGGTGGCTGCATTTCTTTTTTTTTAAAAGATTTTTATTTATTTATTGAGAGAGAGAGAGAATGGTAGAGAGAGAGCATGAGAAGGAGGAAGGTCAGAGGGAGAAGCAGACTCCCTGCTGAGCAGGGAGCCTGATGTGGGACTCGATCCCGGGACCCCAGGATCATGATCTGAGCCGAAGGCAATCGCTTAACCAACTGAGCCACCCAGGCACCCGGGTGGCTGCATTTCATGTGATTACAGAGGATGATCCCATGAGCTCTACTTCAGGGCATGGTGAAAGACTTCCCCAAAAAGGGACATTTGAGCTGGGTTTTTACATGTGAATAGGAGTTTGACAAACTATGTGTGTACATGTGCGTCATGATAATCTGAGCTCCCGCCATGTGGTGAGGTGATATCATGATATAGTGGAAAGAACTCTGGGCAGAAAATCAAGAACTACACATTCCTGTCCTGATTTGTACGCTCTAACTTCTGGAGAAGTCATTGGACATCTCTATCCTGCAGACCGTTTCATGAAAGAGTTTCAAAAAAGAAAAAAATCTCCATAGACGTCAGGAAATTATTCCCTCTCTGCAACTGGCTTTTCTACGCTCAGTCCATTCACACAAGATTTTATGACTATGTCTGTTTGCAGTTCACCTTTTCTCCCTTGCCCCTCTTATTTCCAGTATCACTTGACATTAAAAGTCATCTCTTTTTTGTTAATGAAGCTATTTCAAAGATAATTCTCCTCAATACCACATGCTTACTGAGGAGAAAAAATTTAAATTTGTCTTTTTAAAAAAGGTTTTATTTATTCATTTGAGAGAGAGTGAGAGAGCAAGTGATCCAGAGAGAGCAGGAGTGGGGGTGAAGGGGTGGGGGTGAGGGGCAGAGGGAGAGGGAAAAGCAGATTCCCCGCTGAGCAGGGAGCCCCACGCTGCAGATCCCAGGACTCCGGGATCATGACCTGAGCTGAACGCAGATGCTTAACTGAGTGAACCACCCAAGCGTCCCCAAATTTAAGTCTTAAAATTTAAATACATATTTGACTTCCCAGTATTTGTGCGACATTGTGCTGTGGGTACCTAAAGATGTCTAGGTTCTGCCCATTCCCTTAGGAATTCATAAGTCAAAAATAGAGATTGTTCCAGAAATAACTCTGATGTAGTCAGACAGGGATAAAGTCAGGGAATCTCTGATGCAGTAGCAGGGGGGACAGAGCCACTGCATAGGAGGAACTCTCTCATGAAAGTCAAACTTGAAACCAAAGACAGTGACAGGTGCCAATGAAGTGGACTATCGAGTGCCACTCTCTTTACACCTCACTTCCCCTTCGCATTATCTCATTTGATCTTCACAACGAAGTTGGGAGGTAGGAAGGTAACATCTTTTTTTTTTAATGGATGAGAAATTCAAACTCAGGAAAATTAACTCACCTCTCCAGAGGTCACAGTAGTGAGAGGGAAAACTGGGATTGATTTCTAAATTCAGTCATTTTTCCATGGCACCAACTGTCTGGACACAGATTTGAGGCCAGACGTGGGAAAGCACAAGCCTGAGAGACAAGCTCTTGGTATGGCTTTTCTTTTTAAAGAATTCCTGGTTGGCGAGTGTTTGGTGTGGGGGTGTTGGGGCGAAAACACCTACATCGCCAGTTTCATGGATTAACCAACAGGTGGCACCAGGTCCCAACGCAAACGTTTTCTTCCTGCAGTTATAGCCCAGACCACTGACTTTCCCTGAAGGCTTATCAATTAAATTAGGCCAATTAAAGTAGGGCTCCTAACCCTGCTTCCTGAGATAGACAGGGTCTACTTACTTACACACCTCGGATCAATAATCAAGGATATATAAAGCAGGTGCAAGGAAGTGGAAGGCCTGAGGGCTTCGGAACCTCCTGGCTTGAGAATATCCATTCTGCCCTCTAGACCTGAACACCGTTGACAAGCAACTGAGTCCCTCTCAACTCTGACCCTTACCTCTGAGCTAAGGAAAGCATGAATAAACCTTCATATAAGTCCCCTCCCATTTGTTATTAGAAAGACGTGTCTAAGTCGTTAGTCTGGTGTCTACTATTGGTGGGGTATTATTCTTAGCTGGCCTAATTGGAGGAGGACTCTTTGATGAAGATTGGGCAAAGTGGAGAGTATTAAGTGGTAGAAAGAAAGGAAAGATGGTCTTTGATTTTGCTATGGCGGCTTTGATTGTTTTTCTCAGAAATGACATTATTTTGTCAACAGCCCCAAAGGTAGTGGGCCAATACATACTTAATAAATGCATAACTGAGTACTCTACATTATTGAAATATAAGATATAGAGCTTCTCTTCTCAAAATTTATAGCTTAATATGGAGAAAGGATGAATTCCTGTGAAACAATGGAAAATACTAGGTTATCATTATGCATATAGTTTATTGATAAATGTGTGTGTGTTAAAGATTAAGGGTAGTTTTTGATTTCCTGCTCATAATCAGACTCTGCTCATTTCTGTGATGTTTGGAATTTGATTTCACGTTTGGAGAGTAATTTCTGGGGAATAGTAGCCAACTTCTCAAATACAACCTAAAGGACAACAATAAATGAAATCCAGAAGGGTCAAAGGTCAAGAGCCCCCTTACAAGAGGCAGAGAGAGAGTGGGGGAGAGAGAGAGAGAGCCCGTGTGAGCCAGGGGGAGGGGCAGAGGGAGAGGGAGAGAGAGAATCTTAAGCAGGCACCATTCCCAGCGTGGAGACCGATGTGGGCTCGATCTCAAGACCTTGAGATCAAGACCTGAGCCGAAATCAAGAGTTAGGCGCTTAACGACTGAGCCACCCAGGTGCCCCTTTTCCCTTTTTCTTTCTTTCTGTCTTTCTTTCTTTCTGTCTTTCTTTCTTTCTTTCTTTCTTTCATTCTTTCTTTCTTTCTCTCTCTCTCTCTCTCTTTCTTTCTTTCTTTCTTTCTTTCTTTCTTTCTTTCTTTCTTTCTTTCTTTCTTCTTTCTTTCTTTCTTAAAACAATATACCTGTTTTCATTCAATAGGGCAGACCACCCTAAGTAGGTCAGTGGAGTCATGTGAACCTGCTAGTTCCGCTCTTTCAGGTTGCAAAATAAGAGATATGTCAGGTTACCTAAGGAGAAAAAGGCTTGTTATAAGAAGGAAAAGAATAGGGACTAAACAATGGGAAACTTTCTCAGAAGATCTCATGAAGCCTGGAAGCTTGTTTAAGTACAACATGGTTTGTACAATCTTATTCCTTTATGCCTCCTTAATGGCAGAAGGTTTTTGCTTCCTTCCCCTGGTGCACAGGTGTTCCCCTCTTTTTTTTTTTCTTTTAATATCAGGGTTTCTGCTAATTTGTGCCTTATACTCATGCTTTCTGTTAGCTTCTGAATAGCTTCTTTTTACCACTTTTCTCTGTGTGTCTCCTTCCTTCCATCCAACAGCCATCTGGCAGATGACTCTTTCGGTGTTGAATAGAGGATTTGATTATGTTGTCCATGCACCATGGACTAAATATGCTCCTGGTCACCCAATAAGCTTCTGGTGAACTACTTTGGTTGCCTGAGGTCAGGTGCCCTTTCTTGGTTCATTCAATTCTGCCCATGGTATTAGGGCTACACGGTTCAAAGCATAGAGACCTACATGTCAGGAAACCTTTAGAAGTGGGTTATGGCCATGGTGGCCCTTTTGAGCAGGGGCAGCATGACAGCAACCAGGTTTCATAGAGCTCCCAGTGGGCCATATGGACAACTACTGCACAAGAAATAAGAAATTAATGTTTTGACTGAGGTTTTCTCACACAAGCTGCGGGAACCATGCCCATGTGTATTAGTTTTCTATTTCTGCTGTAACAAATCACCACGAATTTAGTGGCTTAAAGCAGCACAAATTTATTATTTCATAGTTCTGTAGGTTGAAAGTTTTGTAAAGGTATCACTGGACTAAAATCTGGATGTTGGCAGGGCTATGTTCCTTTCTGGAGTGCCATGAGAGGGTCTGTTTTCAGGATCATTTAGGTTTTTGGCAAAATTCATGTTCTTGCAACTGAAAGATTAAGGATTCTTTATTTTATTTATTTATTCTCTGCTGGCTGTCAGCTGAAGGCCCAGCTTCTAGAGGCTACCTGCTTTCCTTGGCTTGTGGCCCCTTCCTCCATCTTCAGAGCCAGCAAGAGTACTTCAAGTCCTTCTCAAGCTCCAAATCTCTCCTGCTGCTTCTTCTGTCTTCCCATCTCCTTGACAGATCCTTCTACTTTTCTCTTCTACTTATAATTCTCATGTGATTAGATTGGACCCACCAGAACCATCTAGGATAATCCTCCCTTCTTAGAGTCTGTAACATTAATCACATCTGCAAAGTGCCTTTTGCCAGATAAGGGAACACATTCACAGGTTCCAGAATTGGCTCATGGACATCTTTAGGGGGCCATGATTCTGCCTACCATACCATTTCTTGACTTTTACTTGTCTTGGCCATGACAAATATAAATCCTTCAGAATCCATCTCATTTTTTATGTTCTCCTGAAGCCTTCTTCAAATATTCTTGGCAATCCTGATTTTTTTTCTTCCTTTGACTTTCTACAGCACTTATGCCATATTTTGTTCCATGATTTTGTAGTTCTCTTGATGGTTCTTGCTAATCTGTGTATTTTGTGTTTCTGTCATTTCCTCAGTGAGACTGGAATTCTTGAGGAAATTCGTGCATCTTTTGTATTCCTCACAGCATTTGCCCGGTGCTGGGCACACACAAGCTGATCAATAAATATTTAAAATATTATATAAGTAACAGACTTTGGGGGAAGGAAGCCTAATGGAGGATCTGTCCCTGGGATGATAATCACTAAAGCAGGGATGCCAAAAGATTCTTTTAATATGCTTTCTAATTGCCTCGTCTTAATCTGGCAGTCAGAGTTGATTAGAATTTAAATCATTCTAGCAAGACCTTTCAAAAAATATAGTAGGGTCTCTGCTCTTGGATTTTATTGCTCTTTTCATGGAAGAGAACTTCGTTGACAATTCAGGCATGGTTAGAATTTAGGAACCCTTTGTGGACAAAGATCACATAACGTATCATAATTATGCTAAATTCAAGTCTCCTAGAAAGATAAGAGAATAGAATGGTATAACGTTCAGAGTCAGGTTTGATGCCTAGATTCTATCACTTCTTTTATCTTCCAAAGTCCAAAGAACATGTCCATAGAGATAGGACCAGAGATACAAGTATATATGTTATAAAGGACCGGACAACAGTTCATTAATTTGTTTCTAAGAACAAGGACCAAACTGAAAATGCCCATTGGGAAATGATCTTGGGACCCATGCTCTCCGAGCTTACCCACTTACTTTCTGTCTAGAAGGCTGAGGGAGGGCAGGCATGCTGAAGCAGGCCTCTGCTTACTGCATGGAGGATGAAGCCAGGTTGTTTTCTTTTCTTAACAGATATCTGAGGAAGGCAGCCTGCAGTGAGTGAGAAATGAAGGAGGAGCCTGTCCTGATTTGGAGAACCTCACTGTTTATATGGCCTAGTCTCATTAGTCGCTCTGTGATTTGAACACTCAGAGAAGATATTCCTCCTCCTAAGGAAAAGGGAGGAAATGAGGAGCGACTGGAAATGTTATTCCCACTGCTCCTTCCTGGGAAGTGGAACAGGAGTCTTCTGTGGATGTGTGAGGGCAGGGGACAAATGCTAACCCAACTCCTCCCTTCCAGAAATTAGTCTTCATTGTCAGTCACCACAATGGGCTCTTCTGCACACATTTCCTCATTAATCCTCACCTTGTTCTTGGGAGTGGATATTAACAGCATGGGCTTTGATCTCCAGAGGCCGTTATTTCTCTACTCCCTCAGAGGAGGTCCTCTGACACGGTTTTTGGGGGCAAGTGGGCCACTGGTTAAGGGTGGGAGTTTTTCTGAGTGAATAATATGGGTCAAACTATGTCTTCCACGCAGTTCTATTTTGCTTTTGTAGTTGCTTTTGCTCTGTTGTTTTGGAACCTCTTTATCTGTAACCTATCTTCTCTTTTAAATCCTGTGTTTCCTACAGCAAGATGGTAAGAGATGCTTCTTCCTCCCCAACGTCTTTCTTTGAAAACTTACATATTTTAGATATACAGAAGAGTCGCAAAAGCATCACTAATTTACATGTACCTTTTATCAAGCTTCCCCTGATGTCAATAACTTCTATACCCATAGTACAGGCATCAAAACCAATGACCAGAACTGAGAAGTGAACATGGGTACAATTCTATTCACTCAACGACAAAGTTGTAGATCAAATTTCACCAGGTCTCTCTGCCTCACAAGGTCCTTTTCTTGTCCCAAGATCTTACCAGGACCTCTCCTGCCCTTAGTTACTCTGTCTCTTTAGTCTCCTCCCCTCTGTGACAGCTCCATGTTATTTCTAAGTCTTTCATGACCTTGACACTTTGAATGAGTATCAGTCAATTTTGCAAAATGTCTTTTAGTTTGGGTTTGTCTGATGTTCTCTCATGATAAGACTGAGGTTATGTATTTTTAACTAAAATACCACAGATGACCCATTGTATCCTGACTTGTCAGCACCATTGTATCAGGGGGCAGATGTGTCCTACTGCTGGTGATGTGAACTTCCATCATTCGGTTAAGGCAGTGTCTGCTAGGTTTTCACTGTAAAGTCATTATTTTTACATTTGAAATTGGTAAATATAGTGGGGGGAGATACTTTGAGAGTGTAGTATAGTATAGTATAGTAGAGTATATATATATATATATATATCCACTTTTTCGTCAAGGTTTTCCCACTGATATTGAGCATGCCTTGGATCTTTTTAATCTTTTTTAAGATTTATTTATTTATTTGAGAAAAAAAGAGAGAGAGAAAGTCTTAAGCAGACTTGGTGCTGAGCACAGAACCTGACAGGGGGGCTTGATCCTACAACCCTGATCAGATGGGGGTCTCAGCCAAAACCAAGAGTCAGACCCTTAACTGACTATGCTACCCAGGCACTCCTCAGTGGATATTGTCTGCAGCAGACATTACTGTGGTATTGGCCTAATGGTGATTTTCTAAGTCCCTCTTTTCTTTTACACTTTTTTTTTTACTTTTACATTTATTAATTGGAATTCTTCTGTAAAGAGATGTTCCATATCCCAAATTTGCTCATTTATTCGAGTATATATACCTGCAAGGATTTATGGATATTTATTTTGTTCTATGGTTTATAATCCATTGTTGTTGTTATTATTATTATTATTATTTTGCCCAAATGGTTCTAGCTTTGGCCATTGAGAGCCCCTTCCAGTCGGCTCTTGTAACCCTTTGACAGGCCTCCTTCTGTTTTGCACACTTCCTTATTTTCTAGCATCATAAGATGTCCCAGGCTTCTCTTTCTCTGCTCCAGTCTTGCTACCTGCCAATTCTTCAAGAAGCTTGGTTTCTTTTTTGAAGAATGGAACTTAGAAGATACAAATCTGGGGACTGGGTGTGCTCATTGTTACTATAGCATCACTGCTCCCAGGCCTTCTCAGTAGGTGGTATATATACTAATTCACATGTACACCCATACACTTACATTTATTTTTATATTCTTATATCTGCATATATGTGTATATATATATATTAAAAACTATGAGTTCATATTGATATCACTGACTCCAGTCCAACACCATGAAGTCTTTCTAGTCTTCCCCTTTTCCTTATTTGTAATTTTTTCTTCCCACAGTGAGAAAGCTGGCTCTCATTATATATAATATCTTTACTTATTTGTTTAATCCTAGAATACTCGTAAAGGGTTATAGAATTGCTATCCCATTCCCTTGTAAGAAACAGATTTACTAACTAAAGTGTAATATATTTTTTAAAGTATTTATTTATTTATTTATTTATTTATTTATTTATTTATCAGAGTGAGAGAGAGTGAGAGAGAGCACAAGCAGGGGGAGCAGCAGGCTGAGGGAGAAGCAGACCCCTGCTGAGCAGGGAGCCCAAAGTTGGACTGGATCCCAGGACCCCCGGGATCATGACCTGGGCCGAAGGCAGATACTTAACTGACTGAGCCACCCAGGCGTCCCCTAGAGTGTAATATTTTTATGTATGGTGTGACATATAAATCTAATCTTCTCTTTTCCAAATGACTTGTCAGCAACATTGAGTTGTACCAGCACCACTGACTGAGTTATCCCAGAACCGCTGATTAAAAAGTCCATTTTTATTCTAATGATTTAAGATGCCACCTTTGTTATATACTGAATGCTCATTTATACTTGCATCTGTTTCTGAACTTTTTTATCCTATTCTACTGATCTATTTGCCTATTCATGTGCCAATGCCACACTTTTAATTAGAGAGGTTTCATTGTGCGTTTCAGTGTTTGGTAGGGCTAGTTCCTCTCTGCAGTTTTTCTTTTTCAGTGTTTTCCTGGCAATTTTTGTGTATTTGTTCTTCCATGTAAGTTTTAGTTAACTTGTCTAACTCTATTAAATAACTTCTTGATAATTTTATTGGTATTGCTTTACATTTATAAATTAACTTACGGTAAACTCATGTTTAATGCCAAGTCCCCTATCCAAGAACAGGGGATGCCTTGCCATTGGTTAGAGTCTACTTCTGTTTGTTTCAGGAGGTTTGATATGTTTATAATAATTTGCCCCAGCCTCTTGGTTCTTTACCTTCCTCATTCACTCCTCACACATGTCCTGAGTAACGCTCTTGAAGGTCCTTCTCTCTCTCTGACCGCCTCATAGCACCTAACACACATAAAAAAGAAAAGAAGAGGAAGAAGAAGAAGAAGAAGAAGAAGAAGAAGGACGAGGAGGAGGAGGAGGAGGAGAAAGAAAAGAAAACGAAATGTAACTTTTTATGGGTTTAAATGTGTCCCTCCCACAAAAAATTCACAGTGATGTCCTAACATCCAGCATATTAGAATGTAACTATATTTGGAAACAGAGTCTTAGCAGAGACAGTTAAATTAAAATGAGGTCATTATTGTGGTCCTAATCCAATATGACTAGTGCCTAATCCACTGTGACATAAAAAGGGGAAATTTGGACACAGATGCATACTGAGGGAAGATCGTGTGAAAACACAGGGAGAAGACAGCCATCTAGAAGCCAGGAAGAGAGGCGTCAGGAGAAATCAACCCTACTGACACCTTGATTTTGAACTTTTGCCCTCCAAAACTGTGAGGAAATAAATTTCTGTTGTTTAAGCCACCCAGTTTGTAGTGTTTTGTTATGGCAGCTTTAGCAAATTAATATACTTGTCTAAATTTTTTTTTTTTTACTTGTATCAAGAGACCAGCCCTATTGATTAATTAATAGCCTTTGTTTCTTTGCAAATTCCACTCTGGAGAAAGATTTTTTAGATCACTTTGAACGTGCTTTGAGCCTCAATATTGCTGTCACTGAATCAACCAATATGCAAGGGGTGCAACCAATATTTTCAAGCAATGTCCTCAGGGGTGCTAGAAATGTGACTTCATCTTTATATAACTCATCTTTATCTCTCTCTTGAGCCTCGTTTCTGCCTGATGGCAGAATATTTATCCGGGTAATTCCAGTTTTGATTAAGTATTTTGGATTAGGTGCATTTTTTTTTCTTCCCAAGCAACTTCTCAGAGATTGGTTTGAAAAGAGGCAGTGATCAGTCATGTTTGGCGGTGGCCACCTTGATAAAGCCTCCTCTCATTATCTCCTTCCCAGTCCCCCTCCCCCTATCTCTCACTCCTGCCTCTTTGTGCTCCCTGAGAAGTAGCAAATAGAGCTTCTTAAGGCTCTGTTTTTGTTTGTTTGTTTGCAGGCTAAGACAAAGACTTTGTTTGTCATTATGGACCCCACTTGTTAATGAGCTTAATCATTCCTTGCTCTTTGGTATTCCATGCCAAAATTATCTAAAGAGGAGCGTTTTTTAATTTATCTTTTCCCTTACTCTAAGATCTGATCCTCTGTAGAAGATGTAGGGTTTAGAGTCCTTTCTTTAAATACGGAAATTCCCACCCCTGGCCCCAAGATCATTACAAAGGGAACTTCCTGATTCTTTCCAGTATCACATTCTTCTCTATGTATATTGCAAAATTTATGTACATGGTGTCCAGTGACACTATCCTTTGCTATTGCAAGTAGTATGATTGTGAATATCCTTGTACATTTGAGCATTTGGTAGACATTTCCAAACTGATGTCCAGATTATCTGTACTGTCTGTCATTGTCTCTGTATTCCCATCAGCAATGTGTGAAGATGACTTGTTTCCCTACAGTTTTACCAACACTGAGGTCTGTCACACTTTTAGATATTTGACAATCTGGGAGATAAAAAAATTGCACCTAATTTTGGCTTAAATGTTTATTTCTCTTTTACTGAGACTGGACATCATCTTTTCATGTATTTAAGGGCTGTTTATAATTTTAGTATCTTATATGTTCCTCTCCTTTTTCCATTTTCCATTCTCCATGGTTTGTTGGTGTTATTGATTTCTCTGAGGTCATTATAAAGAATATTATCTCTTTGTCTATATGAGTTTTAAATATGTTTTCCCTAGATTTGTCGTTTGTATTTTGACTTTATTTATGGTGAGTTTTGCTGTGCAAATTTTTTAATTTGTTACTGTTACTTTATCAGTTGATTCCTTTGACATGTGCTAATATTTAAAACTAGGAATATTAGCAAAAGAAGTTATATTCTTCTTTACTCCCTGCCAGAACAGGAGGCAGTAAGTATCACCGTGTCTTTCAAACTTTACTTTAGATAGCTCCTCTGTAGAAATACATCAGAGCGGATTTGAAGTGTTTGTCTATCCAGTTTTCACCAAAGAAAAACTGTGGTTTGTCCCAATTTACAGACCTACTAGTGTCTTATACACTCCTTAAAAACTGTGGACAGTTTTTCTGAAAAAAGAAACAAAACAAAATTAATGGTGCAGAGCAGGTCCTTAGTTAGATGCCATGTATGTGGAAACAAGCAGGCTTTGGTTATAACAATCCCACTATTGATAACTGCTAGACTCTGCTCGTTTGCTCAAGGTAGTAGATAAGAATAATAGAGAGAAAAAGAGAATATCGTGCTTTTGCTTTCATTTCTTGACAAACTTCAGTGAACTAGAAAAGAATATCTTCTAGAACATATTTTATCATCTATAACATTTTTTTCAAAGTGTCACTTGTAACATTTCCCCAAAACTTCTAGGATGACAAATGCTACTCGTTTAGGGTAGGTAAGAATTGGCTTCCAACAAAAGGAATTTCATTTCTAAATGCTGCAAAACTGGAATTTGTCATATGTTCTCTTCTTATTAGCGTAACTTTAAATAATCTGGCAAGATTATTCAATTAATTGGATGCACGCCTTCTTGTGCGCCTCAAGGAACCTGTTCCATGTTGACAGAATGGTTTATTACTGGGAACCAAGGATGGCCTTAGGAAACAACAGAGCCCGTGGGCTCATCTTTTCAATAAGATGGACTTAACATCAGCTAACTAAAGCTGAAATTATAGTTTTGGTTAGAAATTTCTCTAAATTTAAATATAATGCACCCTTACAAATACCGCTCAACAGAATATAGCAAAATTTTTAAAAAAATTTGGCAATGAAACTCATTAATTAGGAGATTGCAACAGATTTTCTTTTACAGCATTTAAAGCCAGACATTGACCTGTATTTATGTTAGGGACTCTCAAACTCCTCCGAAGATGACATGATTTCTTTTTTTTTTTTAAGATTTATTTATTTATTTATTTATTTGAGAGAGAGAGAATGAGAGATAGAGAGCACGAGAGGGAAGAGGGTCAGAGGGAGAAGCAGACTCCCTGCTGAGCAGGGAACCCGATGCTGGACTCGATTCTGGGACTCCAGGATCATGACCTGAGCTGAAGGCAGTCGCTTAACCAACTGAGCCACCTAGGCACCCGATGACATGATTTCTTAATGAAGGTGCAAGGTTGCCGACTTACAGGTCAGGAGAAGGGATCAGAACTGCCAGTTTATTATCCTTTAAGAATCTTTGGCTCTCATGTACAATTTTGTTTTCTGTTCTTTGATAGTGTTTAGCAATTTCTGTTAAATGACATGGAGGTATGACGTTGTGACTCAGTATCCAAGTGCTTAAGAAGATTTAACATTTCCTTTCTTTTTTTAAAAAAGTAAAATCTTGGTTATTCTATTCCAGTGTTTCATTTATAGTGGAAGAAAACACATAGGCACCTAACTTAAAACAAATTTGTTGTGAAATTTTCCAAAATTTGAAGTTGAGGTATAATTCCCAAACAATAAAATGCACAGATTTTAAGAGTTTAGTTTGATGGATTTGGTAACTGTGTACATCCAGGGAACCTCCACCCACAAAAATCATATAGAACATTTCCATTTCCTCTAGAAAGTTCCTTTGTGTTCCATTTTAGTCATCATACTCCCCCTCCAACAGGTGGCTACCAGTTGATGGACGTTTGGATTATTTCCAGAGTTTTGCTGTAATGAGTAGGTTTGCTAAGAACATTCCTGTACATGTCTTTTTGTGGATAAATGCTTTCAATTCTCTTTGATAAATGACTAGAAGTGTAATTATTGGCCAAGGGGCAGATAAATGTTTATAAGAGACTGCCTAACCATTCTCTAAAGTAGTGTACCTTTTTACATTTTCACCAGCAGTGTGAGAGTTCCAGTTGCTCCACATCATCACTAACATTTGGTATTGTCAGTTTTTGATAATGAACTATTCTAGTGAATATGAAATGGTATCTCATTTTAATTTTACTTGAGTTTCCCTTTTGAACAGTAATGAGCTTTTTAAAAATATCTTATTGGTCATATATATATATATATGCATATATATATGTATTTTTGGTGAGGGATTTATTCAAATATTTTAACCATTTAAAAGAATAAGCTTTTTTTAAAAAATGATGGATTTTTAGGAGTTCTTTATGTGTCCTGGATACCAGGTTTTTCAAAATGGATGTTTAGCAATTATTTTTTTTCCTGGTCTATTGTTTCTGTAAGTGGTAGTCTTCAATGAGCAGAATATTTTAATTTTAATGGGTCTAATCTACCAAGTTTTTCTTCTATGGTTAGTGCTTTTGTGATCTAAGAAAGCTTTATTTACCCTGCAGCTTTATAGCTCTTGTATTCAAGTTTAGATCTATGATCCAGTTCAAATTAATTTTTCTGTATGAAGTGAAATAGCAGTTTATTTATTTTGTATATGGGGAGTCCAGTTATTTTACAACCATTTGTATGAAGACTTTCTCCCATTGAATTTCCTTGACCTTTTGGGAGAAAACCAAATGACTATATATGTGTGGATCTCTTCCTGAAATCTCTATTTTGTTTCATTGATCCTTTTGTTTATTTTGTAGCAATAGCATACTGTCTTGATTAATATTACTTTATGGTAAGTTTTGAAATCTGGCAGTATACATCATCAACTTTATTCTTGCTCAAAGAAAAAGCTATTTCAGATTCTTTGCATTTCCTTATACATTTTATTTATTTATTTATTATTATGTTATGTTAATCACCATACATTACATCATTAGTTTTTGATGTAGTGTTCCATGATTCATTGTTTGTGCATTACACCCAGTGCTCCATGCAGTACATGCCCTCTTTAATACCCATCACCAGGCTAACCCATTCCCCCACCCCCCTCCCCTCTAGAACCCTCAGTTTGTTTCTCAGAGTCCATAGTCTTTCATGGTTCATCTCCCCCTCCGATTTTGCCCCCTTCATTCTTCCTTTCCTGCTATCTTCTTTTTCTTCTTCTTTTTTTTTAACATATAATGTATTATTTGTTTCAGACATACAGGTCTGTGATTCAACAGTCTTACACAATTCACAGCACTCACCATAGCACACACCCTCCGCAATGTCTATCACCCAGCCACCCCATCCCTCCCACCTCCCACCCCTCCAGCAACTGTCAGTTTGTTTTCTGAGATTAAGAATTCCTCATATCAGTGAGGTCATATGATACATGTCTTTCTCTGATTGACTTATTTTGCTTAGCATAATACCCTCCAGTTCCATCCATGTTGTTGCAAATGGCAAGATTTCCTTCCTTTTTTATGGAATTGCTGAACTGCCATTAATTCATTGTGCCTAAAGTGTTGTTATTCTGTAATGTTGATATAAAAGACAATAAGATTTATACAAGTCTTGCAGAAAAATCAAGGAGGAAATATTTGCTAACTCATTTTGATATCAACATAACCCTAATAGCAAAACCTAACAAAAAAAAAAAAGAAAGAAAAGAAAAAGAAAATTGCAAGCCAATATACTTTATGAACATAGACACAAAACTTCTTAACAAAATATTAACAAGTCGAATGCAACAATATATAACAAGTATAATATAATATGACCAAGAGGAATTTACACCAGGAACGCAAGTTTAGTTTGACATATGAAAATTAATCAATGTTATTTGACACAGGAAAAGAATAAAAAGGGAAAATTATAAAATCAGTTCAAAAGATGACAAAAATAGCATTTGACAAAATTCAACACATACTCTTGATTTTAAAAAGTACACTCAGCAAATAAGAAATAAAAGGAAATCTCAATCTAATGAAGAGAATATAAAACAGACTAATAGGTAATATATTACTATATTATGTCCTTATACATTTTAGAATGAGCTTGTCAATTTCTTCTTCAAAAATGCCTTCTGGGATTTGGGGATTGTATTAAAGAGACCAATTTGGGTAAAATGGGCAACCTAATAGTATTGAGTCCTTCAATCTATGAACATACTATATCTTTCCATTTATTTAAGTCTTCTTTAATTTCTCTTAGAAATTGTTGTAGTTTTTAGTGTAGAGATCTTGTGCATTTTTGCTAGAATTATTCCTGAGTATTTGATATTTGTGTTGCTATTATAAATGGTATTGTTTTACAGTAATGGTGAGAGTGGGCATCCCTGTCATGTTCCTGACCTTAAGGGAAAAGCTCTCAGTTTTTCCCCATTGAGAATGATATTTGCTGTGGGTTTTTCATAGATGGCTTTTATGATATTGAGGTATATTCCCTCTGTCCCTATAGTTTGAAGACTTTTAATCAGGAAAGGATGCTGTATTTTGTCAAATGCTTTTTCTGCATCAATTGAGAGGATCATATGGTTCTTCTCTTTTCTTTTATTAATATGCTCTATAACATTGGTTGATTTCTGAATGGTGAACCACCCTTGCATCCCAGGAGTAAATCCCACCTGGATGTGGTGAATAATCCTTTTAATGTACTGTTGGATCCTGTTGGATCCTGTTGGCTAGGATCTTGTTGAGTATTCTGGCATCCATGTTCATCAGTGATATTGGTCTGTAATTCTCCTTTTTGATGGGGTCTTTGCCTGGTTTTGGGATCAGGGTAATGCTGGCCTCATAGAATGAGTTTGGAAGTTTTCCTTCTGATTCTATTTTTTGAAACAGCTTCAGTAGAATAAGTATTATTTCTTCTTTAAATGTTGCATAGAATTCCCCTGGGAAGCTAACTGGTCCTGGACTCTTGTTTTTTGGGAGGTTTTTGATTACGGCTTCAATTTCGTTACTGGTTATTGGTCTATTCAGACTGTCTATTTCTTCCTGTTTCAGTCTTGGTAGTTTATAAGTTTCCAGAAAGGCATCCATTTCTTCCAGGTTGCTTAATTTGAACATAAGGAATAGCGTGGAGGACCATAGGGGAAGGGAGGGAAAACTGAACAGGAAGAAATCAGAGAGGGAGACAAACCATGAGAGACTCTGGGCTCTGGGAAACAAACTGATGGTTACAGAGGGAAGGGGAGGGATGGAGTAACTGGGTGATGGGTATTAAGGAGGGCATGTGTAGTGATGAGCACAGGGTGTTATACACAATTAATCATTGAACACTACATCAAAAACTAACGAAGTGCTATATAACTGAACATAATAATAAAAAAATGGTATTGTTTTAAGATTGCATTTCAGGGGGGCCTGTGTGGCTCAGATGGTTAAGCATCTGCCTTCGGCTCAGGTCATGATCCCAGGGTCCTGGGATCGAGTCCCGCATCAGGCTCCCTGCTCTTTGGGAGCCTGCTTCTCTCTCTCTCTCTCCATCTCTCATGAATAAATAAAATCTTTAAAAAAAAAAAGATTGCATTTCAAAATTGTTGTTAGTTTAGTATGTACAAATACAATTAATTTCTGTGCTTTACCCTAATATTCTCCAACCTTGCCAAATTCACTTATCAGTTCTAATAGGATTTGTTTTTGTAGGTTCCATAGGGATTTCTGAGTATACAATCACATCATCTGCAAATAATGACAGTTTTATTTCTTTCTATCAAAACTATATGCCTTGTTTTTCTTTTTCTTGCCTTATGAGCCTATTGTTTTTAGTACAGTATGACTACTGTACTAGGATAGTACAATGAATAGAAATGGTGAGAGTGAATATCCTTGCCTTGTTCCCAATCATAAGGAGAAAGATTTCAATGCTTTACATTACAAGTAATATATTACATTACAAGTAATATATTACCTACTACTCTGTTTTATATTCCCTTCATTAGATTGAGATTTCCTTTTATTCCTTATTTGCTGAGTGTACTTTTTAAAATCAAGAGTATGTGTTGAATTTTGTCAAATGCTATTTTTGTCATCTTTTGAACTGATTTTATAATTTTCCCTTTTTATTCTTTTCCTGTGTCAAATAACATTGATTAATTTTCATATGTCAAACTAAACTTGCATTCCTGGTGTAAATTCCTCTTGGTCATAATATATTATGCTTGTTATATATTGTTGCTTTCGATTTGTTAATATTTTGTTAAGAAGTTATGTGTCTATGTTCATAAAGTATATTGGCTTGCAATTTTCTTTTTTTTTTGTTAGGTTTTGCTATTAGGGTTATGTTGATACCAAAATGAGTTGGCAAATATTTCCTCCTTGATTTTTCTGCAAGACTTGTATAAATCTTATTGTCTTTTATATCAACACTAAAGAATAACAACACTTTAGGCACAATGAATTAATGGCAGTTCAGCAATTTCCAAGCTTTTGTTATTTTAAAGGAGGTACCTGAGACATATTAATTATCAATTCCTCTATTTTCCTACATTCTCCTTATTTCCAAGTTACATAATCAAAATTCCTTGAAGCTACATTTTGATTTTTATGTAATATCACATATTGTGTATAAGGATAATACTTAAGTGATCATTTATAGTCTGTATTATTTGCAAAAGCATGATAGTAAGCATTTTCTACTCTCATCCAATGTCCCTAAAATGAAAATTCATGCAATAAATATTCATAGATGTATACCAGAAAAAAATATCTTTATCCAAACAGATGTATAGGTCTTTTTAAAATCTGGACTTTTTTATTTTTATTTTTTTAGGATTTTATTTATTTATTTGAGAGAGAGAGAGAACGAGCACAAGAGTGAAAGCACAAGTGGGGAGGAGGGAAGGGCAGAGGGAGAGGGAGAAGCAAGCTCTCTGCTGAGCAAGGAGCCTGATGTGAGGCTCGATCCCAGGACCCTGGGATCATGTCTTGAGCTGAAGGCAGACACTTAACTGCCTGAGCCACCCAGGTGCCCCAGACTTATACCAGTTTTTATAGATAACTTTTTTGAATTGGCTTAGAAGGATTGGGAGGAAATATTCTTGTTCATTGATTCAAAATAATACATTTTAATGTTTTTCCAAAAGTGAAATAATAATAAAAAGAATTTAAAGGAAATTTTCCATGGAGACTGTACTTACTCTCCTTTCTTTCTCCTGCAACATGTGATGATCATAAATGAACTTAAAGAACGCTCCTACTCACAGGTGCTTGGTTTACTTAATTAACTTCTCTAATTGCCACTTCTACATTTTTAAATTGTAATTTTCCTATTTTATGTCTTATAACATTGTGAACTGCCTAACATTTTTAATAGAAAGGTTATAAAAATAAATATATAACAATCTAGAACACTGAACAGATTGTGGTAAGTCATTTTTTATAGTTCTTTCCATAGAGGGGTGAAGAACTATCATAAATCAGAGGCAGGGTTACCCTCCCTACATTGTCATATTATGCAGGGAAACAAGAAGTGTTATGGAGAGGCATAAGGAATGCATAGGAATGTGATGCCATCTCTGTTCCAACAACTTCTAAATTTGTATCTCCTGCCCAGACTTCTCCCTAACTCCATCTTGTGTAGCCAACTACCCGGCCAATGTTCTCTTCTATATCTAAATGACATCTCAAGGTTACTATGCCCCAAGTGGAATCCCGGTCTTTTCCACCATGCCTCATGCTCCCATTGCCTTCCCCTCTCAATAAATAACAAGTCCCTTCTTCCAACTTCTCTGACAAAGCACCTTGGGCCAGTCTTTGATTCTTCTTTTCTACTTGTATCTCACATCTTATCCACAGTAAGTATCATCAGCCACACCTACAAAATATTCCCTGGAACTGACCCTGTGCAATCAGTTTTACCACCTCTACCACTACCATGGTCCAAGCCATTGTCATTTCCTACCTGGATTATTGAACTCATTTTCTAACTGGTCTACCTGCTTTTGTCCTGTTCTTTTCAGAATGGTCTCGATAATTCAAAGATCCTATTATAAAATATAGGTCAGATCTTGTCATTCTTCTGCTCCACTTCCCTGTTTCAAACTCTCCAAGAGTTTCCTTTCTGTCTTACTCAGAGTAAATATCAGAGAGACTTTACAACAGCTCACAGCATTTCCATGATCTGGCTGCCCATCATCTCTCTGAGCTCATTTTCTCCTCTTCCTGTCCTTGTCTGTTTGTCCACTCCAGCCAGACTGGCCTCCTTGCTGTTCTCTGAACAGGGCCTTTGCACATGCTCTTCCTCCTATCTGGAACGTGTTGTCTAGGTACCATTATGTATCCTCATCCTGTTTCGGGCTTTACTCGATATTACTTTCTAATTGAGGTTTTCCCTGTCCAACATAAATTTGCAGTCTCTCCCAGGACTTTTTGTCCTGCTTCACTGTTTTATTATTTTGTTCTCCTAAGCCTTTATCATCACTCACAAATCATGCTAGTTTCCTTGGGCTGCTGTAACAAAGAACCACAAACCAGCTATCTCAAAATAACAGATATTTATTCTCCCATAGTTCTGGAGGCTAGAAGTCCAAAGTCAAGGTGTTAGTAGGGTCAGTTCCCTCTGAAGGCTCTGAGGGAGAACCTGTGCATGCCTCTCTCCTAACTTCTGGTGGTTACCGGCAATCCTTGTTGTTCTCTGGCTCGAAGCTGCCTCACTCTAATCTCTGCCTTTGTCAACACATGGTGTTCTTCCTCCATTTCCAAGTTTTCCTCTTCCTAGAAGGACATCATTCATATGGATTTATGGCCCACCCTAATCTTATATGATCTCATCTTATTTTGATTACACTCATAAAGACTATATTTCTAAATGAGGTCATTTTCACACGTTTCAGGGAGACATAAATTTTAGGGGGAGGGACCCTATTCAACTCAGTACATTAATATATTTATCTTGTTTGTTATCTGTTTGCCTCAACAAGGTGTAAATTCATGAGAATTTTGCTCATCATTGCATCCCTCGTGCATAGAATAATCTGAGGCACATAGTAGGACTTAGTAACATTTGTTAAATAAATAATACCCTTGGTTGGCCAAGCTAGATTTCACTTGGATGGCAGATGTTCAGATACATTGCACCTGGCGACTACTGTACTATAAAAGTAGTCCATTTTTTAAAGAAGTGTAGCTTCTGGGCTAGGGATTCAATCATGATACTTTATTCTTTGATTTTCCCCCCAGATCTATTCATGGGGCTTGGAATTGCTTCCAACCACCTTTGAAACTATGAAGTAGAAAATAATACCTGTTATAAAAAACTCTGAGATCCTGAATAAAAGTACCACATCCATGCAAGGACCATTCTTTTACGACCGTCCTAATGTGACTTGATGGTAGAGAGCACTAAAGAAACTTGATGGGCTTCTGCCTTCTCTAAATTCCCTGGATAATAGAAAATCAAATAAGGCAGTCCAAGAAAAATATTTCCAAACAAAGCAAATAAAAGCCCTAACATACTTTTGACGTCAAAGCAAATCTCTACTCACATTTAATCTTAGTGTGTAAACTCTAGGGTACAGATGAATCAACAAGCAGCTAAGTTAACAGATAAAATATGAAGCCTCACATCTCAATATGAGCCTTCATATCCCACTCAAAGAACGTGACTCCAAGACATGCATTTTTCTTTTACCTAATGGAAATTACATTTGATTTGCAAAGGTTGAAATCATTGATTTTTTAAAAATTAAGTAATTGCTTTTACTATTACTTGGTATTGTTAGTAGACTGGGATAAGTGGAGCATGTTGGTACTGATGTCAATCTTACTCTATAGTGAATTGATTATTTAGTTGCTGAGGTTGTGATTCCTTTACCTCAGTGAGGTTTCTTGCCAGGCTTTTGTATATATGTAATTTTTAAAAAATCATAATCATAGTTGGAGTGGGATGATACCCTGCCAATGGGGTGCCCTGCTAGAGATTAAACTTTTTCTTCTTTGCTGAAAACTGTTATGGGTTGAACTGTGTCTGCCCCCCTTGCCCCAAATTCATATGTTGAAATCCTAACCATCTGTAAGCCCAGAATGTGACCTTATTTGGAAATAGTGTCTTTGCAATGTAGTTGTTAAGACAAGTTCATTAGGGTGAGCCCTAAATTCAGTATGACAGGTGTCCCTATAAAAAGGGGAGATTTGGACACAAAGACATGCACACAGAGAGAAGTCCGTGTGAAGATGAAGGCAGAGATGAAGGTGATGCTTCTACAAGCCAGGAAACACCAAAGATTGCCAGAAAACTAGCAGAATCTAGAAGAAATTTACAAAATAGATTCTCACAGTGCTCAGAAGGAATCAATCCTGATGACATCTCCAGAACTATGAGGCAATAAATATATACAGTTTAAGCCATCCAGTCTCTTAAGACAGGCCTAGCAAACTAATACAGAGAACTTGCCAGCTCTGTCACGTGTAGGTGGAGATAGAATATCATTTTGTAGTTGCAGAACATGGCCTCCTTTTGTAGGGTGAATATAGGACATATAAACCTGATTGTCCTGGGAGAAGGGTGCACGAGACCTTTTGTACTTTGAAGTTAGAAACAAAAACCTGCCCCATCCCTAGGGTGTTGGTCCATGGGGAGAATTCTCTGGGGTTCCAGGTTTTTGTGATGTTTGGTGCTGGAATCAGTTCTGACCTTGTGCTTTGGGGCCTGGCATGTGCATGAGAACAGATTGTGTGAAATCAGAGAGTGAGTCATAGAGAATGGGAAGACCTTGGACTCAAGACCACCAGGGTATAAAGGTCTTGAGACTGTGCCCCTGGGCAATTAACTTTCTTGGCAGAATCACTATGAAAATACTCCTTCCCAAGTACTGTGCTAGGGACTTGATCTTTGAGGACAGTTTTAATGGTGCAGGCAATGCTTCCTGTCCCAGAAAGCCATGGCTTCTTCAAGACAGTCTGATTTGACACTCCTCCAAAGCAGCCTCATGTCTCCTGCTGGTAAAACCCCACTGTCTTCACATTTCTGACCTGCCTTGCTCCCCAGCATCCCCGGTCCACAGCAGGCCAAATTCAGAAATCAAACTTTCATCTCTCACCCAATTCAACATTTTTTCCTTCCCCCCAGCTTGGGTGTAACACACAGCTCTGCACCCTGCAGTGGGAAAGAGTCTGTTCTTTTACTCTCCCCCCTCCACCTTCTTCTTCGCTCTCCAGAGTCAATGTTTGAAGGGAGAGAAAACAGAAGAAAAAGGAAGGAAGGTTTTTTTTCTTTAGCAACTCTTGCTTTTTGTTCTTATAGTTTCTTGGCTGTTAAATGTCAGGTGTCCAGCTGCAAATCCTTTCCTCATGAGGCTCTTCTTGTGGGTTCTTCAAAATCTCCCTGAGGAACTTATGCACTGTACCATTCCCTGGCCTTGGTGATGTTCTTTCCTGTAGGCCTCAGTATGCTCCCAGATCTTGTGCTCTGGAAAGACATGCAAGTCTACACAAGTTTTTTCTGCTGGAAATCCCTTGCCTTGTGTTATGGGCTAAACTGTGTCTTCCCAAAATTCATGTGTTGAAGTCCTAACCCTGAGTACCTCAGCATGTGACTGTATTTGGAAATTAGATCTTTTAAGAGGTAATTAGGTTAAAATGGGGTCATTAAGGCGGGCTCCAATCCAGTATGACTGGTGTCCTTATGAGAAGAGGAAATTAGGACATAGGCATGCACAGAGGAGAAATGATGTGAAGACATAGGGAGAAGATGGTTATCTACAAGGTAAGGAGACAGGCCTCAGAAGAAATCAACCCCATCAACACCTTGGCATTGGACTTCAAGCCTCCAGAATTGTGAGAAAATAAATTTCTACTGACTAAGCCACCCAGTCTATGGTACTTTGTTATGATGGCCCTAGCAAACTAATACACCCTGGAAAGCACTTGGGTGGGGCTCTTTCAATATGGCACAGCCTGGCTGCCTTTGTTGTGTCCATTTGGCAGACAGGAAGACTTATGCCTCCCTTTCTTTCCAAATTCCTAATTCCTTCCTCTATTTCCATGCCCTGAAATATCAGACAATTACATGCAGCTCCTCTCTTCAGAATTCTTTAGTTCAGTAAACATGCAGCAAGGGGTGTGAGGTCAGGTTCTTCTTTTACAAACCCCTAAGTTCTCTTGAGGTCCTCCTCACCCAGCTGAGAAATGGAGTCAAAGAACCTACAGTAGGGGAAGACGACATACTACAGTACTCTCTCTTCTGTGAGTTTCCTGCAAGTCCATTCATTCATGTTCATTCCTCCATCTTCTTCTCTTCATTCATTCCAGTGACAAATATTTGTTGAGTGCCAGGCCCTATTTTAGACACAGGAGTGAACAAAATAAGTTTCCTGATACCCTGTATTCCAGACATGAAGAAAGATCCATTAACAAATCAGCAAAATATATGTCAGATGACATTAAGTACTAAGAATAATAAAACAGAATATGAGAGGGGTTGGTAGTTCTGTTTTATATAAGATGATTTTATAAGAGGAAATGCCTCTCTGACACAAGAACATTTATGTGCCAACTTGTGGGAATTGGGAGCAAGGCAGTGAAGTTATTTGGGGGAAGAACTAACCAGGCAGAAGGAGTAGTAAGTGCAAAGATCCAGAAGTGAGAGCATGCATGGTTTGTTCACGGAAGAGGAAGAATAGCAGTATGTCTGCAGCACAGTGATCAAGGGGGAAAATTGGTAGTAGAGGAATTCCAAAAGGTGGGGCAGTTGCAGATCAGGAAAGGGTTTATGAACAATAGAAAGGACTTCTGATTTTACCCTGAGAGAGCTGGGAAGCACTGAATTATTTGGAGTAGAGGAGTGACATGATCTCACGAATTTTAATGAGGATCACTCTGGCCCCAGGTGAAGAATTGACCATACAGATGTGGAAGAAGGGAAATCAGTGTGATAACTCAAGGTCCATTCTTTTCTTCTTACTTAGAAATTTCCAATTTCGGGCACCTGGATGGCTCAATCAGTTGAGTGTCTGCCTTCGGCTCAGGTCATGATCCCAGAGTCCTGGGATTGAGTCTGCTTCTCCCTCAGCCCCTCACCACACTCGTGCTCTCTCAAATAAATAAATAAATAAATAATCTTAAAAAAAAAAGAAATTCCTAGTTTCTCTGTGGTAATGCACTCATATTTAAAACAAAAAACTACATTTCTTAACCTTCTTTGCACATAGGGGAGGTCTTTTGACTAGTTCTGGCCAATGACAGGCAATCAAAAGTTGTTGGGTGGGGCTTCCAGCAATGCCACTTAAAAAGGGTGCCACCTCAGGGAGCCTGAGTGGCACAGATGGTTATGCGTCCAACTCTTGGTTTCAGCTCAGGTCGGGATCTCAGGGTCACGAGATCAAACCTCAAGTCGGGCTTCACTCTCAAGACTCTCTCTCCCTCTAACCCTTGTCCCCCCACAAATAAATAATAAAGAAATCTTTAAAAAAAAAGGAAGTCACTTCTGCTAGCATATGCTTTTTCCTGTTGTCTTTTCATTCTTCTCGCCTAAAGGATGGATATGAGGGTTGGAACTGAAGGAGTCATCATTGAGGAAATAAAATTTAAAAGCACAATGATGGGGTGCCTGGGTGGTTCAGTCGGTTGAGTGTCAACCTCTTGATTTTGGCTTGGGTCATGGATCTTAGGATTGTGGGATTGAGCCCCCCCGTTGGGCTCTGAGTTCAGTGGGGAGTCTGCTTCCCTCTCTCTGTGCCCTTCCTCATGCTTGGGCACCCTCTCTCTTAAATAAATAAATAAATAAATAAATAAATAAATAAATAAATCTTTTTTTTTTTAAAGTACAATGATAAACCTCACACGTATCAGAATGCCTAAAATTTAAGAAAAATTATAGTACTAAGTACTGGTGAGGATGTGGAGTAGCTGGAACTGTCTTGGATTACAGATGGGAATGTAAAATATACAACTCCACTGAAAACCTTCAATGTTTTTTAGAAATTTTAACCTACTCTTACTGTAAGATCTAGTCATCTCATTCCTAAGTATTTACCCAAAAGATATAGAAAATTAAGCCCATATAAAAATCTGTACACAAATGTTTATACAAGTTTTATATGTAATCTCCAAAAACTGGAAACCACCCACATGTCCTCTAGTGGGAAAATGGGTAAACACATTGTGGTATGTCCATATAATGCAATTTTACTCAACAACAAAAAAGAATGAACTATTGATACATGCAACAACTTGAATGAATTTCAAATTGATTTTGCTAAGTGAAGGAGCCAAACCCAAAGAGTTACATACTGCATGATTTCATTTATATGACATTCTAGAAAAGGCAAAACTGTGGGGATGGAAAAGCAAAGAGTGGGGATGACAGGGGGGACATGTTGATTACAAAAAGGCAGCATGAGAAAATTTGGGAAGAGGGCAATGGAACTTTGTGTATCATAACCGTGGCCACACACATACCTCTATGCATTTGTCAGAACCCATAGAATCAATTGTACATCACAAGGAGTAAATTTTACAGTAAGCAAATTAGGAAATACAACTTTTTTAAAATTTAAATTCAATTAGCCAACATATAGTACATCATTAGTTTCAGATGTAGTCTTCAATGATTAATCAGTTGCGTGTAACACCCGGTGCTACAACTTTTTTTTATTAGAAACAAACCAGTCAGTATAAATCTACTCCTTCTATGAGGAAAACAACCTGAAGTGGGAAAATAAAATCATCTTGATTCCTGAACTCGGTGCTATGGTTCAAATGATAGATAACTTAATTCCCCTTTATGGATACATAGTCCGGTTCCCATTTTTAAAAGAAGTATTTTGTGTTAAGGCAACACAACTAACAGAATAGTCTGAACAACTGAGTTTGGGTAGGTTTTTTCCATCTTACTATCTATCCTACAAAACGTTTGGAGAGGGTCAGAACTGACAGAATGATAAGCCATATGTTTAGCTTCTTTTCTTTCTGGTACATAAATGTTAATATACCAGATGAATTTCACCATAACAGTTGTTGTGGGGATAACATAGGTATAAAACAACACAACTTTCCCCCCAAGAAATACCTCTCAACTGAGATACACAATTTAAAAAGTTTTTATATGTAAATGATTCAGAAATACTGGGTTATTCTTGTTATTAGAAATGAAATGGTTTGGAAGGAATATTTGATGCCGAGGAGCAATCTAACAAGGCAGCTGAAATCTTACAGAAGGACGAAGAGCGGCAGCATCTGAACTAAATAAAGATGCAGTCTGCTTCATCACCAGATGGAGAGCCCTGCAAGTCTCTTTCCCTGTCACCAATTACTCCCCATCAGTTTTCTTTCCAGGGACATGCTAAGAAAGTTCTACACATGAAGACACAGAGAATCTGCAAGTAATTCCCTTCCTTGCCCTAAGCTGGTTCTGGGTCACTTTCCGGGAGAGAGGTGAGACCCGCTCTGGTTTTACTAGCAGGGAATACCAAAAGTGAACAACACTCAACACACTCTGTGTCCCGAGTTGGTACAGATTTTATAGGGAAAAAAGGAGATCTATTTGGGAGGAGGATGAAGTGGGGCTCAATCATTGTGTTTTCACTGAAAGAGATTTCTTTAGTCAGAGGCTAATAGGGACGCTGTGTTTGATCCTCTTAGATGAGCCTGTAAAATTTGTGATGATGCCCTCATGCAGGAATGACTCCATGGTATCCAAAGTCAGCGTACAAAAGGCAATGCTGGACTAGTTGTCCCAAACTAGAGATTAAGGAGGCACAGGGAAAGTAAATGTTGAGGAGGACCCCAAAGCCCCACTTGGTTTTTCTCAAGGCAGTGGGGGCCCCCATCTAATGGCATCTGGACTTTTTACTGGGCTACTAATTGGTTCAATATTCTATTTTTAAAGCAATTCCTTGGCCTGCCCAGCAATAGTGGCATCCTGGCCCCCAACAGTCATCTTTTCCAGCTGTGCGAGTGTAGTGTTTTCCAGCAGGGTGGGGTTGAGGGAAAAATAAGGTAAGACGGGCCAAGCAATGAAAAACCTCCCCTCCAGTGTTTATGGCTGGGTCCAGAATCCTTCCTTAGTGACCTGAAATACACCTGACACATAGGCCAGGACAAGAAAATAGACTCAAGTGGAACTAATCCAATGATATTCGCTAAGTTGTCATTCCACAAAGGAATAGTTTCCACAGGTCATTAGTAAAGATAAAATGGGAAATTTGTACAGAAAGGAAAAGAGAAAGGGTGGGACTTATACAGAGAGATCTTCCCTTGTCCCCAACATCCACCCCCATGCTCCAACCTTCCTTGAAGCTACTGCACTTTTTTCCATCTCCATTATGTCATGGGCCCATTTCCCACTTCTCGAAGAGACTCCTGCAGCACCTCTTGACCCTAATCTCTTGCTTCTATTCCAGTTTGTTTCCACAGTGCAGCCAGAGTGACCTTATAATTAATACACCAGATTTTGTCACTCCTTTCTTAAGACAGCCAGTGCTTTCTTTTGCATTGAGAATGAACCCCAACATTCTTGTCATGGCTGATGAGATCTTGAACTCACAGGGCTTCTACCTACACCTCTGCACTCAATGTAAAACATCTGCCTACTCGCTCATGACATTCCTGGACAACCTTGTGTTCCTCCACCTGCAAAGCCCTTCCCCCCTTCCCAGCCTTTGCACTTGTTGTTCCATCTACCTGGAATGATCTCTCTCCAGCTCTGTGCATGGCTGGTCCCATTCTATGATAGAAGCTCAAGCTTACCTGACCACTGCATCCTAAATGGCCATCCCCAGGTACCCCCTACTCCTCATCGCCATTTGTTTTCTTTATCGCACTTCCCAGAATGTGTACTTATTTGTTTATTTAGTATCTTCTCCACAGGAATGCATACACTAATAGGCAGATAACTTGTCTTGCTCACAGCTCCCTTCCTGGTGCCTAACACAGCCTAGAACATTGAAAGGAGCTTCTAAAATATTTGTTGAATGACTCAATATATATTAGTGGAATGAATGAATGAATGAATGAATGAGTGAACGCCTAGAAGGAACTTCTAGTTTCCTGATCTTTTGTTTGTCATCTGAGAAAGTTATTGTTGGTGGCTTAGCTATAATTCTCAGTTAGCTTTTTTGGGTCATTACCTGAAAAATGAAAAAATTTCCAGG
The DNA here is from genome assembly GCF_009762305.2 of Zalophus californianus. Classification (NCBI taxonomy): domain Eukaryota; kingdom Metazoa; phylum Chordata; class Mammalia; order Carnivora; family Otariidae; genus Zalophus; species Zalophus californianus. Next base: position 40,069,044 of record NC_045604.1, read on the forward strand.
ATGGAATATGAAATTGAAAACATTAAAGTGTCTCGGATCAGACGAAGTTAACAATTTTAACTAGTGAAGAACATCTCTCAAGGGATGTAAAAGTTCCTCACCAATACCAACTGATTAACATCCAATTGTCCAAGGTGTCAGGTTAAAGACAGGGTCACAGGTCAAGGGAAGGAAGGGAGTCACTTACAGAACTGAGGCACAAGCTATCAGTCCCCTCTGCTGACAGGGCTTAGGTAGTGTGGGGCTGAACAGCAAGTGCATAAGCAAAAACCCAAAGCATAGGGCAGAGGGCAGCTTGGGGCTCCTTTTGCTTCTACCATCTTCCTTCTGGATCTGACACTCTTTTTCTGAACCTTCTGGGTCTTGCTGCCTGCATACAGGGTGAACTTGTGAATAGGACTATCCGCGGTTCCATGGTGTAATGGTTAGCACTCTGGACTCTGAATAGGACTATCCAGCTGGCTCTTCAAACATGCCCTCTCCCCATCTTGGAGCCGAAGCAGGAAACCTAGACTTCATCCTTAGTTCGTTCTTTACTCTCCCTCAGGCCCAATCTAATCGGTGCCATAATGTGTTAAGCTTGTTTCCTAAATGGCTCTTGACACTTCCACTGTCACACCCTCATCTGCATCACCAGAGTCCCTGTCTGGACAACTTCAGCAGCACTCTAAAGCTGTGAAGCCTTGCATTAAACTTTCCTCAAATGCATCCTTCACATCAAAGCCAGTGATGTTCAAAGACACAAATCAGAACATGTTTCTCCTCTGCTGATGTTCCTTAATAATATCTCTTGGTGCTTAGGTAAGTATTAACCTGACTTACAAAACCTGTAAGAATTTGCCCTTTTCTCCCCCACTTCTTTCAAATCATTTCCTCTTATTCCCAGTTGACATATTCTAAATTCGAAGACAGTGGTGTATTTTCAGTACATCAGACACCAGGGACTCCTTTTCCATAGGACCTTAGGATGCCCCCCAGCTGGGGATACTCTTTTTTCCTCTCTTCACCTGGCTGGCTCCTATCCATGCTTTAGGTTGGCCAAAGTGGTGTTGCTTCCAGGAAGTCTTCCCTATTCTCCCAGCCTAGATTAGGAGCTCCTGCTAGATTCTCCTAAGGCACATCTTACTTTCTCTATCCTAACTGTCATCCCTACTGGTTGCAAAATCTCTCAGGGAAGAGACACTTCCTAGTTGGTTCACCATTCCTAAGACCTGGCACAGTGCCTGGCACATAATAGGTGCTTGATAAAAGTATGTTGACAAATGAATATCCCTGGATTCTCCTCCAATGCATTCAGTAGTAGTTTTTGGGAGACCCTGTTTCTCTGTGCTGTCCAACCTGCTGCCCCCTCTTTGCTTTTACTCTATTCACACTGTGCCCCCAGACTCTAGCTCCTCTGGCATCTGCCCTATCTCAGTAGCCAGGTTCAGTTTTAGGTCAGCTTTTCTTAGCATGCCCTGTTCCACTCATCCCCACCCAGTTATTGCATTAGATATGGCAACAATGGCAGAGAAAATAGACTTTTTAAATACTTGTTGATTATAAAAAAGCTGGACCACAAAGATGAAGTGCTTGCCTCAGGTAGCCATTTTTATAATGAAGAGGTCTTAGGCTATGGGTAGTCCACATGTCAGGAACTTTTCCAAATTCTTGATTTCTAAATACAATGACTCCATAACAAATGAAACAGTAGATAATTAAATTATCTGGGATGAAGTGTGATGTTCATGTGTCTCAAAAGGTAATCAAAGTGCTCCATCACTCCTCCCCCTCGTTTTCTCTGAAAGACTTTGAGTTTGGGTGTGACGTCTGCCTCACTTTGGGGATGGGAGTGAAACTCCTGAAAGTCCACTTAGATCTCAGCAGCCTGATCCCATCATGAGAACCTCTTTCCAACTCTCTTCCCCTCATTCTTCTCCATGACTTACAATTTGACACTTAACCATGAAACATCAAGAAAAGTCGCTAAAATTGGATTTTTTGAGTCAAAATATCTAAAATAACAAGATTCAGAGAGAAAGGAGACTATAGTAATAATCTTGACCCCCTTTCCTACCTCCTTTGGCTCCTCTTTGGCATTCTCTTCTCAACATTGCCATAGGAACTGCTGATTCCTTTCTTGTCAGGGTGATTATACCTTTTCAGATTTTGACAACTGGAAGATACAAGTGAAAGTAACCCAGAATCTTTCATTCCAGCTTCCCCTCCCACATTGGTACTGCTTAGGCAAATTGGAGAAAATGGGCTTTGTTATTTTTTATTCTGTATTCTGCTAACAAATACAGTGCATCTGTTAGGTGCTTGTGTGACGGAAGGAGCACTAGTTACCCAGACATATGGGGAAGCATCAGATTTTCTTGGTTTTATGATATTACTTTAACTATCTACTTGACAGATACAGTAATCATTACAGATTGGAAATACCTTTGTCAGACAGCAATTTCCTGTGATGGGCAGCCTCACAATCCTGCATGATATATTGGGTTGACAGCTTGCAGGGAGATCCAGGAAAAAAAAATAACTGTGAAAGGGAAAAGCTTATTTTAGCCAACAGACTTGGAAATTTCACAGACGTTATAGGATTCTTTTAAAGCTACGCATGATTTCTCCTCATCAGCTGCTAATTAAGGACATTAATTGATCTATTTGTTTGATACTGGAAACATAAGGCTTAGTTCAGCATGAGTTATAATTTATCATGGTTTTAGTATCTTTTGAGTAATTCAAAATTATGCTTTGCAATAAGTGATTTATGAGGAGTTTATAAGTATTCTTATTAAATCAGCATTTTTTATGTATTATTCTCTGGCATTACGTACCTCTGGAGACTATTAAAGTTTATTACTCAGTGTTCATTTTAATAAGAACCTTCTGACATTCCCCAAGGGCCTGAGAAAAACTATCCGCGAGTTTCTGCCCAATATCGAGTGTGGCTCTGGTTGTAAGGCAATCCTCTTCATCAATACTTTTAAAGGAGAAATCAGTGGATGGTCCAAATTTCGGTTTTTATGTAATGGCTGATGCCGGAGCTTCCTAGTCATTTTTACTTCATGACTCATTTGCAGACTTCTAAATTTGCAGCTGCAACCCTGGCATGCAGTGAATGGGTGCGCATCTGGAAAACAGCAGTGCTGATAGCTGCTGAGAAGACTTACACTGGATGCCACATAATCTCATGCACCTGAAGTTGGCTGGGTCTTGAGTTCTGACTTTGGAAGGAGAAAGGAGGAATGTGGATTTGTGGGGACATTGAGGAAGGGTACTGTACTGTTGAACCTGCATTGTTCTGAAGCATTTTGATGGAAAAAAATTGTCTGAGCCTCAGACAAAATGTCAAGCTTGCTTCCCAGACAGAGAGAGAAAGACAGACAGACAGAGCCCCTCCCCAAGCCCTCCCTCCTTACACACACATGAAACTGTTATATGTACCAGTTGAGGTACTGGAGACTCAACACTTGAGAACTGGAATTAAGCTTTTCTTCTCTTCTGTTTAGTATGTTCATTGTTTTTCATACACTATACATAATACAAACTGCCTTTCTTATGCTGAATTTGGTATGACGTCTATGGGCTATCACGACTGCTTGCCAGCCAGTAGCTCAGTGTTGGCTGTACTTCTGTAATTATTTAAATAAATATCTTATGGGATTTCATTCTTAATATTTAAACATGAATGGAAAACAGGAAAACCAAGTGTTTGACACTTTGATGAAGTGTTGACACTAGTGATGAAACTATTAAAATGAAGATTGTGGCCCCCAGAGTATCTCATTTTTTAGCTTCTATTGGATACTCATCAGACCTAAGAGTTGACTGTGGTATTCGGTTGTAAGGGAAGATAGAAAAATAAAGAATAAGTTGGGAATATGTCATTGAAGGTGATCTAAAAACCAAAGTGTGATTAGGAACTTAACTTTATTTATTTTTTTAGCTTTTTTGGAATAGACCTTCTTCTTGTAATATGTAAGGCTGTCGTTCAACTTTTCAGTATTTGATTTTAGTGTGTGTTCTTAGGAATTCATCATGTGTAAAAATAGAAACTTGTCTCACTACCCCATCATTTTACTGCCTTTCCACAAATAGGTGCTGTTAAGTTCAGAAGTTATATTGTCCCCCAATATACTAATACAGCTACTTATCACTATATTTGTTAAAATTCATGCATCAATCTTGCCAATTTTCAAAACTATAAACACTTATTTTTAATACTTTGTTTAATATTTGTGGTAACAATTATTATTTTTATTCTTTTTTATGTGTCTACCTTTAAATAGATAGGGGAATTCTTCCCAGGCACATAACCTATTAGAATTATTTCAAGCAACTATAAACTACTCTGAGGCTTTAAAACAAAAAGGAAATAAAACAATAAACCCTCTGGATATTACTAACATTATTTTAAAACATTCATTTTCTAAAAATTTTTGCTTCAATGACCTTTAAAGGCATAGGCAGGAAATGGAAACAGGTAGGTAGGGGTTGATTATTCCTATAGGACTAAGTCCTCAGAAGTAAACTGAAATTAAATTGTTACTAGCTTTCTTTAAAAAAAGGGCAACAGTCTACATTTTACTGGGAATTCTGAGAAACAGGGTCCAGGTATATATTTGCCACCAATAAAATTGCACTTGAAATCATGCAACATTTGTGATTCAAAACACTTCACTTGGTGGCTGCCAATGGACTTTTCCAAGCAAAAGAGAGCATGGTATAACACAGATTCGGGATGCAAGTAGATCTGAGTTTGAATTGAAGCTGTTCCTCACTCCATTAACATGGACACTCTGGGTATCTTTCTCCTTGTCTACAAAAGGGGGGCATGGCCTCTCTCAAAGTGTTAGTGCTAGTCTTATATCAGATAACATTTGTAAAGTGTCCAGTAGAGGGTTTGATACATGGTAGACGCTAAGTGATTGCATTGTGGCAATCATTCATTGTCCTTGGATTGGGAAGTCTGACTGTGAAAGCTGAATAATGGCGCCTCAAAAATATCCACATCCGAATTCCTGAAAACTGGGAACATGTTATGTTACATGGCAGAAGGGACTTTGCAGATATGATTAATTAAGAATCTAGAGGTGGGGAGATTATCCTAGATGATATGGGTGGGTGCAATGAGCTCACAGAGCTCTTGTAAGAGGAACGTGGGAATGAACAATATTTGATGTAAACCAGGGCATGGTAATTCTATTGCCCTTTGATGCTACTGGCTTAAGAGTGAGCATGTGACCCAGTTCCATTCAGTGAGTCATGAAAGGAAGACTGCTGGGTGGGGAGACTTTCTGGGAAGGCTTTTGCTCCCTAATAAAAAGAGCTGTTGAGATGAGAAATCTTGCCCCTCCCTGACTGCCTTGATCAAAGTTAAAGGAAGATGTAATGCTTGGAGCTGCTCTGAAAGACTGTTAATCACGATGGTCAAATCTGTGATAATAAGAGACTGAAAAGTATGGTCGGAAGGACTGAGCAGATAACAACTAATGGCTGCTTGAGGTGAAAAGAAGCTCAGTGTATTCCCATCACTGAAGCCTCAAACAAGAGCAAGGAGTTCGCAGTTCAAGCAAATTTAGTTTTCTGTAGGGAGTTTGGTTGATTCAGGAACACTGGATCATGAACTCAAGATGTTCTATCAGAAAACAAGCATCAAACAATACACTGGTATGATTGTTCCAACGTAGGTCTGAAAATCATACAAAACCTTTTTTTTAAACCTATTTCTTCCACTGAGCTTTTCATAAGAGGACAAACTAATCAAATCCCTTGCACTAAATTTGACCAAGACAGACTTGCTATAGAGAAGCATTCCATATAAGATGAATGTTTCTGGAAACTTCCATAATGATTTTTTCTCTTTGAAGAACTTATTCCTGTTTTTCCTGTCCTGATGAATGGAAACCCAGTTATCTTTTCGGCTGCCTGTCTTGGAAACTGGGCCTTTGCCTGCCCTCTGCTCACTTTTCTCATTACACATCTACTTGCTGCCTTTGCTGTTAACTGCACTCACGTCCTCCTCTGTTTCTGTCTTGGTCTGACCTCTCATCATTGCCTGCCAGCTTACTGCAGTGATCTTTCAATATGTCTCCGTGTCCCCTATGTCTCCCCCTTTAACCATTCCAGGCCCCAAACTTCAGGCAAATGATCTTTTCAAAATGCAAAGCTGATCACAGCAACCCCTGCCTCCAATCAACCAATACTTCCCTATCACTTATGGGGTGAAGTCCAAACCTCTTAGCATCACTACTAAATAAATCCTTCCAAAGTGTGGCTCTTAATTGGGTCTCTGGCTATGACTTCTCTTTCGTAGCATCTTCATGTCTAGTCCATCAGAACGACCTTCAGATCCGTGGTGGGGCCAGGCCCTTCCCTGCCTCCTGCCTTTTATCATGCTGCCTCCTGTGCAGGAATAGAAACCCTTCACCTCTGTGTACACTCAGGTCAAATATCACCACTTCTGTAATGCTCTCCTGACCCTCTTCTCAGTACTCAGGGGGATTGGCCATTTCCTCCTTGGTGCATACACCCTGCCCCCGCCTTAATTTTTTTTATCTGTCTCTGTGTTTCCTTCTTAGGGTGTGTCATATTCTTTACAGGCTTAGAAATTGTTCTCCCAGATGAACCATGAGAGACTATGGACTCTGAGAAACAAACCGAGGGTTCTAGAGGGGAGGGGGGTGGGGGCATGGGTTAGCCTGGTGATGAGTTTTAAGGAGGGCAAGTATTGAATGGAGCACTGGGTGTTATATGCAAACAATGAATCATGGAACACTACATCAAAAACTAATGATGTAATGTATGGTCATTAACATAGCATAATAAAATAAAAGAAAAAAAAGAAAAAAAAGAAATTGTTCTCCCCCTGTTAAGTAGTGAACCTCTGGAGATAGGAACCATTCCTAAGTTGTCAGCCTTTCCCTGGAAATTAATACAGTGCCTGGTACGTACAGGGCACTCAATTGCAGAGATGTATAGATAGATGGATGGATAGATAGATAGATTAGTGTTGGTGAGATATTAGAAAGTTAGATGTTTCATAATTGATGTTATTACAGAGCTAAAGGAAACCTACATATTCTTTAACGTCACCCTTTCATTCTATAGTTCTAGACTCCACTGTCTAAATCTTCTATTAAATACTTGAAATGTAACTTTTCTGAATTGAGACATACTGTTAATGTAAAAAAACACAACAAATTTAAAAAAAGAATGTATATCTCATTAATAATTTTTATACTGATTGCATTTTTATAATGATGGTATTTTAAATACATTGGAGTAAATTAAAATGTATTTCACCTATTTGTTTTTATTTTTTATATATATGGATACCAGAAAATTTTGAATTTCTTATGCAGTTCATCTTTGAGGCTCACCTTTTATTTCTTTTATTTATTTATTTTTTTTGGCTTAAACAATAGACATTTATTTCTCATAGTTGTGGAGGCCGGAAATCTGAGATCAAGGTGTCAACATGGTTGAGTTCTTTTTTTTTAATTTATTTTATTATTCACCTTTTATTTCTGTTGGACAGGGTTATTCTAGACCCAGAGTTGGAAAACTAAGTCACATGGCTTACATCTGAACAGCCACCTGTTTTTTGATGCCCATTAACTAAGAATATTAAAGAGGGCACGTACTGAATGGAGCACTGGGTGTTATATGCAAACAATGAATCATGGAACACTACATCAAAAACTAATGATGTAATGTATGGTGATTAACATAACATAATAAAATTAAAAAAAAGAATGTATTCTTGTTGTTGTTTTACATTTAAATGATTACATTTTAAATGCTTTTATAACTACCTACATAATAGCCTTGATTTTGCCTCTGGTCTCACAGAGCCTACAATATTTATCATCTGGATCTTTAAGAAAAGTTTATTGAACCAGTTGTAGAAGATGAGGCCCGGTGTGACAAAATAAAGTAATAGTAACAAATAGTGGCTCTTGCCTTAATAATAAAAGCTCACACATCAGGTGTTCTGTCATGATCTGTTCTATGTGCTTTATGTGTAGTAACTGATTTCATTTTCACACCTTATTGAGATAGTTACTGTTATTATCACTGTGGTTTAAATAAGGAAATCAAGACACAGGGAAAGGAGATAACCTGCCCAAAGACACACAGTTGGTAAGTGTAGAGACAGGATTTTCAAGTCCAATAGAGTTAGAGAGGCGGGTTGCTATGGGTTTACAAACCCTGAGGTGGGCATGGTCAGGATGCCCATCTTAGGTAAGCAGCAGTCTGTAGAGAGGCACCTGGGGTAGAGTCTTGGGAACCCCATGAAGTGCAGAGGATCAAGCTAAGGGAAATCAGAAAGTCAGCACTTAGTAAGGCAAACCAGGACAAAGTCAGCTAGACCATCCGAGTGAAAGGTCAACCCAGAGTGAAGGAACCAAACAGAGAGGCGTAAGAGAGCTCCTGAAGTTTAAGAGGCAAAATCTAGGGAGATTTGAGGGGCTAGAGCATCGCTTTTTATACCTCTATGTAGGTGGGATGGAAGTTATTTTTCTTTGTTATTTGAAAATATTATACATTTATTTTTGGGTAGGTAATACATATACTTGCATAAAATTTAAAGAGAACATAATAGCGCACCATTTAAGGAATTTTTCTTCCATCTACCCTGTCTGCCGACTACCCAGAACCTTACTCTGGAGGCACTGCTACTCGTTTGTTACACGTACTTCTTTTGTTGTTGCTGTTGTTGTTTTTCCAGCTTTATTGAAATATAATTGGCATACAACATTTGTTAAGTTGAAGGTGTATAAAGACTTGATTTGATATTATGTTGCAAAATGATTACCAGCATAGAGTTAGCCACACTTTTTTTATATTTACACTTTCATTATTCTTTTCTCAGATGCAGAAGGTTTTTCAGGAGTCCAGTCAGTTGAGGTAAGAATATTAACTTTTATATTAGCCACGGTTATGCATGGAATGCCCTGTATGTTAGTGTTCTTGAACTCTATGCTGCAAATGGAGCTTATTGTACAAAACACAAATTGTATCTGTGAGTTGTAGAGTGAACTAATTCAGATGAAAAGCACCACTATTGAACATAAAAGAATTAGGTTATTGATAGCTCTATCCAATGAAAGGTTTAATTTTTTGATTTGCATCTTTGATTTATAAGTATAGACACCAATGGAAAGCACAAATGTAATCAACATGGCCTAGAGTTTTTGGGGGATAATACTGCTCACTGTGAACTTTCTATATCAATACCTTCAATCCCTTTCACTTAATAATTATTTTTTCATTTACTAATAATCCATCTCATTTAATAATTTTTGATAAAATAAGAGAAAGATAACAATAACTCTAATCCACATAAATACAAGATTTTACAGATATAAGATTTTTAAAAAAAAATTAAACATTTTTTTCCTCCTAATTAGGGAAAAAAAAGTAAATCTTCAATTCAGAAACTTGTTGCCTCATCAGGATACAGGCTAAAATGACTTCTGGGTGTTGGCCAAACATGTGTTCCGGGGATGACTTTCCATCGGGATTTTTATTTAGGAAAGAAAACACTTGCATTTTTTTTCAACATGAATATAAATCATACAACCTAATTTGTAGAATTTCCTAGAACATCGAGGCAGATATTTGGCTGAAGAATCCGAATATTTATTTTTTAAAGCAATTATTTATTGAGCTCTTTTTACTTGACTGTTACTGAGATGAAAGGCATTTAATGTTTATAGTAAACGAAAGAGTTGTCATTATTATTTGCATGTTACAGATGAGGAAACTGAAGGTTAATAAGTTTTATTAATTTGCCAGGTACCAACTAGACCTGCTTCACTTTAAACTTCATACTTTTAACTGTCATGCATGACTGCCTCTCTAATGACTTACATATTTTAAATTGTTATAAAGCAAGGATATTTAAAAAGAACTAAGAAGTTTCCTACTTGAAGAAATCTTATGGCAAGTCTTTTCATAAACCACCTAAATGGAAGAATAATCCTTTCAACCTTTGAAATACAGCACGCTTTTATTTATTAGGGAGTGATTTAGGCAGGAGGACAAACAGGCAGGTTTCTAAAAGACCAATTCATCTTTTCTCATCTCAGACGAACTAGAAACTTCAGTGAATCCCTATGAAAAATTATCAGTGTAAAATTTCATAACAATTAATAACTAATTCGGTAACAGTTAGCTCTTTGTTTCTTCCCAGTCTAACTTCTGGTATCTATAGCTCCTGAGGAGAAAGCATCTGAGGCACCATATTAGTACATCTCCTCCACTGAATTACCAATACAATTCAAGACCCTAGTCCTCTCACTTATTCCAAACCATTTTTAGGTCTTCTGTTAGGATCTATGGCCATTGACAAGAATTTCTATAAATATTTATTGACAGCTTACTTTGTGGGCAGGCATTCAACATACAATGTTGAACAGAACAGCTATGGTCTCTTTTCTGACAGATCTTAAAATCTTGTGAGGGAGATATATCTTAAACAAATAAATAAAACCCATAGAAATTGAGAGGAAGAATAATCCAAATTAGCAATAATTATTGGAACAATAACTTCTAAGTAGTGCCATAACCTTAATGCTCTTAAATTATTGGAATGGAGATCTACCTAAGCTTTATTGATCAAAACAGTTTATAGTTAGTATTCATGGAAATGGCATCTAAAATTGCCCGAGAAAACTTTCTCTCTCAAGTTAAACATTCTTTCTAATATTGTATTCATTTTTCATTCATTAATTAATCACTTAATTCTTTCAATGAAGCCTTGATAAAACTTGTATCGAGGGCCAGTTGTAAAGAAGGTAAAACATGGTCCTGGCCCTTGGGAAGCTCAGAGTCCAGTGGCAGTGGGGGGATTATCACATGAGCAAGTAAAGATGATGCCAAATAATCAATGCTTGAATATAAACATCACTGATATGTTGTGAGAGCATGGACTTGGAGCAGCAAACTCTGTAGGTTGGGAGCAATTTTTCAGAGGAGATGATATTACAGCAGGGTCTTGAAGAATGAATAGAACTTCACCTTGAAAAAAAGAGGGATGCATTCCAGGCAGAAGGAATGGAATGTAGAAGGTTGTGGAGGTCTTATGTATTTGAGGGACAGGAAGAAATTCAGCTTGGGAGAGCACAGGTGTGTGGGTGAAAGGGCAGGGGTGAGAAATGAGCTTGAGGGGAGAACCTGGAACCTGGTCATGGAGCATCTGCATGTCCTGCAGAAAAGGTTGAACTTTTCTCATTGGTGTTTGAAAAAAAACCCTTTGAATTTTGTTATTTATTTATTTAACAACATATTCTGAATTTTTCATATTCATCTTTTCAGTGAAAGATACATTTGAGTGGGGGGAAATGTGTGGATTAGAAGCCAGTTATGAGTTGTTGAAACATTTCAAGTAAGAAATGATGAGAAGCAAGGGGCGCCTGGGTGGCTCAGTCGTTAAGCGTCTGCCTTTAGCTCAGGTCAAGATCCTAGGGTCCCGGGATCGAGCCCCACATCGGGCTCCCTGCTCGGCGGGAAGCCTGCTTCTCCCTCTCCCACTTCCCCTGCTTGTGTTCCCTCTCTCTCTGTGTCTCTCTCTGTCAAATAAATTAGAAAAAAAAAAAAAAAAGAAAAGAAAGAAAGAAATGATGAGAAGCCAAAGTAGGGCATAGTAGGGAGAAAGAGAACAGATTTGAAACACATTTTAAGAGTAAAACTAATTGATTTTGTTGTTTTTGTTGAATGGTTTGATTTACTTGTAAAGAAAAGGGAAAAGCCAAGATGGCCACCCCATTTCTGTGTTGAGAGCCGCTGGAGTGTGACACCAGTAATTTAGAGAGAAAACAGGAAAAGGAGCAAGCATGGATGAAGAGTTGATGGTAAACTCTATTTGAGACAGTTTCAGGCTCAGCCCTCCCTGCGTGAGGAACATGGATGGGGAGGCACTGCTAGGGGAAAGGGATACAGAAAAAAGTCAAATGTTGGCACCATCTTGAAGAAGGATATAACCCAGGGAAGGTGGCAGGGTGTAAGCAAATTATTTCAACAGAGCAAATGTCTTAGTGCATTTGGGTTGCTGGAACAAAGTATCATAGACTGGGTAGCTAATAAAAGAAATTATTTCTCACGGTTCTGGAGTCTGGAAGTCTGAGATCAGGGTGCCAGCATGGTCTGGTGAGGGCCCTCTTCCAGGTCACAGACTTCTCATTGTATCCTCTTATGGCAGGAAGGGGCTAGGGAGCTCTGTGGGGTCTCCCTTTTTTTAAATTAGAATATAAATATTTTGAAATCACACTTCCATTTCCACTCTCCTCCCACAGCTGTTTTCTTCTGGCTGGAGTTTTAATTGTTTCCTTTCTTATATCCTATTCCTCTGTATATTTTCTTCAATCTGTGTTTTTGTTTTTTTAATACGACATCATCAGAGTTTTTGCCATAACGAACATTATTATCCTCCACTATCATTTACAAGGCCCTAAACTACTTTATCCTTGGGAAAAAAGTAGGAAAAAAAATCTGATTTTGATATTCAACATAGATTAAGCCCACCGATACAATAATTCTTATTCAAAATTTCCCACTGGGGATTTTTTTTTTTTTAAGTATATAAAGGGGTGGCTAGAGAAGATGTTATTTTAGGGATGTATGCAATTTAAAAAGATTCTTCTAAGGATAATGTTAGGGTGACAGTTACAGATAATACAAAAAGCAATGAAATATTATTAAATATTATTGTCATCATCCTGTAACAATGAATTACATTAATCTCTAATAAATCATTGAAGTTATAAAAAGTATACATTTACTATTATTATTTTCAGAGAATTCTTGCTTCTATTAACTAACACCCAGAAAGTCCATTCCAGGGGAGTGTTGAAGATTCAGGATTACTCTAGTTAAGCCCTTGTTGGCAGATTTTCCCAACTGGTTCCCTCTGAGAGCAAAGGTGTGTGGTTGGATGGGGACAGGATTTGGATTTGTTTCCCACTCTCCCTGTTGTCTCTTTCATCCTCTCATACAAACAGAGATTTGTTTTTATCCCCAACTTTCATTGCCTTAGCAGGCCTTGTATAAACTGAAGTGGAATGCCATAATACCTCCAGCAATACCTTCTTTTAAAGTCTGCTTCTGAGATAGATTTGGAGTGGCAAAATCTTTTAAATCAGAAACGATTTCCGACAGGGTACAATATTCTTTCAAAGGTAAGTTATATTAACCAGCAGTTAAAAAGAAATCAACACAGAGCCACAAAATGGATTCTCCCTGATCCTTCAATCTGTTTCAAGATAGAAGGAACAAATGAAAATCTATAACTCCATATTGTTAATTGAGATGTGGCTAATAGGGTAAGAAGGGTTTTTTGGCGGGCCTTCAAACAAATCTCTGCTCCTTGGGCACCTTAACTATAAAAGGGGAGACAACAATAACTTATTCACAAGATTCTGAAAAGCATCAAGCATAATGGCATATGAAAAACTATTTAGGAATACAAAGTACTATATAAGTATAAGCCAATGTTGCCATTGTAGTTTTAGATGTTGTAGGAATGGAAGTCATGTTCTCAGCCTGGGGTACTGCCTGGTGGACTGGCTGAATGTCTATAGGCAATATCAGTGGAGAGCAAATTAAAAAAACAGAGTGGGAGAGAAAAGAATGTTTCTGAGGTTAAAAAGAGCAACAAAAAGGATAGGGCATCATCTCTGTAACAAATGGAGTAATCTTAATTTAATCAGAGTGGGAAAAGGGCCAACAATTAAGGAGCACTTACCATGTCCCAGGTGCTGAAAGGTGTTGAATCTTCACAACCGTCCCCTGAGGTAAGTTTTATTAGACCCATTTTGCAGATGTGGAAACTGATGACCAGAGTGGTCATGATAACATTCTCAAAATCTTCATACAACTAGTAAATACCAGAAGCCAAGAGCAGAAGACAGAAAGTGGAAATCCATTGGAGAAGAAATAAAATAAGTGGGAACTGGGGTACTAAGTAGAAAATATATGCTGCCTGAAAGCACTTGAATTTGCTTCTCCCCAGACACTGTGCCAGCCTGACAAGGATTTGATTTTGGCACTAATATGGAGGCAGGGAATCCTGTGCCAAACATGAAATTGTACTTAGCTCTTATTTTGTACAGATCCAGCCCCAAACATCAATCAGAACTTACAGAGACCCTCATCTAATTTTATAGAAGAGTAAAGTGAGGTATATGGGAATTACATAACCTACCCAAGACCACATTGCATGTAACTGAAGGAGCTGAGAGTTGAATCCAAGTTTTCCAGTCACTTAAACAAGATATGGATTCTCTTGGGTCTCATGCGGTAGGAATATATTATTTTATTTTCATATGTTCAAACAAAACAGATTATTGTAATTCAAAATAATGAGATAGCCATCAACAAGTTAATGGTATGAAAAAGACAGGGAAACTGTTAAGATATTTTTAAGACCATGGATAAAATTAGAATACGGACTAGGGGTTAGGTGAAATTAAAGGATAATAGTTATTTTTGTTAAGTGTTTTAACGTATTATTGTTATGTAAGAAAATTCCTTATTTTTTTTAGAAATTCACACCTGAAGCATTTCAGAGTGAAATGTAGTGGCATTTTGGATTCGCCTTTCAATATTTCGTAAGGAGAAAAAGCAAGAGAGCAAGGTGATATAAAGATGGCAAAAATCTGACAGTCATTGAATCTGGGTGATGGCTATGTGGTGGTTTCTTGTGCTGTTGTCTCGACCTGGTGTATATTTAAACTTTTTTTGTTATAAAAATGCAAAAAAAGAAGCAGTTCACTTGAGTTCACAGAAGCCCACTGGTCGTGCCAACACCAATATGTGACAAATGAATGTGGTAAACACAGAGGAACAGCTTATTAGCACCAAGCAATTTACATGGAAGTGTCATTTTAAGCCACAAAATTGCAGTTTACTTTTCATGTGTTAGTGCTTTTTGGGAAAAAAAAATGTAGAAAAGCAATAATATCATCTAAGTCAGTTTGTTTACTAGCAATAATGTTTGTATAATTGTTTTAATGTGTTGTAGCTCCAAATTTATTTTTAGCATTCTTTGTTTTATTGGTTAATTCAAAACATAAACACTTCCTGGCTTGAGCAAAATCAGCATGTCACTTCCACACCCGAGGAAGGTCATAATCACTTGTTCTGTCGCATTTGAACTTTGTGAAAAGACTAATTTTCACTTTTCAAAAGCTCACAAGTAGGAGGCAAATATATTTGCAAAGATTTTTCCCATTTAATTGCACTCCAAACTACCAGACATTTTTTAAAGTCTTTTTTTCCCCACATTCACAGACCAAATTTGATGAGAAAGAGATAAATGAAAACAAAACACTTGATAAAAATTCTGTTTTAAAAAGTATATATATATCTAGCTATATTACATAGGTCCATATAGATTTTGTCCTATCCTTTTAATTTTCTTTATCTATAAATATTTGTCTTCCCAAGTTTGATCCAGAGAGCTCTAAAAGATTAACATTTGAATATACAGGTTCATGAGCTTTCCTCCGAAATTTTTGGTTAGGTGTGTTTTTTTTTTTTTGAATTTGGAGTATTTCAGATTATAGAGAAGTAATACTTTGCATATATTATATATAACTGCATAATACCCTCAGTGGCATTTAGGAGAGCCGTAGTCTACATTTGTAGTCAAATGTATTCATATGCCTGCAATGGAAAGTATGAATATTCATACTAAATGGGCTAAAGATTCTAAGAAACCATACCAGTTTAGGTCAGATTTGGCTACCGGAGGAAAAGAACCTGAGTCTAGAATAAACACTTTAGGTTTTCAGTGTCACTGGACTTCAGAACTGCAGGTGAGGGACTGAGGAGCAGTAAGCTGCAGGTAGGAATTCCAGTTTTAGAATCAGATAGACTCTGGTCTAAGTCTTCATGGTGGCCCTTACTAGTTTACTCACTGGCTTACTCATTTTCCTCATTTATAAAATGGAAATAATACCAACTTGATAGCATTGTTGTGAAGATAATTTATGCAAAGTGCTTAGCAGAATGCCTGGCCCAGTGTAAGAGGTCAAAAAGTAGTAGCTATTATAATATTACAAGTGTTATTAAGTGTACGAAAGATGCAAAAAACATTTTTTATTCTTTTAAGTCAGCTTCCAGGTGTTTTTATCTTTGTGTTTATGGCTGGGTGGGGAGTGCATCTGGGTCCAGCTATTAGAGACATTGAACCCTAAGATAACGATCGTGGAGCTCTGACTGATGAGTTTTGTCCAAACTAAGGTTAGCCTCAACTAAATGATCTTCTACCTCTAAGTTGGGTGAATTTGAGAGATTCTCAAGCCTTTCCTTACCCCTGGGCCTCATCCCTGCAAGTGGAATGGTCTCTTCTTTTAAGACTTCTTCGAGTAATAGTGGCGGTTCCTCGTAACAAGTTAATTTCTTGCTGCACTACTTCCTATCCGCAGTTTCAGTTGTCAGAGACGAACTTTAAAATTGTTTCTACTTTTGGAATTTAAGAAACAAAACAAACGAGCAAAAGGAGAGAGAGAGAAACCAACAAGGGGACTCTTAACCATAGAGAACAAACTGCTGGCTACCAGAGGGGAGGTGCGTGGGGGGATGGGCGAACTAGGTGATGGGGATGAAGGAGGGCACTTGCTGTGATGAGCACCGGGTGATGTATGGAAGTGCTGAATCACTATGTTGTACGCTGGAAACTAATATTACACTGCCTGTTAACTATACTGGAATTAAAATAAAACTTATAAAAAATAAATAACATTGTTGCTACTTTTGTTTCTTATGCTGGTCACTTTCATAGCTCCAGATAATCTGCCTTTTCTCCATTTCTGACTCCTCAATATGAAAAAAGTTAAATAATTTATACTTCCTTCCCTTTCTCTTATACCCACCTTCTGAAGTATCATCATTTTGAGTTCTTCTTTTGATCGTCTTTATAATTCTAAACATAATCTACATAAATATTCATTCATTGTTTAATTGATTTTCATTTTAAGATGACAATATTAGCACACATTCATGCTTTCTGTCAGACATTTTTTCACTTTTATATTGAGAAGGTGTAAGCATTAATATTTTGTGTTGCAACTACAACTAAATTTTTTGTGCATTATCTGGAGTTGAGTGTGAAAGCTAAAAACCAATGAACAGAAATTGTATTATTATGAGTATATATAAATTTTCACTTCTGGGCCAAGGACTGGTCTGATGCCACAATCAAAGGGCCACTCAGAGAAGAATGTTCTGAGCTTCAGGTTTAAATAAAGTCTTTCTTGTTAACTCCACCTTCTCCTAAAATCATGCCATGTTTGATTTTTTTCATATTGGCTGATGATGTTCTTGCATGATACTTGTTTGCTTATGTTTCCTAAAGATTTTGATTGCCTTTTTCCCCTGCATCATATACTCATGTTATTCCATGCTCTCAGCTATTATATCTAGTCGAAGGAGTTTTTCTGATTTCCCAACTTAAATTATACATATAACACATGAATACACTAAAAGAAAACCACTTTTAACCACTGGCCCAATCTGAGACTACACACCATTCTTGTATAATTTGAAAACTTTCTCAATATACAATGTCTTTACTGTATTGAGTTGGAATTCTCTCCATCCCTAAAATTTGCTATTTTTTTTTTTTTACTGCTTAATATACTGGCCTCTGTATCCTTTAATATCTCTCATCATGATTTCTGTTGCTGATCTTCAGACTCATACTGCCTACTAGAAATCTCCCACTGGAGTTAGCCAAAGCAATCTCAAATACAACATGACTGAATTAAAGAAGAAATTTTCAGAAGAGTAGGTAATTTATGGTTCTACCTATATAAGCTTTCAAAATAGGCAAAATAAATTAAGACATTGTTTAGGGGTATATATGAAGTGTAAAAGTATTTTAAAAAGCAAGGGGTTGATTAACCCAATATTCTGTTATTGCTTACCTCTTTTTTTTTAGTTTTTTTTATTATGTTATGTTAATCACTATACATCATTAGTTTTTGATGTAGTGCTCCATGATTCATTGTTTGTGTATAACACCCAGTGCTCCATTCAGCACGTGCCCTCATTAATACCCATCACCAGCCTAACCCATTCCCCCACCCCCTCCCTTCTAGAACCCCCAGTTTGTTTTTCAGAGTTAGCTCTTATGGAGAGAAGCAAGTGTAATCAAGGAGGTGCATTGGGGTGGGATTCAAAGACATTGATCATGCTCTATTTTTTAGACTGAGTATAAGGGTGTTTGCTTTTAATAATTCACCTATGTTAGATACCCTCCTCTGAGTATGTATGATGTATTTTGCAATTTAAAAATAGAGATGAAAGACTATCTCTCTTCTCATTGGTTTTACTTCTTGTTTTTCAAAATCATTTCTCAAAACACCCCATTTTGCTTTGTGATTCTCACTATTATCTTAGAACTGTTGGCTCTGGGGTGATTGATAACTTTCTAATCAATATAGAGACAAGTATACCTCATTTGACTGAGAGCCTTTCCTTTCTTGCAACATTCTTCTCTATTGGTTTCTCTGGAAAGACATTCTATTTCTTGTCTGCATTTAAAGCCCAAAAGGTAAAACAAAAAAACAAATATCAACACATACTAGACTTTCATCTTTCTGACATTTAAAAGTAATTCTCCCCTTTCCCCAATCCCCCCCAAACAGAGCAGCTCTATTTCTATTAATCAGAATATCACACTAACCAGATTACCACCTGCAAAAGTGGACAAGCTGACTTCTCAGCTAACCTGAGCACTTTTCCCCAATGTTTTTACAACACAGAAGTTTGCTGACTTTACTTATAAAATTCAACATTAAAGTCTTCCTAGTTTTTAAATAGACTTTAATTTTTTAGAGCAGCTTTAAGTTCACAGCAAAATTGAGCCAAAAGTATAAAGAGAGCTCATATACTCCCTGCCCCCAAGTATTCACAGCTTCTACAACTATGAATATTCTATACTTCAGTGGTATATTTGTTGCAATACACTGACATATATATCATCACCAAAAGTCCAAAATTTACTTTAGAGTTCACTATTGGTGTTGCACATTCTGTGGATTTTGACAAATGTATGATGGCATGTATCCCCTGTTATAGGATCATACAGTATAGCTTCACTGCCCTAAAAATCTTCTGTGCTTGGCCTATTTAGCTCCCCCCTACCCCCACCCATGGCAACCAATGATCTTTTTATTGTCTCCATAGCCTTTCTCAGAATGACATACTGTTAGAATCACCACAATATATAAACTTTCAGGTTGGCTTCTTTCACTTAGTAACATGCATTTAAGATTCCTCCATGTCTTTTCATGGCTTGGTAGTTCACTTTTTTTTTTTTAGTGCTGAATAATAGTCTGTTATTTGGATGTATCACAGCTGATTTATTCATTTACCTACTGAAGGATATTTTAGGTGCTTCCAAGTTGTGGCAGTTAAGAAAACAGCTGCTCTAAACATCCTGTACAGGTTTTTGTGTGGGTATGTTCTTGACTCTTTTTGGGTAAATACCAAAGAGCATGATTACTGGATAATATGGTGAAAATATGTTTAGTTTTGGAGAAACTACGCAACTGCCTTCCAAAGTAGCTGTACCATTTTGCATTCCCAGTAGAGCTGTTTGGGTAGGGATTGCTACCCATATTGATCCTTTTTGGCCACTGGACAATTTGTAGTAAGGAGGAAACACAGGAAGAGTTGGTCTAAGAAATGCTAAAAAGGTTTGACTGTCATAATATTCCTAAATAACTGCTTTGTTTACAGGGAAAATGTTATAGGCAACTCAATGACTGAGGAGGAGGCCTTTTTAAATTTCCAAAGTAAATTGTTGTGATAATATGGTAAAAAGTCACCTCTGAAGGTTAAATTAACTTTAAGCTCTAAAAAAAAATCATTTGCCATATTTTGTACATTTCATCTGATAAATAAGCATTTATTGAGCACACACTGTTTACCGAAAAATGAGAATTCAGGAAACAATCTCTACTCTCAGTTCTGTTCCTTGACCCATTCATGTATCATTCAGCAAAAATTAATAATCATATCATAAAGTCATATTGAATGTACCACTTTTAACATGAAAATTACTATTGTGCTTGCATAATCCAGCTTTTTCTAAGCTTCAAATTAGCAAGCATTCAAAATTAGGATTTTCTCCAATTGGGTAAAAATGTGATCTCCTTTTTGAGGCCTGCTATATTTATATTTTGGTTTTTATAAATATGTATGGTAGGTTTATATTAAAGATTTTGCAATTGTTGATCCTTTTATTTAATTAAACATTTGAAAGAATGCATTTTTTCCACATTCATAAGTGATCATACGGATTTCCTCAAATTTTCCAGAGGAGAAAAAATAACTACAGTTGGGTGGAGATAGAACATGGAATGGAAAGTTTCAGCCCCAGAGACATTTTTTTTCATCGAGTTATGAACATGTGAACATGGAATCATAATTGAAACCATTTTGTATACTTCACCATCAAATTTACACTGCAAAGAATGTTTTCCTAATTTAAACAACAGATAAAGACAACTCTCACCAGTCCACAGGATTTACTAAATAGCCACTATAGCCCCACTGTAGTAACTATGGTGGGATGGTGAATGAAGTACATGGTCAGCTAGTCAGGGGGGTGAAACACATGTAAAAGAACTAAATAAAGCCTGAGGGTATGTCTGACTATGTTTTATACTGAACCCCAAAGTTTTTGAATTGGTTTAATGTAAGACAATTAAGTTTAGCCAGTGTTATCTCCTAGAGCTGCTAAATTAAAACAAAACTTTGCCCTTGACTTCTCATACTTTTTTTTTTGTTGTTCACTCTCTAATGATTTACATGAGCAGCAGGAGACCGATAATAGTGTAATGGATAGATATAAAACAAACATTGGAAAAGAATGTTAGAGCAGAAGGATCTGAGAGATAATTAATTTAACCTAAAACAGCTCAATTTACACTAAGTATAAACTGAAGCCCAAAGAAACTGAAATATACACAAACCCTGCAAGTCAATAAAAGCAGGCCAATTCTAACCCCCAGGCCTCAGAAAGGCCAGTCCAGTGTCTCTTTCCTCTTGAGTCTTGTCCTTCTGTAGTGTCTTCTATGTAGTAGAGGCACAAATATATTTGATGAATGAGTAAAGGAGAATTGATTTTATATTTGTACAAGGAGCATTTAGATGATTGGAAATACAAAAGAGAAATAAATGGACACTGATACAGATTTTTATACACATATTTTAACATTTTTCTTTAGTAGGGTTAAAATTTTAGCTACATTTCACTATTGGTCTTTCATAAGTTTAATAAGATTTGCCTTCTTTGGATAAAGTCTCCTTTCAGGAGACACAGTCCACATATATGACTTTCCACCCCCTTCTGGGCTGTTATCCATTCGTGTCCTGGCCACACACCCCAAAAACATCTACCAATTTGGTTCTTGATGCAATACGCTGAGTCTTGCATCATCCTGGGCAGTGTTCATGCAGATGATCATTCTGATATGCACCCTCATCGGTCCTTAACTTAATGCCATGGCTGTCATCTACACTTGACTTCAATCTCTCTGTCATCATCCAGAACTGCCCTGGCTCTACCTCTCAAGTCCCCATTTGTTTTCTGTCCACAAACTCTTGCCCTTCCAGGTTTTTCTGTCCCTTACTGATCCCATCAAGTCCTCTGGTCTCTATATCCTTCCTTTAACTCCCAAACTATCAGCCCCATTCTGGCTTCCCTTCCTTCTTTAGAAAGAGCCCATGGTCCCTCATAACACAGTTTTGCACATATCTGTGACTCCCTTACCACCTACTCTACAAACCTTTCACTATGATGAAATTAATCATCTTCTTACTGTTGTAATTTTCTGTTAAAATTGCCCCCAAGTTGTGGATGGGTGCCCCTATAAATTCAAAACTCCCAATGTCAGCTTTGTCTTCTTTGCCAACCAGGGGCAGATTTGCATGGCTTTCCTTTGTGACTTCTTATTTTAGTTCCTTTCAGACACATAACTAAACTTTCCCCTTTTCTTAAGCTCTCTTCCTTTGTTAGGACTCTGACAGACCCTCAAAGGTAGCTGTCCCAATCTCTACTTTCAACTCCTCTCTCTTTCTTGCCTGACCCTACGATACAGGTAATCAGAGGCAAAAACTTGATATTTTCAGCCTCTCTTATAGCTAGAGGTGGCCAAGTGCTATAATTTTTTTCCAACTAGGCAAAGCTGAAGTGTTGGTGTTCTTCTTCTATTACCGCTTCTTTCCTGGACTGTGAATGTGAAATCTATGGCTGCAGTGGCCATGTTATAACCATGACTTAGAAAGCAACATTCAAAGGACAAGGAAGCAGAAAGCCAGATGCACTCTGTGACAATGATGATTTTGTGGAACCACTGTGCCAGCACTGTACCACCTCTGTAGCAGCCCAATCTTCCAAGTTTAGCAAAAGAATGGTTTACATTTGTCATGCCTACTTCCTGTCTTCTTACTGACTTCTCAAACCACAGCACTATAATTGTTCTTGAAAAGATTACTCCTAACTTCATTTTAAGTTTCCAGTTAACCTAATTGAGTTTCCTGTAGCATTTGCGTTATTGAGCAAACCCTCTTTGAAATTCTCTCTGCCTCTGGCTTCTCCTGGTTTTCTTTTTACCTCTGAGACAAATCCTTCTCAGCATCTTCTCAATTCCCCACCTTACTTTTCCCAGTCCCCCAATTTCCAGTTTTTGCTCTTTCCTGTCTCCCCAAGCAACGGTGTCCCAAGACTCCCTCCTTAGCCCCCCTATGGTTTTTTGTTTTTTATTTTAGTTTTTGTTGTTGTGGGTTTTTTTTTTAACCCCCTTAACGTTTTTATGATTAATAAAACATGATTAATCCTCCAATCTTTGGTTTAAACACCAGCAATATTCTGGAGACTTCCAAATGTGAATCTCCTATTTTAAATTTCTATTTAAATTTAAATTCACAGCCCCTTAACATGCATCTTGACTTGAATGTTGTACGGGGGAGGGTCTAGTTAGGGGATAGAGAAAACATGAATAATTTAAATAGAGAACATTTACTATGAAGAAGTGTTAACTAGTAAAAAGTGATTAACTAAAAGGAACAATAGAAGAAGACCCTAAGGTTACGAAAACAGTAAATACAGAAAACAACTGGTACTTCTAGGGCTGTGGAAGAGTGAAAATATAAGAAATTAAGAATTTTGAAGAGCTGCCTTCTAGGGAAAAACTTGCCAGAGGGTATAGGGTTGGAGCTGGTCTGAGAAGGGTTTCTGAAGTGAACAACTCCGTGCCTTCTACCTGCTGATTTACTGGCTGCCATACTCAAATAAAAGCCAATTGGAAATAGGAATATTTCCTGCTGCCTCGTAGCATCCCTCCAGGGCTCTGTATTGGTAAAGCCTAACATCAAACCAGCTGGCAAAGGAGCAATGTCTGTAAGGTCAGGCTCTAGTACAAAAGCAAAGAAGGGTGAATGTGGGGACTCAGAGACAATAAATAGATAACCGGCACAAATGGTCCACTTGCACCTCCAAGTCAATCTGCCAAAAGTAGAACTAATTACATTTCCCTCTGATTTCTCTCTTACTGGATGGTATCATCATCTGCCCAGTCATACACACTGGAAACCTGTAAGGCATCCTTTCCTTTTTCTAATTCTTAATGTTTAATCAATCACCAAGTCCCACTGATTTTATTTCCTAGATGTTTGTTCATTTAATAAATATCTATGGAGCACCTACTATGCCCCAGATGCCATTCTAGACACTGGAGATAATACAGTAATGGTCACAGCCAGACAAAAACTCCTACCCACTGAAGCTTATAGTCTAGGACTGAGGGGTGGGGCATAGATGAAAAACAAGCAAGTAATATGTTATGTAGTATATTCATAGACAATAGAGTTATAAACAAAATTAAAGAGGGAAAGAAAATAGAGAGCGTTGGGGTTTCAGTATTCTATAGGGTGCTCAGAAGGTGGTATTTGAGTAAAGATTTGAAGGTAAGGGAAGAAATATTTGTCAGAAGAGCAGTCCAGATAAAGGAACCAACAAGGGAAAAGTCGCTGTCAAGAGTGTGCCTGGTGTAAAGTTTAGGAGCAAGTAGTAGGAAAAGAAGTTACAGAGGCCATAGAGTCATAAAGGAGGTCAAGGCTATGTGACCTTGTGGGCCACTGCAAGGGCTTTGGTTGGTGTGATTGGAGACCACCAAATGATTTTAACAGGAGAGTTACATCATCACATCTAAGTTCTAGCAGAGTCATTCTGGTTGCCGGGTGGGAACGGTCTGAAGGGGAGGTGAGGGGGGAAATGGGGAGACCAATGGGAGGCTTTCATAAGAATCCAGTCAAGAGATGGTAACTGGTTGGCCCAGGTGGTAGCAGTGGAGGGGACAAGAAAGAGTCCCACCCTGGATGTACTCTGAAGTACAGTATACAAAAGCTTGTCATGCTCTAAATCTTTTCTCTCCCAGCAGTGTGCCATGTTCTGGACAACCCAAATTACTCTCACATCTTCAAATTGACCATAATCTCCTTTCTATCTTTTCACATTCTGTCCTTCTCTCTAGAATTCTTTAGAATTTAGTTTTGAACACATTAACAGTTCAGCAAGTCTTCTCTGACTCCTCTCCATCCAGGTTCTTTAGCCCTCCTCTGACTCTAATTATCCCACACATTGTTCTGTTAGACACACATATACCCCATTGTTTAAAGCCTGTCCCCCGCTAGACTGGGAACTCATTGAAAACAGTGTAATGCGGTTTTCATCTCTATATTCACATTTAAAGTACTTAAACATTGTGGAATGAAAAAATTAATCCAGTAAATGAGAAGAGCTAATACATCTAAGACTGAGGCCCCACACAAAAACTTCTAGAGTGTGACTGTGCACCAGCAAAGTTCCATGGAAGTTAGCTATGGGCCAGAACTAAATCAGTGCAGGTCAACTGCAAGACCTAGATCTTTGCATGAAGATAGAAGCAAGAAAGAATGAGGGAGAAAAGCATTTTACTAACACTGATAAATTCTGTCACCAGCTTGGTCCTACAGGTTTGGAGAGTAGACCCTTGATCATGACAGGAGGCTGAGCACCCACAAGCCAGTGCTGAGCTAGCAGATAAGACTGGAGTCGATGTTATATTACATGCCATAATATATTGTCATTTTATCCCAGCCCTGATCATATCAGCGGAGGGCTGGTGCTTCTCTATTCATGTAGTGTAAAGACCTCACTCACCGCACTGAGATCTTTCCCAGGCTCTGAAGTCAACCCTTCTAGAGCTCTTGCGCTGACATAGAAAGCAGCAGCTCATGGGGCCACCCTCTTATCTGCTACTGTTCCTGTCTCCAGCATGCCTTGGAAGAAGAGTGCTGGGCAATGTGCCCCTATTTGCATGATACTAAGTTCATTAACAAAAATCACCTAAACTTCTGATTCAACTTGAATAATATAAACAAAAAGTTCTAGTTGCTTTTTGTTGCAGAGATCAGACTATTCTTCTTTGCGTGTAGTTTAATTCTATGTGAGAGTTATTGAGATAGGTAGGCTAGGAGACCAGGTGCTTTATAAAGACCCAGGGAAGAGCCATAAGCCATTATGGAGAAGGTGTTAGCACGCAAAATTTTAGTTATTCCTAAAAAGCTTTGAGCAATTAATATGCTGCTAGGCATTTTAGTTGGATTTCCCCAAGATGACTATTTCCCCCCTTTAAGTCTGAGAGTATCTACACAGATTTTGACTTATGGCTTTCCACAGTCACCTTTCTTAGCATTCAGTGTCTCCCAGCAGCATTGGAAACTGCAACAGGGCCACAGTGGTGGGAGCATGTGACAGGGCACCAGGTTTAATCCATAGCTCAATGTGATTGCCCAGGCAGACAGCAGGGTTTATAAAGGGAGTCTAAATGAGGCTAAGCTACACGTTCTTCCAGGAAGAGTACCCAGGACAGAGGTGAAACTGGTTGGGTTGATAAATTTGAATTGACCCTGCCAGCTTCTTATGAAATGCCTTGTTGCTCTTTAAGCTGCCTTTCCAACGGCTCAGGGTTGTAAGGCTGTGATAGCTCTAGCTCTGGGGTTATCTTCTTCTGAAATAATTTAAATTTTGATCCACAAAATACAAAAAAGAATCAAATACTGAAAATGCTAGAAGGCTTATGAAATATAGTAATCATTCCTCTTAGTTCCTCACCTCTGGTCTACTCTACAAAGGTAAATTCCTTACAGTCTTTTACTAACTTCCTCTTGCATTTATCTTCATATTTTTTACACTATCTCTTGATTTGCCAACTTTAGACATTGTTTTATAACTTTTGATTAAGGAAGATTAGGATTTAGTCCCTCACGTAGATCTGCCAGCCAGCCTCCACCTTCTACATACAGCTCAGTCTTCCCACTTCATCTCTCTAATATAGTTATATCACAACTTGGGGTAATCAAGGTTCAGAGTTTACATTTTTATGACTATACAAAAATTGTTCACTGCTGAGCTAGCATTTCTTTGCTGGAACAAACATTTGTTTTCCTGGAGGCAATCATTACTTCATTTTTTTCATTTGTTAAATTTTTTTATACCTATTGCTGAGTATTTTCATAATCTTCCAGAGCCTCTCAAAGCAATTTTCCATGTTTCAAATCAATCAGGTCATTAATCAGATTCTTTTGTTCCCTTGAAGATGTCCCTGTTGGAGACTTTCAACTTTCTGCTTCAGTCTGGTTGGTGTTCTCTAGTCTGCTTCATAGTTGGTATCCTGGGATTTATCTTTGAGTGTCTTTGTTGGATTCCCTACTTCCTATATCTTGTGTCTTTTCCTTTCTTGATTTTTTTCCCACTTATTTCAGTAAAGCCCCATCCTTCAGTGGTTTTTGAGAAAAGTGCATGGGAAATAAATTTATGAGACATTGCATGTGTGAAACTGTATTTATTCTACCTTCACATCTAATTTATAATTTGATTTCGGGTAGAATTTAGGACCTAAAATAATTTTCCTTCAGATATTTGAAGAATTTATTCCATTGCTTTCTTCAAAGATTGTCAACAACTGGTCATTATTTCTCTGATTTTTTGTATGTGATTTATTTTTTCCTCTCCTGAAGCTTTTATGATTTCATTATTTCACATTTCAAAATGATGCGGCTTGGTGTTGGGCCTGTTTTTATTCAATGTGCTAGATAGTGGGTGGGTCTTTTAAATCTGGAGGCTTCTGTATTTAGTTAAGTGAAAATTTCTGGTAGTCTTTCTTTGACAGTCCCTCCCCACTCTTATTGTTTTCTCTCTGGAATTTCCATTAGTAGAGTTTTGGACCTTTTGAACTCATCTTCTAATTCCCTTATCTCTTGTGCTTTTGTCCAGCATTTAGTCCTCTCATTTCATTCTTTGAGCTCCCTTGGCTTTATCTTCAAACTATTCCACTGAGTTATTTATTTTAGCTGTTGTATGTTTAAGTTCCAAGAATGTTCCTTCCTTTTGTGATTGTTCTTTTTCTCTCTCTAACTTATTCTGGGTTGGGGAAAGGAGACAGTCCAACTGTTCCTTAGACAATCCTCAACCACTTTCTGAATTTTCACCACAACACTTCACCACTGCCTTGTGTTGTACATAATGCTTATGAATCATGAGCCTTTCCCAGGCTTTCTGTGGGTGAAAAGCATTGTTTATCATTAGGGTTACAAGTCTATGGGCACTCATGTTTCATCCTCTTCTACCCTCAGCTATTTGGCACTCCTTTCCATTTGCTGTTGGTTTTCATTTATTGTGGTTTAGCTGTCTCCTGGTTTTACCAAAGATGAAGTTTGTGTTTTGATTCTTACTACTTCATGCTATTTTCAGATAATTTCTTAGAGAAGAAGGGGACAGAAATATCTATTTTGCCATCATAAAAAAAAATCCTTGGAATATATCTTAAAGGCAAAATACAGTTTTTCACCCTACAAATATCAGACTGAGGGAACTGCCCATGTCTCTGTTTGCTTGTTGAATCTAATGTAGAACTATTATCTTTCTCTTTATACTTACATATGTGTAGCCTGATATTTATTTATGCAATGAGGAAAAATTGTAGCACCACAAGCTTGCCTTAACTTGAGGGAAGAAATCGCAGCTTTATTAAATCAAGATATCTGCTTATCAGAATCTACCCATTTCTGCAACATTGGATAAGCTTTGCTCTGATCCTGCACCTAAGCTTAGGCTCTTGACCAGGTGTTTTCCACAACAAGAGACTAATAATTTGACACTGGACAAGTGACAATGACAACTTCTCTGTTTACTCACTATTGCCTCATGTTAATTACAATTTAAGCTTTTTCTTTTTCTTTTCTTTTTTATTTAAAAAAATTTTTTATTACTATGTTATGTTAATCACCATATATTACATCATTAGTTTTTGATGTAGTGTTCCATGATTCATTGTTTGCATATAACACCCAGTGTTCCATGTAGAACGTGCCCTCTTTAATACCCATCACCAGGCTAACCCATCCTCTGACACCCCTCTCCTCCAGAACCCTCAGTTTGTTTTTCAAAGTCCATTGTCTCTCACGGTTCTTTTCCTTTTTTTTTTTAAATACAGGTACACTATTCATCACCACTTAGAAGAGCTTGGTCTGACCATGTGGGAAACCATGTCTCCATGGGTCATATCACAGATGTTAGGCAGTACCAGGTAGCGGGATGCTATAGTTCTTTCCCAGCTTGATGTATATTTGAAACTCTATAGCCTCATGCAACTTTGAACACGTTTAATGTTTGGGAAATTCTCCACCTTACAATGGATCTGTGTCCCAAAGGTGAAAATGATGTGCTGGTCTTTCCATTTTCCTTTGTGGTCAAAGCACAGGTATGAGACCCAGCCTCCATCAGTGAAGCTTTCATCATGAAAGATTTCAATTCAGAAACTAATGGCATTAAGAAGAAGGTGTTGTGAGGAACGCAGCTTGGTGAAGGTGGGAGCAGGGGCAGCCATTTCCCTGAGGCAACAGAATGGACATCCAGCATCAATGGTGCAAACTGTGGGGTCTCTGCCCAGTGGTGCTGGCTGTGGCAGATTTGTGGTATAATGGTTACAATGTGCCAGGAAGCATAGCCTTTAAACCTGGTTTTCTGACCTACCTGGAGTATTTTAAAATTTGCTTTTTTTGTAAACTATCCATATTGGGTTCTGTTGACACACCTTCCTTATTTCCTCATGAGAGATAGAATGTGACACCCTCTCTCACCCATGCTCTTTCCCTTGTCCCTGACATCTAGTTTGAGCTCTGATTTTGTTCATCTTACTACTTTACCAGCTTTATATCACATGAGGAAGTTCTTTTAGTTGATGTTGAAGTTCTGGCCCGCAGAAGCTGAAAAATGTCTTTTTAGAAACCATTAAGGGTGGAGCCTGCTGCAGGGCTTGATCCCAAGACCCTGAGATCAGGACCTGAGCCAAAATCAAGAGTTGGACACTTAGCCGACTGAGCTGCCCAGGCCCCCCATTCAGAAACCATTTCTAAGTAGTCTTAAGCAGGGCACATGAAGTGTGGATCAGATGGGGTTAGGTTTCAGACCTTGTAGGCGGCCGGGTGCGGGGAGGGGGCAGGGTATGTACACGGGGACAGGGGAGGGTGAGCTCCAGGTGACTTCTGTCCTCCCGAACTGTGCAGCATTACTTGGAAGAACTGGTGACTCTCTGCCATTCCTATTAGAATTCTTCCAATAAAATGCAGTGGGAACCAGGGCTGAGTAAGGTAATACTTTGCTATGAATTCTTATGAGAAAACTTATTTTAACATATATTTTCCGTTCCGTTTTGCTCAGACACGTCTTTTATGTGTTCTGAAGAGTGACAAAATACTGACTAATGAACAGTTTCTTGCTGCTTCGTAGATGCAGTTCAGGAGGTGAAGGTGGTCCTCTACTCAAAATAGATGGCTAGTCTTAAGGAATTGCAATCTGTTGCTTGTGCCCTGAGGAGATACAAACTACCTGACTATTTTATTTATTTATTTATTTATTTATTTATTTATTTATTTATTTATTTATTTTTAAAGATTTTATTTATTTATTTGAGAGAGAGAGAATGAGAGACAGAGAGCACGAGAGGGAAGAGGGTCAGAGGGAGAAGCAGACTCCCTGCCGAGCAGGGAGCCCGATGTGGGACTCGATCCCGGGGCTCCAGGATCATGACCTAAGCTGAAGCTTAACCAACTGAGCCACCCAAGCGCCCTACCTGATTATTTTACTTCAGCCAGTGGCTCAACCTTGACAGCAAGACTTCATCTCTGCTGTGGAAATGGAGCCGTTGCCTGTGATTCCCACCTTTTGCTTGGCAGTTCTGAGCCTTGGGGAAAATCCCTCACGTATTTTGCTCCTTGGGACTCCTTGGGGGTAGCTAATGAGAAATGATTATAAGGGGTATGTATTTTCTTTTGTTTTATATAACCCAGAGTAAAAGTATTTGAATACAACAACTCAGAAATGCAGTGAACATTACAGATGACTGTTTGCATCTCATTTATGGTTTATTTTAAAACCGGTGGTCTCTAAAATTTTCTGATTGCTTCTTGAACATGTATCTTCAATATGTGTATATTAATGTATAAACTATATGCATATGTTTTTTTACAATGCATTGTATGTATATACATAATGTATACACAAAGAGTGACAGACAGGTTGCATTAAGATTAATATAGATAGAAATTTTAGTGTTTTCTTCTTCCACCCTGATGGATTGTCTTGTGTGTCACTTAGGACCTATGCATCCAGTTTTAGAGATGACTCTGTTTGTCTACACATGGACAGGGCAAATAGGAAATGAGAAGTCTGAACATTCTTCGAGGAAGCACCCTAGTTTCAAAAAGGTGACTGGTTTGGCTATGCTTCATTCAACAAGGATATGCTTTCTGACCTTGCATTTGCCTTACCATACACATCTTTCATGGGTTCCTCCCCCGACAGGGGAAGCAGAGCAGCAGAATGGGGAGAGAATTGATGAGCCTTTGGAGTGTTGAAATTGCAGCTTTGCCACTAATTAACCTGGAGACTTTGTGTAAGTAATCTGACCTACTTTAGCCTTTGTTTTCTGAGATTAGGAGGCATCAAGCCAGGAGGATCCAGGATGTGCTAATGAAACACATTCTTTTCCTGACAGTGTAAAGTACTGTCAGATCTATGATGAGAAGTTGGTGCATAGAGAGAGATCAAGATTTTCCTTGGTTGGAAGAGAGGTAGTGTTGGAACTAGAAGACCCTCCAGACCCAGAGATACCTGTAAGTGGTGCTCCTGCATAATCACTATATCAATGCCAGAATATCATCTATAACATTCCTGACAGAGGTTCACCTAACTTCCAGCTCTTGCAATTGAAAACTTATTTGTTTTTAAAAGTAGACCATTCATTCAGTTAAGAAAGATTTGAATTGAGACTACATATTTAATGCTTAAAAACCATGAAATAATACACAAATGTAGCATTAAATTATATTTATAGATGTACATGAGAATCTTTTAAAAGATCTGAAGACAACTATTATACTCATCTTAGACTCTTTACCTTTTAGATGCTCGATTATTTTTTTTTTTAAGATTTATTTATTTTGAGAGAGAGAGGAAGGGGGGGAGGGAGAGAGAGAATCCCAAGCAGACTCCTTGCTGAGTGCAGAGCCTGATGTAGGGCTTGGTCTCAGGACTCTTGAGATCATGATCTGAGCTGAAATCAAGAGTTGATCGCTCAACCCACTAAGCCACCCACGCACCCAGATGCTTGATTATTTTAATAAGTCTTTGCATGCAATGCTTTCCAAATACCACCTTGTTATCCTCTGCTATTCTCCGCATGCTCTGGAATTGGTTTGAGGGTTCCTGGTTTTCAGAACATGACTCCCAGAGTTGGTTTTCTAAGCAGACACCAGCCCTTGGGGAACACTGCCTCACTTTGGTAAGACCCATTCCTGCTCCTCAATCACTCATTCCAAGGAATCTATTTGAAAGCAGGCAGGGCTTCAAGTCTTTGGGATGGAACCCCATTCTTCACTTGTTTCTAGATAGCTGGCTTGAAGACTGAAACCATAGTAGTGGATGTATTTTTAGATTTTACTCCACTGTGTCTTTCTGCCTGGCTGGGATCTCTGAAAGCCAAATCTAGTCAGTTGTCTTGCATAAAACTCATACCCTGATACCCTGGATTCTGACTTCATCTTTGCCCTCAGGACACCCAAGAACATTCTGCTTTGCGTGTCCAAATCCCAGGCCAAATTTTCTTAGAATTGCTTGTTATGGTTATCTCAAGCCTGGAACAGACTCTCCTTTCCACTCCCTCCACCTCTAAATGGCTGCACAGTTCATCTCACCTTTAAAATACACAGGCTTGAATTGTCAGTTTCCCTTATATGTACACATCTTTTTTGTTCAACTGGAAGATATATATTCTATAGGCAAGAACTAGAGATTTTTGCATCTTGATATTCAGTGCAATGCCTACTGTAAATCCTTGCACATATCACATGGTTACAAGTAGTTGTTGAGCTAAAGCAATGGTAAGATATTACTTCCACCTTAAGGTACTTTGGAAAATTATTTGATTTGTTGGATCTATCACTATATTTATACCTTGAAGAATTTGTATGTTTCCTCTTTGATGACTTTGCAAGTTATAACAGATAAGATATCACTTTTACTTTTGGCTGACAGGAAAATTATAACTAATTCTCTTACTCTGTTGGCTCCCTGCTCCATTTACCCTCCTCAATCCTCATTTCCCATTTCTGTTTCATAATATTTTTATTTTATGTTTCTCTCTCTTATTTTTTAGCAAAATGTTTTAAATCCTTTGTTTTTGAGGAGGAAAGATATTGTATAAGGCTATTTTAATAGAAATCAAATTGTTTTTATTTATTTTCCATTTTGACATTCAGAAAGTATTAAAAGAACTGAACTGAAGAAGATGGAAGAGGCAGAGAAAGTCTAGATACCTACCCACTAAAGAAATATTAATAATTTTTACAAAACAAACTGTAATGCTTTTTTTTGGTAAAGCAGTGTAATCTACAGTGAACTGAGTGACTGGAACTGCAAATGGAAAAGAGACTAAAAGATTCATGTATTTCAAATAATATGACCAATTTCTCAGAATATAGCCAGACAAAGTCCATGTTAATATATGAAAGAAAGACCAATAATTCCTTTGGAGTGTACCTGCATGAAATATCTTCCAAATATGGAAAATATGAGTCTGGGGAATGATGAGAAATACTGAAATTTAAATCAATGTTAAATGACTCTAAGGGACATTGTGTAACTATAAAATAATCAGAAGTTTTGTGAGCTGTTTTGAAGTTGTTCTTATTTATTTTGAAGTACTGTCTCTGTATTACTGTAATGTTGTGACAAGGTGATAGTGGCAAGTTTCCTATAATCAGTGCTGGAAATGAGAATATATTTCTTATCTAGGTTTCATTGGAGTTTATTATATACTACATAGTTTAGCACTTTAGTCTTACATTGTTCTCTAGTTGACTCAATGACATATTTATATACAGACACAAATGAGGAAGACCCAGTCATTGACCATCCAGACCCTACCATTTAAGAGAGGAGCTCATAGTCTGGAACTAATCTAGTTATATCAGTTGTATTCATCTCACCTATTCCAATATATGATATGTGGCCCAAGGGATGTATGGGCATGATCTATCAGCCATCATCATAGATCCTAGGAGGTCAAACACTTTGGTTACCATTCTAGTCTTGCTACCCATTGCAGTTATGTCCATCTTGCCTCTGACAGTTAAGTGTTGCCATTTTCCCCCTGTTTTCCAAGATCCCACTGATTATAAAGAATTGATATTGATATAAAGAATTGATATAAAGAATCCAAATCCATGTAGCATCCACACCATCATCTCCAAATTACAGAAGACAATCTAGAACAGAATTTCTCAAAGATGTTACTGCCCTTTTCAAATGATTATAGTAACTGTCTTTGTGAAAAGAATGTCCTAAAAGACCCTGCCCTGGAAAAGATTTAGATAGAGGTTATCAAACCATACACAAATCCATTTTAACATTTCTTCCTCCCTTAGCTTTGTAATCTGTTCTTCAATACCATGCCAAAGATGTCTTATCACTCCTATTTCATTTACTGTAGGCCATAATCAAATGTGCACTTCAAAGAACTTCCCTAACAAACCATACAGAGTCTTCCATGTGTTCTTGCCAAAATATTGAATCTTGAGTCAAGGGTTAGTGCCCCCTTGTTGGTTAATTTTCCCCTTTCTAGCCTATATTCTGTGCTCCTTATCTCAGTCTGCATTATCAAAATCAACTTCACATGTTTCCCTAGTTTCTGCCAGGAAATATTTGTAGGTTCTGCAATTCCTTTGAAGTGCTGGATTTTTTTTTTTTCTTTTGAGCTTATACTTCTCTGCTCAAGCTATGTTAAGACCTGACTCAGCTTGTAGCCAGGAGGCAATGAGGAAGAGGCAACTTTTGTGGAGAACCAGACAAATTTCTACTGTCATGCTGTTTTGCTTATTTCCTAATGAAAAGTTCACCTACTTAATATACTCACAGCATGCTTATATTTTATGTCAAATTTGAAAATTATCAACTTGGTAATATTTTTGATATACACTTTTTACAATGGTAATTGTGGAAAATTGATCACAAATCATTCTTAAATAGTAATCTCTCCCAGAAAATTCAAGTAATGATTGTTTAGTGAAAGAATATACTTACCAAACAAATTGATATAATCACTTTTCTTAGCCTTTCAGTGCAATTTTATTTAGAGACTATATTCCTACTGATGAAACAGAAGAAGATAAAGATCCTCATTTGGGATTGTCTTCAGCTGTGTTTCCTCAGAGGGAGATCTGAACACAAGGAATTAAGTAAAAGTGGCTTGTTTGGGACCTGTGTTCCTAGAAAACACAGACTATAAGTGAGACTGGAAAGGGAAAGATGCCGATTCGAGTACATTAATGAGCAATAACCCCAATAGGCAACCAGCACCTAATCCCTGTGGGGTCTCTGGGAGATGGTGTGCATATGGAATCCCTCAGAATGATCTAACCCAAGGAGCAAGGGAGCTGAGGCACTATTCTCCAACTCTCAACTGTCAACTGAAGGCTGTCTGTGAGGACATTGACTCCCTAGCACTTCAGGCCATCCCAGATCACCTTCAAAATGCCCTTAGGTGGAGAATTACTGGTGCTTGCAGTTGGGCACCTTTGACCTATATGAAAACAATGAGTACCAAGGGATATGGGCAGGATCTCAATAAATTTCAGTTGTACCAATACATGATTCCCTCATGGTTTACCATTTGGCTCTCAAAATCATAATTCAATGATATTTGCTACTCTTTTCTCAGTGGAGAGCTGAGAGAATAGAAGGATCATTTAATATACAAAAACTAATATACAAAACCTTCCCCCACCAGACTATAATTACTGTGAGAGAAAGAAATTTGTTTCCTTTGATCACCATGATGTCCATATTTTTTGACATTATAATGTCCACTTCCTAAAATTATTGAAATGGAAATTTTCTCTCTTTTTTAATTTTTAAAATTATGGTTTCTTTTTGGTTTTTTGTTTGTTTTGTTTTGTTTTGTTTTGTAGAGAGAGAGAGAAACAGAGGGTGGGGCGGGGCAGAGGGAGAGGGAGAGAGAGAGAAAGAATTTTAAGTAGGCTTCATGCCCAGTGCTGAGCTGGACCCAGAACTCGATCTCACAACCCTGAGATCATGACCTGAGCTGAGTTGGACACTTAACCTACTGAGCTACCCAGGCAGCCCTGGTTTAATTATTAAAATAAATACTTTGGGGTGATGGACATTAAGGAGGTCATGTGTTGCAATGAGCACTGGGTATTATATAAGACTGATGAATCACAGGCTTGTACCTCTGAAACCAATAATACATTATGTGTTAATTAATTGAATATAAATAAAAGAATAAAATAAATACTTTCTACAAAGCATTAAGCAGTTAACCAGAGCCTGGTAAAAAGTAAGCACCTAGTAAATCTTATTAGAATGAACAAATGAACCAGAGAAAGTAATTTTTAGTCCTGCTATATTTATTTTAATTAATTCTAATATTTAGCTATTATGAACATTATTTTAAATTATGGGAACTGGGATACCTGGTCTCCTGAAAAATACTAGAAGATACAATTCTTTTATAAATGACACATGAGTTTATTTAATCTGCCTACACTTTCTATTAGTTCTAGCATATTTAGAATGTCAGACTATTCAGTTTCAGTCTATATTAAGCAATATTTTGACTTCTGGAATGCAAACACACACACACACACACACACACACACACACAATCAGCCATTCTCCTTTATTCTCGCCATAGAGGTGTAGAATATTCTGTTGAGTTCAGAATAATTTATATTTGGCACTGGACTGTATTAAATAATTTATTCTTGCAAAATTTTTCTTAAAGCTTTTCCCCTTAGGTTCTTGAAATTGGTTTGTATGCACTGAAAATATATCTGTTGAAAGTGGACGAGAGTCTAACCCAGAAAAATTTGGGGGAGAGAGGAGAAACCAACTTGAAATTAAACATGGACTTCACATGATTCACATAAGAGAGAATTGGGTCTTCAAAGGGCAGATTTATGGCCCATGTTTGTGGCTTTATTATGCAAAATGTATATTTAGCTTTATAATAAATTATTATGTGAAAATAACTATAAATTAAGCTCAGGATGAATCTAGGTTTTGTGGAGCACAAAGATTACAATTTTGAGAGACCTCCCCTGACCCTCAAAAGAATATACTATTATAAATACAAAATTAGGTGCAAAAGCAAATATTTATTTAGAATGAGAAATTACAACAAATTACAAATTTATCAAAAACTAAAAAAATCCTACCTAATCACAAAATCTGGAAAAATAACATAACCTATTATTATTAACTACTTGATGCATATGTATAATATTTTTTCCTACATTTTTGACTGCATACTTTTGAAAGCCTCTTCTCACTATACCTATATAATTTAATTTTTTATAAAGAATAGAAAGATAATTTAGTCTTTCCTCTAAGCATGCTCAGCCAAAGGTTGTTTTTATTATTGATAATTTAAAAAAATTTGCCTTCAGTTGCCTAACTTGTTACGATAATGCCCTGTAATTGTTGAGATTGACATCAATTTGGGAAAAGTTTTCTCAAGTTTCTTTTGTAACTGTATTGTGACATTGCAGGGCTTCTTTAGCTGTCCCTCATGTATTGCCCACCCCCGATTGTTACTCAGCTCCCCTTAGATATATATGTTTTTCATTATATCCTCCATGTTTCCTAACTTTTCTTCCATCTTTACTCTCTTTGCCTTTTGTTCGGTTAAATTTTGAATCTTCTCTTCCAATTCCCCTTGCTTTTGGAGATGTGTCTAGCAAAAAGTTTATCAATCTGATTAATTCTTTCAAAGAACCAGCTTCTAGTTTCATTGATCTGTTCTACTGCTCTTTTGGTTTCTATTTCATTGATTTCTGCTCTAATCTTTATTATTTCTCTTCCCCTGCTTGGTTTAGACTTTATTTGCTGTTCTTTCTCCAGCTCCTTTAAGTGGAATGTTAGGTTGTGTATTTGAGATTTACTAATTTTTGAGAAAGGCTTTTATTGTACTTCCCTTTTAGGACCACCATTGCTGTATCCCAAAGGTTTTGAACTATTGTGTTTTCATTTTCATTTGTTTCCATGAATTTTTTAAATTCTTCTTTGATTTCCTGGTTGACCCATTCCAAGTATTTGAGTTCTTTCCAAACTTCCTCTTGTGATTGAGTTCAACTCTCAAAGCATTGTGGTTTGGAAATATGCAGGGAATAATCCCAATCTTTTGGTATCAGTTGAGAACTGATTTGTGACCCAGTATGTGATCTATTCTGGAGAATGTTCCATGTGCACTTGAGAAGAATGTGTATTCTGTTGCTTTAACATGAAATGCTCTCTATATATATCTGTGAAGTCCATTTGGTCCAGTGTGTCAGTCAAAGCCCTTGTTTCCTTGTTGATCTTCTGATTAGATGATCTGTCCATTGCCGTGAGTGGGGTGTTGAAGTCCCTTACTATTATTGTATTATTATCAATGTGTTTATTTAATTTGGTTATTAATTGGTTTATATAATTGGCTGCTCCCCAGTTAGGAGCATAAATATTTATAATTGTTAAGATCTTTTGTTGGATAGACACTTTAAGTATGATATAGTGTCCCTCTTCATCCCTTAGTATAGTCTTTGGTTTAAAATCTAATTTGTCTGATACGAGGATTGCCACCCCAGCTTTCTTTTGATGTCCATTAGCATGATAAATTGTTCTCCACCTCCTCACTTTCAATCTGGAGGTGACTTTAGGTGTAAAATGAGTCTCTTGTAGACAGCATATGGATGGGTCTTGCTTTTTTATCCAATCTGATACCCTGTGTCTTTTGATTGGAACATTTAGCCCATTTATATTCAGAGTAACTTTTGAAAGATATGAATTTAGTGCCATTGTATTACCTGTAAAGTCCCTGTTTTTGTAGATTGTCTCTTTTTTTTTTCTGGTCTATGTTACTTTTGTGCTCTCTCTGCTTAAAGGATCCCCTTTAATATTTCTTGCAGGACTGGTTTAGAGATCACAAATTCTTTTAGTTTCTGTTTATCCTGGAGGTTCTTTTTCTCTCCTTCCATTCTGAATGACAGCCTTGCTGGATAAAGTATTCTTGGTTGCATGTTTTTCTCATTTAGTGCCCTGAATATATCACGCCAGCCCTTTCTGGTCTGCCAGGTCTCTATGGATAAGTCTGCTGCCAGTCTAATGTTCCCACCCTTGTAGGTTAAGGAGTTCTTGTCTCAAGCTGCTTTCAGGATTTTCTCTCTAACTCTGAAATTTGCAAGCTTCACTATTGTATGTTGGGATGTTGGCCTATTTTTATGGATTTGAGGGGTGTTTTCTGTACCTCCTGGACTTAAATCCCTGTTTCCTTCCCCAGATTAAGGAAGTTCTCAGCTATGATTTGCTCAAATACACTTTCTGTCCCTCTATCTTTCTTCTTCCTCTGGGACCCCAATAATTCTAATGTTGTTTCACTTTATGGTATCACGGATTTTTCAAATCCTCCCCTCATGGTCCATTAGTTGTTTTTCTCTCTTTTCCTCTGCTTCCTTTCCATTGTCTTGTCTTCTGTGTCACTGACTCCCTTGCTTCATTTACCCTAGCTGTTAGAGCATCCATTTTAGATTGCATCTCAGTTAAAACATTTTCAATTTTGGCTTGATTAAAGCTTTTTTTTTTTTTTAAAACTTATTTGGGATAGCAAGAGAGAGAGAGAGAAAACTAGCGGCGGGGGGCAGAGGGAGAGGGAGAAGCAGCCTCCCCCCTGAGCAGGGAGCCTGATGTAGGGTTCAATCCCAGGACCCCAGGATCATGACCTGAGCCAAAGGCAGATGCTTAACCACCTGAGCCACCAGGTGCCCCAATTTTGGCCTGATTAGATTTTCTTTCTGCACTAAGAGATTCACTAGTGTCTTTCATGACTTTTTCAAGCCCAGCTAGTAACTTTTATAATTATCATCATGAATTTCAGCTTTGACATTTTACTTATATCCATACTGATTAGGTCTGTGACATAGTATTACCTCTGGTTCTTTCTTTTATTGTGAATTCCTCCTTCTAGTCATTTTGCCCAGAGAAGAATGGATGAATGAGAGAACGAAGTAAAAAATATCAACCATGGCCCAAGGGAAATGCACACTATACAAATGTGAAGAGGTTAGAACCAACCCCCCCACCACCAAAAAAAAAAAAAGAAAAAAAGTGAAAAAAGAGAATATAATCTCACAGGACACAGCAGGGTGATCCACTTGACCCTGGGTGTATTTTGGTCTGTTTGTTAGAAGACACTAAATCCCAAAATTGTAAAGAAAACAAAACTTATTTATATACAAAAATAAAATTGAATATAGTGAAGGGAAACCCAAAATGAAGAATATATGTGTAAAATGTAAATGTAAAAATGAAAACTAAAAATTACTTAAAAACAAAGAGCTGATAAAATAAGAAACTGGTTGAAAAGGAAAAAAAAAAAGAAGGAAAATTTTAAACTGAAAGATAGAAGAATCATGAGAAAATAACCTCAAATTCTATATTCTATTTTCCCTTAGCACTGGAGTTTTGAAATTCTGTGTGTTCCATAAACTTGGTATTCTCCTGATGCTCCACCTGGTCTTCTGGGGGAGGGGCCTGCTATGCTGATTCTCAGGTGTCTTTGCCTAAGCAGAGTTGCACTGCCCCTTGCTATGGGGCAGGGCTCTGTATAAGCTACTTCATGTTGCTCTATGTGGCATTTGTTCCCTGAGGCTTTCCCCATGGCTTTAGAGGATGAAAATAAAAAAGGAAGCACCCTCATCTCCAGCCCTGGAGCTGAAAGATCTCAACCCCCTCTCTTCAGTAAACCCTCAGGGAAAAGCAGTCTTCACTTTTGTGTGTGCCAAACCCTGCAGACTCCTACAGTGTGCATTCAGGCCAATCCTTCTAGAGAAGGGAGGAGACTCACTATGGGTCTGCCAATTGCAGGGTCCCTGCACGAAGACCAGTCAACGGATCCTACCCAGGTTCATGGCTTATGACAAACTGAGCTGAGAGCCCACTAGGGCTTGCTGGCCATAGCTGGTTTTCCCCACTCCAATGCTTGGGAACTCTGCAGGCTCAGTCACCTCTGTTCTTTCTGTAACCCCAGGGATCCTGAAACCACACTCTCCCACCTAGGATTCTGCCCTGCTTTGCTACCTGCACCTTTCTGGCAGGAACATCTCTCACTAGAGCAGGCTTCTAAAAGTTCCAATTTTGCACTCCAGGGCTATATCATTTTCTGGTAGCTGGCTTACAGAGGCTTCCTCCCCCCACCTTTTATTGATTTTGTTGCTTCCTTCATGATGCCATATCACCTATGTGTTTTGGTTTTGACGGTGAGCTCACATTTTCTGGAACTTTATCTAGGGGAATATTTTAAGACCTCCATTGAAGGTGCTTAGATTCAGAGAAGATTTTTGTTTTCTTCTGCTTAGTAATCAGAAAACTCAAGACTACTTTAAGGTTAATTCTCAGCTCAAGGTTTTATTATTTTTATTTTATTTTATTTTTATTTTCTTTTAAATCTCACAGACAGTATGAATTTCAATAGCAGTTTCTGTTTCTGAATTCCCTGGGGGGGGATTTCCCCCTTGACTCAGTGCTAAAGTTGGGACAAGTGTTTACACTGAAATCCCCTTCAGTGGGTGCTCTTTTTTCTAGTTCTCTCTTACACTGAAGGTGAATCCCATTGACATCCCACATTGTGGGTCTCCTTATTTGACTCCCCATCTTGAGTTGGCCCTGGACTCTGTCTTCTTTGTCTCATTCCCAGGGCCATCAAAATTCGAGCTCAACTTCAGCAGGGTTCAGCTGATACCCTCAGGATGAAGTGAGTCAGTGCTCTGCTTGTCCTTCTCAATCCACATTTTCACTGTTTTTTTGTTTTGCTTTGTTCGTTTTTGTGTCTTTATTTTTTGTTTTAGCCTCTGAGCATTGTTTGTGTGGTATAAGGAAATGGTCCAGTTTCATTCTTCTGCATGTGGCTGTCCAGTTTTCCCAACACCATTTGTTGAAGAGACTGTCTTTTTTCCACTGGACATTCTTTCCTGCCTTGTCAAAGATTAGTTGGCCATAGAGTTGAGGATCCATTTCTGGGCTCTCTATTCTGTTCCACTGATCTATGTGTCTGTTTTTGTGCCAGTACCATACTGTCTTGATGATGACAGCTTTGTAATAGAGCTTGAAGTCCGGAATTGTGATGCCGCCAGCTTTGCTTTTCTTTTTCAACATTCTTCTGGCTATTCAGTGTCTTTTCTGGTTCCATATAAATTTTAGGATTATTTATTCCATTTCATTGAAAAAAGTTGATGGTATTTTGGTACTGATTGCATTAAATATAGTGATTTCTTTGTATCTTCCTCAATTTCTTTCATGAATATTCTATAGTTTTCTGAGTACAGATTCTTTGCCTCTTTGGTTAGATTTATTCCTAGGTATCTTATGGTATTGGGTGCAATTGTAAATGGGATCGACTCCTTAATTTCTCTTTCCTCTGTCTTGTTGTTGGTGTATAGAAATGCAACTGATTTCTGTACATTGATTTTATATCCTGCCACTTTACTGAATTCCTGTATGAGTTCTAGCAGTTTTGGGGTGGAGTCTTTTGGTTTTTCCACATGAAGTATCGTATCATCTTCATAGAGTGAGAGTTTGACTTCTTCCTTGCCAAAAGCATGGAAGATATTAGAGAAACACTTTCTGGAGAAATAAAAGAACTAAAATCTAACCAAGTCGAAATCAAAAAAGGCTATTAATGAAGTGCAATCAAAAATGGAGGCTCTAACTGCTAGGATAAATGAGGGAGAAGAGAGAATTAGTGATATAGAAGACCAAATGATGGAGAATAAGGAAGTTGAGAAAAAGAGAGATAAACAACTACTGGATCATGAGGGCAAAATTCAAGAGATAAGTGATACCATGAGATGAACCAATATTAGAATAATTCAGATCCCAGAAAGAAGAAGAAAAAGAGAGAGGGGCAGAATTTATATTGGATCAAATTATAGCAGAGAACTTCCCTAATTTGGGGAAGGAAACAGGCATCAAAATTCAGGAGGCACAGAGAACCCCTCTCAAAATCAATAAAAATAGGTCAACACCTGACATCTAATAGTAAAACTTACGAGTCTCAGAGACAAAGAGAAAATCCTGAAAGCAGCTCATGACAAGAGGTCAGTAACCTACAATGGTAGAAATATTAGATTGGCAGCAGAACTATCCACAGAGACCTGGCAACCCAGAAGGGACTGGAATGATATATTCAGAGCACTAAATGAGAAAAATATGCAGCCAAGAATACTATATCCAGCTAGGCTGTCATTGAAAATAGAAGAGAGATAAAAAGCTTCCAGGACAAACAAAAACTAAGAGTTTGTGAACACGAAACCAGCCCTACAAGAAATATTGAAAAGGGTCCTCTAAGCAAAGAGAGAGCCTAAAAGTAACATAGACCATAAAGGAACAGAGACAATATACAATAACAGTCACCTTACAGGCAATACAATGGTACTAAATTAATATCTTTCAGTAATTACCCTGAATGTAAATGGGCTAAATGTTCCAATCAAAAGACACAGGGTATCAGATCAGA
The DNA here is from genome assembly GCF_009762305.2 of Zalophus californianus. Taxonomy (NCBI): domain Eukaryota; kingdom Metazoa; phylum Chordata; class Mammalia; order Carnivora; family Otariidae; genus Zalophus; species Zalophus californianus. Next base: position 40,112,216 of record NC_045604.1, read on the forward strand.
TAAAAGAGCAAGACTCATCGATGTGCTGTCTGCAAGAGACTCATTTTAGATCCAAAGACACCTCCAGATTTAAAGTGAGGGAGTGGAAAACCATTTACCATGCTAATGGACATAAAAAAAAAAAAGCTGGGGTAGCAATCCTTACATCAGACAAATTAGATTTTAAACCAAAGACTATAATAAGAGATGAGGAAGGACACTATATCTTACTTACAGGGTCTATCCAACAACAAGATCTAACAATTTTAAATATCTATGCCCCTAACATAAGAGCAGCCAATTATATAAGTCAATTAATAACAAAATCAAAGAAACACTTCCACAATAATACAATAGCAGTAGGGGACTTTAACATCCACCTCACTGAAATGGACAGATCATCTAAGCAAAAGATCAACAAGGAAATAAAGGCCTTAAATGACACACTGGACCAGTTGGACTTCACAGAAATATTCAGAACATTCCATCCCAAAGCAACAGAATACACATTTTTCTGTAGTGCACATAGAACATTCTCCAGAACAGATCACATCCTAGGTCACAAATCAGGTCTCAACTGGTACCAAAAGATTGGGATCATTTCCTGCATATTTTCAGAGCACAATGCTTTGAAACTAGAACTCAATCACAGGAGGAAAGATGGAAAGAACTCAAATACAGAGGCTAAAGAGCATCCTACTAAAGAATGAATGGGTCAACCAGGAAATTAAAGAAGAATTTAAAAAAAATTATCGACACAAACGAAAATGAAAACACAACTATTCAAAATCTTTGGGATGCAGCAAAGGCAGTCCTAAGAGGAAAGTATATAGCAATACAAGCCTTCCTCAAGAAACAAGAATGGTCTCAAATACACAACCTAACCCTACACCTAAAGGAGCTAGAGAAAGAAGAGCAAATAAAGCCTAAACCCAGCAGGAGAAAAGAAATAATAAAGATTAGAGCAGAAATCAATAAAATAGAAACCAAAAGAACAGTAGAACAGATCAATGAAACTAGGAGCTGGATCTTTGAAAGAATTAACAAGATTGATAAACCCCTGGCCGGACTTAGCAAAAAGAAAAGAGAAGGACCCAAGTAAATAAAATCATGAATGAAAGAGGAGAGATCACAAACAACACCAAAGAAATACAAACAATTATAAGATCATATTATGAGCAACTGTATATGAGCAAATTAGACAATCTGGAAGAAATGGATGCATTCCAAGAGATGTATAAACCTCCAAAACTAAACCAGGAAGAAATAGAAAACCTGAACAGACTCATAACCAGTAAGGAAATTGAAGGAGTAATCAAAAATCTCCCAACAAACAAGAGCCCAGGGCCAGATGGCTTCCCAGGGGAATTCTACCAAACATTTCAAGAAGAATTAATACGTGTTCTTCTTAAACTCTTCCAAAAAATAGAAATGGAAGGAAAACTTCCAAAGTCATTTTATGAGACCACCATTACCTTGATCCCAAAACCAGAAAGTCCCCATCAAAAAGGAGAACTACAGACCAATATCCCTGATAGACATGGATGCAAAAATTCTCACTAAAATACTAACCAATAGGATCCAACAGCACATTAAAAGGATTATTCACCACAACCAAGTGGGATTTATCCCTGGGCTGCAAGGTTGGTTCAACATCTGCAAATCAATCAATGTGATATAATACATTAATAAAAGAAAGAACAAGAACTATATGATCCTCTCAATAGATGCAGAAAAAGCATTTGACAAAGTATAGCATACTTTCTTGATTAAAACTCTTCACAGTGTAGGGATAGAGGGTACCTACGTCAATATTTTCTAGTCTTATTTTCTCCTTTTAGCAGTTAGCTGCAGTTGGAGGTACGTGGTAGGTACTCACTACATGCTTTGTGGTGGGTGCTCTCCATCAGTGAGGACAAACTGAGTGACTACCTCACTGACTGGTAACAGCTTCTGATAGAGCTATGAGATGGATGCTGAGGTGATATCTGGGCTCAGCTGGAAAAAGTGTGTTGACTGATGAGTGACATCTGGGTTTGAGTAGTGGAAGGCCACACATACATGCTATTGGGACAATAATCATGTGTACAATTTATGTTTTGCTTTTGAATTCCTTATCTGATTTTTAAAGCAGTCTTTCTACCTAGTGCTTTTTAAATTATGGCATAAGTTTATTCAACTCTAAGAAGCTTATCAGAGATCCATGGTTGTTTAAAAACAATAATTTTGTAAGTTATGCATACTCTGTGCATGTGTGTGTGCTATATAAATAAATTCTTTGAGGAAAGGTCCTTGGCTTTCTTGTCCACTGTTGCATCCCCAGTGCCTGCTTATATTAGGTGCTCAATCAGTATTCGTTAAATGAAAGCATGAAAGTCTAAATGATTTCCAGTGTTTTTTGGAAACTATGGTTTCTTTATGTGTTGCTTTTCACTGATCAGAAGATGCAATCTATCCTTGTCTGGGGATTAGATGGGCTCTGAAACTATTAGAATCAAACGAGTTAAACAGGACATTTAATTTTAGTGAATTTCCAGAGTTGTCTTATAGAGCCCTGCGATTACATGGCTCAAAATTTTGAAACTAGTTCCTGACTTATTGATTAGATTAAGGCACATGTAGTAGATGCATGTAGAGTACTTCTAGCCTTGGAAGGAGCTTGATAGTTGATTCATTTGCCATTCTCTTCATAAGTATGAGCCATTTGAGGATTGTAATACTGATCTTTATATCACTAACATCTACCATATGGCCTGGTACCTCTTGAGGGGGGAAATTCTTCAGTTCAAATTCATCCTGCTTCAAAAATGGAGGAGAATGAGTAAATCAATTGGTCAGAGTTACATTTTATTACATGGTTGGGTTAAAGGACATTAAAACCCAGCACTGCACTCATAACATCTTTATTCTCTATCTCTACATCTCTATACCTACAACTCTATCTACATCTACATCCATACCTGTTTCTCCATCTGCATCTACATCATCTATATTTCTTTCCTGTCTCTTTCCTAGGAAAGTCAAGGCCATAAGGTGAAAATTTTTCATTTTCTCCTCTCTTGTTCATTGTAATAGGTAGTTAAATGGATTCAAGGCCCCCCTTCTGACTTGACCATCTCTCTTTCTCTGAAGGCAACCAATACACACAGGACCCTAAATTGAGATTAGAAATAATGGTATTAGTGGAAAATAAAATATCCCGGTTGGATCTCCAGATTAGGCTTTTGACTAAAGAGTATTGATTATCAATAAATTGATGTTTTGACTTCTGCTTCTGTCCCTTGGGGATAGGGTTGTTGATCCAAAATCCTTTAGGGAGGAAAGACAAGTAGCAGGAAATTATTGGGGCACTCCAATATCATTGGTTTTGCTTCCTTTTGACAACAATAAAACTAAGTTCATAATCTATTATAGTTCACTTTATTCACTATATAAATGTTTGTTGAATGAATCAATAGCTCATGTCCAGCTCACAACCTGATGCTTGTCTCCCTTCAAGGATGTGTCTCCCAAGAGATTGGCCTTTGCTTGATTTGTAAAATACCAACTACCTTAATAAGACTGAAATTTTGAATTAGAAAATAAGAGTTCTGTACTATGTTTATTTTAGGGAAAAAATGATCATTGTAGAGACAGATGGTAGAGTTCTCACCTTTTAAAAAAACAAATAGGAGCTTTTAGAAATCTGGTGTGAAAATCGCATAAGAATAAAAATTAAGGAACTAAAGTTGTGATCTAGGAGATAAATTTTATGCATTTCAGATATTTTCAATTCTACACAATGACGACTGAACTTATCAGTCATCTTCAGTAGCAAGTACATAAATTTTGTAAATGGACAATCAGATAATCTCTGAATTAGGAAAGAAGAAAAAAAAATCTAGCTGCTGAAATCACCCAGCACACATGGAGAAATGAAAGTAAACATGAGCAAATGAAGTGGGAGTCACTGGATCAAAGGTGTGCTTTATCACAGTCCATGAAGAAAAACGTGAATATAGAATGTCTAATACTATTGAAAATAGTACCTATTGATATTGCAGTAGGTATTTTATAAGGGAAATAAAGGACTAAAGTAAAAATCAAGACCTATCCAGAGCAGGAATTTTTGAATTTTATTTTACCCCACAGTTCCACCTTTCTTCCTCCTGCCCCCAACCTGCAGTTTGAATACTATAATTTGGAGATTCCTATAATTCTTATGACCCATTGAATCATTCTCCCAAAAATGTTTAGAGACATCCATTCATTTGGAATGAAGATAGTGATGGTGTGATTTCTATAGCTGGAGAAACGGGAGAGAGGGAGGAAGTGAGAGGGACCTGGGGAAGAGCCAGGGAGAGGGTGTCATGTCCCAGAAGAGAGGTGCACCAAAAATGGATGAAGGCAAGAGACCATGAAAACAAACAGGTGCTTCTTTTCAGCTTCATTGTCCTGAACTTCCCTCAAAAGACTTTTCTTATAAGTAGGATGACTATATAATTTATTGTCAAAACAGAGACACTTTTCTGAGTGAGGTGGAGTGCTATTAATAATTATGTCTGGACAATGGTGTAAATCCAACTTTCCTAGGCAAACAGGAATGAATGTCCACTCCACACCAGGTTCCCTGTGGTGGGAGTTTTACTTCCCGTGATTACTACCTTCCTCCTCTCTTGTAGATACTATTAGAGTATTTTTGTTGTTGTTTTTTTGTTTGTTTTTGTGTTTTTTAAATATAAAACTATTTATTGACCACTGTTTACCAGTATTTACAATAAAGTAAACAATATACAGTTGGATAACATTCTGACTACAAAGTTATTGTTTTTCCTGGTTTCTGCTGAACCAGTAACTCAAATACTGAGAAGACTGAGCCTACATGTCAGGAATGAGTTGGGGTAAAGAAAATACATGCAGGTTAAGAATTTGGATTATAAAAGTCTGTCCACCCATTTATTCCAGCAGGTGCTAGATTGCCAACATCTCTAACCATCTGATTATGATGAGGTTTCCATGAACAAAGTCTTAGACATGCTATGAATCATGATACAGCACAGAGATTTCAACTTATTGAAAAGGAATGGTTCACTAGAAGGAACCTTTAAATGTCCCTTTAACTAAGTTTTGCTTACTTAATTAAAACACACCAGGACTTGTCTAGTTTTATCATTTGGGTGGGTAGGTTGCTAGTGGTGATAAAATTTTCCTTTCAGGGATCTTGCCAATGAACTTGCATTTATGTGACTGTAGGTATGGGTATGGATTCTGATATGGCTGCTTTTAAATTGCCCAATTTAAAAATTTGAAAGGTTAAGGCTTCAGGAAAAACTTCAGTTTAACTTTAAGTGATTTATTTCTTAAGTTGCTGAAAACGATAGTATCCCGGAAACAGGGGCTTATCCATGGTTATAAAAGGCTGTTTTTGTTTTGGTGAGTGTTAAAAAAAAAACAACCATTTATGTATGTATTTTAAGTATACACACAAAAACCCCCTAAATAAACAAAAAATCCAGAATGCTCCTTATGCATATAGGAGTTAAACACAAATTCTGAATGAGTAACGACTATGAAGATTTCCCCCAACATTTAGAAGAGGTGTTCTCTAATGCAGGGGGATAATATACCATGGTCTCAAGTATTTTTTTCTGATAAAGGAAGCAGCTACAGAAAGCTTTTATTTGTTCAAAGTAACCAATGCTATAGATGCAAAAAAACCCAACAACTCCCCCAATACTACTCCAAAACAAACATATCAAACTTGATTTTCATTAGAACGTTATTTCTTCACACTAATAAATCAAAAAACAAAGACCTAGTTTTATATATATATATATATATATATATTTGAGCTTCATCTTCTGGACAAGAATGCCAAGTTATTCTCTCTTCATAAAAAGCAATTACAATCCGAGGACACTTCATATTTGCCTCTTTTGCCAGTACCACGTCTGCCTCATCTGAATCTTTCCATTTCATGAGAAATGGCAAAGCCTCTTGGTTTATAAGCAGCATCTCTTTTCTTCTTTGATTTGCTATCATCAGATTCACTGTCAGATAAAATTTTCTTTTTGTACCATCTTTGTCTTTACCAGCTTTTTGAGAATTAAGAAATGCTTAAATTAACTCTGGACAATCTAAATTTTCTTCAGGTCCCCAAGTATTGTCAGCATCTGTAAATCCCTTCCACTTCAGGAAATACTCCACCTTCCCATTCACTACACGTCGATCCGGTACTTTTTCCACCACAAATTCTTCAGGCTCTGCCTCTTCTACTTTTTTACTCTTTCCATTTTGTTTCTTTCCTATTTTTTTGCAATGTAGTTTTATCGGAGGCCATTTTTTTTATTGCAGACTTGAAGAGCTATTATTCACCGCCTCTGAGCTGCTCCGGGTCCCGGGTCTGCGGCGTCTCAAGCTCCAGCCACATCCGAGGAGGAGGCGGCTCAATACTATTAAGAGTTTGATGAGTATTCTCAACCACACAGGCTCCCAAAGGGTGGATACTCTGCTTTTGTATCCTTTGTTTTCATAGCACACAGACTAATAGGAGTGGAATATGAGATGCTCCCTTTCCAGAGAAACCCCAACAATCTCCTTTTACTCTGGCTTCTTCTTGGGGTCTTAAGGAGTCTTTCAATGCTCTGTGGTAGTCCAGTTAAGGGCAACACAGTCAAGGGGGTGGTTCTCCCACTCTTGGGCTGAGAGCTGTCTCTGCAAACTGTTCTCCTCCTGATGGTGTGTGTGCTCTGGAAAGGATTTTTTTCACCAGAAGTCTGAGAGGCAGTTGTGAGCTTAGGGAAGGCAACAAAACAAAACGTTCTTTCTGCCATTACTTTAGGTTGCTGGGCTCAGGTAAGCCTCAGCAAAAATAATTCACCAGATGGGTCTATCTGGTTTATTAGGATCCTGCACTGAGATTTGAGATCAAAGTTCCACAGCTGGTAATAAATTATTCCTTTACTCAGCTTGTATGCAAAATAGATAAATGATACATAGGGAGTGTTTTCACTTTAACTTCCTTTCATTTTCTATTTTGACTTTCCTGGTGCTCATAGTTTGATCTTCTGGAATATCCTGTCTTTTACCTGCCTGGAATATTCAGGCAATATCAAAAGGTTTTCAAGTTGTTTAACAGGTCTGTATCATTTTCTCAGAAGCCTGTAATTCTCCATTTGAGGGCTATTCACAAATATTTCAGAGACATGGGTAATTCTTTTTATTTACTTCCAGACATCAACTCTTTCTGTTCAGCCAGATATCATTGGCTGCATTTCTGTGCTGGTAGAGTCAACATCATTTCCAGCAACTGAGGAAGCCTTTCCTTTCCATTCTCTTTATTCCCTCTTCATCTCATCAATATATGGCATTGATTTTGCTGTTTGTTATTTCTTTACGTCAGTTTTACCTTTACTTTTTAAACATGAAATATACTTCTATAAGGATTGTGAGCGTATATATACCTCTTAAAGAACAATAACAATAAGCCAAATAATGGGTACCCACTACCCAAGTCAAAAATAGAGAATCAGAGACACTTTAGAAATTCTCTGTATGTTCTTTTCCAATTCCATTCCCATCCTGGGCAATATTTTAACTATTGTGTTAGTCATTTTCTTGCTTTTCAAGTAGTTATTTTATAAAATTGACTTTGTATTATCTATCTTAGGCAATATATTATTTAATTTTACCTTTGTTTGAACTTTCTATAAATGGAAGCTATCAGCTTTCACTGCAAAACAAACTACTTCAAAAGTTATTGGCTTGAAATAATATTTGGCCATAAATTTTAGGTCAATAAAAATAAGTTATTTAATTGAAACATTAAGCTCTGGTTTTTCTCTGTCTAAGATAGCCTTTCTAAATAAAATATAAAATAAAAAATAAAATAAAATAAAATAAAATAAAATAAAATAAAATAAAACAAAACACAGTCTTCCTGTATGTCTGAGATTCTTTTGGCCATTATTCTCAGATCTTTTTATTACAACATAAAATGCTATTGATGAATGACATGAAGTTTTTTCACAGATGAAAAAATTGACATCATAATACTATGGCCTTGCAATAAAACCAAACCAAACCAAAACAAAACAAAACAATGATAGAGTGAACACAAATTGCTTTTTGGTATGATAATGTTAAGCTTTTCTCATCACTTAGATTTTCAAAGACAATAGCATATATTCTGATCTGATCTTAAGGCTTACAAAATGAAATAATTTTGTACATTTTGAAATAATACTATATAATATATACATGCTATTACCTGATTGGTTTTTTCACATTCTCAAACTTTCCTTGAGCAAGCTCTTAAAAATTATATTTAACAGTAGAAAAGTTGAAGTCTCTTAAAGAAGTTTTTTTTACTTGAGTATAGTTGACATGCAATGTTACATTAGTTTCAGGTGTACAACATAGTCAACATAGTGATCCAACTTCATACATTATGCTAGGCTCACCACAAGTATAGCTGCCATCTGTACTGCACAGAACTATTACAACACCATTGACTATGTTCCATATGCTGTACCTTTTATTCCTGTGACTTATTTATTCCATAATAAAAGCCTGTATATCCAATTCTTCTTTACCCATTTTGCAGACCGCCTCACCCCCTTTCCCTCTCATGACCATCAGCTTGTTCTCTGATTCTGCTTTTTGTTTGTTTGTTCATTCATTTCTTTTGTTTTGGATTCCACATATGAGTGAAGTTAAACAGTATATGTCTTTCTCAGTCTGAGTTATTTCACTTAGCATAATACCCTCTGGGTCCATCCATGTTGTCACAAGTGGCAAGATCTCATCCTTTTTATGACTGCAAATATTCCACTGTGTATGTGTGTGTGTGCATCTTGGCTGTGGTAAATAATATTGCAATAAACATAGGGGTGCCTATAACTTTTTTGAATTAGTGTTTTCATTTTCTTTGGGTAAATGCCCAGTAAAGGAATTATTGGATTATATGGTATTTCTATTTTTAATATTTTGAGAACCTCCATACTGTTTTCCACAGTGGCTGTACCAGTTTACATTCCCACCAACAATGCACAAGGGTTCTTCTTTCTCCACATTCTCACCAACACTTGTTATTTCTTGTTCTTTAGAATGTAGCCATTCTGACAGGTGTAAGGTAATATCTCATTGTTGTTTTGTTTTCATTTCCCTGATTAATGGTGATGTTGAGCATTTTTTTTATGTGTCTGTTGGCCACCTATATGTCTTCTTTGGAAAAATGTCTATTCATGTTTTCTGCCCATTTTTAAATCAGATTGTTTTTTTGGTGTTGAGGTGTATAAATTCTTTACCGTTTTGGATATTAACCCCTTATTGAATATATTATTTGCAAATATCTTCTCCCATTCAGTAGATTGCCTCTTGTTTTGTTGATGATTTCCTTCACAAAAAAGCAAAAGCTTTTTATTTTGATGTAGTCCCAATAGTTTGTTTTTACTTTTGTTTCCCTTGCCTTAGAAGACGTATCTAGAAAAATGTTACTACAGCTGATGTCAAGGAAATTACTGCTTTTGTTCTCCTGAAAAGTTTAAAACTTCAAAACAAAATCAAATAAGACAAAACTTGCTTAAAGTCTTATTGTCTACTTTCCAAACATCACCTTTTTGCCCTCAGTCCAAAAGTGAATGTTCCATTTTTGAAGTTTTTATAATGCATGTATTTTCTGCTTCTCTCTAGCCCTTGCTTAAACACACACACACACACACACACACATTCACTCACTCACAAACATTGAAAACACTAATGGATTCCACATAGGAGAGATGATTTAATTGTTTTTTAATAATAGGATAAAATTAAGAAGATATAAAAGCAGCTTATGTTTTATATGTAAGATCCCAAGAGAAATTAAGTAGATCCAAAATGAGCTGATCATAAGAATTGCTTTCCACATATTAGAGGCCAAGCATCGATAGCTCTCTAGAGTTCTTGAACATAATTAACTAATTTGAATAGAATAATTGAACTATAATTTTAAGTAATGGTATCTGAAATGAATAAAGTATAAATTACATTTTTCTTTAGTCATATTAATGTAGATTAAGAAAATGTAGATTTGCTAAACAATTATGTAACTTGTGAGGATTCACATTACAAAAGGAGTGACCTCATTTTGCAAAATTATTAATTGCTTTCTTTGAAGCATGTAAGTCTTGGCTAACAAGTCATTAATCACTTTGTAAAAGCAAGGATGAGGAAAGAAAAGAAATCTTGAAAGCTACACCTTTAGGAGCCATTGCTAAGAAAAATAATTCAGAAATGGAGCTAAAGTATGCCTAAAACTATAAGGCAATAAAAATAAATTTTTAGTAACAGACTTCACACAACATCTTCAGACATATATCTTTCAACAAATACTTTTTCAACTTTCTTATTCTGTTCTATGTTTTAAAGGATCATTCTCTCTCTTCTCTTGTTTGAGTGTAGTTATATGACACTCCTGTGAAAATCTCCTACTCAGCTCCTTACTTGGGACCTAAGATCCATTTTTCTTATGAGAAACCAATGAACAAATGGATGGTGACTATAGCGTGTTGTTCTTAGAAAAAGAATGAAAGGAAGGAAACCACATAGCATCTGATAATCTATTGTTAAATGTTCTCTTTATTTGGAGACAATCTTTATTTTTTTTATATTTTTTTATGAAAAATAAGGTAAAACTTGCCCATCAGTGTCCTAAAATAAGGTGGAACACAGTTGAACATTTGAAACCTGGACTATCACAAAGGGTTATACTTTCTTCTATGGAGGGAGTAATAGTACACCTCTGCTCTGTGCAACAGTCTCTTCGGCTTACTGCACAAAGCCTTGGTTGCCTCTGGAGCAGTCCCTCTGTTGTCTGGCCCTGCTATTTGAAGAGCCATCCTGCTACAGATTCTGAGACTCCTCAAATAGTTGACAAGATCCTCCTCTCAACAGAGGCCAGGAGCTGTGTAGGTTTTCATGATCTGGGTACTACTTGTACTGCAATTGGTAGGGACCCAAGGGAGAATAAAGACTTTAGGCCACTCTTTTACATCTTGGTCTTCTGAAAATTTCCTCTCACTGAAATTAAAAGACTCAAGGTACTCTCCTGCCCAGTTTGGAGAGGCACCTTCAATGTGGTAGTTATTAAGGCAAGTATTGAATTCTTATCTGGTAAATAAGAAGAACATAATATGCCACAAAGGAGTAAAATGATCTAAAAGTGATTTTATATGTCATTGTATTTTACCTTTAATACACAATGTTTCTGTCTCCATTTCTGTAAATGGTTTAATAACACAAAAATTCTTGGGATAGGTGCCCAAAGGGAGAAATTATCTAACCAGAATCATGGGCATTTCCTCCCTAGGAGCCTCTGTATCTTCTATATGGTGGTGATAGGAAAACGATGAAAGGATTGGATGCAACTCACTCCTTAAGAAACAACTATTTACATTTTTTATCATTATTATTTTACATTTTCTAGCTTTAAACCTTCCATATTTCAAAAAGTTAATTTTTTTTGCTATAAGCAGCTAATGGATGTCTTGGAGTACTTATTGGGAGGGAGAAGTAAGAGAAAAGAAATATCCACTTTGAAAGATGCAATATTCACTTGAAATTTGCTTCATTACTATGCATTGTACTCTTCATATATTCCTTTTCTTAGGCAGGAATGGTTATTAGACTGGATATATACTATGACATGAAAGCAAAATAAGAAAAAATTTCCTTATGAGAAAAGTAAAATTACTTTGTGGTTTTTTATAAGGCATAAGCAGATGTGTGTCTCTCTGTGTGTGTTTATGTATGTATAACATGTGTGTATATATATTTATATAAATATAGGTTTACAAAATAAGCTGGCAATGAAAAGAGTTGGAATAGCCAAATCTGAAAATATGTATATGTAATTTATATAGACATGTAGAATATTCCAATATGTATCACTTCTAACCTTTTTTGCTTCTAGAGCATTAAATGACTTGATCTCAGTTTAGAGGGACGGTTTTTCATCCTGACTTCCAGAGTCATTATATCTTAGGAAAAAATTACAAAGCATATGAAGCAAGATAAACTGATTTGAGAAATCAACTCTTTTATTTTCCAGACTGAAGGCTGAGAGGCATTTTTGCACCCCTGTCCTTCTTAGAGGGTTAGCCAAGCATTTGTATTGTAGGACCTAGGCCCATGTTTCTCGAAGTTTGGTCCTGGAACCACCTGTTTTCACTTCTTACAAATTTCTGGGAGCCACTCAAAATGACTGAGTAAGATGTACTTGTTAAAAAGTACTTCAAATGATTCTCATGCACAGAGTGTTTTGAGAATGATTGATCGAGGACCCTGCTCTTTCCTTTTCCATCACTTCAAGTTCAGCCATATAGCCTTTGTTGGGGAAGTCAGGCTCAACAAGAGATGGAGTCAAGTTGCCTGGAAGAGAGTTGATGAGGGGAGAGAGGCTGATGATTGGAAGAGAGAAGAGAGTGGCCAGAGAAAGGATTCACTGAGCCAGGCTGAGCTGATAGGGAATGGAGTCTGTGGACAGAGATTTGCATAGCTCCTCAGGAGGTAGCAGGCTGCTGATGGCAATGATTCATGGATGCTGGAAGAATGACCCCTGTGGCTGGGCTGGCACTCTGTGAAGACAGACGCTGGGAAGGGCACCTTAGAGCTTGCTCTAAGAAGTATCAACAGGTACTTGATGGTGGCATTGATTATAGCAGAAAGAAAGACAAAAAATATGGAAACCACCGCAGACCAAAGACCAGGCAGACCTTCAATTTCCTGACATTGCATAAGTATTCAGTGGATGAATGTATGGGGTGAGGGAATAAGAGCAAACATGTAATACTTGATTACACTCTTGAATTAAAAATGTTCTAAAGACACTCACAAGAAGACTGACTAACACCTCTCCATGGACAAGACACCATTGTGAAAACCCCAGAACCCAGAGGTGCAGCTGAAGCACTCACTTAGATCACAGACATGAAGAAGGACTGAATTAGAAAGGGAGGAGGAGGAGTTTCTCTTTAACTACATTGCCCTTCCCCTAGGCTGGCACAGCACTGTACCAAGAGGGCCCCCCTGGGACTGCAATTTCTCCAGTGGATAAAGAGAGCCCAAGGTGGACATCCAGCTTCCCAGGCATTGCAGGACACTTCTCAGGAGGCCCACTCAGATCTCGCTTCATGGGGGCCACTGGGGGAATCTTCAGGGCTTGATCACTAAGGATCAGATAGAGATGAAGGGAGTGGGGTTTACAGCTACCAGGGCTCAGATCTCAGTGGATCACATTCCTACTTGCAGCAGTGCCCATGCAGAGATCTCAGCCAGTGGGACCCCCAACTTAGTCAGATGGGCAGTCAAACCAGTGGACCCATTTGGCCAGGGAGCTTGGTTGGCAATTCCACCTCATTTGAGTCCCTAGCCAAGCCCTACCTGCCATGGAGTTTATCCCATAGTGACACTTGAGCGAGGAAACAAGTTCACAGACTCACCCAACTGTTGGGCACAGCCTCCCGTACTATCCAACCAGGGGTGGCCTGGTCAAGGAACCCAGGCAGCTGCAGAGCCCATCATACATTCCCACTTGGGCAAGGACCCAAGCCAACAGCCTTGCCTAACTGTTGAGCATAGCCTTTGGCTCCACATAATCAAAGAGCATGAACAGTGACCCTGGGAAACCTTGGAACTCAGCCTATAGCCCTACCCAATTGTGGAACACAGCCTGTGGCCTTGCCCAGCCAGTGTTCCCCCCCTCTACCCCCCCCAGTGACAGAGCATAGCTTGCTGCTCCATCTGACCAGGGAGCCTAGACAGTGATCCTTCTCAACTATGAAGCACAGCTTCCAGTGCCATCCAACTGTGAAATACAACTGGAGGCCCTGCCCAGTCACAGTGCCTGGCCAGGAACCTTAACCAAAAGAGCAGCACAGCCAGTAGCCAGCAGCCTACCCAAGTGCAAAGCCCAACCTGTGGCTCTGACAAAATTTGGGACACAGCCTATGGGCCCCACCAAATCACAGAGCACAGACTGGGCCCTATCCAACCAGGAAGGCCTGCCCACATCCCACCTGGATGTGAAGTCCAGCAAGTAGCACCATCCAGTTGGGGAACACAGCCTGAGGCCCCACCAGACCAGGAGCAATTGTGGAGCCCAGCCCACAACCCTGCCCAATTGTAGAATCCAACTGGTGGTACCACCCTGCCAGGAAACACAGCTTGCTGCCTCTTGTAACCATAGGTGATTGCAGAGCCCCACCAGTGGCCTCACCTGACTGTGGAACACAACCAGCAGCCGCTCTCAACCAAGGAGCCCACATGTGGCCTTGTTTGAACAAAGAGCCCAGCCAGCAGGCCCACTTAACTACAGTGCTCAACCAGAGGGCCATGCTCCCTACCCCCTGAGCTCAGAACATAGGCAGTGGCCTCACCCAAAGCAACACCCTGATAGCAAGCCTTGCCTGCCCCTGGGCTCTAAAAGTTAACTGATCTCTCCAGTACCCCAAGCTGGGCTGACTAATGAAGGGCTTTCCCTGCCAACATGGACCTATAAAGTCTGGAAGAGGAGACAACTTACATAAATGTGCAGATACCAATGCAAGGATATAAGGATCACAAAGAATTAGGTCAACACGACACCACCAAAGTAAACTACTAAAGCTCCAAGTACTGACATTAAAAAAAAAAAAAAGAAAGAAAGAAAGAAAAAAGGAGATCTATGAACTGCCTGGCAAAGTATTCGGATAATCTCGTAAAGAGGTTCAGCAAACTATAAGAACAAACAGACCATTAAACAGAGTTAAAGAAACAATGCATGAATAAAATGAGAAGTTCAACAAAGGAAGAGAAGCCATTAACAAAAACCAAAGAGATTTTTTTCAGATGACAGGGCAGAGTAGGAGGATCCTGAGCCCACCTCCTCCCACAGACACACCGATGCAACTACATATAATGCAACTCACACTTCAAATGACCTGAAGACTAGCAGAACTAAAGATACAAAGAAAAGTCACATCAAGAAGGTTAAGATGGACAGAGACACAACCAGGAACCAAAACCCCAGCACGACAACTCGTAAGAGGGAGAGATATTACAGGCATGAAGGGCCTCCCTGGGGAGGGACAAGGTCAAACTCCACATCAGGCATAACCATTCCTGGGGATCTGCACCAGGCAGATGAGCTCCTCTAATGGCTGGCTTTGAAAATCAACAGGGCTTAACTCTGGAAGAGTTGGAGGGCTTAGGAAACCAAGACTCTGCTCTGAAAGAGCCAGTGCACCATATCACTTAGTCCTAGACCAGCATAGATGCAGCAAGCTGAAAAGCACCTGCGTTATATGTGAAAGAATAACTGACTAATTTTAGGGCACATGCAGAGGGGCGGGGGATCTATAGGAGCTTTCTCTATGAATGGAAGTGCTGGTCAGTGCCATTTTTCTTGCCCTCCTTCAGCCAAACTGGCTGGATACTGGTAGGAGACAGTTCTGACATTCTCCATGTACCTTGCTATCACTGCTTGCCCTGCCCTTGTGTTCCTGTGTAGATCACCTCATCCAAGATACCTGAACTGGCAGGTGCCCCCACAAAACAGCTCCTGCCCCACCACACCCAGCAGGCAGCCTTGGTCCGGACTGGCATCTCCCAAAGTGACTCCTGTCCCTGGGATTGGGAGGGTTGCCCTGCCCCCCAGCACATCTGCAGCAGTTGTAATGGGGCCTCTCATCCAGCTGCATCAGGGGTTAATGCCACCTACCAGCACACCCACAACAGTTATAGGCAGGTCTTTCAGCTAACTGTGCCAGGGGGCCGACCCCTGCCCACCAGCACAACCACAGTAGTATCAACAGTCATGCTACTAACCAACCAATGCGTCAACAAAGAAATCAAAGAGGAAATCAAAAAATACCTTGAGGCAAATGAAAATGGAAAGCAATGGTTCAAAATCTTTGGGATGAAGCAAAAGCAGTTCTAAGAGGGAAGTTTATAACCTCAAATAAATAATCTAACCTTACCCCTAAAGGAACTAGAAAGAAGAAAAAAACAAAACCCCAAATTAGCAAAAGTAAGTAAATTATAAAGATCAGAGAAGAAATAAATGAAATAGAGACCAAAAAAAAAAAAAAAAAAAGAAAGAAAAGAAAAGATCAATGAAACTAAGAGCCGTTTCTTGGAATTTCAGTAGCATCTCAATGTCTTTGGAAAAAAACATCAAGTTATCTATTAGATATTTATCTCGTAAGCTATTGATTGAAGGAGTTATATTTCTAAAGCTAAATAACATAATCATACAATGACGTGACTAAAACACTCTTTAGATTTCATTTTTCCTCAGTATATGTATAATGGGACAGAAATTGAGTTATTTTGATTATACCAATACAATCACTAAACTCTTTCCCTCTATTATCTGGACAGTTGGAAATAATTTTGAAAGTCTTTTTCTTGAACTCTAGATAACTGTAAATTTTCTGGTTTGTGTCTGAAATATAGCCGAAGTGTTTTGAAAAAGCTTTAGGCCCAATTTTTTCTTTTTTAAGAAAGAGAAAGGCAATCTGAATCATGGCATTCTAGGCTATTCTAAGGTTTCCCTATTTCTTTTTCTTTTTTTATGAGTATTATGGAAGGCTTCAGTTCCTCAGGTATGAATGGAAGCCTTTGATTTGGAAAAAAAATGTTTCTTGCTGGTTAGGATATCATCCTAGAAAGAGTAGTGCATGATGGGTAAGGGAGCCAGGCTGTTTGTTCTGGCACTGACACCAATTAACTCTGTGACTCTGAAACAAGTCACTTCATGTCTCTGTGACTTAGTTTTCCCATCTACAAAACAGAGATAATATTTTTTGTTATGCTTATTTGCAGGATTATTGGAAGCGTAAGTTGAGCTATTCTCCAAGGGTCGAATGCTTCCTGAGATAAAAGCGACACGGACATCAATGGAGAGGAGAAGAAAAATTAATGAACGGACATAGAATCCATAGGGACTCCAACAGGTATCAGGAGGTTGAAGAGTCAGGATGCACTGAAGGCATGGATTCAAATTATACAGAACTTGTGAGAGAAAGAATGCAAGGTCAACAGCAGTGGACGCTAGAACCCCCAAACACGTGGGAATTGAGGTAGCTGAAGCCCCAAATATTCTTTCCTTGGCTCCAGTCCAGGACACTGTCAGTGTCAGCTATCAGCTACAAGTCGGAGTTTTCAAGAATTGAATGACAGGAAGAAACTGAGAAGTTAGAGGTGGAGCAGGAGTAAGCCACAAGGGAAGAAAGATACTTCTGGTGTTCCCATTTTGTCTTCTGTACTGGCTACAAAATGAGAGAAGGAAGAGGAGAAAGGGAGAGGAAATGAGAAATACGTGGCTTCTGTGTGGGAACAGAAGTACGAAGACCCTTCCAGGGAAAGATATATTTAGTTGTAAGGAGCAGTGTTAGTAAGAGGATATGTAGTGGAGAATTGATTATATATTCAATCTGAATGAACACGAGAAGCATATTTGCTATAGTCCTAATTCTGGAAACAGGAACAAATACATCTTCAATCATCAGAGAGGCTAGTTCTAACTTTAACATCAATTTAAGAGGGACAGGACTAGAATCTGTAGACCTTTCATGGAAGACTTCATCATCTGTCACCTAGACTAGTATAGTAGTTTCTACTTTCTAGTTCCTGCTGCTAGTTGCCTCCTGTCATTTATGCTAGGCATTGCTGTCAGAGCGATCTTAAAAAAAAAAACCCACAAAAACTCACAAATCTGATCATTGCTTAAAAGATTTATGAAGAGACACTTCTCCAAAGAAGACATACAAATGACTAACAGACACATGAAAAAATGTTCAACATCACTAGCCATCAGGGAAATACAAATCAAAATCCAAATGAGATACTACTTTACACCAGTTAGAATGGCAGAAATTAACAAGATAGGAAACAACAAATGTTGGCGGGGATGTGGAGAAAGGCGAACACTCTTACACTGTTGGTGGGAATGCAAGCTGGTGCAGTCACTTTGGAAAACAGTATGGAGGCTCCTCAAGACGTTAAAAATAGAGCTATCCCATGACCCAGCAATTGTACTAGTAGGTATTTACCTCAAAGATACAGATGTAGTGAAAAAGATGGGGCTCATGCACCCCAATGTTCAGAGCAGCAATGTCTACAATAGCCAAACTGTGGAAGGAGGAGCAGAGATGCCCCTCAACAGATGAATGGATAAAAAAGATGTGGTTCATATATACAATGGAATATTACTCAGCCATCAGAAAGGGTGAATACCCACTATTTGCATCGACATGGTTGGAACTGAAGGGAATTGTGCTAAGTGAAATTAGTCAAGCAGAGAAAGACAATTATCTTATGGTTTCACTCATATGTAGAACATAAGGAATAGCCCGGAGGACCACAGGGGAAGGGAGGAAAACTGAACGGGAAGAAATCAGAGAGGGAGAAAAACCATGGGAGACTCTGGACTCTGGGAAACAAACTGAGGGTTGCAGAAGGGAGAGAGGTGGTGGGATGTGGTAACCCGGTGATGGGTATTAAGGAGGGCCCATGTTGTGATGAGCACTGGGTGTTATCACAACTAATGAATCGTTGAACACTACATCAAAAACTAATGATGTACTATATGCTGGCTAACTGAACATAATAAAAAAAAAGTATTACCTATAGAATAAAGTCCAAATTCTTCAATGTGACATTGGTAATCCTGGTCATACTCCAGCCTGCCTCTACAACCTCATCTCCCAAACCCCTTGATCACAGAAAGTTCAGTCTATTGCCAGTTTTCTCACCCTGCAGAGCTACTGGAAACTTTGAGAGCAGATCTGCCCTGGATGCCTCCTGCAGACCCAGCACCATCCAGCTCCAGGTTTCGGGTCCCCAGGCTGCTTGTTTAGTGTACACAAGATCACTTTCTATCACCTCCAGAACACCTTTACTTGGATTGTACTAAGGGTAAGTCTGCAGCTGTGAAAAGTCTGAACGGTTACCCTCCTTACAAGCTAACAAGCTCACCTGCCATCATTTTACATCTCTGTCTCAATCAGTCTGCCTCCCTCTCCACATCCATATGTTTATCATCTCTATCTAGATCCACAGACATGACATCCCAGAGTCAGGGAGCAGACCTTCCTTACAGAACAGCTTGCCTCAGTTCCCCAGGCCCTAACTCTTCACGGGGTGGCACCGGGAACACTCTCTGTACTTGTCCGTGAGGGTGTTTGCATACAGGGGAGGAACCCCCAAATTATGAAACTTGGAATTTATATCAGAGTTGTTGGCACACTGCCATTCCTCCCCTCTGGATGCTTGGAGGGACGTGGGGGAGGAGGAAAGGTAAGAAAGTAAGAGAGAGAGAGACGGAGAGGGAGGGAGAGAGAGGATTTTGTTTGGAATGTAAATAAATCCTCTCTGGGGAGAGGCACCATTCTGCCATGTAAACAAATGGGTCCAGGGAGATAAATCTATCTATGTCTACAGACGTCTCTATCTTTACGTTGCTCTTCATTTATCCTTTAATACAAGTGCCAGTGCTCTTTTCTCAGAAAGCCCTGGCTGGAGAAACAGGAAAATATTTATGGAGTCTTGTCCCCCCAAAGCTGCCCTGCCTTGTACTATTTCATCTATTACTCCCTGGTATCTTGTCTTCTTTCTCTTGGTGAAAGATGAGGCAAGGCTATAACACTTAATGGAAGTTTTGGGTTGATGGGAAGAAAGCACAGCACAGAGAGTCATTTAAGATTGGTTCTGGATGTGGTCACTTTCAGAATTCACAGACGCTGACACAGGCCCATCTTCTGGGACTGCCTTTCCCATGACTTGCTGCCTACATCACAGGAACCAGGTGCCTGAGCCCATCCCACCTTCTCCAAATAAGGCTGCTCTGGAGAAGTTTATGTGCTTGGAGAGCCCACCATTAATGCAGAGATGGTGAAACAATGCAGTGGGCATAACAGAGAGCATGTCTCAATTTCCGCTAGATAGATGAGGAAGCCCACACTGCAGATCAATGAAGGAGGGGCATATGATTTAATAAATCACCATGGAAAAGTTTTCCATATTGAAGGAAATTAAAATATATCCTACTTCACACTATAAGCAAAATTTAACTTAAGGTAGGTTAACTACTTAGGTATGAAAGGTAAACACATTCTGTTAGTCTCTCTCAATAACAAACTGTGTTTTCTGTCATACAGTATGTGCTCATTACACGATGTTTGAAAATATGTTTTGAGATTCAGGGGAGAGGTCTCTGTGTCTCTAGAGCTTATGTATATTTATAGTTTGATATTTTTCTATTGCCTTCATTTTTAAATTGGTGATATTTTGAATATGATTCCATAAGACATTAAGATGAAAAAGATCAGAGAGGTGCAAAAACTTGGAAAAGAATGTAAACGCAAAAAACATTCAGGGACTCCCATCCAAGTACTAACCAGGCCCAACCCTGCTTAGCTTTGGAGATCAGACGAGATCAGGCACATTCAGGGTGGTATGGAACACTACATCAAAAACTAATGATGTAATGTATGATGATTAACATAACATAATAAAAAAACTATTTTTTATTGTTATGTTAAAGTAGATATAGTAGAATTGTAAAATTGTATTTTTTCTAAATTTCTTTCTTTAATGAGTAATCTTAGGATATTTAATAAAAATCTGTGTGCAAGGCATTCTACATTGCTTTCAGCTCTCCTAACTCCTAACTCTAAATTATTACTAAATACCATGAGTTAAGATTCTGCACTTAGAAGTAGTTATTGAATGGATTGAATTATTGAATTTAAAGAAATTTTTAATGACAGCAAATTTAAAAGTTTATTCATCAGGCAATTATACCACTATATCTTCTGGTTTCAAGGTAGAAAATGAAGGTGATGGTAGCAAGACTAACATTGGATTGTATTATAAGATGCCACCATATTTATAATGATGTTAGAATGTACAGTGGGCATTTGTCATTGTTTCGTATATTCAAATTCCTTCTTACGTTTGGGGATCCCCCATCTCAGCAGGAATGGATTGGTAAGGGGGAAGAAATGGTGGCAAAGACCTTCTCCCTCTAAAGGAGTTGTCAGGGCTCCCCACTGGCTTGCTCAGTCTGCCTTGCATTTAGACTGCAGACGGATTCCCAAGGTCTGCCACTGAGAAACCCTCATGTCAGATATCATCTCAGGAGCCAGTGACATGAGGGGGGAGGAGGGGCAGCTCTCTCTTTGGTCACAGGAGAGGTGGCGGTAGCTACAGGTTTGGGCTCCTGAATGTGGAAGTGCTTGCAGTGGTGAAAGTGACTGTAGCCAAATGAAGTGGTTGCCAAGTTGGTGCTGGTGGGATGTTCCCTCTCCTAAGTGGGGCTGACTCACAATCCACTCCTTTATGATCTTGTCCTGGCACTTCCAAAGATAATCACACCTCAACAATGTCAAAAAATAAGTATATTTTCCACATTCTGTGTTATTCCCAGCTGAGCAATACCATGTGTAGAGCATTGTATTTCCAGTTTCTTTTTACGGTGTCTTGTCTGCTTACAGTAAATATCATATTTCTTTAGTTTTTAGAGTCTTTGCTCCCAAACTGCCTCTGAGAAAGTGCTTGAACTTGAGTACACACACATACACACACACGCACAGGTGCGTGCGCACACACACACACACCTCCAAAACAAACAATAATACAAAGACATAGGGCAGTTTCTGTCTCACCAGAAAATGAGAAACATTTATCTCAACAAGCCAACTAAATCTTCAGATTTAGAAACATCTGTACTCAGAACGGATGCTGTGTTGTTGAATACAGGTGGGTTTTTTCCATAAAAATAAAGGAGCAATTTGCCTCAAAGTTTAATTCGATTCTACATCTGTCAGGAAACAAAAGTACTTGCAGTTTCAAATGGAATTTTTTCCAGCTTCTAGCTATAAGATTAAAAGAAAGAAAAAAAAGTGGGCTAAGCATTGCTTATAAAAAAGGAAGTAGAAAAAGTAAGATTAACAGGATTTAAGGGGCAAGAAAGACCATGGTGTTAAAATGATGGATATATGTCTCTTTTGGCCAGGCAGGCAGCCCAACACCCAACCAGTTTGATTTTTAAATGATCTCATTATGTGGGCCTCAGTAGGAAACAGATCCCATACCTTTTTCACTATTGGAAATTGAAAAAAACCTAGTTATTCTGTCCTCCTATCTCTGGCAACCAGAGCATGCACATAGGCTCCACCATTAGGTTATTCCTGCCTGTGAACCTGACCCTTGAGAAGAAGCTGTGGAGCTGTGAGCTTTGAGCCATGTATAGTCAGGGATTATAGCCTGCTGTTGGCTTCCAGACCTCCCTGGCTCCTGTGTACATTTCAAACCTATTTCTCTACTTTGTGAATGTCTCTACAAGGTTTTATTAATCTCACCTATACAGTACAGAACCAGGGTTCCTTCCTTTTGCTTGTAACCAAGAATGTCAACCAGAGAAAATGATAACTTTTCTGAATCATGAGATGGAAAACTCGATGACATTGGTCATTGTTGGGATAAGAAAGGGCCAATAAAATGGCACCTCTGCGTTCCTTGCCCAAGTTCTTGACTGACATAATTTTACTTATTTATCTTGTTTATCTCTCCCAACCTTCATGTTAGGACCACAGATCGATGAACACAGGATTTTTTTGGTCTGTTTTGTTTATGGCTGTATCCCCAGCATGTTAGATAGGACTTGGCCTAGAACAGGCTTTCAGTCATTATTGGTTGAATGGATAAATCAATAAATGAATGAATGAGAAAGGCGTATGAAAATAAAAACATCAACTTTGTTACAGACATAAGATTTGAGCAAATGTGTACCCTCAGCTTCAGGCCCTTTCACCACTGGCAGATCGCAGAGCAGGACACGTGTTCTCCATGGGCAAGGCAGCTGTCAAGAGAAAAGGGGGGGCAGTGCCAACTACGCCAGCTTATCACTCCTAACTCTGTGTACTGATAATGGGGACTCATGGACAGGGACTGGACAGATGCCAGGAGTGTTATGACAGGGAAAGCTCGTTCCACAAGGAAAGAAACACCAGGAGGTGGGAGGCACTGCTCTGTGATAATGAGTGGTGATGTCCAGATTTACTGCTGTCCTGGTGATGCTGAACAGGGGTTACAAAAATGGGTAATGGTGCTATTTACATTTAGAATTTGATTAAAGTTTGGGCTACAAGTAGGAAGAGACTCTTCCCACTAAAATGGCTTTAAAACCTTCCTTTCATCCAAACTATGAGCAACAAAAGAAAAAAACAGATAAATAAAATTTCATCAAAATGAAAAGTTTTATGCATCAAAAGTCATTATCAAGAAAGTGAAAAAACAACCTACAGAACGGGAGAAAATATTTGCTAGTAATATGTCTGATAAGGGTCTAGTATTCAGAATATATATAAAGAACTCTTTTAATTCAACAATAAAAAGACAAAAACCCAATTAAAAGGTGAGCAAAGGACTTGGATAGACATTTCTCCAAAGCTATGTAAATGGCCAATGAGCACAAGAAAAGATGCTCAATATCACTAGTCAGTCTCTATTCACCATGGTGAAATACCACCTCACACCTGCTGGGATGCTATAATAACAATTTAAAAATGGAAAATAACAAGTGTGGACAGGATGTGGAGAAATTGGAACCCTTATACATTGCTGGTGGAAATGTGAAATGATTTGGCTACTGTGGAAAACAGTTTGGTGGTTTCTCAAAAAGTTAAGCATAGAATTACCATATGGCTCAGCAATTCTACTCCTAGGTCTATACCCAGAAGAATTGAAAACAGGTACTCAAGCAAATATACACATGTTCATAGCAGCTCTTCACAATAGTTAAAAGGTAGAAACCGCCTAACTGGCCATCAATGGCTGAATGGATAAACAAAGTACGATACATACATAAATGAAATATTATTCAGCCATAAAAGAAATGAAGTACTGATACATGCTATAATGTGGCATGTGTCAGAAACATTATACTCAGTGAAAGAAACCCACATAAAAGGCCAGGTGTTGTATACTTTCATTTATATAAAATATCCAGAATAGGTAAACCCACAGAGAAAATGAAGATTGGTGGTTGCCAGGGGCTGGGAGTAGGGGGGAATAGGAAGGAACTCCTTAATGGATATGGGATTCTCCTTTGGTGTGATGAAAATATTTTGGATCTAGATAGAGGTGATACCTATATAAAATTGTGAATCTACTAAGTGCCACTGAATTGTTCACTTTGGAAAGGTTAATTTTATGTTATATAACTCTCACCTCAATAAAAATGATGACAAAAAATCCTATCTTTGGTAGAATACACAGAAACCCTTTAAGCTCTTGGGAGCAGCCAGTCACCAAGGAAGACAGAATAAGGAATAGACTATTTAGGTGAGAGAGACAGCACTACCAAAGCTATTAATTCAACAGATATTTATTGAGCCCCTACTATGTGTCAGGCTCTATTTTATGTAGTTGGGATACATTATTGAAAAAAGCAAACCAAGTCCTTCCTCTCATGGAATGTATCTTATAATAGGGGAAGACACATAATAAATGAGATAATTTTTATAGGATAGTCAAAGGAGATAAGTGCTATGAAAAATAAAAAACCTATAGCAGGGTAGGTGAGATCAAGAGTACTAAGGGAGGTTTTAAATTTGAAATAGGTGATTAGGGTAAGTCTCATTGAACAGGTGACATTTGAGCAAAGACTTAAAAGAGGTGAGGGAGTTAGCTATCTGGATATCTGGGGAAAGAATGTTCCAAACTGAAAGAATATGCTTGGCCTCTTCTAAGAACAGCAAGGAACCTGGAATGCAGTGAGAATAGAGGATTGAACAGAGGGAAGATCAAACCTTTTGGTGTCCTGGAGACGACTATACGATTTGAACTTTTACTACGTATTGTGTGAGAAGTTATTATAGTGTTTTGAGCATAGGAATGGATAACATGACTTTATGTTTTATAAAGATTATTCTGGCTGCCAAATTGAGAACCAACTAAAGAGAGGCAAAGATGGAAACAGAGAGGCATGTTAGGTGTCTCTTGAGGTTGCCCCAATGAGAGGTGAGAGTGGGTGGGACCAAGAGAGTAGCAATACAGTGGGGATAAGCAGTCCAATTCTGGGTATATGCTGGAGATGGTGTTGACAGGATTGGCTTGTTGAACTGTCTATTCTTTGTGAGAGAAAGAAAAAAGTTGAGGACAACTCTGAAGTGTCGACCAGAAAACTGGAAAGATATGGAATGACCTTGAGTAAATGTGGGAAGATCATGGATGGAATAGTTTGGGAAAGGGAGATCAGGGGTAGAGTTTGGGACATGTTAGGGGTAAGGAGGTTGAACAAAGGGAGTTGTCATGTAGGCTGTTGGGCCTATGAGGATAGAGCTTGGAAGAGAAATCTGATCTTAGATATAAAAATTGTGAGTGTTTGGAATGCAAGTGGTATTTAAGGTCACAAAGTCACAAGAGTAGATGATCACCAAAGAGGCTGAGTGTAGACAGAAAAGTGAGGAGGTCATGGCCCTGAGAGAGCTCCAACATTAAGAGGTCTGAGATAAAGAGGCACCAGCACAGTAGATGAGAAAGAGCAGCAGAAAGATGGGAGGAAAGGCAGGGAAGGATAACATCCTGGAAATTCCAAAGGAAATCAGAGACATGTAGTCATAGATGATGTAGTGATCCAACGTCTCAAACACTGCTCTGTTCAGTCAGGCATGGACTGAGAATTGACCACTGGATTTGTCAATGTGATTATAATTAGAGATCTTTACAAAAGCAGTCTCAGTATAGTGGTGGGAGAAAATCCTGCTCAAGTGGGTTTAGGAGACAATAGCAGAAGAAGGATTGCAGACAAGGAATGCAGATGATTTCTTGGATGATTTTTTTCTACAAAGCAGGGCAGCAACTGGCAAAGGAAGTGGTTTCAAGAGAAATTACTTGAAGATGGGAAAAATAAGAGCATTTTGTAAAACACATCAGGGAAGAGCAAAAATAAACCAGGAAATACTGAGATCTTAAAGACAATAGTGGTTGAGTAAGGAAAAAGCAAGAGTCGGGATTAATCAATAAGGAGTTAATACACAAAATATAAAGAACTCATACAACTCAACACCAAAAAAAAAAAACAAAAAAAAAAAACAAAACCCAAACAATCTGATTAAAAAATGAGCAGAGGATCTGAATAGACAGTTTTTCGAAGAAGACATACAGATGACCAACAGACACATGAAAAGATGCTCAATATCACTACTCATCAGGGAAATGCAAATCAAAACCACAATATCACCTTACACCTGTCAGAATGGCTAAAAACAAAAGGAGAAGAAATAGCTAGTAGTGGCAAGGATGTGGAGAAAAAGGAACCCTCATGCACTGTTGGTGGGAATGTAAACTGATGCAGCCACTGTGGAAAATAGTATGGAGTTTCCTCAAAAAATTAAATATAGAAATACCATATGATCCAGTAATTCCACCACTAGGTAGTTACCCCAAAAAATGAAAACACTCATATAAAAAGATATAGGCACCCCCGTGCTTATTGCAGTATTATTTACAATAGCCCAGATATGGAAGCATCCCAAGAGTCCCATCAATAGATGAATGGACAAAAATATAGTGTATAACTATATATATATAATGGAATATTAGTCATAAAAGGATGATTTCTTGCCATTTGTGACAACTTGGTTGGATCTAGAGGGTATTATGGTAAGTGAAATATTTCAGACAGAGAAAGACAAATAGCATATGATTTCATTTATATGTGGAATCTAAGAAACAAAATGAATGAACAAACAAAAAGCAGAAATAGACCCACAAATACAGAGAACAAACTGATGGTTGCCAGGGGGATGGGGGTGGGGTGTGGGCAAAATAGATGATAGGGAGTGGGAAGAACAGGCCTCCAGTTATGGAATGTGTAAGTCAAAAGGATAAAAGGTACAGCATAAAGAATATAGTTAATGGCATTGTAATAGTATTGAATGGTGACAATAGCATAATGTATAGACTTGTTCAATCACTATACATATACCTGAAACAAATGTGACATTGTGTGTCAACTACACTTCAATTGAAAAAAAAAAGACTAAAGATTAATAAGGAGGA
This sequence comes from Zalophus californianus, assembly GCF_009762305.2. Lineage (NCBI taxonomy): Eukaryota > Metazoa > Chordata > Mammalia > Carnivora > Otariidae > Zalophus > Zalophus californianus. The sequence goes on from NC_045604.1 coordinate 40,139,264, forward strand.
CTTGAAGAAAGAACTGGTCTTAGTACTGATTAGATCACCTGGGGCATGAACAAGATGAAGACACTACGGAGAAACCAGGGGAACCCATTCTACTCTCTTAACCACATGAACATAGAGACATGGGAAATACTGACCAGAATCCACTGCCTAATAAGTTGTATATTCTTCTTATTTCAGTTGGTAAACGTGCATTTTTGGCAACATCACTTATTATCTTCAAGCCTTGGTTTCTTCAGCTATAAAATATAGATAATAACAGGACACACCTCATTAGTACATTGTATATGCCTTTCTTATCTTTATAAAATCCTAAAATAACAAATTCCTCTAATTTTTGTATTATTTATGTAGGTCCAATACTCAAAGAAACAGGTAATTTATCACCTGCAATGACTAATCAGTGTGGCCACCATTTATCCTGCTAGAGCAGGGTTCTGAGGTCCCCTGCAGTGTGAGGCATTATCCCTCTGGTTGATGGACTGTGAAGAGGTAAGTGTATAGATGGAATTGGGGTGGGGGGGTTTGGGGGGACGACAGATATTTATAAATATGATGGAATATTTCGGGGGGGCGGAGCAAGATGGTGGAGGAGTAGGAGACCCAGATTTCGTCTGGTCTCAGGAATTCAGCTGAATAGGGATCAAACCATTCTGAACACCTACGAACTCAACAGGAGATCAAAGAGGAGAGTAGCAACAACTCTCTGAACAGAGAAGCAACCACTTACTGTAAGGTAGGACGTGCGGAGAAGTGAATCCGAGGCGATATTCGGGAGGATAGACAGCGGAGGAGGGGCCTCCGCCGGCCGCTTCTGGCAAGTGCTAGAGCCGCGGAGCACAAAATCGGACCTTTTAGAAGTCGGCTCCGCTGAGGGACGTCACTCCAGTGGCTAAGCGGGTGTGGAACCCTCGCGGGACAGTGGGGTCTCAGGACCCTTGGGGTCACAGAAAGACCGGGGGAGCCTGAGTGCGCCAGAGCTCCCAGGTATCGGAGTGGGGAAGCCAGCTGCAGAGACGGAGCTGAGGCGCGGGCTCTCATCTTGGGGTTGCCATAAACTGTGATCCGCGGCCCAGTCGGGCCACTGCTCCTGCAGCAGGGACCCAACAGGCGGCAGATCCGGGAAGACTCCCCTTCCTTCCCGGGGAGGAGCGGCGCGGGAACGCACCACAGGGATCTGCTGGGTTTGGAGACTCCACACGGGGTCGGGTGCCAGAGATACAAACGCTCGGTCACAGGCCGGGTGAGCACGGAGTGCGGCCGGAGACCGGGGACAAGGGAGTGACTGCTTTTCTCTGGGGGCGCACTGAGGAGCGGGGCCCGAGTTCTCAGCTCCTCCGGGTGGAGATTGGGAGGCCACCATTTTTGCCCTGGTCCTCCAAGGCCGTACGGAGAGCTTGCAGGGAACAAAAGCTCCTGAGATCAAACCCGAGCAGCTTGCTTAGCCCGGACCGACAAGGGCGGGGCAGTTCAGCCTCCTGCAAAGACATCTGGAAACCACAGCAACAGGCCCCTCCCCCAGAAGATCAGCACGAACAGCCAGCAAGCCAAGAACAAGTTACCGATCAAGGAGAACGGGAGAACTCCAGCGCTAGGGGAATACTGCACATAGAATTCATGGCTTTTTTTTACCATGATTCATTAGTTCATCAAAGTTAATTTTTGTTAACTGTTTTTTTCTTTTTCTTTTTCCCTTTTTCAACCAACATCTTATCAATCTCTTTTTAAAAAAAAAAACATTTTTTAGTTTTCATTTTTAGAGTCATATTTTATCCCTTCATAGTAGTTACCCTTATTTTTGGCATATATACATAAGTTGTTCTCTCTTTAAAATTTTGAGATACAGTTTCTTCTAACAGATCAAAATATACCCTAAATCACTAGTGTATGGTTCTGTTCTAGTCTCCTGCCTCATCACATTCTCTCCCTTTTTTCTTTTTCTTTTTTTTTTAAATCTTCTTTCTTTTTTCAAACAACTTCTTATCTTATCAAGTCCTTTTATAAAATCTTTTATAATTTTCATCTTTACAGTCATCTTCTATCCCTTCATTGTATCAACCCTTATTTTGTACATATATGTCTTTCTTCCTTTAAAATTTTAGGAGGCACTTTTTTCTAACAGACCAAAATACGCCCAAAATCTAGTGTGTGGCACTGATCTATGCACTAGCCTGATCATATTTGATCACATTCTGCTTTTTTTTTTGTATTGTTCTGTTTTTGTTTTTATCTTTTTTTTCTCTTTCTTTTTTCTTTCTTTCCCTTTCTTTTCCCCTGGTTTCAGGTCTTTTCTGATTTGTATACAGTATATTTGCTGGGGACGTTGTAAACCTGTTAGCATTTTGTTCTCTCATTCATCTGTTCTCCTCTGGACAAAATGACAAGACGAAAAAAATCACCTCAGCAAAAAGAACAAGAGATAGTACCGTCAGCCAGGGACCTACTCAATACGGACATTAGTACGATGTCGGACTTAGAGTTCAGAATCATGACTTTAAAGATACTAGCTGGGCTTGAAAAAAGCGTGGAAGTTATTAGAGAAACCCTTTCTGGAGAAATAAAAGAACTAAAATCTAACCAAGTCGAAATCAAAAAGGCTATTGATGAGGTGAAATCAAAAATGGGGCCACTAACTGCTAGGATAAATGAGGCAGAAGAGAGAATCAGTGATATAGAAGACCAAATTATGGAAAGTAAAGAGGCTGAGAAAAAGAGGGAGAAACAACTACAGGATCACGAGGGCAGAATTCGAGAGATAAGTGATTCGATAAGATGAAACAACATTAGAATAATTAGGATCCCAGAAGAAGAAGAAAGAGAGAGAGGGTCAGAAGGTATATTGGAGCAAATAATAGCAGAGAACTTCCCTAATGTGAGGAAGGAAACAGGCATCAAAATCCAGGAGGCACAGAGAACCCCTCTCAAAATCAATAAAAATAGGTCAACACCCCGACATCTAATAGTAAAACTTACGAGTCTCAGAGACAAAGAGAAAATCCTGAAAGCAGCTCAGGAGAAGAGATATGTAACCTACAATGGTAAAAATATTAGATTGGCAACAGACCTATCCACAGAGACCTGGCAGGCCAGAAAGGACTGGCAAGATATCTTCAGAGCACTAAACGAGAAAAATATGCAGCCAAGAATACTATATCCAGCTAGGCTGTCATTGAAAATAGGAGAGATAAAAAGCTTCCAGAACAAACAAAAACTAAAGGAATTTGCAAACATGAAACCAGCCCTCCAAGAAATATTGCAAGGGGTCCTCTAAGCAAAGAGAGAGCCTAAAAGCAGCAAAGATCAGAAAGGAACACAGACAACATACAGTAACAGTCACCTTACAGGCAACACAATGGCACTAAATTCATACCTTTCAATAGTTACCCTGAATGTAAATGGGCTCAATGCCCCAATCAAAAGACACAGGCTATCAGATTGGATTAAAAAACAAGACCCATCCATATGCTGTCTGCAAGAGACTCATTTTAGACCCAAAACAACCCAAGATTGAAAGTGAGGGGGTGGAAAACCATTTACCATGCTAATGGACACCAAAAGAAAGCTGGGGTGGCAATCCTTATATCAGACAAACTAGATTTTAAAACAAAGACTGTAATAAGAGATGAGGAAGGACACTATATCCTACTTAAAGGGTCTATCCAACAAGAAGATCTAACAATTGTAAATATCTATGCCCCGAACATGGGAGCAGCCAATTATATAAGGCAATTAATAACAAAAGCAAAGAAACACATTGACAACAATACAATAATAGTGGGGGACTTTAACACCCCCCTGACTGAAATGGACAGATCATCTAAGCAAAAGATCAACAAGGAAATAAAGACTTTAAATGACACACTGGACCAAATGGACTTCACAGACATATTCAGAACATTCCATCCCAAAGCAACGGAATACACATTCTTCTCTAGTGCCCATGGAACATTCTCCAGAATTGATCACATCCTAGGTCACAAATCAGGTCTCAACCGGTACCAAAAGACTGGGATCATTCACTACATATTTTCAGACCACAATGCTTTGAAACTAGAACTCAATCACAAGAGGAAAGTCGGAAAGAACTCAAATACATGGAGGCTAAAGAGCATCCTACTAAAGAATGAATGGGTCAACCAGGAAATTAAAGAAGAATTAAAAAAATTCATGGAAACCAAAGAAAATGAAAACACAACTGTCCAAAATCTTTGGGATACAGCAAAGGCAGTCCTGAGAGGAAAGTATATAGCAATCCAAGCCTTTCTCAAGAAACAAGAAAGGTCTCAAATACACAACCTAACCCTACACCTAAAGGAGCTGGAGAAAGAACAGCAAATAAAGCCTAAACCCAGCAGGAGAAGAGAAATAATAAAGATCAGAGCAGAAATCAATGAAATAGAAACCAAAAGAACAGTAGAACAGATCAACGAAACTAGGAGCTGGTTCTTTGAAAGAATTAACAAGATTGATAAACCCCTGGCCAGACTGATCAAAAAGAAAAGAGAAATGACCCAAATCAACAAAATCATGAATGAAAGAGGAGAGATCAGAACCAACACCAAAGAAATACAAACAATTATAAGAACATATTATGAGCAACTGTATGCCAGCAAATTAGATAACCTGGAAGAAATGGGTGCATTCCTAGAGATGTATCAACTACCAAAACTGAACCAGGAAGAAATAGAAAACCTGAACAGTCCTATAACCACTAAGGAAATTGAAGCAGTCATCAAAAATCTCCCAAGAAACAAAAGCCCAGGGCCAGATGGCTTTCCAGGGGAATTCTATCAGACATTTCAAGAAGAATTAATACCTATTCTCCTGAAACTGTTCCAAAAAATAGAAATGGAAGGAAAACTTCCAAATTCATTTTATGAGGCCACCATTACCTTGATCCCCAAACCAGACAAAGACCCCATTAAAAAGGAGAATTACAGACCAATATCCCTGATGAACATGGATGCAAAAATTCTCACCAAAATACTAGCCAATAGGATCCAACAGTACATTAAAAGGATTATTCACCACGACCAAGTGGGATTTATCCCTGGGCTGCAAGGCTGGTTCAACATCCGCAAATCAATCAACGTGATACAATACATTAACAAAAGAAAGAACAAGAATCATATGATCCTCTCAATAGATGCAGAAAAAGCATTTGACAAAGTACAGCATCCTTTCTTGATCAAAACTCTTCAGAGTATAGGGATAGAGGATACATACCTCAATATCATAAAAGCCATCTACGAAAAACCTACAGCAAATATCATTCTCAATGGGGAAAAGCTGAGAGCTTTTCCCCTAAGGTCAGGAACGCGGCAGGGATGTCCACTCTCACCACTGCCATTGAACATAGTATTAGAAGTCCTAGCCACAGCAATCAGACAACAAAAAGAAATCAAAGGCATCCAAATCGGCAAAGAGGAAGTCAAACTCTCACTCTTTGCAGATGATATGATACTGTATGTGGAAAACCCAAAAGACTCCACCCCAAAACTGCTAGAACTCATACAGGAATTCAGTAAAGTAGCAGGCTATAAAATCAATGCACAGAAATCAGTGGCATTCCTATACACCAACAACAAGTCAGAAGAGAGACAAATCAAGGAGTCGATCCCATTCACAACTGCACCCAAAACCATAAGATACCTAGGAATAAATTTAACCAAAGAGGCAAAGGATCTGTACTCAGAAAACTATAAAATACTCAGGAAAGAAATTGAAGAAGACACAAAGAAATGGAAAAACGTTGCATGCTCATGGATTGGAAGAACAAACATTGTGAAGATGTCAATGCTACCTAGAGCAATCTACACATTCAATGCAATCCCCATCAAAATACCATCCACTTTTTTCAAAGAAATGGAACAAATAATCCTAAAATTTGTATGGAACCAGAAGAGACCCCGAATAGCCAGAGGAATATTGAAAAAGAAAAGCAAAGCTGGCGGCATCACAATTCCGGACTTCCAGCTCTATTACAAAGCTGTCATCATCAAGACAGTATGGTACTGGCACAAAAACAGACACATAGATCAATGGAACAGAATCGAGAGCCCAGAAATGGACCCTCAACTCTATGGTCAACTTATCTTTGACAAAGCAGGAAAGAATGTCCAGTGGAAAAAAGACAGTCTCTTCAACAATTGGTGTTGGGAAAATTGGACAGCCACATGCAGAAGAATGAAACTGGACCATTTCCTTACACCACACACAAAAATAGACTCCAAATGGTTGAAAGACCTAAACGTGAGACAGGAGTCCATCCAAATCCTAAAGGAGAACACAGGTAGCAACCTCTTCGACCTCAGCCGCAGCAACTTCTTCCTAGAAACATCACCAAAGGCACAGGAAGCCAGGGCAAAAATGAACTATTGGGATTTCATCAAGATAAAAAGCTTTTGCACAGCAAAAGAAACAGTCCACAAAACCAAAAGACAACTGACAGAATGGGAGAAAATATTTGCAAATGACATATCAGATAAAGGGCTAGTATCCAAAATCTATAAAGAACTTATCAAACTCAACACCCAAAGAACAAATAATCCAATCAAGAAATGGGCAGAAGACATGAACAGACATTTTTCCAAAGAAGACATCCAAATGGCCAACAGGCACATGAAAAAGTGCTCAACATTGCTTGGCATCAGGGAAATCCAAATCAAAACCTCAATGAGATACCACCTCACACCAGTCAGAATGGCTAAAATTAACAAGTCAGGAAACGACAGATGTTGGTGGGGATGCGGAGAAAGGGGAACCCTCCTACACTGTTGGTGGGAATGCAAGCTGGTGCAACCCCTCTGGAAAACAGTATGGAGGTTCCTCAAACAGTTGAAATTAGAGCTACCATTCGATCCAGCAATTGCACTACTGGGTATTTACCCCAAAGATACAAATGTAGGGACCCGAAGGGGTACGTGCACCCCAATGTTTATAGCAGCAATGTCCACAATAGCCAAACTGTGGAAAGAGCCAAGATGTCCATCGACAGATGAATGGATAAAGAAGATGTGGTATATATACCCAATGGAATATTATGCAGCCATCAAAAGGAATGAGATCTTGCCATTTGCAATGACGTGGATGGAACTGGAGGGTGTTATGCTGAGTGAAATAAGTCAATCAGAGAAAGACATGTATCATATGACCTCACTGATATGAGGAATTCTTAATCTCAGGAACAAACTGAGGGTTGCTGGAGTGGTCGGGGGTGGGAGGGATGGGGTGGCTGGGTGATGGACATTGGGGAAGATATGTGCTACGGTGAGTGCTGTGAATTGTGTAAGACTGTTGAATCACAGATCTGTACTTCTGAAACAAATAACGCAACATATTTTAAGAAAAAAGAAAAAGAAGAAGATAGCAGGAGAGGAAGAATGAAGGGGAGTAAGTCAGAGGGGGAGACGAACCAGGAGAGATGATGGACTCTGAAAAACAAACTGAGGTTTCTGGAGGGGAGGGGGGTGGGGGGATGGGTTAGCCTGGCGATGGGTATTGAGGAGGGCACATTCTGCATGGAGCACTGGGTGTTATGAACAAACAATGAATCATGGAACAGTACACCAAAACAAATTATGTAATATATGGTGATTAACATAACAATAAAAAATTTTAAAAAAAGAAAAAAAAAGAAAAAAATATGATGGAATGTTTCACTACTGTAGCAGTCTGGTGGTACTAGGTAATATTCATTACTCCAGTGGATCCTGAGTTTAGAAAAAAAATTCTGATTCCAGAGTGGGAAAAATCAGGTAAATAGCACCCCTTATAGAAATACATGGTAAGAGTGCTTCTTTCTATTTGACTAGCCTAATTTTTCAAAAGCAGGGAAACTTAGCAGAAGTAAAAACTACAGGAATGTAAAAATTTCCCCTACATCTCTGTGTGTGTGTGTGTGTGTGTGTGAGAGAGAGAGAGAGAGAGAGAGAGAGTGCATGGGTACTGTTTTTCTTTGCCTGGCCCTTCTGCCTAACATTCTAAGGGGTAGGTGAAGCTGCTGGGAATGTGGAGATCCCATTAGGTAAAAGGTTGTGCATTTATCTGTCCCTTGTTCCTATTCCAGCTTCCATGGGGTAAACAGATGTATGAGGTCAGCTGTCTTTTTCATTTTTTCTTGACTTTTGGGCCTGAATGCACTAGCCATTCTTTAGAATTAGTTGATAGTAAGAGCTGGGGTTGCATTCTGATGAGGCTTTTAGTTTGGATCAACTTGTTCTGCTTCTGTCTTTGCCTGATTTGGAATGGTATCTTGTATACCATGTTGTTTAATTCTTTAAATTTTTGTTTTTAGGCAGGAATCCATGGGCATAGAGTGATGATTAGACATACTTAGGGCACCTCTAGTTTCTCTAATTAACATCATTAAAATCTCATTCTAAACTGCTAACAAATAGAAAACCTTTAAAATATAAGAGGGTTGGGGCACCTGGGTGGCTCAGTTGGTCAAGCCTTTGCTTTCGGCTCAGGTCATGATCTCAGGGTCCTGGGATCGAGCCCCACATTGGGCTCCCTGCTCAGCAAAGGGCCTGCTTCTCCTACTCCTTCTGCTGTTTTCCCCACTTGTGCTCTGTCAAATAAATAAATAAAATCTTAGAAAAAATAAATAAAATATAAGAGGGTTGATTAAGGTAAACGAGGTCTTGGTCCTTAAAAAAAAAAAGAAGTGGGGTGCCTGAGTGGCTCAGTCAGTTAAGCATTTGACTCTTGATTTCAGCTCAGGTCATGATCTCAGGGTGGTGAGATCGAGCCCCATGTCAGGCTCTGTGGTCAATGAGGAGTCTGCTTGAGATTCTCTCTGCCCCTACCCCAGTTCACAGTCTCCAAATATATTAAATAAATAAATAAATAAATAAATAAATAAATAAAATCTTTAAAAAACACAAAAAAGTGACAGAAGTATTGAAGAACATGTTTCAAAAAAGAGGAAGGAAGTAAATCAAGAAGAAAAAATCACATATACTTTAAAGAACACAGAAGATATTTCTATAAGCTAATGTAGGGAAGATTATAGATGGATATAAAAGGTTAAATAATTGTGACTAGGGAACATTTGAATATAAAGAAGGTAATAATCAAAGTTAATAAAAGGAAGATAGAAATAGTCAACAATAAGGGTGCCTGGGTTAAGCAGTCGGTTAAGCAGCTGCCTTAGGCTCAGGTCATGATCCTGGGGTCCTGGGATAGAGTCCTGCATCAGGCTCCTTGCTCAGCAGGGAGTCTGCTTCTCCCTCTCCCTCTGCCACTGCCCCTGCTTGTGCTCTCTCTCTCTTCCTAAAATTTTCAAGAAGGGAAGATGAGTGGTTAAGAGATAAGAAACCCTCTACTTAATATGGCATTTGTACAGAAATGATGGAAGATGCAATCATTATTAACTAAACTATGAGCCCACACAATGTGGATGATTGACAGTTACAAATGTATATTATCATCACTTTGTCCTTTTGTATTTTGAAGGTTTAGAAGCAGATATTTATAACACTAAATGCTTTAGGAGATTGACTATCTCTTAATCTCGAGCATCTAAATAAACATGTAATAGTTATCTCAGGTTGAGTTCCCTGGAAACCAGACGTGGAGACACTGAGATTTGCATGCAGGGATTTCAGTGGGGGTGCTCTTGGGATCAATGCCAATGAGGGAGTGAGGGAAGCAGATTTGGGCAAAGGAAGAAGTGGAACTGAGTGTAGTTGCCACGGAGGCCTCAGCTGGAGCTGGAGTGCTGGAATTGCCTTGGCCCTGTAGAGTAGTCCAGATTCAAGGCAGGAGCCAGACAGGGGGTCTGGTTTTCTATCCCCAACAGTCAGTCATTGGGTGTGGATCGTCCTTGTGGATGGTGCATAAACTTGGACGAGGCAGTGTTTCTGGCTCAGGGAGGGTCTCAGCTGCAAGTGGTCAGGGCTCTCCCTGCAGCCCATAGAATGGGTACCTTGAGCTTGAGGTGGGGGATCTGGGTGGCATAGCATAGCACTCACCATGTCAGGTTTTACGAAATGTTTTCTCTTAGGGTGGAGAATACTTCTGGATATTATCCTTTGCTCTTAAAGAATAGTATCTGTTAACATTAGGCAGCCAGGCAGATTATATTGAGGGAGATCTTGTTATAACTGTCTGAATAATGTATAAAGGAAGAAAATAAGATTTTGAAAAATCAAATTACTGCTGTCTTAGGGCATATTCTCCTAATGGATACGTTTCTGGACATTCAGTAATCTGTATTTATTTGCTTATACCATTTACTACAGCATCTGACCCAGTGACCTGAAAGATAGAATGCAGCTACTAAATATGCCTAATTTTCACCAGGCCATGGCTGAAGCTTTGTAACTGCTAGGCTAATGTTATGCTAGGCTAATGTTGGTTTCCTTGTGACTTTCAGCTTTATCAGTTAAGATGGAGGTGATGTATGCCCCTCATATACACCTATAATTATCATTATTCCATAGGTGTGAAAATAAGAAAGTCATATACTGGAACATTTGGACTGTATTTACCTATTGGTAATGAAAAGTGGGTTAAAGAGAAATAAATTATTAGAACTGAGAAGAAATTAAAACGGCTGTTTAATTCAAATCTACCAAATCTCACACTGGTTTTCTTCCTTCAGTAAAGAAGGAGAAAATCCAATGGAGGATTTTGGTGCCCTATAACTTGACTTCTGTTCAGTATTAACACTGTGATCAGTTTCTCTCCTTCTGGAGAATTTTTTCTCTTGGCTTTCAAGACATTAATTCCTTCCTGATTATTACAGTACATTACTCCATTTGGGCAGCCCCTCCTAGCTCTGCGAGGGCCCCTTTTTCTCTCTCTACTACTTATGTGTAGATGTCTTCCCGGTTTTCTTGTCACTTCTCTTCTTCATTCACATTATGCTGGCCCAGGTTGATGTAATCTATTGTATGGCTTCAAATCTACTGAAATTCTGGTGATGTTTAAATATCTTTCTCCAGAGTTCCAGACCAATAAATCCAATGACCTAGTGGACAACTTCGTTGCATGTTCCACAGACATCTCGACTCAATAGTTAAAAAATAACATACCAACTAATAAGAATCCTTCAGTATTCTCTACCTTGGTGAATATCATTATCATTCATGGTAGTCCCAGTTGCCCTAGTAAGAAAACAAAATTATTTTTGACCCTATCTCTGCCTCCACAAAGTTGGCATCCAAACCAACTTCAAGTACTGTTGATTCTGTCTCATTATCTTTTGAAACAATCTTTTTATCTGTACTGCAACTATTTCAGGCTTCTCATAATTTTTTCCCTTATATTTTTGCACCAAGTATTTCTTTTTCCATTGCAACTCTGCCTCCTTTCAATCATTTTTATAATGACGAAAAAAATCTAACTCTCCTAACAGTTGTTGTGAGAGTTTCTTCTGAGAAATACTCTTTATGAGAATATGCCTTGATATGCCTGCTTGGGGTCAGCTGAATCCACCCCAGGACAGAGATGTCTATAAGAATCAGACATGGAAGCAGAGGGCATGCTGGTCAAATAGAGGGAAAGGTATTCCTAGTTCCTGGAATATTCCAAAAAGAAGTGTGAAAATCACAGTGGTCCAATAGGGAAAAGCAGAGATGAGTACCCAAGGCAACCCAGTAAAGCCCCAGGGCAGTGGCTGGCCAAGGGTATTTTGAGAATAATGCCTCATTTTCTCATCAATTTGCATCATTGAGATGTAAACCTTTCTGTGTCTTCCCTAAGAAATCTTCTGTGCAGTTTTCAAAACCAAACCAAATGAAACCAAGCTTTCAAAACTAAAAAACAAACAAACAAACAAACACAAAGACTGTGTAAATGAAACGAAACTGTTGTTTTATTGTATGTTTGAAACTGAAGGAGAGAACTGGATGTCTGATTAGGACTGATGTTGAAAGAGAACAGGAGCCAGAGAGACTGGGGAGGCCAAACAGGTACTCCCTGGGAAATAGCAGAGATCTATGAGAGGACTGTGGACTTGGGGGTACACATGGGCATTTCCATTGTGTCCCTGGGCAGGGTCAGTGCTGCCGACATCTGGGTTACACACTGGACACATTATGGTCAGAGCCATTATGTTTTCTAAAGCACAAATATATCTTTTCCAAAATTCTTCAATGACTCTGTAGCTTCCAGATAGAACCTAATTTCTTATCTGTGAACACATGACCTTGCAACCTGCACCATCATCTCCCATCCTTTCCTCCTTAGTCTGTAAACTCTAGTTACATAGAGCTAGTGAGCATGCCCTCTGTGCACTGATGTTCACCTTCTCTTCTATGTTTAGTTAAACTCATATTTTGATAAATTTAAAAATATTTCCCTATCCTTTCCCTCTTCCTTTACCCTTCCTCCTTATTTCATTCGTTCAACATGTGAACCATCTGCTTTTGCCTATTCGTCAAGTTGGGAGTTGGAGAAAGGGTATTTTCATTTCTTTGAATGCATATGTACCAAAATATTTGGATGGATAGATATTGGTGAATTCAGTTGGAGAAAATATCTATTGGAAATGTTGTGGAGGGAAAGCACATATTTGGAAGAAACTCAGTAGGTATACTCATAATTAGAGATGGTAGCTAAGTAATCAAAAGTGAGTTATGTATATGTAAAAAACAGTTACAATGGTTCTCTCTGTTTCAGGCTGCACAAAGAAGAGGTCATTGAGGCCACAACCCCAAGGGGGCCATCTGCTAGAGCTCTCACCAGGAACCATGAAAGCTTCTACCTTGATTTTGGACTCCCCAGCCTCCAGAACTGTTAGTAATAAATGCCTGTTGTTTAAGCCAAAAAGAGAAAAGATAATTACAATGCAAGGTGGAAAATGTGATGGAAAGAGCCTGCAGAAAGTCCTAAGGGATTACATTAAAAGGACACCTGATCCAGTTTCAATGACCAGTGAACTCCATTGTTTTTGAGCCCTAGGTGCCTGGATCTATAAGGACAACTGGAAGCTATTCTCAGTATTTCAGTATAAAATAGCCAGTAGAAATGGCTCATTTACTATGGCAAAGCTGCCCATGGTAATTAAAATGTCAACTTCCTTTGCTTTAGCCTGGAATTATGATTAGTATTCTGTGGAAATATTAGTTATCCCAAAGCTCATTAGAAGCTTTGATGGGCAGTTATGTCTTTGATGAATAAAACTCAGCAAATATGTTGCTTTACTCAAATGAAGTTTGGTAGATAAAGATCTTTCAAAACAAGGGGTCTCGGTGTAAATATAAGGAAAGAGATCCTTATTATAAAATTGTATGTCAACTATACTTCAATTAAAGAAGAAAGAAAAGAGGTCCTTGTTGGTAGACAAACTGGAAAAAAAATGTACTTAAAAAACTATTTCGTACCTTGGAAGCCAGAAAAATGGCATTTGTTGATACAATAGTAGTTTGTACATATTGGCTGGACTTTGTCTTTCTCAGAGTGCATTTGGTTCTTCTTTCCCATTTGGCTCCCTCTTGAGCAGTGACACAAAGCTGCACAAACAAATCCTCCATTCACTACCTAAATGTCAACTGCCTCAACTCTAACCCTCACTACATCCTTGGGGCCTGGGGAGGGGACCTGTCCTGTTTCCAGGCATTTTGCAGTTGATTAACTTGACAGTATGGTCAAACTGCAAGGGACTGCACAAAAGAAGAGACTTCTCTGCTTGGTTTAACATGTTTGAGAATCCCACTTTTGAGGTAGACAAAAGTCAGTGGGCCCTGGGTCTGTGACCGTATCTTCAGCACCTGAGCCAGCAGTTATGGCCACGCTAACACTGACATGTGTGTGAACACTCACTTGTGTGCACAACAAGACACTTCTCACCCTCATCCTCCATAACTATCAAAATGAAGACTTCAGTGATGAATAAAGGAATGGGAAGAAGGAGGATTTGAGGAATCACTAGTGTCTTTAGGGTAGCATTGAGGAGTCTGCTTCTACTTACTTACCCCTGTTACTAGAGCAATTCGTCTCTCCTAGGCTTTACTTTCTTCTCCTATATAGTGGGGATTCTAATATCTGTTTTGCTTGGTTGTTTTAAATCAGTGTAGGTAAACTATCTATCCCTTATAGATAGTTGGACTTTTTCTTAACATTCTGTCATGTGCATCTATCCTTACCAAGCCCATCTGCCATATCAACCCCCCCTTGGCCCCATTCTACCACTAAATCTTTTCCTCGCTCACAAATTCTGTCCATTTCTCTAACAATGCCTACTTCTTAGATTTCTATTTTAACTGCTGTGATAAAGTATAATTTCAAACTGATACTTCTCTATTTCCCAGGTCTCTGATTTAAGCAAAACCTGTTTCATTACCCTCCTGGTGAGTTCTATTTGCCTCTCTATAGATCGCAGGTGCAACTTTCATTTGTGACAATGGGAGTGTTCTTCCTGGGAAATCAATTCAAAGGAACCCCAGGTGGGGAAGAAAAGAGTCTTGGGCAAAAACAACAGCAGAGACATTGCTCTTTAAGGATGTCTAGGCCTTTTGGTGTTTCCTTGAGTGCTGCTTTGGGTGGGAGTGCCCTCAGAGGGGACCAAAGTGGGAAATCACCTGGATCCTGTGTTCTTAAGACATTTAGAACTAGTTTGCTATAATTTGCCATGTAATAATACATTTCCAGATATGTAGCAAAATGTTTTTTGTTTTTGTTTTTGCCTGTGGAAAAAAATGTTTTAAAGTGGTTTCACATCTTATTGATTCTCCTAGCAGCCCCTTCCAAGAGCCATGAAATTCTGGAGCTGAGAGGTAACTTGAGGTCATTTAGTTCAATGTGTTCCTCTTGCAGCAAAGGAAGCTCACTCGAGAGACATTAAGTAGTGAAAATCTGGGACCAGAACCATCGCTGCCAGCTCTGGGTCTGTGCCCTTTATTGAACAACATGCTTCTATCAACCTCAAGCAGATCTTCAGTCTCGTATCTCCACCCTGCCCTCTAGTTCCCATTATGGAAGAACACATTCCAGGTTCTAGGGTAGTTCTAGATTTTTTGCAGGCAATGGAACCAAACACTTTACATTTATTCTACTAAAAAAGGTTTTGATTAAATAGTTCTTGCTCTGTGGCATGTGTTCAATGTTTTGCATTTTAATCATGTATCAATGATACTTTCCCTAACTCAGCAATACCTTGGTTCCCTCATTTGCTTCCTGGAAAGAGAAAGTCATTTACTGTTAGAGAAATGGAGGGAGGGTAGGTTTGGTAATCTACCACTCATTCTAATGCCTGTGGGAGTTTCCAATCAAAACATTTATTTGATAAGGAAAAGAACCAAAATGGGAAGTAAGGAGCCACTTTAGAAATATCTAGAATAGTTCCCAGTAACCAACCATCCAGGCTTGCTGGTAAAAACTCAGTTGGGAATGTGGCAGGTCCTGGGAACCCATGTGAGTCCCCTTGTTCCTTTGCTTTTGAATCTGAGTTAGCTGGATTAGCAGAGCTGATTTTGACCTGACTAGCCACCCGGTCTCTTCACGGAGGAGGCGAAAGAGAAAAAAATGGCCAGTGACTTGACACAGGAGACAGACTTTGCCCAGGTCAGTTTACCACAAGAAGTCTCATGGGGTCCCATGGTAACTTTAAGGAAGTGTAATCTTTTCTACTGTAAACAAAGACTTGTTCCTCTAGTCCTGAACATAGATCAGCAACTCCTCCTGCACAGGAGAGGGGTTAGTTAACCAGGGTGGGGTCAGGAGTGGGGAGGCAGGGCAAAGAATCTCCCCACCCACCATCAAAACCCCAGAGAGCCATTGTGAGACTTGAAAGCTTTAATGCAAGCCAACTCCTTAGGACATAATAAAGGCCCAACATGGTTTAGTTACTAAAATTTCTGGGTGTTCCTTATCCTCTAGGGAATTGTGATAATGCCAAGATTAATCCCCTCATGCAGGAGATGCAAACATGTGAACTTCACTGGGGAAGTGAGCCCACAGATAAGATGAAATCTTTACTTTTCTATTGGTGGAGGATTCCACTCTTTGTGGGCAGTTATAAATGAAGCTGCAAGAATCTTTTCATTTTTACAGATTGATGTTAGGAGAAATCATCTTCCAATTTCTATAGTTTTAGCAGGTTTTTGTTCAGTTAGAGTTTACATTTTTACCCTAGAAATCCTTTTAAAGGGCTTATCTCCTGTTCTTGATGCTTTTGCACTAAAACATCTACTTTGTATGTCTCTGACTGAATCATTTGAGGTTGATAGAAAACTCTCCCTCTTAGTAATGCTCCTGAAGAGGCCCCTCTAATAATGCTGCCTATTAATGTCTTCTCCAAGCTATGCATTTCCCTGGCTTTAGGGTATACAAGTGCTCTGTTAAATTCTGGACATTTATTAAAAATTCAGGAGCTACAGGACTCCAAATACTTTCTAGATCTTGCCATAAAACAGCATAAAAAAAAAGTATCTAAGAGCACATACTCAGAGCCAGGCAGCTGCAATTCAATCCAAGCTCTACTATTTACTTGCTCTGGGGCCCTGGGCAAGTTACGAAATCTGTATTTGTGTTAGTTTCCACATCTGCAAAATGGAAGTAATAATAGTACAATCTAATAAGATTACAAGAGTTAATATGCATAAAGCATTTAGAGGCATGCCTAATGCTTCTAGTAAACATTACAATTACTATTATTTTGTAGCTAAAAATAATATTAAGATCCCTTTCCGTAATTCTTTGTAAGGACCATGTAATTTATGAAATATACTGTGACCTAACTTCCTTGCACTTTAGCAACGTGCTCTCTGGGTCTTTGGTTACCTCATCGTTGAAAAGATGCCACTAAGTGCAAGGAAATAAGCAGTTTTGGAAACAAACAATATAGAGACTAAGAAAAATAACATAGCTGCAGAGTCAAGGAAAGCCCAAGGCCTGAAACATATTACATGTTTGCAGGGTAACAGAGGAGGCTGACATGACTGACAAGCCTCTGAGACTAGAAATATCCTGAGAAGTTTAGACACCTATGTCCCATTGGACTGTACTTAAATCATCCACATCAGAGTCAAATCAATTTCCACTTTCAGAGCAATAATCTGTTTATTCTTGTGGTATATAAGATTTTACTTACCACTAGCGAGTTTCCATGTAATGTTTTCTTAAGTGCTTCTTGTTGGCTTAATCCTGTTTGCTCCCTGGGTGGTCCTCTGTGAAAATAAAGTGGTCCTGGTTAGCACCAACCACACATTTTTTTATATACTTGAGTTCTAATTACTTCACTTATCTTCTGACTAAGAATCTTTATTCCACCACAATCTTAGTTTTAAACGAATACTGCCATTAGCCCTCAAGAGGTTATTAAATTTCGTTTGGATCCCAGTCTGTCTCAAGAAATGGGAAAAGCACATGCTGAAAACATCGGCAATAGAAAATGTGTCACTGAGGAGGCTGTTAAGGAATTATTAGAGCCAAGCCTGGTGGTTGAGTCGTTGGTCTTGGGAGTCAGATGTATGATTTTCAAACCATCATCTAAGTGATGTTGAATAATTTTTTTGTAGCTCTGTTTTCTCCTATCATGATAGTGATGAGACCACCTATTGGGGTAAGAAGAAGAGGTCTTAGCACAGTGTTTGGGAGCAGTGTTCACCGGCAAGCATGCTGAACACAAACCAGACTCTATCGCTCCCTCCCCTGCTGAGTCTACCTTCAGTGGTTTCCCATAGGTCTTGGGATTACATCCAAACTCCTACTGGGAACCACAAGTCTCTGTTCGATCTAGCCCCTGCCCACCCCTCACTCTCAACCTACTCCACGGTCTGCTTCGTGGATGACTTTCTTTTGCTCCAACAGCCGCATTCTGTACTTGGAAAGCCTTGATCCCTGCTCTTTACACAATGAGCTCTGTCTGACCTACAGGTAGGTGTAAGTTCAACTATCTCCCCTGGGAAGGCTTCCTTGACTTCTCTGCTAAAGAAGGTTCCCCTGTCCCATCACCCATGTTATTTCTCACATCTCCCTGGTTGTTTCCTTTGGTGCATACATTACAATCTGTGATCCATATTAATTATTTATTTTTTTGTTCACTTGCTTATTGTTTATCTCCAGCTTCTAAGGAGGTGATTCCTAAAGCTGGGGATCTTGTCTGCCTTATTCAGTGCTGCATCTTCAGCACTAAGTGTCTGAAACATAAAAGGGGTTCAATAAATAGTCTTAAATTAATATTTTTGGAATATTCTTTGTTAAGTAAATTATTAATTGCTAAATATCACATTATAATTTCTTACATTAAAATGTCATCCTTTGTAATTATGTTGTATGATTATCTAAATAACAGTTGAAATTAATAAAATGTCTTTAAGCTGTTGTAATAATGCAGTTAAACTTATTTCCAGGACTTAAGAAGGAAACTTATTTCCAGCATTAAGAAGGAAAGCCAAAAAACGCAAACTTGGCTGGGTACTATCTGAGTTAGAGTGAAGTAATTTCACTCCCCAAGCATATGAGTAAATCTAGTCAGATGAATTGCAAACTGATATTTTCAGTAATATCTAGAACCAAGTATGCCACAGTATTTCTAATAACATCCGGAACCAGGTAATGCTGATATTTTGGCATGCATTTAGAACCATTAGATAAATATTTAATAAACTGATTTCATATCTATTTTTAGCAAGTGTATATGAAGAGGCAAGTGAATTTCTATGTTGTATTTAAACTTTAATTTGATGCCTGAATATCAGATTATTTTTTAAGGTATGATATAAAGGCAAGAGAAGGACAGAGAGCCCTAGATTCAACAGAGGAGGGTTTTATTTCTGGTATTGTCATTCCCAAGCTGCACGAACTAAGGTAAGCCACTTCCTCTCTTGAAGTCTGAGTTTTCTCATCTAGGATAACTAACAAGAATTATTATAAGAATTAAATCAGACAGTGGATAGGAATTTTCTTGGAACATAGTAGTTTTTCTCTAATAAAGTGACAGAGGGAAAATGGTGTATTTGACTTTTTAATATGCATTTCTTAGTAATAATTTTTCTTCTTTCTTTGTAATATTTTGCATGTCATTTTCCATTTGATTAAAAAGTAGCTCTTGACCAAGAAAACAAAAGCAAAGCTCAAATGCTGTATGAAAAGAAAAATAATTCAGTAGTTTTTTTATTACATCAACAATTGTTACCTGTGAACACCGAACAAAGTTCATTTAACTTAAGAATTGATATAATTCTTCCAACAACAAACCTATTAATAAATATTAATGCTATAGAGATTTTCTACTAAAAGAGAATGGAGTAAGTGCTGTACATGAATAGGAACATTCTAGAATTCTCCACCAGACTCTCATTCATTGAGAAATTTCAGTGTTGTTTTAAAAGTCAAATGCTTTTTTTCTTTTAAGATTTTATTTATTTATTCATGAGAAACAAAGAGAGAGAGAGAAGCAGAGGGAGAAGCAGGCTCCCAAGGAGCAGGGAGCCTGGTGCGGGACTCGATTCCAGGACCCTGGGATCATGACCTGAGCCGAAGGCAGATGCTTAACCATCTGAGCCACCCAGGTGCCCTAAAAGTCAAATGCTTTCAATGCTGGTATTTCCCTCTAGACTTTCCTTTTTATCCCTTCAGCCTACCTCAGGGACTCTCTCTTTTAGTGTGCATAAGATTATTGTGCAGAATTCTATATATAAACCATATATACTCTGACTCAGTTGGTTAAGCATCTGCCTTTGGCTTACGCTGTGATCCTGGGCTCCTGGGATCAAGTCCTGAGTTGGGCTCCCTGCTCAGAGGCGAATCTGCTTCTCCCTCTACTCCTTCCACATTGTGATCTCTATCTCTCTCTCAAATAAACAAAATCTTAAAAAAAATGTATACTGTGCTTTGGGTAAATTTGGATTTTTCCCAAAGGTAGTTTTAATTATATACAATTATGAATTTACCTTCTGAGAGGCAAGAATTAACTTGCCTACCACTGATCCTTTACAGGCTGGCTTTCCAGTAAAAAAAAAAAAAAAAAAATGTATTTTCCTTGAAGCTCCATGCAAACTAGCTTTGCATCAGTGCTTAAGATGATCAGTCCTAGGGACACCTGGGTGGATCAGTTGGTTAAGTGTCTGACTGTTGATTTTGGCTCAGGTCATGATCTCAGGGTCCTGGGATTGAACCCCACATTGGGCTTCAAGCCCAGCAGGGAGTCTGCTTCTCTCTCTCTCTCCCTCGCCCTCTGCCCCTCCCACCCCTCTCCTGCTCTCTCTCTTCCTCTCAAATAAATAAATAAATCTTAAAAAATAAAAAAAAAGATGATCAATCTTGGTCAACTGCAAATTTGGACACCTTTTCTCTTCCCAGACCATCATGTCAGGGAGGGGCTGGAATTACCCTCAACAGTGAATGCTTAAGATGGCAAGATAGGATTGGAGCCAAGGTTCTGTCAACTCGTATTGTTAGTGTATCTTGGCCCTTGATCAACCAAGGGAGGAGCCATGCTTCCTTAATTATGCAACATAAAAGTCCTAGAGCTCAAGGGTTGGAGTCCCTCTCTTAGAATCTGCAATACAGAGGGGAGGAGCAAGATGGTGGAGGAGTAGGAGACCTAAATTTCGTCTGGTCCCAGGAATTCAACTAGATAGGGATCAGACCATTCTGAACACCTACGAACTCAATAGGAGATCGAAGAAAAGAATAGCAGCAACTCTCTGAACAGAGAAACGACCACTTTCTGGGAGGTAGGACGTGCGGAGAAGTGAATCCAAGGCGATATTTGGGAGGATAGATGGCGGGGGTGGGGGTCTCCGTTGGCCATTTGTGGCAAGTGATAGAGCCACGGAGCACAAAATCAGAACTTTTAGAAGTCGGCTCTGCTGAGGGACATCGCTCCAGTGGCTAAATGGGGGATGGAACCCTTGCTGGGACAGTGTGGTCTCAGGACCCTCGGGGTCACAGAAAGACCGGGGGTGCCTGAGCGCGGCAGAGCTCCCAGGTATCAGAGCGGGGAAGCCGGCTGCAGAGATGGAGCCGAAGCGTGGGCCCTCAGCTCGGGGTTCCCATAAACCATGACCCGAGGCACAGTCAGGCCACTGCTCCTCCAGCAGTGACCCAACAAGTGGCAGATCTGGGGAGACTCCCTTTCTTCCTCCGGGAGGAGTGGTGCAGGAGCTCACCGCAGGGATCTGCTGGGTTTGGAGACTCCACACCAAGTTGGGTGTCAGAGATAGAAATGCTCGGTAACAGGCCGGGTGAGCATGGAGTGCGGCCGGAGACCCGGGAATTGGGAGTGATGACTGCTCTTCTCTGGGGGCACACTGAGGAGTGGAGCCCCCAGTTCTCGGCTCCTCCGGGGTGGAGATTGGGAGGCCACAATTTTCACTCTCATCCTCCAAAGCTGTACGGAAAGCTTGCAGGGAATGAAAGCTCCTGAGAGCAAACCCGAGCAGATTATTTAGCCCGGACAGGCAAGGGCGGGGCAATTGCGCCTCCAGCAAAGACATTTGAGAACCACGGCAACAGGCCCCTCCCCCAGAAGATCAGCAAGAACAGCCAGCCAAGACCAAGTTTACCCATCAATGAGAAAGGCAGAACTCCAGCGCTAGGGGAATACTGCACATAGAATTTATGGCTTTTCCCCCCCCCTCATTCTTTAGTCTTTCAAAGTTAATTTTTTAATTTTCTTTTTTTTAATTTTTCTTTTCCCCTTTTTCAACCAACATCTTATCACTCACTTTTTTTTTAAAAAATCTTTTTTATTTTTCATTTTTAGAGTCATATTCTATCCCTTCATAGTAGTTAATCTTATTTATGGTATATATATATAGAAGTTGTTCTCTCTTTAAAATTTTGGGATACAGTTTCTTCTAACAGATTTAAAATATACCCTAAATCTCTAGTGAATGGCTTTGTTCTAGTCTCCTGCCTGATCACATTCTCTCCCCCTTTTTTTTAATCCTCCTCTTTTTTTTTCAACCAACTTTTTACCAATTCCTTTTATAAAATCTTTTATAATTTTCATCTTTACAGTCATATTCCATCCCTTCATTGTATTAACCCTTATTTTTGTACATATATAAGTTTTTCTTTCTTTAAAATTTTGGGAGGAACTTTCTTCTAACAGACCAAAATACATCCACAGTCTAGTGTGTGGCACTGATCTATGCACCAGCCTGATCATATTTGATCATATTCTGTTTTTTTTGTTTGTTTGTTTGTTTTTATATTTTTCTTTTTTCTTTCTTTCCCTTTCTTTTCCCCCGGTTTCAGGTCTCTTCTGATTTATTTAGTATATATTTTTCTGGGGATGTTGTTACCCTGTTAGCATTTTGTTCTCTCATTCATCTATTCTCCTCTGGACAAAATGACAAAACAGAAAAAATTCAGCTCAACGAAAAGAACAAGACGCAGTACTGACTGCCAGTGACCTAATCAATACGGACATTAGTAAGATGTCAGAATTAGAGTTCAGAATGACGATTATAAAGATACTAGCTGGGCTTGAAAAAAGCATGGAAGATATTAAAGAAACCCTTTCTGGAGAAATAAAAGAACTAAAATCTAACCAAGTCAAAATCAAAAAGGCTATTAATGAGGTGCAATAAAAAAATAGAGGCTCTAACTGCTAGGATAAATGAGGCAGAAGAGAGAATCAGCAATATAGAAGACCAAATGATGGAAAATAAAGAAGCTGAGAAAAAGAGAGATAAACAACTACTGGATCACGAGGGCAGAATTCGAGAGATAAGCAATACCACAAGATGAAACAACATTAGAATAATTGGGATCCCAGAAGAAGCGAGAGAGGGGCAGAAGGTATACTGGAGCAAATTATAGCAGAGAACTTCCCTAATGTGGGGAAGGAAACAGGCATCAAAATCCAGGAGGCACAGAGAACCCCTCTCAAAATCAATAAAAGTAGGTCATCACCCCAACATCTAAGAGTAAAACTTACGAGTCTTAGAGACAAAGAGAAAATCCTGAAAGCAGCTCGGGAGAAGAGATCTGTAACCTACAATGGTAGAAATATTAGATTGGCAACAGACCTATCCACAGAGAGCTGGCAGGCCCGAAAGGACTGACATGATATATTCAGAGCATTAATGAGAAAAATATGCAGCCAAGAATACTATATCCAGCCAGGCTGTCATTGAAAATAGAAGGAGAGATAAAAACTTCCAGGACAAACAAAAACTAAAGGGATTTGCAAACATGAAAACAGCCCTCCAAGAAATATTGAAAGGGGTCCTCTAAGCAAAGAGAGAGCCTAAAAGTAACATAGACCAGAAAGGAACACAGACAATATACAGTAACAGTCACCTTACAGGCAATACAATGGGCACTAAATTCATATCTTTCAATAGTTACCCTGAATGTAAATGGGATAAATGCCCCAATCAAAAGACAAAGGTATCAGATTGGATAAAAAAAACAAGACCCATTGATATGCAGTCTGCAAGAGACTCATTTTAGACCCAAAGACACCACCAGATTGAAAGTGAGGTGGTGGAAAACCATTTACCATGCTAATGGACACCAAAGAAAGCTGGGGTGGCAATCCTTATATCAGACAAATTAGATTTTAAGCCAAAGACTGTAATAAGAGATGAGGAAGGACACTATATCCTACTTAAAGGGTCTATCCAACAAGAAGATCTAACAATTGTAAATATCTATGCCCCTAACATGGGAGCAGCCACTTATATTAGCCAATTAATAACAAAAGGAAAGAAACACATTGACAACAATACAATAATAATGGGGGACTTTAACACCCCCTGATTGAAATGGACAGATCATCTAAGCAAAAGATCAACAAGGAAATAAAGATTTTAAATGACACACTGGACCAAATGGACTTCACAGATATATTCAGAACATTCCATCCCAAAGCAACAGAATACACATTCTTCTCTAGTGCCTATGGAACATTCTCCAGAATAGATCACATCCTAGTCACAAATCAGGTCTCAACTGATACCAAAAGATTGGGATCATTCCCTGCATATTTTCAGAGCACAATGCTTTGAAACTAGAACTCAATCACAAGAGGAAAGTCGGAAAGAACTCAAATACATGGAGGCTAAAGATCATCCTACTAAAGAATGAATGGGTCAACCAAGAAATTAAAGAAGAATTTAAAAAATTCATGGAAACAAATGAAAGTGAAAACACAACTGTTCAAAATCTTTGGGATGCAGCAAAGGCAGTCCTAAGAGGAAAGTATATAGCAATACAAGCCTTTCCTGAGAAACAAGAAAGGTCTCAAATACACAACCCAACCCTACACCTAAAGGAGCTGGAGAAAGAATAGCAAATAAAGCCTAAACCCAGCAGGAGAAGAGAAATAATAAAGATCAGAGCAGAAATCAATGAAATAGAAACCAAAAGAACAGTAGAACAGATCAACGAAACTAGGAGTTGGTTCTTTGAAAGAATTAACAAGATTGATAAACCCCTGGCCAGACTTATCAAAAAGAAAAGAGAAAGGACCCAAATAAATAAAATCATGAATGAAAGAGGAGAGATCACAACCAACACCAAAGAAATACAAACAATTATAAGATCATATTATGAGCAACAATATGTGAGCAATTAGACAATCTGGAAGAAATGGATGCATTCCTAGAGACCCATAAATTACCAAAACTGAATCAGGAAGAAATAGTAAACCTGAACAGACCTATGACCACAAAGGAAATTGGGGGGGAGTATTCAAAAATCTCCCAACAAACAAGAGCCCAGGGCCAGATGGCTTCCCAGGGGAATTCTACCAAATAATTAAAGAAGAATTAATAACTATTCTTCTGAAACTGTTCCAAAAAAGAGAAATGGAAGGAAAACTTCCAAACTCGTTTTATGAAGCGAGCATTACCTTGATCCCCAAAGCAAATACCCCATCAAAAAGGGGAATTACAGACCAATATCCTTGATGAACATGGATGCAAAAATTCACACTAAAATACTAGCCAATAGGATCCAACAGTACATTAAAGGATTATTCACCACGAGCAAGTGGGATTTATTCCTGGGCTGCAAGGTTGGTTCAACATCCGCAAATCAATCAATGTGATACAATACATTAATAAATGAAAGAACAAGAACCATATGATCCTCTCAATAGATGCAGAAAAAGGATTTAACAAAGTACAGCATCCTTTCTTGATCAAAACTCTTCAGAGTATAGGGATAGAGGGTACATACCTCAATATCATAAAAGCCATCTATGAAAAACCCACAGCGAATATCATTCTCAATGGGGAAAAACTGAGAGCTTTCCCCCTAAGGTCAGGAATATGGCAGGGATGTCCACTCTCACCACTGCTATTCAACATAGTATTAGAAGTCCTAGCCACAGCGATCAGGCAACAAAAAGAAATAAAAGGCATCCAAATCGGCAAAGAAGAAGTCAAACTCTCACTCTTTGCAGATGATATGATACTTTATGTGGAAAACCCAAAAGACTCCACCCCAAAAGTGCTAGAACTCATACAGGAATTCAGTAAAGTGGCAGGATATAAAAATCAATGCACAGAAATCAGTGGCATTCCTATACACCAACAACAAGACAGAAGAAAGAGAAATTAGGGAGTCAATCCCATTTGCAATTGCACCCAAAATCATAAAATACCTGGGAATAAGTCTAACCAAAGAGGCAAAGGATCTGTACTCAGAAAACTATAAAATACTCATGAAAGAAATTGAGGAAGACACAAAGAAATGGAAAAACGTTCCATGCTCATGGATTGGAAGAACAAATATTGTGAAGATGTCAATGCTACCTAGAGCAATCTACACATTTAAAGCAATTCCTATCAAAATACCATCCATTTTTTTCAAAGAAATGGAACAAATAATCCTAAAATTTGTATGGAACCAGAAAAGACCCCGAGTAGCCAGACGAATGTTGAAAAAGAAAAGCCAGGGGTATCACAATTCTGGACTTCTAGCTCTATTACAAAGCTGTCATCATCAAGACAGTATGGTACTGGCACAAAAACAGACATATAGATCAATGGAACAGAATAGAGCCCAGAAATGGACCCTCAACTCTATGGTCAGTTCATCTTTGACAAAGCAGGAAAGAATGTCCAATGGAAAAAAGACAGTCTCTTCAACAAATGGGTGTTGGGAAAATTAGACAGCCACATGCAGAAGAATGAAGCTGGACCATTTCCTTTCACCACACACAAAAATAGACTCAAAATGGTTGAAAGACCTCAATGTGAGACAGGAGTTCATCAAAATCCTTGAGGAGAATACAGGCAGCAACCCCTTCGACCTCAGCTGCAGCAACTTCTTCCTAGAAACATCACCAAAGGCAAGGGAAGCAAGGGCAAAAATGAATTATTTGGACTTCATCAAGATAAAAAGCTTTTGCACAGCAAAAGAAACAGTCAACAAAACCAAAAGACAACTGACAGAATGGGAGAAGATATTTGCAAATGACATATCAGATAAAGGGCTAGTATCCAAAATCTGTAAAGAACTTATCAAACTCAACACACAAAGAACAAAGAACAAATGATCCATTCAAGAAATGGGCAGAAGACATGAAAACACATTTTTCCAAAGAAGACATCCAAATGGCCAATAGACTCATGAAAAAGTGCTCAGCGTCACTTGGCATCAGGGAAATCCAAATCAAAACCTCAATGAGATACCACCTCACACCAGTCAGAATGGCTAAAATTAACAAGGCAGGAAACGACAGATGTTGGCAGGGATGCAGAGAAAGGGGAACCCTCCTACACTGTTGGTGGGAATGCAAGTATGGAAAACAGTATGGAGGTTCCTCAAAAAGTTGAAAATAAAGCTACCATATTATCCAGCAATTGCAGTACTGGGTATTTACCCCAAAGATACAAATGTATGGATCCGAAGGGGCACATGCACCCTGATGTTATAGCAGCAATGTCCACAATAGCCAAACTGTGGAAAGAGCTAAGATGTCCATCGACAGATGAATGGATAAAGAAGAGGTGGTATATATATATATATATATATATATATATATATATATATATATATACACAATGGAATATTATGCAGTCATCAAAAGGAATGAGATCTTGCCATTCACAATGACGTGGATGGAACTGGAGAGTATTATGCTGAGTGAAATAAGTCAATCAGAGAAAGACATATATCATATGACCTCACCGATATGAGGAATTCTTAATCTCAGGAAACAAACTGAAGGTTGCTGAAATGGTGGGGGTTGGGAGGGATGGGGTGGCTGGGTGATAGACATTGGGGAGAGTATGTGCTATGGTGAGTGCTGTGAATTGTGTAAGACTGTTGAATCACAGACCTGTTCCTCTGAAACAAATAATACATTATATGTTAAAAATAAAAATAAAAAAAGAGGAAGATACCAGGAAGGGAAGAATGAAGGGGGGAAATCGGAGGGGGAGAAGAACCATGAGAGACAATGGACTCTGAGAAACAAACCGAGGGTTCTAGAGGGGAGGGGGGTGGGGGGATGGGTTAGCCTGATGATGGGTATTAAAGAGGGCACTTATTGAATGGAGTACTGGGTGTTATAGGCAAACAATGAATCACGGAACACTACATCAAAAACTAATGATGTAATGTATGGTGATTAACATAACATAATAAGAAAAAAAAAGAATCTGCAATATAGTCTTGCTAAATTTCTATGCATAGCTCTAGCAGGTATGTATTTGGAATGATTGGCTATTTGCATTGATTTGCATGATATCCGTTGACTTAGGGTCCTACTACTTTATAAGGTGCTACTCTACTCTGCTAACTTATCATCTGTTCAGCCCCATCCCACTAAAATCATAATGGATGGAACAGTAAGTATAAACAAATTGTAAGCATTTACAAATTTTACTTCTTAAATTTTGAAGATTAAACATGCTCCAATTGTTTTCTTTATCTCTTTTTCAACAGAGTTAGAAAGTAGTTAAAGAAGATTTAAGACTAAAACCCTAAACCTCAGTTTTTTAGCCTCCAGTGCTCTTCTGCCTATATTGCTGTTATTGAAATCCAGTTCATTAGATTCTATTAGATCCAAGCAGCAGTAATAACAACAACAACAATAATAATAATGTAGACATCTTTTTCCAAGTACTTGAGACAAGAACTTCAAAATATTATTTAATTTTTCTAAGTACCCTCTGAAGAAGCTCCTACTATTTGTGTTTTATAAGTGAGTAAATTGATGCTCAGGGAAAGGAACTTATCTGTGGATACATAACAAAAAGATGATCAATCTTTGAACCAAACCTAAATCTAACCTCAGATCACAAGCATTAAAAAGTGATTCTCTACCACCTCTATACTCTGGAAGTGAAAAGGATATCCAGATCTGCCCCATTACCCCAATCTCTATTTATGTCTTTTTGTCTTCAATATTTGGGGAAGCCTACTTTATATAAAGAAGCTTATATTTTATTTTTCTTTAAGCATTTGAGGTATTGCCCATGTAGTTATTGACCAAATTTTTTTTCTAAACATAGAAATGTTTATTTCTTCTTAATACTTTAGTTGTACAACACAATCACTTTCAGTAATAAATTTATTTGAAGTCCATTTACAAAGAGACCATTTTGAGAAGCATATGACCATTTATCTGATTTCAAAGTTCACTGTACTTTTGAAGCATCGAATGAAATAATGGCAGAGCTCATTGATGGAGGCTAGCAGTGGTAGAGGACATTCTTTTATCCTACTAAAAATATAATTTGATTTTTGTTTTTATATTGTCTTAATAAATGAGGGAGGTGACAGAAGAATAACAAAAACTGATAGGAAAACTTAAATTTAAGATATGGGTAAATAGTTCTACCAACCTCGGGAGACCCTAGAGTGTAATTATATTGTAGTACATTATAATAGCTAATGTTTATGTTGATGATTTCAAGCCATTATATTCTATATAAGTGCTCTCTTAAAAATGATAAGAACACTTTAAATATACTTTAGAAAGTTTTCATTACACGTTAAATTGAATAGTAAACATTTTTATAATTATGAGGGTAAACCCTAAATTAGAAATCCATGATTCAGAGACATATATTTTCCAGGTATCTCTACTTCAAACACCATGAGGAACTACATCTACCATTTAACTTACTTCCAAAGTATTTTGGAGACGTTTGATGAACCTAACATCAGTCTTCTCTCCTCAGGTAGTTTGACTGTCTGTTTCTCCCTTTCTTCTCGAGGGTAAGAGTGAATGGGATTTGGAGTTAGCTCAAGTGAGAATGAGTCCCAGCACTGTGGCCTCGGGCAAGAACCTGGTAACTACAGATTTTGTTTGTTTGTTTGTTTGTGGTCAAGCATGGTTTCCTTTCCCACTTTTTAATGGTCATTGAACTCTTCTGTGGGGACCTTCTTCATATGGTTTGGTTGATCAGACCACATTCTCTCCCCACAGAAGTGGGCAACATGACCCAGTCCTGACCAGAGCACCCTGTTCAAGTATTTGGTTCAGATATGAGGATATGATCCAAGCCAAAACAATCAGAGTCTTCCTCAGGACTTTTTTTTCCTAAAGTTGTCAGAAAAAGGGCACTCTTTCTCCCTGTTGGAATTACTAGCTGTAAGGGTAATGTCAGTCTGGAACTTTGGTGTTCATCTTTGATACATATGGAAAGAGCCTACCTGAAAATAAAGCCAAATCAGAGCGAAACAGAGCTGAGAAATCCAGATGAAGTGCCAGAAATATGATGATAACCTTTGAACCTATGGACTCAGCCAGGCCTGAAGGCAACACTGCTTTCCAGTTATTTGAGCCAACTAAACTCTATTTACTTAAAATAGTTGGCATTGGATTTCTGGCAATGTCATCCAAAGAATTCTTATTCATATATTCGCTAAACCTTGGTTTTCTAATTTGTAAAGTGGTGATGAAATTCACGATGTCATTGAGTACGATCTAAATAAAATGATGTATGTCAATTACACAGCACATCTTGCATCCTCAATAAATGGACTCTGAATTCAACAGCAAATTGCATTTCTCTACAACAAGGCCTTTCACTGGGGTTTCACTCTGTCCACTTTCCAGGTGATAGCGGTTCTCACCTCCTTTGGATGGGCCATTTGATGGTGGGGCTGCCTTTATATGGCGGAGTTGGTCAGGGAGTTCGACCTGCTCTTGGCAGGCAGATGTTCTTAGAAGCAAAGGTCTCTGTCCTGCTGTGACTGGAATTATGAAAGAGATCACCTAGAGAAGACAGAGATTTCCCAAGAAGACCACATTTAAAGCACAGATGAGCTGATTTTGGTCCTGATTCAGGAACATCTGGAGGAACAGCTGTGGATGACAAGAACGTGTTTATCTCTCTTGAAAAGAAAAGTAGTAAAAAGGCAGGGAGTATAGCATGACAAAATAGAGATCTCTTTCCATCATCCAAACTTGGGATGGGAAATAATGAATAAAAACACAGCTTGTTTTTACTTAAATTTTTTTTTATTTGAGTATCATTGACACACAATGTTACATTAGTTTCAGGTATACAACATAGTGATTTCACAAGTTTATGTATTATGCTATGCTCACAAGTGTAGCTACCATCTATCCCCATACGAGGCTATTATAATACCATTGACTATATTCTCCATGCTGTACATTTTATTCTTATGACTTATCAGACCTATTAATACAGAAAGCAAACTGATGGTTGTCAGAGGGGAGGGGGGTGTGAGGATGGGCAAAATGAGTGAAGGGGAGGAGAGACACAGGCTTCCAGTTATGGAATAGCTTGTTTTAAAATCAAATACTTTAATGAGTTGAGTAGGTAGAAAAGAGAACTAAAGTCTTAAAACCATTAGCCTTTATGCCTCCCACTCACAGCTAATATTAGTAGTAAGGGTCTAGAAAGTACATCAGTATTTGATCTCCAAATTTTCCCCACTGGCAAAACCTAAACTTCTTTCTTATTATTGGAAGGTTAACTCCCTAGAGATTACATTTGGGAGATGGTATCAGGGGTATCCCGAAAAAGCTCCTAAAACATACTATACTTTTACAGGTCAGTATTTTTTTTTTCTTTATTTTGGCAAGACTAGAAAGACTATATACCATGACTTTTCACAAAATCAGTAGTTTGGGCTCAACCTCACAACCTTATGATTATGATTTAAAAGAACTTTTTTTTTTTATAAAGTGCCTGCCTCCTATTTCCCAAAACTAGGAAAAATAAAATTTAAACATTTGTGACATTTGGGGAAAAAAAAGAGACCAGTTACAATTTTATGGTGTAAACTCTGCTTATAGTAACTATGTTTTTTTTTTTCTTGTAGCCAAGTTACTGAGGGCTTAGAACCTATAATAAACTAACTGTGAAGGCATGTTAGGTTAGTTATTATTATGCATTTTCTAATCTTCCGTTGTGTGGAGATTTTATATAGAAGACAGTTCTAGAATACTCATCAATGTTAGTGGAAAGGAGAAATTCAGGTTTATTTTTAAGAGGGAGAAAAAGCCTTGCAAAACATATGGGTTTAGCTTTATAGCAAACAATTTCTAGACAAACATAGATGAGTGATTTCACAGCAGCAGGGCACCCATTTATGTAAATACTGAACTGTGGGACTCAAAAAAACAAATTCAAAGAAAAACATGATTTATCAGCTTGAGTTTCTCCCCCGACAACATTCTAAAAGAATAAACAGATCAACATTAAGGAATGCTTTCAACAAGAACAACAAGCAAAGCACAGTTTAGTGTTGCCCTTGATAAAATTTTTCAGTTAGAGACTTTCTTTTAGCTATTCTTCATTTTGGTGCATCATGTATGTGAAATAGTCAAACAACAAAATACTGTAATGTCCTAATTGCTTTTCCTTTGAAATATTGCCTATTCAACTTCTGGTTGACCCAGCTGATATGCTGCACCCCTTATTAGATGAAAGTAGGTACTAAATATCTACCAACTTAGAGAACAGCTTACATACCAATATTCAAAGTGCCTTGCTGAGAAGTGTTTTTTTTCATAGAAAGACATGACAAAGAGCCTGGGATCTTACAGTGACTGAATATACAAAGTAAAGGGGAGATTTAAAAATGTTCTTCTGAGTAATCTAGGTTTGAAACCCTTTCACCTAAAATAATCAGGTAATGGACAGAGAATAATTTTTGTTTCTTGATTTCACTATAATTTTCCCCACTGACTACATCATGTAGTCAATAATCTGTGCAAATGTAACCGTTCTGAGAATCGCACAACAGACTCCAGGCACCTGTTAGGTGATGTTCAGCAACCCACATCTTACCAAGCAGAAGACAGCGTCGCCAGCCCAGTTCCTCTGTGGCCAACCATTTTCCTACTCTTTTGTGATAGTTCTGCTTATGTGTGAAGAAGTTCATTGCAGGGTTAAGATGTTAAGCGACTTTCTGACATAAAAGAACTGTACGTATGCTTAAAATAGCATTATTGACAATGAGGCTGATGCATTTAAATTGTTGGGGGCCCATGTTAATTCAAATCTTCATTTGAACATCTTTTCATACATGTCTTTGTTAGGGCTAAAGGTTGTATTTAATGGTAATTGTAATGCCAAATATGCTTTTATTTTCTTCTTATAAATAAGTATAAACACATTAAGAAGCTCAGTAAATTGTAATAGTGAGGTAAATAATTTCTCAAACACATTTTACTTGCATTTATGAAAATCTAACCTTTGTTGAAAAACTTTTCTCAAAAAGATTACATAAAAAAATAATTTCTCAATGAAGATTTTTAGTCTCTAGACTAAATTTTTAGTGTCTAGATTAGAGACCTATCTAATAGATATAATTTTCTAGATCAAAGGCTTAGATAACTTAATATTACAAAAAGCTGATTATCTTAAATGTGTGTGGTGTGTGTGTGTGTTGGTAAACCCAACTTTAAAAAAAATAAACGTTCTAATTGGCTTAGTTTTATATTACTTTTATGATTACTTTTATATTGAACCTTCACAACATTTAATAAGCAAACATTTTTCTACTATTATGGATTCCTAATAATAGGCATTTTCAGCTTTTAGAAATTTGTTACAAATGGCATTTTGTATTAGCTACCTATTTTTTGCTTGTATGACAAAAAGCAACTAGCAACTTTCCACAGTCAAATAGCTAGTTTTTGAAAAGCATTTTTAGTAGATATGGTCATGTGTCCAGTTTAAAATACCATTTAAACAGTAGTATAACAGAGAAAAAAAAATTTTTTTTAATATTTTATTTATTTATTTTAAAGACAGAGAGAGCAAGAGCGGGGGAGGAGCAGAAGAAGAGGGACAAGCAGACTCCATGGTGAGTGCAGAGCCTGACTCAGGGCTCCATCCCAGGACCCCCAAATCATAATCTGAGCTGAAACCAAGAGTCAGATGCTTAACCAACTGAGCCACCCAGGTGCCCCAACAGTGAAAAAAATTTTAAATCATTTTATTTACCTTCAATATTCTTTTCTACAAATCAAACTATTTTCACTTTTACTGAACCTTCTTCTAATTCTCTACCTGCTTACAACATTTTAAAATAATTTTATTTATAAACCATGAATTTGTAAGGAATCTGTATATACTATAAGTCACATTTAAATTACTCCTATTATTATCTATAGCATTTGCTGTTATGTTTCAGCTTTGTTTTTTATGAAGAGCTTTAGTCTGTGCTTTTTGGATATCTACCTTTGTAACCATGGAAAGTAAATGCAGATTTTGGGTTATTAAAAGGTTTTATAGGGGCGCCTGGGTGGTTCAGTCGGTTAGGCATCTGACTCCTGATTCTGGCTCAGGTCATGGCCTCAAGGTCCTGGGATCCAGCCCCAGGTTGGGCTCTGTGCTCAGCATGAAGTCTGCTTGAGATTCTCTGTCTCCCTCTTCCTTGGCCCCTCCCCCTGCTCACATGCTCTCTCTCTAAATAAATAAATAAAATCTTTTAAAAAAAGATTTTATGAAAAAACCTTTGAAACCAAATATCTGTCTTTGTTACTTAACCTTAAACATTACATTTTCTGGTCATAAGGATGAATATGGTATGACAAACGGAAAGTTTGGATGCCAGCAAGTATTGTGATTTCTATTCTTATGAACTTCTGATAGTAACTAAATCTAACCTGAATGTAAAATATACTGATACTATCCTTATTCTGCCCTGGTGAACACTGAACAATTCATCATGTCACTTTGCTTCTTGAGTTTCAATTCTATAGAAAATCAAACAAATGAGAGGCACTAAACAGAGAAGCTCCTAACTTCAGTTATTCATGGACCCAAACATGCAATCACTGGCTCTTTCTTGGTCTCTACTAATAACTTTTTGGAATGACTGATATGTAGTAAGCCCTATACCAAATACTTTACATATCTTTTCTCCTTTAATTCTCCTAATGGGCTACAAAGTAAGTCCCATTTTGCAGATGAAGAAACTAAGATTTCCAGAGATTGGGAACTTGCCTAAAGTCACCTCTTTGTGGGTTAACACATTGGAGCCCAGATTTGAACCCAGACAATTTGACTCTACAGCAGGTACCTGTAACCACTAAAACACCCTCCATCTAAGAGTGAAAATTTTGAGAAACTCAACTGATAAAAAAAAAAAAAATTTCATCACTGTCATTGTCCAGAGATTTATATGTCAATATAAAGACCATTAACCTAGAGCATTCCTGAGCCAAATCTTAGAGGTATCTCATTTCTCTTAATATTTTGGTTTTGTGGATTTCATTACAGTATATTGTGGAATCACCTTGTATATAGGATCATGACATGGTTTTCCAGCACCTGCTCAAGGACTTAGTTCTTCACTCCTGAGTGCCTGGGATGTATTTGGGAGAACATAGATTCAAATATGGTTCACTTTTCTCTATGTAGGTGAACTAAAGATTTATGAGATGAAAGAGAAGATAGCATAGATGCTACTCTCTTCTTCACAACCCAGCCACTACTGCTGCATGTTTAGCTTTTGTTACAAATGATGGAGCTAGCTCAATATAGTGGAGGTCCCAGAGCCTGTGTTACACAATATGTCTAGTACCAGGAGTCCAGAGGGTCAAAGAAGGTCATGTAGATCATTCTTCCCAGGGTGAGTTGATAGTAGTCAAATCATTATGCACAGCTACTCTAGAGTCTAGAACCATTTAAGGAAACATTTTCAGCTCAGCCACTTAGGGAGTCAGTGAAGAAGAAAGCAACAATTCTACTTAGAATCCTGGAGTATGGTAATAACAATTCCTACAGAGAAGTATTTTACAAAAGAGTTTACTCTCCATGAATGCATTTCATACATTAGTTAGAATTGACAATGTATGTTAGTATTGCTTGGGCAAATTGTGCTTCATATTTTTAATTTTATTATCTTTTGTTATCTATATTGTGTTCCCTCTTTGAGATATCATTTTGGTAAATTTGTCTTTTGTGGCTAAAAAACAGGTGCCATAAAATTCTGCAAAGGCTCCTGAACTCTCTGGGGATGACAAAAATCAGTTGGAAAAGCTATCAAAATTATGAGTTAGCTGTCTTTCTCAAAGTGGAAGTCTTTCAAGAAATAACTAGTGAAAGCTTGTTTAAGAAGTATTTTCCAATAGAAGTAGAATAAATTTAACTAGAATGAAGACACAAATTTCTTAGAAATATCTTCATGATGTTCTGCATTTATGTATTGTTAATATCCACTTTGATAAATTGCTCTGCTTGGTTCTGTTTACATAATTTTAAAGTGTGTCTAACTAAAGGGATCACAATAATTACTCCAGAACCATCTGCCCCTTTGTGTCTCTAGCAGCAGAAAATGGCATGCGTTAGTATTTTAAGTTATTTAATTTCTAACTAATAAAAAATTTTAGAACCAATATAGATTTTATAGTACATTTTATAGTCCAAAAAACACTATTATATAATCATGGAACATATTTTTCAATAATTCCTCATGAATATAAAGACAAGCAGATCAAGGCATTAACTTCTTTTTTT
This sequence comes from Zalophus californianus, assembly GCF_009762305.2. Taxonomy (NCBI): domain Eukaryota; kingdom Metazoa; phylum Chordata; class Mammalia; order Carnivora; family Otariidae; genus Zalophus; species Zalophus californianus. The sequence goes on from NC_045604.1 coordinate 40,175,083, forward strand.
TAAGATTTTACTTATTTATTTGAGAGAGAGAGAGAGCGCGTGAGAGAGCATAAGCACTGGGGAGAGGCAGAGGGAGAGGGAAAAGCAGGCTCCCCACTGAGAAGGGGCTCCATCCCAAGACCCTGAGATCGTAACCTGAGCTGAAGGCAGATGCTTAACCAACTGAGCCACCCAGGCGCCCCAAGGCATTAACTTCTTGTGCAGAGACTTCACTAGGAAACCATGTAAGAATTTATTATGTGATTCATTAAGGATTTATTCAATATTTACAATGAATTGTCCATTTGATTTACTATCTAGAGGGAAAATGGCACTGGATTATATGATGGAAGTTTAGGAGCCCATAAAAATTAACATTATATGAAATACTGTATTTGCTTTCAAATAACTTATCATTTTAGATCAGTGAATTAAAATCTCAACAAAATACAGTGATATGCTGTTTTATATAAAGAGCTGATATCATAAACTATTAGTGTGGTATGTGTTTCACAACAGTCGTTAATTATCTTGTGAACCATTTATTCTATCTCTGACCACTGGTAGCAGGGAGGTATGAGACCACATACAGGGCAGATAGCAAGTTCTCTCCCCAGAGTCTTCAGATTTAGATAGTTTTTGAACTGGGTTAGGTTGAGTAGGAAGTGGTCAAGTAGGTAAGGAAGTAGTTTAATTTACTAGATATTCTGATTAAAGCAAAGACACTATTTCTCTCTCTCTCCCTTTTGTTTTTCTCTCAATCATCGTCATTGAGTAATCCACATCTTGTAATATGGAAAGACATGTGGCTATATCTATATGGATCCAATACAGACATGTTCACTATCAACATTTCATTTCTCTCTCTATATTCCTTCTAATTTAGACTTAAAACTGGCTTAGCATAGGAAGCTGAGTTTGCCTAAAAGAAAAAAATTTCCTCTTCCCTCCATGTCTATGTTTGAAAACAAATCTGTTGCATAATGTGGTAAAACATAAATTAGATTGGGAATTGACTGGGTATGGATTTAGTTTCAGGTCTCCTTGTAAGTAGCCAATAATTAGCAGGGTGACTATGGGCAAATTATTTAACTACTCTTGGTCTGGGTTTCCCTATTTGTTGAAGAGATTGGATTGGGTAACTTCTAAGACTTCTATCATCGCTGTGATTCTCTGACTCTAAAAATTTACTGAGTTAACCCTCTGATAAGCATATGGACGAACCAGAAATAATATTAGACATTATCTTTGCCCTCAAGGCCTTTGTGATCTAATCATGATAGAATGATAAGGCTAATAATATCACTAAGTTGCTAGAAAAAAATACAAATTTAATAGATACATTTGTATTCTGGTCTTACTTTATCTCCTAAGAGCTTTCGTGAAGAGCTCTCTCTTTTTTCTGAAATGCTCCTCTTACGGCTTCCAAGACACACTACTCTCCTGGTTTTCCTCCTACTTTACCAACTGCTCCCCCTCACTCACTTTGCTGACACACCTTTTTTCCTCACTAAATATTTCTGTTCCTTGTCTGGGTCCTCTTCCATCTTTGTATACTTTCTCCATATATGATCTTATTGATATTCATGCCTTTAAATGTTACCTATATTTTGCTGATTCTCACATCTATGTTTAGCCTAGATTTTTCCTTTGAGCTTCTGGCTCATATTTTAAACTACCTACTTGATCTCTTCATGTGGTTGGCTTATAGAAGCTTTGATTTTAACACATCTTATACCAAACTCTTGATTTCTCTCTTCTCTCTGTCCTCTTAATAAATATTAAGTCCATCTTGTCTTACTATTGTTGTTCAAGCCAGAAATCTTAGACCCATTCTTGATTTCTTCCCTTCTTTCTTTTTTTCATGGTCAAGGTATCAGTATATCCTGATGATTCTTCCTCTGAGGTTTTCCTGTGACCGTATTTCTCTTTATCACTATTCTGCTATCTTGATCCAGAAAATTATTCTTTCACATTTGGACCATCACAGAATGCTAATTGGCATCTCATGTCCACTCTTGTCATTTACAATTCTTTTTTCCAAACAGCAGCTGGAGTAATCTCCTTAATATGTAAATCAGATTATGTAAGACATCACACCAAAATCTGCACATTATGCTTGAAAATCAAAGCACTTTACCATGGTCAGTAAGGCTCTGAATAAGGAAGACTTTGACCAGCTCTATGGTTTCATCTTGCGGCTCTTTCCCTGGGCCCTTTCCTCAGACTCACAGATCCACTAGTCTTCTTTAGTTCTGTGAATAAACCAGGTTCTTTTCTGCCTCAAAGCTTTTTTGCATTTTTCCTTCCCTCTGCTTGGATTACTTTTCCTTTCATCATTGTATGTAAGACTGATTCTTTCTCATCTTCCCATCAACTTTGTCACCTCCTTAGGAGGTCTTCTGGGGCATCCTGTCTAATATAGTCCCAGTCCGTACTAGTCTTTATAACAGCATTTGCTACCCTTTTTCACTGCACTCATTACAACTTATAATTATTTTATTTATTTATTTATTTATTCATGTTTGTGGATAGCCTTTCTGAGGCTGACACCTACTTAATATCTAGTCCTATTTCTTCCTTATTAAGAAACCCTTGATATTCTTTGGATGACCATTGCACCAAAGTATACAAAAATACTTAAAAGCTCTCTTGTTGCTGGGAGTGGCAATGTGATACAGGTCTGGTCAATGAGTCCTAAACTGATGATTTGCGGGGAGGGTCTTGCTTACCTGTACTGCTGGAGAAGTTCTTGCTTACAAATATCCTCCTACTTCTAGAACTCCTTTATGGCTCGCCCATGAAATGTAGATTTGATGTCTGAAGATTCAATAGCAATTGTGCAATCTTGAGTAGGAAAGTCATGAACTCAGCTTGATGGAACAGAAAGAGAAGAGTCTGGGTCTTTGAGAAAAACAGCTCAAGAGCTATCACCAGTACCGGGCCTGGACTAACTAACTTTTATAATTTTAAACTTATACTCCATATGCTTAAGCCATTGATTTCCAGTTTTTGTTATTTGACTATCTAATGCATTCTCTATAGTCGTATTTCCCTCTTAAATGCAACTGTACAAGAACAGCAACCATGACAACTTGTAGCCCTAACATCTTGTCAAATGCCTGATATATAGTAAGCTCTTAATGAATATTTGTTAATTTAAGTCTAGATTTTGAAGTACAAAAACAACTACAAAAAAGTCAAAGCACATCTTAGAGAAGAATATTTTCAGCATATATGACAGAAATAATTTAATACTTTTAAAATATGCAGATTTTATAAAGCAATAGGAGAACCATTATGATTCCAGCAGATAAATAAGCAAAATACACAAAAACAACATTCACTTGAGCGAACAAGATTACTAAATGAAAGAAAAAATATTATGAATAATAATAATAAAGATCAAAAATAATAAATTGGCATATTTATTTAGCAAAATATTTTAAAGAATTGAATGTTGTGAAATGCAAAGTGAAACTGATACTTTAAATTCACACCTTTTATAGTATGAGCTGGTTCAATATTTTTGGAAAGAATTTTAGTGTTGCACATCAAAAACTCTAAAAGTTATTCCCTTTGATACAGTAATCCTTTTCCTGAGAAGGAAATTGTGACAAAGGACAATATTTTACACAAGAAAATCATGATTGCATCATTTTCATCATATGGGAAGAGAGGAAGCAGTTTAAATGTTCAACTCTAGCAGAATGGCTCTTCCTCAGCTTCTGTGAAATATTATGTAGCCATTAGATTTAACTATGAAGGCTTTGTAGAAATGTAAAATTGATTACTCCAGGTACTAGCACAATTGAAGAAGTGAGCATCACAGTTTTCTCTTTGGCAGAACATGGATGACTGTGGGGAGGCCTCTATGGATACCATAAATGGTGCCATCTTTTAAGCAATCCAAGGTTTTTGGAATTGTCCAGGTTGGAATTGTAAGCCCCAGAATATGGGAGATTTGATTATATTGCAACCAGAGCACCACAGTTGGGACGCAGCTTTGAAATTTGAGGAGATCTAAAATGTGATCACTATCTTGTCTAAATACATTCAGATGCATGCTAATTAACTTTTCTTAAAATTACTGGCAGCAAGACATGGAGCTAGTCATGGCTGGGTCAGCTGTGGTGGATGACACTCTCTTGGTTTATTAGAAAAAGCTGGAATCATACTGATGATACCTTCTTCTGCCCAGTATTTCAACAGTGTTTAGTGTGCTGGAGATCTTTCCCCATTGCCTCCAGCCCAGTTATGCCCTTGACACAGACACATGTCAGGCAATCTAAGTAAGCCTGAGGTCCCAGGGTTGACAGCACATGAATTCAATATAAAATGTCATCTAAATAACTAATACAGGTGGATTTGAAATTAGCATCTGCTTTCTCCATCATAAGAGTTTTGTGATCAATTAGGAAATAGCTCTTTCCTAATTAGACATTTGAGCAATATTTTGGCATTGGCTTAGGTAATCACCGTAAGTAGGCAATCTGAATAATTCAAAAGTCAGTCCTGATTTCAAACTATCCTAACTCAAAATCACTTACATAGCATCAGAAAATGTTTCCTATGGTGTTGATTGGCTTTGATGAAAACAAATCTATGAAGTTGGAAAATGTAGGAAGGGATGGAAGAAAAGAAAGTGGCTAAGTGGAATGGCTGAATTGCTGATTCTGTGATGTGTGAATGAAACAAATAATTATCCAAATGACTCTCTGTAGGATTCAATTCAGAGAGTAATCAACTCAACTCTGTTTCCTTCCTCTGAGTTTTTTCCTGTTTTGTGTGAGATCTGGTTCAGCTGAGATTGAGGTTATTCTATTCCAATTATTTTATTTTATTTTATTTTATATTTATCACCTGAGCTCCTGTTTTTGTCTATACAAGTCAAATTAAATGGCTTTGGTGAAACTAATGAATTCTGTTCATGAGACAATTTAATAAAAACAGCTTCCATTTATTGAATGTCTACGAGGTACCCATCTTCTCTTGTGGATTATCTCAGTTAATCCTCACAATAGTTCTGGAAGCTAGATATTATTTTATATTATTACTACACATTTCACAGGTAAAGAGTCAGAGGCTCAAAGAGTTAAGCCATGACTTCTGACAAAGGACGCTGGTTTATTTCGTTCTAAAGACCCTGCTGTTTGAGTCACACATGCAGCCTTTTAAAAGAACTTTTTTCTTTTTTTGAGACTTAACTTTGCCTGTGCAGATGCAATTTTAGCTTTTTATTAAAGACAAGGGTGAAGAAGAGTTATTACACATGTATGGCATTTGCAGATCTTAGTATCTCTGGTTTGGGAAAGAATTGTAATGCTGCCACTCAATATTCCACCTACCTCTGGTAAAAGGAAGATTAGAAGATTGGAAAATTTGACATGACTTTGATGTGTTAAATGCTAAATAGCGCTGCACAGGATGAAAATTCTTTGGAAGAAGACCATGGGTATAACTATTTTTGCAGGTGTTTTAGAGCAAAAATCTGTTCACTCAGTGATTCCACATTTTTGGGAAGGACATAACTGGGGAAAATTTTAGTTTTTATTTTTTTTCCAAAGAAGCATCATGAAAATGCCAGAAATATAGAGGTGATTATTTTGATCAAGCTTTTATGTTACTCATTATGATGGCAAAATCAATTTGTACTTTATAGAATCATTTGTCAAAAAGCTTGGGAATATGGCACGTTGGTAATTGCAGCAAAAGCGATTACATTTGGTTTCTTGATTAAGAAGAAAGAAAATGAGTATTACCCATTAATTAAAACTACAGAGTCTCAATTCAAATATACTTATTTTCTTGATGAATACAAGGTGATTTGACATTCGTAAAATCCCGTTGCAGTCTGGGTAGAGAAGTCTAGACTTTCTCAATGTCAAGGGAAAATAAATTTAAGCTTTATTAGTAATTCATTCCATGAAACACATAGAAAAAAATTAGGGGTTTCAAGAAGGAAAATGTTGATTTACCAGGACACATAGAATTACAGAGAAGGGACCCACATTAGAAATCTTTTACAAAGTCTTGGAATATAGCTTTGTATTTGGCTAGAATCCAAATTACAAACCTGTGTTTGACCAGATGACAACGAAGGTCATAACCTGATTCATCCAACAGATTGATTCAGAGAAATTCAGAAAAAGCTAGCCTTGCTAGGCTTTGAGACATCCCTCAGCCCCTGAGTTCACACAAAGAAGCAGTAGATATCCTGTGACTGCTTGGGGGAGTCTGCTCCCAAATAAGGCTCATTTCTTTTAAAACCATGAAATAATTTCCATTAAGCATGTGAGAGTTCTTTTAAAGAAACTTTTTGTGTGGGTTGTAGCTCATTTTCATTATTGTGTGTGTGTGTGTTTTCCATCACTCAGGACAACTCATTAGAAAATCCAGCAAATTTATTTGAAGTAACCAATTAATCCTTTGAGATGGAACAATTAATATGCAAATTGTCCCACATTAAGAGTCTCGGGAGGAATGAATTACACTGAAAATATATAGCCCTTCAGGAATTAAAAAAGACATTGTTTTACTGTCACAGATTTTCAAAATCCATGTGAATTTTCTTTTATGGTTCATTTTATTATCTCCTTGCCTAGAAGTACCAGAACAAATGGCCATGCCTGTCTTAAATGCATTACATCAGGATACTCACAGAAGGATATTAAACATGATAGTCATATTGACGAAAGACCCGATGAGGCAAATAGCAATATACATAAATACGTATGAATTCAGAACAGAATAATTACATCAAAAAGTAAATAATTATCATTGCCATTTCCTTTTCAGAAATGCTTACAGTGAAATGAAGGACTGAGGTCATTTTGAGAACATTACCGAACAGGCAACATCTTTACTCATGCACGCAAATTCTGTGGTACAATCAGTTTTTAAATGTTTTCTTCCTGACAACTGGATAATGTGAGGGAGATACGAATATTGCCAATAAGACACCTTTAAAATAGTATCCGATACTCAGTGCTTTCTATCTACAATTTACTGCTCAGTGCTTAGCATGTCATCCCAACCTCACCGCAGCTGTGTGAAACGGGAATTGTCATTACTGTGTTACAGGACAGGACCCAGAGGGCAAAGCGACTTACTTGGGGCCACCCAGGTAGGACATCAAGACTGGACATGGGAGACCACGTTTCTGTGCTGTCTCTGAGACATGTGCCAGAAAATGTCATAGGCATTTTTCTGAGGTTAAGTAGTAAGCTGTTAGAAAATTAGAAAGATGAATATTGCTGTTTAGGTAATTGTCATCATGGTTACTTCTTGCTATTATTATTCTAAATATGCAATAAGAAATACACAATAAGGATTAATGCACAAAAGCTTTGTTTTTCCACTGAGCTCAGGAAGTTTTAAATGTCATCAACTCATTATCTTACCTTAAATTTTCTTAATAAGAGATTGAAAGAAACAACATTTGTTCTAACTGTAAATGAAAAATATTAAGTTGGCTACATAAATACTGGTAGAGGATATTTATAAGAGAATTCAGTTAATTGTCAACATTATTTTGGAAAACAGTTACTTTCCACAGAACTACCCAGTATTAGATTCTTTTTCTGTATACCTACCATTATTATTTATCCTTATCATTAACATTTCTATCATCATCATCATCATATTCATCTTTTTCCCCCAAATTTGAGACAACATCTTGGACTCTATCCTTTAGGCAAAGACAATTTTGGTATATAGTATTAAATAATTCAATTAACAAGCGACGATTAAGCATGTATTCCATGCAAAACACTACATCAGATGCTTTGTAAGAATAATTTTAAAATTCTTTTCCCAGAGCCTGCAATTTCACTGGGTCAATAAATCCTATATATAATTATAATCCAAGGACTTTTCAGATGAGTACTTTGAAAAAGTACAGAATTACATAGGAGTTTATAGGCTATTTCCAAGGGAGAATTAAGGATAAGTAGGAGGGAGACCTGACAGTGGTCACTGAGAAGGGGGCTTTTAAGTTTAGCTGAATTTGAATTGAATTGTGAGAAGAATAAGTTGTGTGTGTGTTTATGTAAATCTGTGTATTCTGTAACAGATTTGCTAATTTTTCCCTTAAAGATGGAACAGTTTCTTTTAAAAAATACTGTGCTAGACAGTCAACTAGCACAGCTCAATCCATAGCTTTGCTGCTTCGTCACTGTGTGATCTTAGGCAAATTGGTATGCTCTGTTTCCTCGTCTGTAAAATGAAGATGATGGTAATATCTATCTCATAGGGTTCTTCTGATAATGACATGAATGAACATGGGTAAAGCAATCATCACAATGCTCGGCGCTATGTAAAAGTAAACAACAAGGATTATTATTCAAGTAAGGGTAGCAAACTCTAATCAGTGGTAGGCATTTAGGATGTATAAGGCAAGAATTATTTCATATAGTTTAGGGGCGCCTGGGTGGCTCAGTCGGTTAAGTGTTTGCCTTCGGCTCAGGTCATGATCCCAGGTCCTGGGATGGAACCCCCCATTATGCGCCCCCATCAAGCCCCCTATCGGGCTCCCTGCTCAGCTGGGAGTCGTCTTCTCCTTTTCCCCCCGCCACTCTCCCATGCTTGTGCTCTCTCCCTCTCTCTCTCAAATAAATAAAATCTTTAAAAAGAATTATTTTATATATTTTAGAAATAGGAGAGAGGGTGTTGTAAGCTAAAGAAATGGCAAAGGCACAGAGGTGGAGAAACAGGTCTTGTTTAATGCAACATTTCCATTTCGTTTTGTTTGGAGGAAAGTGTGTTTTTACTTTGGACTTCAAATAATTGCTGTATCTTATTTATCATAAGACATATTTACAGGTCAAATAGAGAAAGAAGTTTTCTGAGGACTCATAAACATTAAATGTTGAATCCTACACTTTGCCTTAGAAGTCTGACATTTTTGATGAGACCGTAAGAGCAAACATATCATCCCTGATATTGCCTACATGAAGTGGATAAAGAACTAGAGACAAAACAGGGTAGAACCCACTGAAACGTAATTGCTCTTTTAAGAGGATTAAAAGCAATCATTTTCTTTTGCTCTGCATGTTTATGTAGCAAAGAGGCATTATTATTCTTGGTCTTTCCAGAGAATAAAAACTATAGAACAATATAGTTCTATATTTCTTTTTCCTAAAAGAAACTTTTCCTCTTTAGCAAGTATCCATCACTCTGATCATTTTGCCCATTCAATATTGTTAATCCAGGGGAAAGCAAAAGTCTGTTTCCAATCTTGTATTCCCAAAGCTTGTTGATTTATTTTTATAAGATTGCTCATATTTTTATAGTAAAAAGCCACTTGAAAATCTTGTCTAAATACATTCAGGTGCATGCTAATTAATTTTTCTCCTGAAATTAGCACAACAAGAGAAACAGCTGGAGACAGTTTATTAACTAATTGAAAATCTTGAGCTTGGGAGATGCTGGGAAAAGAACAGAAGGGGAAACCAGCATGGGATGAAAGGAGACAAGTGTTCCTCCTGACAATGAGATATAGTATTTATCCCTTTGCCCATTGACTACTTCCTCTACAAAGCTTCTGGCTCAGAAATAGTCTGGAAATTAAATTAAATCTGTCTCTTGCATGACTCATTTAACTGGGAACTTCAAGAGTTCTGATTTCAGGCATCGCAGGAACTCAAGTAATGTTGTACGGGTTCTATCTTGCTATATCTCATAACCATCCTTTGTTATTTGGTCTGGGTACACTTTCTGGCTGGTTTTCTCTATGTGGTGGGGAAGGCAGCCCTCACAATCCCAAACTTAAATCCTTATGGACTATAGGAAAGGAAGGCCTACAAGGGAAAAGAAGTCCCTCTCTCTAACATACAGATATAGAGAAGACCCTATAAGGCTGGCTTGTGTCAAAAGTCCTCTCCTCTATGATAAAAACCTTCTCAAACTTTAACATATACACATATCATACATATCACTTGATGAACTTGGTAAAATGCAGGCTCTAATTAAGCTTACTTTTACATCTGTTATATGGATAACTTAGTTCCCAAGGCCAGGAATTAATCAAATGTGCTTCATACCAAAGAAGGAGATGAATAATAACCAATGAAATAAATAGAAAGCAAGAAACTGATGAGGCTATTACTTAAAAAATGATTTACAAAAATTAAAAATTGAGACACCTGAGTAATAAATTTAAGTCTCATGTAAAACAGCAATGGCCATCTTTTCTCCTTGGAATAAACCAAGAAGAAAACCAGGCATCTCAGTGTCATTCCTTAGTTTTATCCAAATGATAGTTGTAACAATTTACACTATGAGATTACACACAATCCCATTATATTTTCATAACAATTCTGGGAGGAAACTTATTTGCAATTCTGTGCTGTCAAATGCATTTGGGCCCCCTTACTCTGAGGAACAACCATTGCCTTGCTCTGAGGACTAGCAGTACAGCAGGTCAGGTCCCTAACTTGTTCCTGTCTAGTGAGAGAAGCCAGGGAACTTCCGCTTGTTTAATACTTGATTGTTAAAATGGCTCTTTCATTTTGATTCCCTGTGTCTGGCCTGCCTCCACTTTTTGACCTTTTTTTCACTGGCTTTAGATTTCAGAGATCAGATATTTTGGTTCTGACACTGGCCATAAATCTAGGCCTATGTCCTGTGCTATTGGTTTTACTAGATAAAGTTTCCATCTCCTGAGTCTGTATCTGACAGGATCTGGAAAATAATTACTTGAGTCAGCTTTGTCTCAATTGCTTCTTCTGGTTCCTTTTTAAATTCTTTAAAAAATCTGTTAGTCCTAATGTTGGTCACACCAGTTTGGATTCCAGATCCAACATATCCATGATTCATATCAATATTAATCATGATAATAATGATGATGAAAATGATAGCAAAAACAAACTCTTATTGAGTATTCTAGGCATGTAATAAATACTTTACATATATTAACATAGTTCATTTTCTTAATAACCTTAAATATGCAATATTATTCTCTTCATTTTGTAGATGGGGAAATCAAGGCACAAAGAAATGAATTAATTTGTTCAAGTTCACAGTGATAAAAAGTAGTGGAGCCAGAATTTGAAGCAGGTAGTTGGTTATAGAGCTTCCTAATACCAAAGAGAAAAATATGCTCCATAGTATTTTAATATTAATGACACTAGTGCTAATTGTTTATTATGTGTCGTACTGCCTTTCCATAATGACGATGATAATGATAAACATAACATAGAACTATTTAGTTTACAAAATTATTTTTGTATGCTTTATTTCTAGAACAGCGTCTCTCACCTGGAGTATGAATATAGTTGGGGGTTGGTATGGTGGGCATCACAGTCAAAAGACACATGTAGTATCATATGACCTCACTGATATGAGGAATTCTTAATCTCAGGAAAGAAACTGAGTGTTACTGGAGTGGTTGGGGGTGGGAGGGATGGGGTGGCTGGGTGATAGACATTGGGGAGGGTATGTGCTACGGTGAGCGCTGTGAATTGTGCAAGACTGTTGAATCACAGTTCTGTACTTCTGAAACAAATAACGCAACATATTTTAAGAAAAAAGAAAAAGAAGAAGATAACAGGAGAGGAAGAAAAGGGGAGTATGTCGGAGGGGGAGACGAACCATGAGAGATGATGGACTCTGAATAACAGACTGGGGGTTCTAGAGGGGAGGGGGGTAGGGGGATGGGTTAGCCTGGTGATGGGTATTAAAGAGGGCACGTTCTGCATGGAGCACTGGGTGTTATGAACAAACAATGAATCATGGAACACTGCACCAAAAACTAATGATGTAATATATGGTGATTAACATAACAATAAAAAAATTAAAAAAAAAAACACATGTAGACCAACTGACTAACAGGGGTCACTATTTAGAGGAGACATGTCCTGTGGGAAAGATTAGAGAAGGGGGCATCAGTTTTGTCTTTTAACTGGCAGACGATGCTCTCAGCAAAGGGAAGTTGTTGGGTAAACACACCTCTTTTTAAGTTAACATTTGTTGTCCTTCAAGAAATATATCAACATTTGTCCTTTCAATCGTAAAGAAATGTCATGGAAGAAGTTCTAATGTGTGCAATTTCCTAATGTTTTTGCACATCCAGGGGCATTTCACTATTTTGTACTGATTGGCACCCACAGCCGCTGTTCTGCTGGATTCTTGCTTCATCCAATTCTGTCCAGGCTGTTTGCCAGAACTATTTCATTAAAATTTCCAGAGGTGGTTCCAGGCATAGGTATGTTTCAAAAGCTGCCCCAAATAATTCTGATGAGCAGCCCTGGTTAAGAAACACCACGGTAGAATGACAGAACTAGAAAGACTTGGGCAAAGTGAATGAGCCAGACCTCAGAAGATGGAGTGACCTGCCATGACATGGTCACCGGCAGAGCTGGTGACGGGGCTCACTGCCTTTGTCTCCTGTTGGATACTATGGGTATTCCCAAGAGCAAGTGGGAGCAGAGTCCTCCTCCACTACTCTTCTCCCACTTTACCTTAGGAATGCCTGGAAAGAGCAGAGCTGCCAACTGGACCGATGTCTAGCAAACGTGAACAGAGAACAGCACACTCCTGCTCCATTTCAGAACAGAGTCTTGTTCTCGTCTCAAGAGTGCAGCTCAAGTATTGATCATCCATCTGTGATTGTCCAGTCACCTCCCTGGCCTGTTCTCCTTCTATCCCAGTTTACCTTCTTGGAGTGTGATTCCTTTCCCCAACATTTTTGTGAAATATCTCATATTTTTAAACATAAATGTAGACCCCAAGTTAGGAAGAAAGCTATCCTGAATTGTTCTGTCTAGTTCTAAAAACCTCGCAGCCTGCTCAGAATCTGTGGTATTTGCATCAGGTCACACACAGTATTTCTCATGGGTAGATGGATCTTTTCGGTGAATTTTTCTTTTATTTTTACCTGAATATAAGTTAAAAGGAAAGTGGAGACATACTTTCTCCTATATTTTCTACTTCCACATGCCACATATTAATACTTTGATAAGGAAGATCTGCCATGGGCAAAGAAAGAGAGAACATGCGTCTTTGAAATACCTAATCTATTTCAGCTCTAAAATCATGTAACTCTCCACTTTTGCCTTCACCCAAGAGGCATTAAAAGCCAAAACCTTCCAAAACTCAATTGATTCCAGAGCTGAAGGGGCAGGACACTCCAGCATTTGTTAGTATCAGGTATGTAGACTTATATTACTCTGGTCCATAATTAATTATCCATAAACCTTTGGAAATAGTTCATCAGGACCCCAACATTTAAGTAACAAAGAAATGTGAACCTCCTTCCCCGATTCAATATAGCACTGGAAGAGAGTGAGGATAAGGGGGATGGATAAAAGTCTGATCATTTTACCTAACATTTCATATTAAGACATAAAAATTAGCATATAGGCTGCTGAAGATATCTTAAAAATCATATTATTAAAAAATCATAATATTTAAAAAAAGAAAAAGAATAAATGGGGGGAAAAGAGAGTTTTTTTTTTTTTCTAGCAGTATTACCTGAAGAAGCATCTTACTGAAAACAATTAGACATGAGGGTTGAAATATTTCATGTGTGTTCTGAGTTGTAAGGTGTTTACTGGTGAGGCAGTCAGAAATCCTTAGAAGCCAGAATGTCAGCAAATGCCAGAAACCTGTGAGGTAAGTACACGTTTAAGCCACTCTTCTCGGGAGAGCACACAAACCCTGGTGACTTTGTGCTAACAATTCGGTGGTCACACAAGACACAGAATATACTCACAAAGCCTAGTTCTAAAATACACCTAACTTGAGATTCTAAAGCCTGATATTAGAAAAATAATAAGAAAGAAAAATATTTAAAAAGAGAGTTGTTGAGAATATTCCACTCCAGGTGAGAGGCTTTTCAATCTTATAAATCTAGACCCTTCTACATCTAGGCCCACAAATGTTTACACATCCTTAGGGTAAGCATAAACTAGAAATAAATGTATTCCTCCGAAGGGAACAAAAAAGGATCTTGCCTATCTAAATATTGCAGTCAACTCATGGGAAAAAAAGAATCCCTTGAAAATCTATAGCTACAATCCAACCCTCATACAGATAGGGGATCTAGATTCATCCTATATGTGGCAAACAAAGAAACAAAAGACTTTAACTTGAGATTTCAGTGAAAATGGTCCTGGGATTGTAATGCTCCAGAAAGTGCCTGGCAGAAGCAAACACAATTGCCACAATTGCCACAGTAAGGTCAAGATTAAGTGACACGAGTATACACACATCACAAAACACACCAGGACATACAGTACCATAAGTCAGAACCAGCAGAAAAACAAACCAACCCGAAGAGACTTTAAATATCAATACAGAATGTTCAAGAGGGAGTTGAAAATATAAAAGGAGAACAAGAGACTTCTAAAATATTCTTTGTAGGTAGAAAAAGGAAAAAACCAGAACACTAAGAAGAGAAAAACAAAATCATTAAAATTTAAAGATGCATAAATGAACTCAACAGTAGATTTGACACAACATAAGAGAAAATTAGTGGAGTAGAAGATAAATATGAGGGAAAAATCTCCCTGGGATTCAGGAAAATGAAAAAAAATATAGGATTTTAAAAAAGAGAAAGTGTGATATAATCTAATTGTGGGTTCAGAAATTGATAATAGAAAGACAATGGGGAAGAGTAGAATATTACAAGTTAATGCTGAGAATTTTCCAGAATTGATCAGAGGTACAAATCCTTATATTCAGGAAGATCATTAAATCCCCAACCATGGTAAATTAAAAGGAGTGCAAAACTAGACATTATGTACAATTGTAATGGGGGGGTGGACAGAAAGGGGACAGGGAGGGAGAATTTTTAAAAGCAGGAGAAACCAAAGAAAATTAAAAACGCAATTCAACTGGCATCTAAATTTTTAATAGCCAGGTATGCAGAGTCAAAATAATTGTCAAATTAGAACGCACTGAAACTATCTTTCAAGAATGAAAGCAACATAAGGATAGTTTTAGGTAAACTAAAACTGTCAGAATTTGCCTCTAGTAGACCCTCACTAAAAGAAGTAGTTTGGGCAAAAGAAAAATGTTCCTAACATTCTAACATAAGGAATGGAGAGCAAAGAAATTGGTAAACCACCGGGTAATTCTAAAAGAATATTGAAAGTGTAAAACAATAACAATAATGTTTAATTTCTTAGATTAAAAAATAGTATTGAAGTTAGGAACAATATGAAAATAATTCAAGGATGCTTAGAGCCTATATTTTGTTAAAATAAGTATGCATATTGAACTGTAGGGGAATGCTAAAAAAAATAGAAACATAGTGCATAGCTTCCAAGCAGGGAAGGAAGAAAAGGAATATAAAAATCTCATTCATTGAAAAGAGTTCAAGAAAGGACAGAGACGAAAACAAATAGTTCACATGTAAACTCAATATTATAGAAACAAGTCTATATATGCCAGTCATTATAATAAATATAAATGGACTAACTCTCCATTTAAGAGATAAAAATTGGCAGGCTTTATTTAAAAAAAAAAAAGAAATTAATCTATTTGGTAGCAGATACACCTAAATCTCAGGTCACAGAAAAGTGGAAAGACTAGAGAAAGATCCAATTATTAAGACTTGAATAAATGGTAAAGAGTTTCTTCAGAAACTTACAGTAAGTAAGACAGTTTGGTAATGGTGCAGAGAGAGTCAAATAGGCATGTCCCCCAGGCTCTGCCAGTCAGTAGTGGCACTCATGCCACACTTGAGCTCCGGAACTAGTAACCAAAAAGACAGGAAAGGCAACGAAGTCAGGGATGGAAGTGTTTGCAGTAATGTCAAGGTGAAGAGCAGCAAATTTACTGCTTGGCTGCGGCAGCAGTAATGTCCTCATCAGACCTGTTCTGCAATATGATGTTGGATGTTTTTCCTGGAACATTACCTGGAGCTAGGAATTCCGTGAACTACCCTACATCCTTAAAAAAATGAACTCCCTCCTGCTGTGATTTTGCACTCAGAGTCAGCTTCTATTACCAGTAACTAAGAACCCTGACATAGAAAAGGTGCCATCTGGGTATTAAAGAGGGCACGTTCTGCGTGGAGCACTGGGTGTTATGCACAAACAATGACTCATGGAACACTACATCAAAAACTAATGATGTAATGTGATTAACATAACAATAAAACATTTAAAGAGAAAAAAGAAAAAAGAAAAGGTGCCATCTGTCACCGCACAAAGTTATTACAATATTATTGACTATATTCCCTGTGCTGTGCCTTACATCCTCATGACTTACTTTAGAACTGGAAGTTTGTGAGAAAAGCAAACATTCATGAACTACTGGTGGGAATGTAGATTGGCGCAACCATGGAAAATGAGATGGAGCTTCCTCTAAAGATTTTATAAAGTAGAAATACCATACAACTCAGCAATCCCACTTCAGCAATTTTTGTTATCTGAAGAAAATGAAAGAAGAGAAAATCTCACCTAGACGCTTACTTCAGGACTGTAAACTGGGACCTTGTCACTTTGATCTTTCCTGCAAAGTGGCAGCATGTTTTTGAATTCCCCCACTTTGCCATGATTTTATTTCCTCTATTTTCCAGCAAAATGTGAAAGATCAGGATCTATGCTCAGAACTATATCAAAGGTAGGGGTGCTTGGTGCTTGGGTGGCTCAATTAGTTAAGCGTCTGCCTTCGGCTCAGGTCATGATCTCGGGGTCTTCAGATTGAGTCCCGTGTTGGGCTCCCTGCTCAATGGGGAGCCTGCTTCTCCCTCTTTCTCTGCTGCTCCCCCTGCTTATGCTCTCTCGCTCTCTCTCTCTTAAATAAATAAAATCTTTTAAAAAAAGAAAGAACTATATCACAGGTAAAAATAAACAGAAGCAATCAATGCTTGTTTAATATAAGGCAGACTTCGGTTTTCAGAATTTCATGAAGATGGTGTGAAAAGAAACTTCAGGGCGCCTGGATGGCTCAGTCGGTTCAGTGTCCACCTCTTGGTTTCAGCTCAGGTCATGATCTCAGGGTCCTGAGATTGAGCCCCTTGTTGGGCTCTGTACTGAGCAAGCAGCCTGCTTAAGATTCTCTCCCTCTCCCTCTCCCTTTGCCCCTCACCCCGCTCATGTTCTTTGTCTCAAAAAAAAAAAAAAAAGAAACTTCAACTGAGTAGGGCTGGTAAGGGACATGGATCACCTTTGTATTTCAAAAGTGATATTTGACTTATTTGGAGATTTTTTTTTCCCTCCTCCGCCTGAATTTTTTTCTGAAATTGAGTCGTGTTTGCACCTCGACCCAGTATTAGTTTTCTTAAATTACATGAATACATGAATTACATGAATTACATGATTACATGAATAATTATTCTTGTAATTCTTTGTTTAATGCCTGCCTCCCTGGGAGCCTGTAAGCATCAGGAAAGCAGGGAAAATGCTTGTCTTTTTCTCTCTAATTGTCCAGATGCCCAGCATACAATAAGTGATCGACAAAAACATTGTAAGTTAAGTGAAAAATAGTGAATGAATGGAATATGATAAAAGCAAAATTTTTTAAAAATTTTTTACTATGCTATTGAAAACTTCTTCTTTCCTCAATTTTCCCTGTTTTCCATCAAATGACAAAACTGAAGAACTGTTAAGTACTTTGGAGTGTGGAAATTTGTAGTACTAGTCCTGAGCAGTATAAAAAAATATCTAAAAAAATTAGTAAAATAATAACTTTAGTCTGAATGGTTTTAAATATAATGCCATAAAAAAGCACTTGAAAAAATAACATATTTGGCATGACTGATTGGGAGTGAAGAATTACATATTATGTTTTCCCATCTCTAAACCAATCAAATGACTTTTGATTTACAGACAGTTTTAAGATTCTCATGCAAAATTCAACTATTTTCACAACAAAATTGTTAATTAAGTGGCCTCAAAATGTGGAGATTTTACATCTCAAATGGGCAAAAATTCTCAGGAATTTTTTCAGGAAGGCCATTAAATCTTCCATATTTGAATGGTAGATTAATCTCCAGAGCTTTCTTCTATTTGCCTATCTAGCAGTATCTGCTCTAACAAACTTGCCTTTCCTTAGGAATTACTCCTTTTCGGTCTTTAAATGACATTTCTACTTTCTCCCAGGACCTTCTTAATTAAACAATTCATCTGCCGGGACAGTTCCCATTTCTTCCTCTTCTAGACTAATAGCTATTTGGAACTTTTACTTAAAAACCTTTCTTGATATTTATGATAAAAGGGGAATAGTAAGTCAGATCTGCAGTGGGTTTCCATGACTGACATTGTAATGAGTGTATGTGATGGCTGGCATGATGAAGAGGAGATGGGTTAACCTTTGTTGAACATCTCTGTAGAGGGACTGCCTTCCATGTGGCTCCCCTAGATCCAGTCTCCTCATTCTGGGTTCCTTCTCCAAAGCTCCATTCTTTCATACTTCCAGCTCCTGCCTGAACGAACAACCCTGAGGGGTTGTTGCCTCTGTGGGGCCAGAGGCACCTGGAGCTTTCTCCATTCTTCTTGATCTATTTTTATGGCAAAAACCTGATGCATTCATTTGCTAGGGCTGCTATTAACAAGTACCATGGACTGGGTTGCTTAAATAATAGAAATGTATTGTCTCATAAATCTGGAAGCTAGAAGTCTGAGGTCAAGGTGTCAGCAAGGTCGATTCCTTCTGAAGTCTCTCTCCTTGGCTTGGAGGTGGCTGTCTTCTTCATGTAGTCTTTCCTCTGTGCTTGTCCATGTCCTAAACTCCTCTTCTTATAAGGACCCCAGTCATAATGGATTAAGGCCCACCCTAATGACCTCATTTAATCTTAATTACCTCTTTAAAGATCCTTTCTCCAAACACAGTCATATTCTGAGGTACTGGGGGGTTAGGACTTCAACATAGGAATTTGGGGGCAACATAACTCAGCCCATAACACTCTATCTGTATCTTGCTACTCTGGGCTGAGAGTCTATTTGTGAATTATAAAAAAAAAAATCAGAACATTTGTTGTTTCTTCTGTCTTTGCCTTCATCATAGAACAATCCTAATTTTTGTTGAGAAAATTAGCAATAAGATTATGCCTAAAGAAAAGCACATGGGTTACTATTTGAAGACAGTATTTCACTACTTCCTAAAATTAATGACCTCAATCACATAGGTGCTGATGGTGTCAGTTTATGCAAGAGGAAGCAGACCTACAGAAAGTTTAGGT
Organism: Zalophus californianus; assembly: GCF_009762305.2. Classification (NCBI taxonomy): domain Eukaryota; kingdom Metazoa; phylum Chordata; class Mammalia; order Carnivora; family Otariidae; genus Zalophus; species Zalophus californianus. Next base: position 40,194,194 of record NC_045604.1, read on the forward strand.
CAGTTGCACAAGGTTAGTGTGGCAGGATTGCGAGGGAGGAATGTCTGTCTCTAAAACCCATGCTCCAATTATAAAAGTGACTGTTATCAGTTTAACTTGGGCAAAAATGTTTCAGTATTTTTATATGCTCTTATAGTCTCATACTGCTCATAGTTAATGGAAGAACAATATCAAAAGAGTAAAAGGGTGGCTTTCTCTAAAATTGGCATATTAATAATTACTCCATGGTAGGGTCCTCTTACTGCCATAAGGTAGCCAGTGAAGAATTAACGAACCTCATGATTCTGCCTTGTGGTTCTAAGGCCTTCCATAGAGCACGATAGAACAGGGTAGGAGAGAATGCGTTTCCCCTACACTGATTGGAGCAGAACTCAGTCCACTCAGATCCCTAGGCTTTAGCCCATTCCTGGGAAAGAAGTACCAGCCACTTAATACCCAATATCCCTTGCCATGTTTCTCTACTCCTTACAAAACCATACCAGGAAGTGATAGAGGCATTAGGTATATAAGCTACTGGGGTAGAAAATAATTTAAATAAATGTAGAATTATTTTCCACATTCAGGAAATGTTTTCCTGTGCAGAAAGGAAAAGGAAAATGACCGATCTAATAATTTTGATGATGATAATCATAATGACAATGAAATGGTGGAAATTATTACCATGTGCTATATTTTGGGCTGTGCATATAATTCTATTAGTGAGTTAAAAAAATGATCTTGACAGACCCATTGAAATGGAATAAATCACAAAATTAATTAAATCTGTTTGTTGTTATTCCTGGCAGATTTTATTTTTAGATTTTATTGGTAAAAAATAAGTAAGTTTATTCATAACCAAGTAAGTTATTTATGGGAACTCCAAGTCACATAAATTACTTGTGTCTTTCTTTTGGAACAATGAAGAAAACGTCTGTTGCTACTTTATTATTACCTTGTTAATAATTAAATTTTAAACCAGGAGTTTGGAAAGAACACTTTAATGCAGTGATTTATTTGCTAGACCAAAGGCTACTGGGAGAGGAGTGTGAAATGAGGGTGAAATGGGAGAATGTGGGACTTAGCCCGGGGATTCTGAACCAAGAGCTGGAGGTTCTGGGACTAGTAAGGAGGGGTTGAAGGCTTGGGCTCACTTACATAACAATAGGAGAGGAGAGGGGGTGTACAAAAAGAATTATTGTGGAGGCACAAGATGTATTCACCATCTCCAGCATAGATGAATTAGAGATGGGTTTAAATTGCAGGTTTTAGTTTACTTTAAAGAATTTTTCTAACATGAAACTTGCAAATAACTCCAATAACAGTTAATAAAGGAAAATATTCATTTAGCCAATGTTTGTTGGGTATCTCCTTTGTGTCAGCCCAATGCATGCATCGACAGATAAGAGAGAGTCATTGGCCTTATTTTATCTTATAGTTTTGCAAAAGCTGCATAATCTTCCTGGATATCCTAATGAATAGGATAGAGGTCTTCAATTTGATTGTTACTCTGGAATTCCTACCTTTGAATTAAATCAAGAAGGAAATTTGCCCTGTTCTCTGAGGTTTGCTGCTATTTTTGAGGTGTAGAAGTGGAGAACCATTTTCTCCAACCCCACCAGGGACTGCGGACAATAGTGCCATTCACGCTGCCCCAAGTTACAGGAAGCTTTTAAAAAGAGCTCACTTGGGACACAAAACATCAGAGTTATACCTTGCTTTTTGGTGAGGTCGAGCAGCCATTTCTTATGCACCAGAGTGCCAGTGAGCTGAAGAAAAAAAGCAGAAGACTGACAAAGGGAAGAATAGAGGAAACCCTTACTTGTGGTGGGATTCTCGTCCCAGTACTTGTTTAATGCCTTGGATCCTAGCTTGTCTCTTTCTTTCATCCTCCCTCCCTAGAACCACAGTTCCCATGACTGGTCATCATTTCCTCCCACGAGGTAGGTCCCTCTGATGCTACTGCCTGGCAGCTGTGGGTTTGCTGTCTGCTGGCACAGTCCCTGACTTCCTCCTCCGTCTTACGGAGGTGAAGTTGCTGCCTGTGTTTCTGCCCTTGTTTGGTAAAGAAGGATTTAGGGAATAATCCTTAACTCATCGGAGCCCTTCCCCTTTTCTACTCAGTTTGTAAAGATGCTGATTCTGGCTCAATGGGATTGTGGAAAGCTTAACTGTGATTAATGATTACTGTGTGGGCAAACCATAAAGTTAGAAGCTATTTGTATTGGTTGAATAATAAATTCACTACGTTTACCTTTTAGAACTGTGTAAGATCATGGGAAGCAAGAATGCTAGTTGAAATGTCAAGCAGAAATTGGGAGATGACAAAGTATCTGTAATAGCAAGAACCACCTGTCAAGGCAGGTAAACTGAGTAGGTGGGTAGAATTGGCCACATGGGTTGATGAAGATCATCTGATGCTCACTCTGGACACAGGGTCTGAACGCTGGACCCACAGGCCAACTTGTGTGTCTTAGAAGAATGAGTAAATATAGAGAGTAAATATTTGCAAAAATCTTTTTAGGATGGAGCAGACCCATGGTCTGCTCCCTCTCAGAGTTCTGTGAGGAGCCAGTGTTCCATTCTCTGTCTGCTTGAGCCCAGGAACTCTGCTCTCCTGGGACCTGTCCCGCCACCCTTGGGGGTCTCTAGCCTTTCACATTTCTGAAGTCTAAGCTTTATTTTGTGCTCTGGTTAATTAGAGGTGGAAAAAAGAAGGCAAAGGCTTCAGCTTTTCCCTCTCTGCTCCTCTAAATAGCCTTGGGGCCAAACTCTCCCTTTTGGAAGAGGGAGAAAAGAACTTTAGAGTTTTGAAATGCAAATCCAACTCACTTTGCTTGCTGCAATACTGCCTTAATACTTGAGTTTCCTGTCCCAACACTACCTCATGGTCTTCCTATGGCAATTTCCCTGCTTGTACATTGGACTCTAATGTATCAGACTAGTTATTATATTTTACTCATTGATTCATTCAATTTAAAAACAAAAATATTTTTAAGCAACTATATTAGATGAATAAAAAAGTAAATATTGTTCCTGATTTTAAAGAAGGAAACTGTTACAGATGAACCAGTAAGTGACATAAAGTGGAGGATACAGAGGTCATTTTTTTAAAAGAAAGTATGTATAGGATAAAATAGAGGCAAAAGGAAGAAGGGTCAGGAACCATAGTTAAAATGACCTTCAGGTGAGTTTTGAAAGTCCCCCAAGTCAACCTCAGTGTCCACTGAGTCCTGGCTCTAACACTGGGGCCAGGCCAGGCCAGACTTGCTTCCCATAACAAAGTCTCCTGTCTTCTGGGATTAATTGTTCTTGTCCACAAACTAACAAAGAAACATCATTCTAAAGTATTTGGTTATCTTCAGTTTGAGGCTTTAATTAATCAGGTTTTTGCCAATTTATCATAATCCGAAGCAAGTGCCAGAAAAACACCATAGTAGAATGGAGAGGCACATTCCTTTTCTCAGAATTCACAGAAGATTGAAAGGTACAAAGAGGCAGCTTAGAACTGGGTTTTGTTTAATTAGGCTTCATCAGTTTGAGAAGAAGATGCCTCACTGCTATTAAACGCAACAACAAAAGTCTCACCTGCTACTGGCGTTTTTAAGAAACTGTCATTCAGCATGTTTGGGGGAATTGACACTGGGTTTCATTTTCTGCACATCAGCACCTGTGCCTCCAAGGGTTTTCTGGTGATTAGACAGTCACAGTGGCTTTGCTGAAATAGTTTTTCAATCAGGTATTGACTACCAACCTTACCAATACTATATCCTGTAATAGTCTAACTATTGGTTATAGGAAAGAAAATCATCATACCCTGAGATTGGGAAGTAGGTCGTATTTTCAAACATCTGACGCATTTGGCCTCAACATTTTCCCTGAGTTTGGCAAAGCTTTTAGAAAAACAAAACCAAGGTTGTCATAAATAGACAGATGGCTGTCAGTGGCCCAATAATAAGAAGTTTTAGGTCAAGAGCAAGCTCATCTTGAAAATTTTTCTCAGTGTTCCTCAACAGCTAAGTTTCCCAAAGAGAGAGCTTGTTGGACAATTTTAAGAGTGGATTGGTAGAGAAGTTTTATTACTATTTTTCAAATGCTCGCCTCTCATTGTACCCTCATGTGAACTATGTGGTATAGGTTGTATTATCTCTCTTTAATGAATGATGAATTCAAGAGCAAATGAAATCGGTGGCTTGTCCCGTCTCAGACAGGTGGCATGGGGCAGACCTAAGATTGGAATACATCAAATCCACATGCTTTCCATGATACCACTCCAAACTTGTTCAATGGATATTGTAGGCTCCTTGAAAACAAATTATTGTTTTTAGCATTCTTCTTCCTCATTCTGCCAAATATCACTCTGGGAGTGGATGGTTTGATTACCTCAATTTATGGCACTATTCTCTAGACATGTGTAGGCAACACTACCAAACAAAAGCCAAAAATACAAAACTATAAAATCCCACTGAATAACATTTAATGGCTTTAGAATAAAGTATTCTCGATGACTGTGAAGGATTGGATTTTACCCTACTTGCAGGTTATGAAGTTAGCCCCCCACAGTTCCATAGGGGCTGGTGGAAGACACGGATTCCTCAAAGTAATAGCAGTAACCAGAGCATCAGTATTTTTCATGGCATTTCTCCAGACCTCAATTCGTACTGATTCCAATACGTGATTCCAAGAGGGCCAGGTAACACCTGCGTATGCCCTGGGTCACATTACAGGAGGGAACCTTGAGCATAGAAAACCTAAACCTTCCATAGTGGATAGTAAGCATGCCCGCCATTGACTCTAGAGGGAGACACTATTTCTATTTTCCCAAACTATTTATGATACAAACATCCTTGAAAAGGTATCCATAATGAAGGACAGGTAAGCAGCTTGCAAAATGGTAAACAAAGTCCACAGAGAATTGTCTCCCAATATATATTCTCCTCCTTTTATGTTAAGAGGGTTCTGCACTCCAGTCCAATGTATGGGAAGGGAGGTTTTCCCCACAACATCCAACAAGGAAGTCACCGACACCAGCCAAGTGTCCTCCAATTCAACTCAGTTCTCACACCATTTACCCGGAGGTGGCATCAGATTCCACAGGGGAAGGGCTAGTCCCACAAGTCTGTCCCTGCTTCAGATGCCAGTTGCAAGCCCAGGTTGTAACCCATGCTTCTGACTGGCTGGCTATAAACCAGAGGTTCCTATAGTTCCCTCCTTGGATTAGATTAATTTGCTAGCATGGCTCACAGAACTCAGGAAACCCATTTAATCACTAAATTACCAGTTGATTACAAAGGATATTAAAGGATACAAATCAACAGCCAAATGGAAGAGATGCATAAGGCAATGTACATGGGAAGGGCACAGAGTTGCCATGACCTCTCCAGCTGCTGGCAGCACCTCCACATGTTCACCAACTCAGAAGCTCTCTGCACCCCCTCCTTTGGGATTTTTATGGAGGCTTCATGACATAGGCATGATTGATTAAATAAATTACTGGCACTGGTGATTGATTCAACCTCCAGCTCCTTCCCACCCCCTCCCCAGATGTAGAGTAGGATTGAAAGTTCCAATCCTCTAAAGACAAAATCAGAGAGGGAGACAGACCATAAGAGACACTTATTCATAGGAAACAAAGTGAGGATTGCAGGAGGGGAGGGAGGTGGGGGGATGAGGTAACTGGGTGATGGACATTAAGGAGGGCACGTGATGTAATTGAGCACTGGGTGTTATATAAGACTGATGAATCACTGACCTCTACCTCTGAAACCAATAATACATTATATGTTAAGTAATTGAATTTAAATAAAAAAATAAAAAAATAAAATTTTTAAAAAAGAAAGTTCTAATCCTCTAATCACATGGTTGGTTCTCCTGACAACCAGCCCCCCACCTTAGGTACTTTCCAAAGGTCACCTCATTAACATGACAAAACATACCTTTGTTGCTATCATCACTTAGGAAATTCCAAGAGTTTTTGGAGCTCTGTGCCAGAAAAAAGACAAAGACCGAATATATATTTCTCATTATAAATCACAGTATCACATATGTTTATATGATCAAGCCCCTCCTTACCTCTGCAACCACAAGTAGAGATCCTTCCAACCTCACTTGCTATGCTCGCAGCACTCCAGTCCTTTCTCAGCTCCTGTGTCTGCCATGCTCCTTTTTTTCAGAGTCCTGCTACATGAGTTCCTCTGCCCAGAAATAACCAATGCCCACTAGCAACTCCTTATTCTTCAGGTCTCAATTTAAATTTTCCTTCTTCAAGGAGATCTCTGACATCCCACCAATTCCCACAATGCCTTGACTGGTCTGAAATTCTATCTTATGTATAGGCTAACATGTTATCTGGCCTCAGTTTCGCAGAAGCTGGCAGAAGACATGAGTCTCCTGGATCAGAAACAAAGGTCTGTATCACCACAGCCCAGCAGGGAGCAGACCTATACATGTCCCTAAAGTCTCCCGGGTTTGATGTAGAACAGTGCAAGTCAATGCTGCACACATGGTGGGGGTTTGCCTCACAGCTGAGGAGCCCATAGCTGAAGAAACTTCAGGTTTCTAAAGGGCACTGCCAGCAAACCTGCCCATCCTCCACCATGGAGAGAGACATTATCTTTAATATATTAAAGGAAACAAATCTTCCGTACACCCCAGAGGGCACTGTCTCTATCTTCTGTGGCTGCTTATTATGCAAACATCCTTGAAGAGAAAATATGAAGCCAAAGCTGAGATAAGACATACATAAACATGAGAGACCCATGGAGACTGGTCTCCCAACACCTCCTCACTACTTCATTTAGATTATGGTAAGTTTCCTTTCTTATAAACTCTTATAAAACTCTGTTTTTTCTCAATAACACTTTTTCCAATTACATTTTACCAAGTATTCATGTAGTTATTTGTTTAATTTATGTCTTTCTCACTAGATTCTAAGTTCCACATGGGTAGAGACTTTATTTCTTTTGTATCCTAAACACCTAACTCTTAGCAAAGCCTAGAATGAGGAATGAAGATGGTTGGGGCCTCCCTAATGGATTGGAACCTCCTACAAGAAGCCTTCCCAGATTCCCTGGGTATTGCTTTAGTGTCCTGTGAACTCTGTCATAGCCTGTGTGTGGCCCTACCATAGCACTCCATGCACAATTGAGATGATATATTTATTTCTCTAACTCATTTACTAGACTTTGAACTTCTCCCCAGCAGAGTCATCTTCTCTCCCTCAGTGGTGAGAACAATGTCTTGCATAGAGTAAGAGCTTAATGAATATGTACTTTTATGTGTACAGATCTAAGGCTCCACAGTCCAACAGTCTTATACATACATTAAACCGTTTTTTTCTGTTCATTTTCTAATGTCCTGTAAGAAAATAGATAAGTAAGTTACAAATATAAAATTGCACCATTTGGATTCAAGGTATGATCCATACTTGACCCAAAGAGGAAAAAAGTAGGTAGCTTATTTGAACTGCAGCATTTATTTTGTTTGGGATTATCAAAACTTAATTGAACACAATTGCCAACTTAAGATGTTTTACTTATATGTCTGACATTTTTAGCTAAAAATGATCACTGTGAGGAGCGCCTGTGTGGCTCAGTCAGTTAAGCATCCGAATCTCGATTTTGGCTCAGGTCATGATCTCAGGGTCATGAGATGGAACCTAACATCAGGCTCTGTGCCCAGTATGGAGTCTGCTTGAGATTCTTACTCGGCATCTCCCTCTGTCTCTCCCCATCCTCTGTCTCTAAAAAAATAAAAATTAAAAAAAATTTTTTAAATGATCCCTGTGCTGTTTATAACATTGAATTCAAACTATTCTTAGTTTATTAAAATAAGATGAGAGCATAGCTTAATTGAAAGTGCATGGTCTTTCATGCTGTCTGCAAGAGACTCATTTTAGACCCAAAGACACCCCCAGATTGAAAGTGAGGGGGTGGAAAACAATTTACCATGCTAATGGACACCAAAAGAAAGCTGGGGTGGCAATCCTTATATCAGACAAATTAGATTTTAAACCTAAGACTATAATAAGAGATGAGGAAGGACAATATATCATACTTACGGGTCTATCCAACAAGAAGATCTAACAATTGTAAATATCTATGCCCCTAACATGGGAGCAGCCAATTATATAAGGCAATTAATAACAAAAGCAAAGAATCACATCAACAACAATACAATAACAGTAGGGGACTTTAACACGCCCCCCTCACTGAAATGGACAGATCAACTAAGCAAAAGATCAACAAGGAAATAAAGACTTTAAATGACACACTGGACCAAATGGACTTCACCGATATATTCAGAACATTCCATCCCAAAGCAATAGAATACACATTCTTCTCTAGTGCTCATGGAACGTTCTCCAGAATAGGTCACATCCTAGGTCACAAATCAGGTCTCAACTGGTAACAAAAGATTGGGATCATTCCCCGCATATTTTTGGACCACAGTGCTTTGAAACTAGAACTCAATCACAAGAGGAAAGTCGGAAAGAACTCAAATACATGGAGGCTAAAGAGCATCCTACTAAAGAATGAATGGGTCAACCAGGAAATTAAAGAAGAATTTTAAAAATTCAAGGAAACAAGTGAAAATGAAAACACAACTGTTCAAAATCTTTGGGATACAGCAAAGGCAGTCCTAACAGGAAAGTATATAGCAATACAAGACTTTCTCAAGAAACAAGAAAGGTCTCAAATACACAACCTAACCCTACACCTAAAGGAGCTGGAGAAAAAACAGCATATAAAGCCTAACCCCAGCAGGAGAAGAGAAATAATAAAGATCAGAGCAGAAATCAATGAAATAGAAACCAAAAGAACAATAGAACAGATCAACGATACTAGGAGCTGGTTCTTTGAAAGAATTAACAAGATTGATAAACCCCTGGCCAGACTTATCAAAAAGAAAAGAGAAAGGACCCAAATAAATAAAATCATGAATGAAAGAGGAGAGATCACAACCAACACCAAAGAAATACAAACAATTATAAGATCATATTATGAGCAACTCTATGCCAGCAAATTAGATAACCTGGAAAAAATGGATGCATTCCTGGAGATGTATCAACTACCAAAACTGAACCAGGAAGAAATAGAAAACCTGAACAGACCTATAACCACTAAAGAAATTGAAGCAGTCATCAAAAATCTCCCAACAAACCAAAGCCCAGGGCCAGATAGCTTCCCAGGGGAATTCTACCAAACGTTTCAAGAAGAATTAATACGTATTCTTCTGAAACTGTTCCAAAAAATAGAAATGGAAGGAAAACTTCCAAACTCGTTTTATGAGGCCACCATTACCTTGATCCCCAAACCAGGCAAAGACCCCATCAAAAAGGAGAATTACAGACCAATATCTTGATGAACATGGATGCAAAAATTCTCACCAAAATACTAGCCAATAGGCTCCAACAGTACATTAAAAGGATTGTTCACCACGACCAAGTGGGATTTATCCCTGGGCTGCAAGGTTGGTTCAACATCTGCAAATCAATCAATGTGATACAATATATTAACAAAAGAAAGAACAAGAATCATATGATCCTCTCAATAGATGCAGAAAAAGCATTTGACAAAGTATAGCATCCTTTCTTGATCAAAACTCTTCACAGTATAGGGATAGAGGGTACATACCTCAATATCATAAAAGCCATCTATGAAAAACCTACAGCAAATATCATCCTCAATGGGAAAAAGCCGAGAGCTTTCCCCCTAAGATCAGGAACGTGGCAGGGATGTCCACTATCACCACTGCTATTCAACATAGTATTAGAAGTCCTAGCCACAGCAATCAGGCAACAAAAAGAAATCAAAGACGTCCGAATTGGAAAAAAGAAGTCAAACTCTCACTTTTTGCAGATGATATGATACTGTATGTGGAAAACCCAAAAGACTCCACCCCAAAACTGCTAGAACTCATACAGGAATTCAGTCAAGTGGCAGAATATAAAAATCAATGCACAGAAATCAGTGGCATTCCTATACACCAACAACAAGACAGAAGAAAGAGAAATTAAGGAGTCGATCCCATTTACAATTGCACCCAAAACCATAGGATAACTAGGAATAAATCTCACCAAAACAGCAAAGAATCTGTACTCAGAAAACTATAAAACACTCATGAAAGAAATTGAGGAAGACACAAAGAAATGGAAAAATGCTCCATGTTCATGGATTAGAAGAACAAATATGGTGAAGATGTCAATGCTACCTAGAGCAATCTACACATTTAAAGCAATTCCTATCAAAATACCATCCACTTTTTTCAAAGAAATGGAACAAATAATTCTAAAATTTGTATGGAACCAGAAAAGACCCCGAATAGCCAGAGGAATGTTGAAAAAGAAAAGCAAAGCTGGCGACATCACAATTCAGACTTCAAGCTCTATTACAAAGTTGTCATCATCAAGACAGTATGGTACTGGCACAAAAACAGACACATAGATCAATGGAACCGAATAGAGTGCCCAGAAATGGACCCTCAACTCTATGGTCAACTTATCTTTGACAAAGCAGGAAAGAATGTCCAATGGCAAAAAGACAGTCTCTTCAACAAATGGTGTTGGGAAAATTGGACAGCCACATGCAGAAGAATGAAACTGGACCATTCCCTTACACCACACACAAAAATAGACTCCAAATGGTTGAAAGACCTAAACGTGAGACAGGAGTCCATCAAAATCCTTGAGGAGAATATAGGCAGCAACCTCTTTGACCTCAACCGCAGCAACTTCTTCCTAGGAACATCGCCAAAGGCAAGGGAAGCAAGGGCAAAAATGAACTATTGGGACTTCATCAAGATAAAAAGCTTTTGCACAGCAAAAGAAACAGTCAACAAAACCAAAAGACAACTGACAGAATGGGAGAGGATATTTGCCAATGACATCAGATAAAAGGCTAGTATCCAAAATCTATAAGGAACTTATTAAACTCAACACCCAAAGAACAAATAATCTAATCAAGAAATGGGCAGAAGACATGAGCAGACATTTTTCCAAAGAAGACATCCAAATGGCCAACAGACACATGAAAAAGTGCTCAACATCGCTCGGCATCAGGGAAATCCAAATCAAAACCTCAATGAGATACTACCTCACACCAGTCAGAATGGCTAAAATTAACAAGTCAGGAAACGACAGATGTTGGCGGGGATGCGGAGAAAGGGGAACCCTCCTACACTGTTGGTGAGAATGCAAGCTGGTGCAGGCACTCTGGAAAACAGTATGGAGGTTCCTCAAAAAGTTGAAAATAGAGCTACCATACGACCCAGGAATTGCACTACTTGGTATTTACCCCAAAGATACAAATGTAGTGATCCGAAGGGGTACATGCACCCCAATGTTTATATCAGCAATGCCCACAATAGCCAAACTATGGAAAGAGCCAAGATGTCCATCAATAGATGAATGGATAAAGAGGTGGTATATATATACAATGGAATATTATGCAGCCATCAAAAGGATTGAAATCTTGCCATTTGCAATGATGTGGTTGGAGGGGGAGGGTATTATGCTAAGCGAATTAAGTCAATCAGAGAAAGACATGTATCATATGATCTCACTGATATGAAGAATTCTTAATCTCAGGAAACAAACTGAGGGCTGCTGGAGTGGTGCGGGGTTGGAGGGATGTGGTAGCTGGGTGATAGACACTGGGGTATGTGCTATGGTGAGCGCTGTGAATTGTGTAAGACTGTTGAATCACACACCTGTACCTCTGAAACAAATAATACATTATATGTCAAAAAAGAGACGAAGATAGTAGGAAGGGAAAAATGAAGGGGGGGATTTGGAGGGGGAGACGAACCTGAGAGACCATGGACTCTGAGAAACAAACTGAGGGTTCTAGAGGGGAGGAGGTGGGGGGATGGGTTAGCTTGGTGATGGGTGTTAAAGAGGACCCATATTGAATGCAGCACTGGGTGTTATACTCCAACAATGAATCATGGAACTCTACATCAAAAACTAATGATGTAATGTATGGTGATTAACATAACATAATAAAATAAAAAAAAAAAGAAAGAAAGTGCATGGGCTTTCAAATACAAAAACCAGGTATCTAATCCTAATTTAGTCTTTATGAAATCAGGGAAGTTGCCATCATTCTCTTGTTCTCTCAATTCAAAAATAGGAATTGTTACATCTATTTTATTGTGCCAACAAATTGGCATTATGTTTTTATTTGTTTTGTAAACATATCTGTGCCCCCTCCCTTTTAACATTCAAGAATTCTTTACCTTGTGAGTTTTGGCGAGTGGCAAAGACCTCTTTCGCCTAGAAATCTGGAGATGACCGCTCTACTCTGCCACAGGCACGTGGCAAAGCAACTGCCTGTCAGATTTACCCGCTCCAGTGTTTGGTTCTGGCTGGTGACATCATAGAGGCACTCACTCTCTGTCCCTTTCTGTCAACATGGGCAGTAGCCATGATTTCGAGGCTTAGTTCTTGGCACAGAAATGACAGCAATGTGCCCAGTGCTTGATGGTGGCAGCAAACTTTTCTTCATCACATCAGTTCTGCGGCTCAGTTTTGGGCATTGTTCCTGGAAGTTCAGCTCGAGTCTGCTTCCCTAGCACTCCCAGCCATTCTGGGAACTATCTGATATACCCTTAATCTCATTTTCTGCCTACTCGGTGAGAGTCTGCTTCTGTTGCTTGAAACTAAAAACCTCAAGTGGATGAAGTGCTCAGCAACCACTTGAGGCCTCAGCCTCATGATGATGGCCTCAGCCTATGTAGGGCCAGTGGGTTTGGCAAGTGAGAGTCAGGCTGATAAGCTCAGGTCAAGGCTAGGTTGAGAGGCTGCCAACAAACCCAGAGTTTGAGGCCTTACATGCTTGATGCTCTGAGCATTGCACACAATCATTTGGGTTCAGAAAGGTGAAAATGAGGTAATCATTGACGATTCAAGCAAACACATAGGCTCTTCTTTCCACTTTTGTTTCTGACTTTTGGTCTGACTTAATGCTCAGAATATTTATTTATTTATTTATTTATTTATTTATTTATTTATTTATTTATTTAAGAGAGAGAGAGTGCACAGCGGGCAGGGGCAGAGGGAGAGGGAGAGAGAGAATCTCAAGCAGACTCCATGCTCAGCGCAGAACCTGATATAGGGCTTGATCTCACAACCGTGAGATCATGACGTGAGCTGAAACCAAGAGTAGGAAGCTTAACAGACTGACCACCCAAGTGCCCCAATGCTCAGAATAAATTCTGTTTCATTCACTCACCAAGGGAGTGTAGGTTAAGGGGTTCAGTAAGTATGAAATGCTGTTCATCTAAAAAGCAAGGGGCAGGCACCTGGATGGCTCAGTTGGTTAAGTGTCTGCCTTCGGCTCAGGTCATGGTCCCAGGGTCCTGGGATCGAGCCCCGCATCGGGCTCCCTGATCCGCGGGAAGCCTGCTTCTCCCTCTCCCACTCCCCCTGCTTGTGTTCCCTCTCTCGCTGTGTCTCTCTCTGTCAAATAAATAAATAAAATCTTTAAAAAATAAAAATAAAAAGCAAGGGGCAATAAATAAATAAATAAATAAACAAACAAATAAATAAATAGCTAACAAGAGACAGCCAGTTTGGGGGACACACCAATTAATTGAAATGGAGGCATTTACAAAAGTCCTCACGTTTACAAAACTTTGGCCCCAAAGTAAGGCATCATTTCAACATGATGTATCTTTTGGTGGAAGTGTTTAGTTTCTCTCACTGTAAATACTAAAACCTTTTGTGCAGTTAGCCTTTAATTTTGCTTTTATTTTTTTTACTTTATTTTTTATATAGATTTTATTTATTTATTTGAGAGAGAGTGAGTGAGAGAGAGAGCACAAGCAAGGGCAGAGGGAGAGGGAGAAGCAGCCTCCTCCCTGCTGAGCAGGGAACCCGATGTGGGACCCGATCCCAGGACTCTGGGATCATGACTTGAGCCGAAGGCAGACGCTTAACTGACTGAGCCACTCAGGCACCCCTGATTTTGCTTTTAAAGACTTTCGAAATTCTCTAAAACTACAAAGAATAATAAGCTATTAAAAAAAAGTCCCATACAACCTGGGCTTAGAGGAAAAACAAGGGATAATGTATTCTTTAGAGCTGGGCTTAGAGTCATGAGGGTCTGATTTCTGCTCCCCAACTTGCCCACTCCCCAGCTGTGTGATAGACAGCTGGATGCTTAGACCCTCTTTGCCTCATTTTCCCCCTTTGTGAGAGTGAGTCATAAGTCGTGCTTCACAAGGCAGTTTTGAGGACAGAATACTCGAGATCATGTATATATTAAAGCCTCTGCCTGGAGACTGACACAGGAGGTTCTCAAAGAGGACGTCTTGATTTTGATTCTGAAATTATTCTGACATAACTGAAGATGATTTTATATGGTGAAAGGGAGAAATGCCAGGCTCTTCTATATTACAATTAATGTAGATTTTCAGGAAATTGCTCTTTTTATTATTGATATTTTCTCATAATCTTAGAAAATGAGCCAAAAATGATTGTTCCAAATCCTTATTACAGACGGGAATCGTTTTTGTTTTGTTTTGTTAATAAAAGGGGCGGGAGTGGGGTAAAGGGAGAGAAGATTCAGATGGTGATAAATTGGGGCTACAAGAGGCCTAAGTCTGTTGCTCTGGGGCGGAGGGAAAGCGGTGTGGGAAGCTTGGGGCAGCTTGGCAGGAGGAGCAGTCCTTTCTTCCTTTCTTTCTTTCTTTATTTGACAGAGAGAGAGACACAGTGAGAGAGGGAACACAAGCAGGGGGAGTGGGAGAGGGAGAAGCAGGCTTCCCACTGAGCAGGGAGCCGATGCGGGGCTCGATCCCAGGACCCCGGGATCATGACCTGACCCGAAGGCAGACGCTTAACGACTGAGCCACCCAGGCGCCCCAGGAGCAGTCCTTTCTTATGTCTGTGTCTTCTGCCCCTGAGTAAGGGCGCTACACAGGCAGCGTGAATCTGCCCTCCTTCGCCATCTTCTCTCCCACACATGCGCAGGAGGGATTCGCGAGCTTCTTAGAGACTGCAATTCCCGAGAGCCCAAATCTGCACGTGCGTAAGGAAAGAGTGCCCTTAAAGTGGAGCAGAGGCATGAAAGAGCTTTAAAAACCCTGCCTCCTTTGAGTGTGAAGGATTGAGAGATGTGAGTGTTACACAGAATGTCTCCAGAGAGGGGGGATTTGTTTATGCTTTGATGTGCGGCCAGAGCCCTTTGTAGAGCTTATCATTGTGTGATGTTGGCCTAAAGCCTTTGCTTGGTGGGGGCCTGTTCCCAGCTCCTCCCGCCCCCGCTGTCTCGGGAATTCTGAGACTACTTTGTGATAGCAGAGCTTCAATGCACCCCGAAGTCATTCCTTTTGCCTGCCATGCTTCTGCTCAGGCTTTTCAACTTTCCTGACAGTTTCTTGTCAGAACATTCTCTTGGGGAATGAGGTTCTTCATCTCCTGCCTGGAATTCTAAATGTAAGAAGCAAAAGTTGTTAAAGAACATCAAGGGAAGTCTTGATCCACAGACTCTGGTACCCACCTTCAGGGATGTTGTTAGTGCCTTGGGTGAAGTGTTCCAAAAGTGTGTCCACCATTTACTGTACCCCAACCTGACAAGCTTGTGGACTTGCTTGTGACAGAGGTGGCTTCTCTGGGAGTGTCTGAGCAACGTCAGGCAGCTTCCTGTTTTCAGGTCTCTACTGGTCTGGTTCAGATACTTCTAACCCTCTGGATGTTCAGTAATAGTCAACACAGCTCTGGAAGAGTTCCTTCAATGAGGAGAGACACTTCTTTTTTATGGCTACACCATTGAACCCATTTTGTCTGTCCCTCCTGGACAGCTCGTATTTGATTAATTTTGCTGAGCCTTGGTTTTCTCACCTCAAAAACGGGGAACAAGATTTTCAATGTTGCAGGATGGCCTTGGAAATAATGAGATAATGGTTGGAAACCACTTGACATGTCATAGGCCTTGAGTTTCCTTCTCTTCGTGTTCATAATGACTGCCACAATCTGTCATCCTTAGGGATGATCCCACCATCTGTTTTCTGCACGGGTCATGCTGCAAAAAATGCCACTAAATGATACATAGAAGAACGACACTCAGTACTGCCCAGTGAAAAGCTAATGAGACCTGTTAATTAACTAGATTTTTTTCAACCCTGTGCTTTTGCAGAACAAGATAAATGACAGAAATTAGGACATGATTGTCATACCAGGTGAAATGAAAAGGGAATTTTACAGCATATGCACTGAGTGATCTCAGTCACATGTACATTATTGTACTGGGGTCACTAGTGACATGTTTTGCATATTGACTCTGAACACACCTAGACCCTTAATTACCAAAGAAATATTACATTCATTATTAGCTCTCATGTTTGAGTGGTCTAGAAGATTCTGATGATCAGAGGATTCCAAATTCTTGAATTTCCAGTAATCAAAGTTTTCTTAAATAAAAATCCAATCGCAATACTAACCACTGCTTCATTTAGAACATGGACATCAGTTGCCAGAGATGGATCCCGACCCTTTGATAATTAAGTTCAAGACCACAATAGAAAACATCTAGAAGTTTCTAACCAGAGAGTAATTACTAATTACACCCAAGATCCCATTAGAAATTTTAGCCTCATTCTACCTCAAACTATATATCTTTCTGATTTAAATAAGAATTTTAAAGATTTTCTTGTAATTTGTAGTAATGTGGGAAAGAAAAAGGTAAATGATGACAAGACAAAATTATCTGCATAATCACTGGTGCATTGGTACATTATCATTACTGATTCAGAAGAGCCACCTTAGTGACGATTATAATCCAAGTTTTATATATTCTTAGATGGCAGGATTTCACTGAGGTATGTCTGTGGTGTTTTCCAATAGATTGGCAAATTCATTAATAAGTAGCCAAAGCTCTGCCTCAAGATTTAGCATATTTAGTAGAAATTAGACTTGTATATGAAGTCTCAGCAGAAAACATCCATTCCTAATACCCTGTGATGCTCTTATTGGGCTGGTTCTAGGAGATGATACTTAATTCTCCTTCCTGACACTTTTATCTGGTTGATCCTCACAAGGGTGATTCAATTACAGCTCATTCTTGGTTGTCCATAGGCATGCGCTATAATACTAACTTTAGTAAATAAAATCTACAGGTGGCATCAAACCATATTTTGGTTAGCTCAAACTTAGGAGATTTTCTTTGTGTTTTCACAGTATCTTGTGCTAGATCTAGGTATAGGGAAAGCAGGTTTAAATATGTGAAGACTAGAGCTGGTAACAAGAAATACTAATCTGTTGGTACAGGACTCAGAAACATAGTAGAAAACCAATGAAGAGTGCTTTTACTACCTTTCATGTCTCACCTCTATCATTTAACAGAGATAAGAATACCTATGTATCAGGCTAAGGGAAGAAGAAGAAGAAAATGACCAGAGCTGTAGGATTATTGAACAATCAGTGTGAAATAGTGGATTAACTAGGATATACAATTTGGTTCCCCAAGACAAATCATTTTTTTGAAGATTTTATTTATTTATTTATTCTAGAGAGAGAGGGTGCATGGGCGAGGGAGCAGTTGGGGATGGGGGGAGGGTCAGGGCAGGGGGAGAGGGACAAGCAGGCTCCATATTGAGCGTGAAACCCAATGACACAGGGTTCAATCTCATGAACTCGAGATCATGACCTGCGTGGAAATCAAGAGTGGGATGTTCAGCCAACTGAGCCACCCAGGCACCCTGTCCCAAGCCAAATCTTGCCAGAGAGATTCTATAGGCCTTTCACACAAAAATACTTCTGTTGCTAACCCTCAAATACTATAAAAGCTGTTTGGGCATAGGGTATCTTAGCAATTATTAGAGACCAAGAACATGACTGTGCACAAATGCTTGAACTAATGCAGCCTGAAAACAATCCTGTGACTTGTTTATTATACATTTGCATAAAGGCAGGGATCTGGAAGTTCTAGACTCATTGCTCTTGGTATTGCAATAAAATCTAGTGAATTAGTTTAATCAGATGTTTCAGGTTTCTAGCCCCTTTTGGCTCTTAAACACCCAGCTAGGGTCTTATTTCTGTGGGGTCTCATCCCAAATTAAGGCAGGCAATGAGTGACCAGAAATAAATTCTTAATAAAGAAGCCAAATCTGAAAAGTGCCATCTTGAAATGTAGCAAATTAAATCTGAGTTGAGCAAGAGAAAGCAAAAAAATGTCCATGTCAAGTTAACCGTAATTAGATAACCATAATTTCATGATTATGGAAGTAAAGTATCCCTTTCTGTAGGATATCTAACACTGGGAAGTTTTGAACATCGCACATAAATTGGAAAGAACTTGGACATGAGTAATAAAAATGGAGCTGGAAGAACTGATTTATGGGGGAAGATGAAAAGATTTTAACATGGATAGCTTCGCTAAGTGAAGAACAGATCCTTTGATTAATAACTATGCATTCTTGAAGTGCACAAGCACTAAGAAAAAAATCAGTAATTTTCTGGGTGTAGAAAACATGAATAATGGAATCAATTAAGTACAGGAAAATCAGCTGAATATAAAATGTAAAATATCTATTTCTGGATTTTTCAGATGTGCCTCTTGAGGTACTTTCAATGTTAAATATTTTCTAGTAAAATGGATAAGTTCTTAATATTTTCCATCTTTTTTTAAACAAAAGAAGCAAAATCTCCCAGGGGCTTGAAGGGATGCATTTTGTTCACAGAGGCAGAGTGGTTAGATTCCGGGGCCCATGACCTTCAGAATAAAATTTCTTAAATCAAATGTAGTTGGTCCTAAAGCCACAGAAGGGGTTCTACTTTTTCTCTGGGAAATATCTGTCAGGCCTCTGAGAGTTGCCAGGGCATTGGCACCCATTGGTGCAGGATGCCCTGAATGCACATTATCACCTCTTCAAAGGTATCCAGTTCCATTAAAATTTATTAATGAACTATTTCAGCATGGTTATGCTAGGGGTTTGGTTTCTGAGACATAAGCTACAAATTCACCTGCAGTGGTGAGGAATGAATCCAGGGATTCCAGAAAGGCTGGTGCAATGGTTTAACACACCTACCTGGGTCTCTGTCACCCCAACCGATCTTGAAATCCACTTACTAACCATTTAGTCTTGGGCAAGTGCCTAACCTTTCTAGGGCTTACTCAGTTTCCTCTTCTGTGAAATGCGGTAGCTCCAAAGGTTGTTGTGAGGATTATATCAAAGATTATATTTGTGGATTATATTCACAGTGCCTGATTCTTAGCAAATGTTCAGTAAGTCTTAGTAATTATTCTTGCTGTTACTAGCCCTGCCCTCTACCCTGATTATATCTTCCAACCATGACTACACCTCTCCTTCCGAAGCTGAGGGCCAGTGGTGGGCCATTCTAGGGGAAGCTGGGAGACAGAAGATATTGTCATCGTTCCATAAGAAAGCAAGGGATATTTCACATTGATATATGTGACGTTAAACCCTCCACAGTTTAAACTAAAATCTGAATAGTCTGGTTTGTCTAAATTATAATATTCTGAGAGAAATTCAGTTTTATTACATTTCATTATGAATAAAATCACTTTGCATATTTCTCTTCTTTCCCCCCCCAAGTCTTAGTTTACTAGTTTTATTTGTGTTCTTTCTGTTACTAATTTTTTAAATTCTAATTTCTATTCCAATGTGATGTAGTAGTTCCTGGTTATATTATAGCCACCCCAAATCCTTTGTGTAGGAAGTAAGGATATAAACAAATAAATGAAATATACATAGTTGATCTCCAAAGAAGACATACAAATGGCCAACAGATACATGAAAAAATACTCCACATCACTTGTCATCAGGGAAATACAAATCAAAACCAAAATGAGATACCACTCTACATCAGTTAGAATGGCAAAAATTAACAAGACAGGAAACAACAAATGTTGGCGAGGGTGTGGAGAAAGAGGAACCCACTCACGCTGTTGGTGGGAATGCAATCTGGTATAGCCACTCTGGAAAACAGTATGGAGGTTCCTCAAGAAGTCAAAAATAGAGCTACCCTATGACCCAGAAATTGCATTACTAGGTATTTACCCCAAAGACACAGATGTAGTGAAAAGAAGGGACACCTGCACCCCAATGCTCATGGCAGCAATCTTCACAATAGCCAAACTGTGAAAGGAGCCAAGATGCCCTTCAACAGATGAATGGATAAAGAAGGTACGGTTCATATATAATGGAATATGACTCAGCCATCAGAAAGGATGAATACCTACAATTTACATAGACATGGATGGAACTCGAGGGTATTATGCTAAGTGAAATAAGTCAATCAGAAAAAGGCAATTATCGTATGAGTTCACTCATATGTGGAATATAAGAAATAGTGCAGAGTATCATAGGGGAAGGGAGGCAAAACTGAATGGGAAGAAATCAGAGAGAGAGACAAACTGTGAGAGACTCTTGACTCTGGGAAACAAACTGAGGGTTGCAGAAGGGAGGGGGTGGGGGATGGGGTAACTGGGTGATGGGCATAAAGGAGGGCACATGATGTGATGAGCATTGGGTGTTATACACAACAAATGAATCAATGAACACTACATCAAAAAATTAATGATGTATTATATGTTGTCTAACTGAACATAATAAAAATAAATAAAATAACGGATAAAAAAGATAATCTAAAAAAAGAAATATACAGAGTTGAAATACTTATAAAACCAAATTATATGTATATAGTTCAGGAATATATGCTCATGGTGTTAAGGACTAAAAGAAATTTGTGTCAATGAAAAATAACAAATTAAGGATGTTGATACACCCTGGGGGAAAGGAAGGGGAATTTGAGGAGAATCCAAAGGGCTGTAGCTACCCTGGAAACATTTGGAATGGATATAGGGAGATAAGTGGAGTGTAGGCTCCTGTACGATGACATACTTTTCATTCTGAGTGATCCTGGAAAAGTTGGCATAAAGACTGACTACTAAGACAAATAAGATCAATCCAAAGGTGATGAGAACTCTAAAGCACAGTTGGCTTTTGCATGTGTTGCTCGTGACTTGGTTCTCTGTGCTTCAGCTTGTGCCTTCTGATAGTGCTAATGTTCCTTGCTGGTATGAATATTTTCTGTCCTTATTATTTTATTTTCTGGGAACTTGTTGTACATACAAGGGTTTTATTAACAGCTTTGTCATCTAAAGTTTTTAACACCAAATGCTTTACAGGCACCATCTCATCCAATTACTACTTACATTTCTTTATTCTCTTCTCTTAAAAATCCTTGTGATTCTATACTCAGAATCAGCAGAGTTGACTAAATTGAAAGACCATCGCTTCTAGGAAGGCTACTGCAGCAGTCATCTCAGAGACTGGGTTTTTAGGTACGAGGTGTGGCTGAACTGTCTTGCCTGGGTTAACTGTCATGAGGGCATAGTTCTGGGTTAAGAAGACCTAGAAAAGGCAC
Organism: Zalophus californianus; assembly: GCF_009762305.2. Lineage (NCBI taxonomy): Eukaryota > Metazoa > Chordata > Mammalia > Carnivora > Otariidae > Zalophus > Zalophus californianus. Next base: position 40,215,561 of record NC_045604.1, read on the forward strand.
AATTGGAAATTAGAGCCTAGACTTGGAAAACAAGGATCTTGGGTAAAGCAAATATAGAACAGGAAAAGAGATCAGGAACACAGGATGGGATCTCTTTGCTAGGCCCACTGGGATCCGTGGGCATGGGATTCAGTTTGGTAATGAATAAACATGAGAAACTGGAGTCCGATGGGGATGTCAGCATGAGTCACATGCTCACAGCCACACAGCTGGTCACTGGGAGAGCTGTCTTCAAATCTGGGTCTGCCTTACACTAGAGCTCCTGTCCTTTATTTCTATGTTATGAACTTGTGTACATAGTTTACGGTTACTTTTGCTCAAGTGAGCGAATGTGTAAATTCCTTCACTTGTCTATAAAAGCCTAATTTCTACCTCAGGCTCCTATTGTTTCTGATGCAAACATCATCATGTAGTCATTACCAGGGACACTCAGTCATGTTAAGTTGCTGTGTCATTTCAGGTTTGAGGTTATTCAATTACTGTTCCTGGAGTTAATGCTATGCTTAGAAGGCTATGCAAATGGTGGAGAGAGGTTTATTTCATGACTTGGGTTTGTCTTGGTGGCCTGCCATTGTCCATTCATTTGATGATCTGGCTTATCTCCACCATAATGGCATTTTAACAGCATTCTCAGCTGAACCCTACCGGATGGGCCACTTTGTAGTCTCTGCATTGTAGTCTCTTCTATAATTCCTCTATAACCTGTCAATACTGTCTTCTGGCCAACTGCTGCACCCACCCTGGGGGACCACAACAGCCTTTGGGTGCACCCCCACTGATTCCAGGGCCGAAGGAATCTCCTGGGTTGTCCCCAGCCCTCTCCCTTTATACTCTGTGATGGCCACACCACCTGGCACAGTCAGCTGCTTTCCAAGGACTTCACCTGAAAATAGAGGCTCAGGTCCTCCTAACTTGGAATCCAACAACTTAAATGGAGGGCTGAAGGAGTTTTTGGGTCCCCTTGGAGGCTGAGCTTGAAGAAAGGAGGGGTTAGGACACAGTCTCCCCACCTCTCTCATTAATGGTTAACTCCCATGGCTTGTCCCTATTCTGTCTCTATTATCTTTTCCTCCCCAGCCCACAGCATTCTCTATCTAGACTGATGTGGGGGTGAAGAATTGAATCAGGCTGACAACATCTACTTCCTAATCCTTCCGTCTTTTTCATGGATCTGAAATGTTAGAGCTCACTCGTTCAGCTGTTCCTTTTTAAACCCTTCCTTAGAGCAAAATGGCCTGTGGTCTCCCAGCCTCTCAGCGTGGGTCACTTCTGTAGGGGGCTAAGAGGGAGCAACGCACCAGTTCATGTTTGCATATCATTTTCCAACTTCAGAGAAATAATTCCACCTCATCAGAGGCATCTTTTTTAGGGGAGATCCCAAGCGTTCATAATAGTATTTTGTAAAAGTTGCTGATGTTGAAAATTTGCCTAAATAGCTAGGACTTCGTAAGTTCAGTAAAAGTTATTTAATTTTCTGCTCTGCTGTTACTTCAGGAACCTTGACATTTAAGACACATAAAAGGAATCATTATGTAAGTTATAAAATTAACAAGTACTGTGGCAGTTCACGAAATACCTGAGCCAAGTCTCTCTTAGTGCAGGTGTTGTTTCAAAGGTGAGAGAAATTTGGCATTGACAAAGGATGTCGATTGTGTGGGCTTGTGCTACTTACACTATCAATCACCCCTGTGTGCACAAGAAATAGCTCTGTTTCAATCATCTTTAAGGGATTGCCCGGATCTCTTTTGTTCATTCAAACTGGTTTTATCCTCAACTCTTCCTTCATCTCCATATCCAAGCAGAAACCAAATTGTATCTCGTGATAGTTGTCCTGGCTTCTTCATCCCCATTATTACTGCCTTAGTTCAGACCCTTATCTCTTGTTCAGAATATTATTACAGCCTCTAGTCTCTTCCTGCCTCACCCTGTACATACTCTGCTTACACACAAGTACTCTTTATGAAATACAAACCTGATCTTGACTCTCTCCTTTGAAAGCTGTGATGCCTATCTACTGCTTACAGAATAAAATACCAACCCTTGAGCAAGGGGTACAAGACACTTCACTGCCTGTGTGTACCCCATGTCAGCATGCACACATGCATCCATTCACTCATTCAATAGATTTTTATTGAATGCTTTATGGAAACAAATATAAATGGGCATAGTTTCTGTCCAGGTAAGAGTGTGAGTGTGAGCGAAGTGTAGGTAGAAAGGAGAAAAACAAGGAGAGAAACGTTTACATGGGAGTATGCAAAAGACACATTTCTTAGCTAAATCCTTCCAGGAAAATTGGGAAGGCTCATCTTCCACTATAGTTAATGTAGCTTTTCCAACACACCTTTAATTCAGCTGTTCCAGAAAACATAATCTTTCACCTCTGCTAGGTTATGATTTTCTTGATAAGCAGATTCTTCTTTCTCATCCTTGTATTTCTCAGGTTGTCTAACACAGTTACTTGGAACACTGTGGCACCCGGTAATCCATGGTCGAATCAAGACATTGTTCTGATTTTTGTCTGAAATAAGCTGAGGTTTGGAACTACATTTGCTACTGAGGGATGTTCATTTTGATAACAGTTATTTATGAAAAATAATGTATTTATTATTTCTCCTTGGTACACTCTTAAGAGTTTTGCCTCAGTATCTTTTTTAATTTTCCCAGCCATAGATGAAAGTAAAGAATTTACTCATTCACTCTCAAAACCTAGACTCTGTACTTAGCATTTTCAAGAGATGGGTTTTGGATATTCGTAGAAGGTAAAGGCTCCTGATTAAAACAACAAACAAGATAATGGAGGAAACACTGTGACAACAGCACTGAGTGAGTAGATGAGAAAGGAGTCAGACTGATCATGGAAAGATTCCTGGAGAAGGTGAGCTTCTAGCCTGATTTTGAAAGCAGGGACAGGTGAAGATGGATAGAAGCAAGGAAAAAGGACATTCCGAAGAAAGCAACCTTTATGCAAAGATGAGTACTATATGTGGGGCATGAGATGCGGACTGGTTAGACTATAGTGAGGAGAACATTTAGCATTTTTTTTTTTTATTGTGCTTGGTGTGCCTGCTTATTTATTTATTTTTTAAAGATTCTATCTTGGACTTATAAGGCACTTAACAATTTCTTGATTGCCCAGATTGATAGAAAATGGTTTAAAAAAAAAAAAAAGCAAGAAAACTGAGATCCAGGTAAAGTCTCCTAGAAAATATATTGAATTAATTTTAAATGCATAATAGTCCTTTTCTTTTGGAATCAGAGTTTCAGAATACAGTGGTACAGTGGACCATTATTACTACCCACCCAACTGCCTTCCCTACTTCTGGAATTATATTCTTTTCCCTTTTGGAAATGTCTCCAATCTCCACTTGTATCAAGTGCTCCTGATGGAAATTTTGCATTACAGTAATCTACCTCCTGGGCATAGAGGTGGGCGGGAGACCCAAGCTGAGCCAGTCCATTCCAGGCTCTCCCTTTGGGTGATGGGTGAAGCTGGGAGGTATAAAGTGAGGAGCAGTAAATGGTTCTGCTCTGACCCTCTTAACCAAAGCCAGTCTGAAGGAAGGATGTTGGAACTCAAGAAAGAAGTTAACTTGAGACATGAGAGAACATCCTGGTTATTCTGGCCCCACCCCAATTTTCTCTAAGGCCACCTGCAGCCTAGAGCTATTTGCAGCTGACTCCCTGACCCTCAAAATGTCCCCTTTTGTCATGCAAGTTTAAGTTATGTTTCTAGCATTTTCAGCAGAAGCTGAGCTCACAAATTTAGTGACTTAAGATCTACAGAATCATAAAAGAAATGTTATTGTGAGGAGGCTTTCCAGAGAGCAAACCAATTTTCATTTTCTATTATCATCAGTACTCTGATTCAAAAGAAGCCTGATTATTTTTAGGATAGTCTGGATTAGAACACCACTATCTCAACTTCTAGAAGAGGAGGGTCATTAAGAGTCATCTTCTCCCATCTGGGTCTGACTATCATGATGCCAGCTTTCTCAGTGTGGTGAAAAGGCATTAGAGCATAGAAAAGAGAATCTGTTTCCTGGCAACCCAGAGTCCAATAGGCTCTTGTTGCTTTAGGTGCATCTGACATTCTACTGGGGCACAAATGGGCCCCTGCTGTGGCCAGATTGTTTTCATGTTTTATCTGTTTTCTTTTGAAAAAGGTTGCGCTCTCTACTTTGTTTTGTGATGTCTGGGGGTACTGTGTTTATGTGGTTTTTGGCAAGTGTGCTTGACCCTGGATTCCTCAAAGTGTCGTTCTCTGAGGCAGCAGAATGTGCACTAAAGGCTCTTTTAAAAATACAAAAGGCTTTTTTTGCGGAGAAGGTGGTCCTTGATTGGTTAAGGTATAATTATTTGTCAGAATGAATATACTATTACTAGGACATTTTAGAGCAGGAGCAAAACTTAAAAAAAAAATTCAGCAATAATAATTACATGTAAGAAAACTAAGGTAGATGTTTTTTGATGATCTCTTTAAGATTTGTATCACCATTATCATCTTTGCATTAGATGTTTATTTAGCAGGATCTAATGGAGAACATCTTGTCAAGATTTGGAGACACCAAAATGAATATAATATGTTTTCCAACATCTATAGGATTGCAATCTTGTACAGAAGTCATGGCACATATTGGTATAACCAGAGTGTGTCTGGGCTACACAGAAGAAAAAAATAGTGAAAAAACAAATACCCAAGCCCGTAATACTTCTCTGGCTCATCTGCTATGTATAGTTTGGCCTACAGTTCCCTCCTCAAATTTCTCTCCATTGGTTCAGGAAGCTCTGAAGGGGTATCTCACTTGTACTAACCAACATAGATTTCTTGTCTACTAGGTTGAGTCTGAGAGTTCTTCATCACGCCTTACCAGGGCCAGTCTCTTGGCTACCCTGGGAGACTACCACGTTCTCTCTCCTGCTTTTGGTTCTTCAGGGATGTTGCTTGCCAACAGATTTGTAATGTGGTCCTCTCATTTGCTTTCCATGTGTAGGTCAGTTTAGCTTCCTAACCAGGCTTCTACGGTCTTCTTCCTTCTCACATCTCACGGATCTCTGCCTCCTGGGTGACTGCCCTGCTCAAGAGAAGACAATGTTTTCTGTGCCCACTTGATGCTCTGGTCTATTACCTGGGCTAAAGAGAAGCAGCACTTTGTGTGCTCTGGGCCTTATAGAGATCTTCATAAAGCAGCACTTTTATTTATTGACTTTATAAACTTTAAATCCTAAGGATTTCAGCTGAGTTCTGCTAGGATTGTTGGGTAGCATAGTGATTGAGGGGCCAGGGGACAACAGAAGCAGCATATATCAGGTGGCACTTAAAACCACCCCTCCTCTCTCACACTGACCTACTAGGCTTGGATTAATCTTTGTTGAGCACAGATTACTTTCACAAGATGCTTCTTTGGTTTTTAGGCATGTAGATCTTATCTTTCTCAAACTCAACATCCCGTTCCATATATATTTGTTTGATAAAAATATATTGAGTACCCATTCTGTCTCAGTTACTCTGCCAGGCCCTAGGGTTATGCTGGTTGATGAAACATCCTTCATTTCCATCATTATACATCTTAGCAGGATAGATTATAGCCACAAACTGTCTGAATATTCACTGGATAAACAGCTTATAACACCTACTGCCCCTACTGCCCAACAGATGAACAACAGAAGATTGCATTTGTGAAATGCCAAGGAAAGAAGCACCATAGGACTTCAGAGGAGCAATTGATTCTTGGAAAGGCTGGACTAAGCTTTGTGGAAGAGTTGGGAATTGAGTTGAGACTTGAAGGAATGGAAGGACTAGATGAATGAAATGATGAATGAAAATACAAAGGAATGACATTCCATGAGGAATGCATATGGTGGGTCCAAGAAGAGAAAGGCAGTATGGATTTGTACATATGCATGCCAGGAGGAATGCTCAGGACAGTATGGAGTCACACTGACCTTGATTAAAATCACAGTTTGATCACTTAGCATGCATGTGTGTGACCTTGGGTTAGTAAATTAAATTCTCTGAGCCTCAGTTTCCTAATCTGTAAAATGAGGATATCAAAACCTACTTCATGGGTTTTCCTATGGATTATAAGAATACAAAGTATATAAATGTAGATAAAGCACTAAGAATCATGTCTGGCAAATAGTAAGTGCTTAAAAACCGATAGGTCTTGCCAGTTTGGTTGGAGCAGATGATGCATGTACGGTGAAGGAAGTACTCATTTTGATATTTCAGTTTGGGAGTTTACCCATTGCTGTTGTGTGGAAGAAAATGCCTGAGGAACACTCTCTGCTTGGTTACTCACACGGGGAGAAAAAAAAATTCAGATGGAAAAATAAATGGGGAAATGGACTGGTTTCTTGTACTTCTTCCAACCTCTTATCAGATGTGTTGAGCACCTGACCGACTCAGCCCGATTCTGTCCACGCACAGGACACGTGTGCACCAACTGGGGACTGGGGAAGGACACTCCTTTTCTCCCTTTGTCCTTTCCTTGCCATGCAAAGCAGGGGAAGACTGGTATATGAGATGATCTGACCATATCAGTGTTATTATGTCCTAAGATTAAGTTGAGTTTTCTTATTTTAAAAAAGCTATTAATACACAGGGCTCAAACATTTTTCCTTCCCCTCATAAAACACCAGCTTCCAAACACTTAGCTTTATTTGCTCCAATTTTGTCTTGTCCTTTGTAGCACAGTAAACTTCACTGACTGATTCGACTGGCTCAGTCTCACTGTTGGCTTCTAATCGGTTTCCTTTACAATCAATTGAGACTCAAAATCAACTGAGTGTTGATAAACAGGGGCTTCAAAGTGAAGATGCCATTTTGCACTAAAAGGACAAAATAGATCAACATCTTTAATTTAGAGTCTGCATACACAAGTCCTTGTTGAAATCTCACCTGAGTTGCTGCTACAGTCACAATAAGGTAAAATTAGAAGAATCAGAAATAATACGTCTGGCTCTGGTTGGTTCTCAATGTCTCTTTCCTAAAAGAATGCAAACTTGTCTTAGAAAATCTGAGAGAAAAGCAGAGAATTATCAGTGGGAATGGGACATTTAAAAGTTGCAATAAAAACAACTAAAACAGGAAGAAAGTGAGAACATTTGGTAAATACAAAAGAATAAAAAAAAAAAAACAACAAGTAGGAAAAAGAATTATTTAGGATAGGGGTGCCTGGCTGGCTCAGTCGGTAGAGCATGCAACCCATGATCTTGGGGATTGTAAATTGGAGCCCCATGTTGGATGTAGAGATTACTTAAAAAAATAAAGTCTTTACTAAAAAAGAAAAAAAGACTCATTCAAGATAGGTTAACAGTTTGCAAATGTGACAAATCACGAAGAATTGTGGAAAGAATTGTACCCCCACATTGGGTGGGGATTCAAACAGTTGTCTCGATTGAATGGGAGGGAAGCAATGGAGCTTAGAGGCTTGATAATAGGAGGAAGAATCAAGCAGGATTATAATTCCATTCCAGGGGATTTCTTTTATTATGGATTAACAGCAGACAGAATAGCTCCCATCATGATTTAATTAAGCAGGGCATCCCTAAATTTGCATTCTTTGTCCTTTTGTTCCTCGTATGGCTTCTTAGCCTTTCTTCTGGTGGTGAACACCTGAGCATGATTGCAGTTACAGTGAATGAAGTGTCTCCATGGGGCGTGCCGGTAAGAACCATGGTGGGCACAAAGCATATTGTGTCTATCACTGAGTTTCCTGTGCCAGGCCCCAGACTGGGCACACATTAGGTGTTCCATGAATGCTGTGACATAAATAAATGAGTGCCCCTCTTGCTTGGCCAATTTACCCGTTTCTTTGAGTATTCTTTAAATTGATTGCTTATCCTTCCACTTCCTTGGAAGCCATGCTTTACCTCTGACATCCAAGAAACGTGAAAAAAAGAATAAAAGGAAAAAGAAAGGAACCACGAAGCCATAGGTCTTCGATTCCCAAAAGGGTTTCCCTGCTAACACAAAGTATTTCATGTGTATGATGAAAGAACCCAAATCATCTGGCTCCATCGTGACAGTAACTAATAGGCTGACAAGCTGTGCTTTGCCTGATAAATCACAGAGGGCTGGGTGTGTTTTTCATACCCTGCGTTTTGAGCTGCTACCTGACAGATGTCTGTCAGGCTGTGGCAAGAAGAACGAGCCTCAGGGAAGCCCCACGCTGCTGCTGGCACGCATGACTGGCTATGAAAATTAGCCTCCCTTCCCCTCCTAGGCCATCTCTTCCCTGGGCCTAGAACCGGAGGTATTTTCGTTATCCTACTTCTGGAAATTAGACTACAGAACTTGATTGTCCTGATTCTAGAGCATGGAGAGAGCCTAGTAAAAGGTAACAGATTTGAGAACGGCAGGGACACTTCTCGGGTGTGTGAAAGTAAGCGAGTATCAGGGAGTCCGTGCTTCCTGATCAATGAGAAGTGTGTGTCCTGTCTTCGTAGACTTGCCGTAAGGATGCAGATCATGTGCTTGGGGTTTATGAAATGGAACCTGCTAGAGACTGAAGGTTTGTGTCTCCCCAAATTCATATGTTGAAACTGAATCCCCAGGGTGGTAGGATTAAGAGACAGGGGCTTTGGGAAGTGAGTAGGTCATGAGGGTGAGGCGGCCATGAGTGAGATTAGTGCCCTGACAAAGGAGACCCTGGAGAACTCTCTCTCCCTTTCCACCCAGTGAGGACCCAGCGAAACAGTCTGTGCACCAGGAAGGAGGCCTTCACCAGGCACCAACAGATCTCCCAGCCTCAAAAACGGTGAGAAATAAATGTTAGTTGTTTAAGCCACCCAATCTAGGGTACTTTTGTTACAGAAGCCCAAATGGGTTAAGACGGAACCTAAACCTATGGAGCAGTGGTTCTTTCCTGGAACAATTTTGTGTTCCCCTGCCTCTGGGGGCATTTGGCAATGTCTAGAAACATTTTTGGTTATCCCAACTGGGGACAGGTGCTACTGGTCTCCAGTGGAAAAGACCAGGGGTGCTGCTTTCTGCAATTCATAGGACAGTCCCTGCACCACACCAGGAATTATTCTGCACAAATTCTCAGTGGTGCTGTGGTTGAGACACCCGGCTGGGGAGCACGAATGCTCTAGCTCAGTGCAGAAGCTGATGGGTTTAATTTCTAGAATGATCGCTGCCTCATTCTACTTAAATAAACTCCCACTCAGAAACCCATCAGCTGACCCTTGTTCTCTATTTAAAAACCATTTGGGCTTTACTCTATTAAAATTAGGTTAAACTAATATGTTCTGCAGCAAATATATTTTAGAGACACAAAGAACCACAGTACTCTTCAGGTCTGAAGGCTGTGCTATCCTCCCACGGTCTCACAAAGTCTTCTGGAATATTTCCCCGTGCTGCCGCTCATCCTTGGACATGCTCCATGCAGTGGTGTGCAAGGTGTCTGCTTGTCTGTGGGATCTGCTTTCTGGCTCCTGGCTTGCTCAGATTTCTGTGTCACTGTGTTGGCAGAGTTGGCCCATCACTCTCTGAATGATGTCCCTCTCCAGCCCCCAAATTCATATATTGAAGTCCTAACCCCCGGTAGGTCAGAATGTGACTGGAGTTGGAGGTGGGCCTTTAAAGAGATGATTGAGTTAACAAGAGGTCTTTCGAGTGAGCCCTCGTCCAATATGACCAGTGTCCTTATAAGAGGAGATGAGGACAGAGACAAGTACAGAGGGAAGACCCGCAGCATCAGCATCTCCGGGGAACTTGTTAGAAATGCACATTCTTGGCCCCAGTCCAGACTTGCCGAATCAGAAACTCCCGGGGTGGGACACAGCAATTGGTGTTTTTATCAAGCCCCACGAGGGGTTCTGATGCTCTCTCAAGTTTGAGATTCTGGTCACTGTGTCTGCAATTCTCTGAGAATTCTCTCTCTCTTTCTCTTTTTTTCCTTCTCAGCACAGTTACTTCTGCCTGCAAGAACTCTCTGGTAGCTGAATCCCTCCCTGGAGTGACATCCTCTCCTTTCCTGAAAACACCCCTCATACTGCTTTACTAAGGGGAAATCAACAGAAAGTTCACAGGTTCAGTGATGCAATGTTTGGTTCTCTAATCATCCTTCCATTAAAATGAGAGCATTGGCTATTTCTTCCCCTGAAAGTTATTTTTCCCCAGACCAGGGTTATAACATCTTTCTCCCCAGTTGCAGTGTTAAATGTCCTTTTGTGATATCATCAGGCTGTAAGTTCCAAATTTATGGACTCGAAGAGGAAAGTAGGGGGGGGGGAGGTGATCTTCTTAGTAGTTTTAGATAAACAGTAATGTTAATAACTAAAATTCATAAAGCACTTTTCTTTTTTTTTTTTTTTAATTGAATTCATGTTTAATAATTACAGGCACCGTGCCCCCCCCTTCCCCCTGCCCAGGCAGCAGCAGGGGTGGTGCAGGGGCTGGGGCATATGCCCCCAGCAGCGAGGACGGCAGTCCCATGAGTGATTTTCAGAAAATAAAAAAAAGACCCCAGGGGCAGGCGGTGGTGCCCCCCCACCAAGACACACCAAATTTCAAGACTTTATATATAATATATCTCTGTGCCCCAGGGGGGCATAAAGCACTTTCAATGTGCAATGCTCCTTTTACATGCTGACACATTAGTTTCCTCACCTGTGGAGTAGGGCTATTTATGCTTAGCTTATAGGTCTTTTTTTTTTTAAAGATGTATTTATTTATTTCAGAGAGAGAGAAAGAGCACAGAAGGGAGAACAGAGGGAGAGGGAGAGAGAAACCCAAGCGATTCCACACAGAATGTGGAGCCCGACATGAGGCTTGATCTCAGGATCTGGAGATCACGACCTGCACCCAAACCAAGCGTCGGAGGCTTAACCGACTGAGGCACCCAGGTGCCCCAGCATATAGTTCTTTTAAAACAAGCCCATGAACTTGGTTTCCTACTTCCCAGATGGGAAAATGAGATTCAGAGAAGTCAGATGGCACACGAGGTCAGTTGGCAAAGAGATAATATGGGCCTGGTTTTCTCTGATACCGTCGTTGAAAACTAAGAAAGATGCCATTTGTTCCCACAGTATGCTTTTTAGCACTGAACAGAAGTGGCCCAGCCATCCAGGACTCTTGTTGCTATGTGCTTGGGAAAAAATTATGCTTCTTTCCTCTTCTGGCTGTGGGTCCTTGGCCTCACTATAAATAACTAAAATGTATAGCCCAGGGGGCCCTGCTTTCAATTCTCTTCTGTAAATTTGCAGAGGAGAGAAGACAGAATTTGCACTCTGGCTAATTAGGGCTAGAGACGGTTGTTAAAAATGCACTGGGACAAAAGCAAACCATCAGTGGCACGGTACTGTCAGCAGGGGGAGGACTTGGGGGATATGTGGCTGAGGACACCCAGGAGATGAAGGTGACTCTTCTTGTGATCACTGAAGCCGGCACAAAGGAGCCTGAGGACCACTGGGGAAAGACGGGCACTGGCCACAAGCTGGACAGCTATTTCTGTATTTGACGCAGAAACTCTGGGTGACACCACAGATGATTGGCAAATAATTACCAGCAAAGCACCCAGATAGATTCATGTCAAAGACTTTGCAGGAAACTGGGAAATGCTGCTGAATCCCTGATGGAGTAGCAGAGTGAGAAAGAGTGCCTGTGCTTGCGGGCATGTATATGCGCGTGCTTCATGTTTACGACCGTGCGTGAGTGCGTGTGTATGGATGAGTGTGTGTGCACCTGTGTGTTTAATAGATTTGGGGGGCGCCTGGGGGGCTCAGTCAGTTAAGTGTCTGCCTTTGGCTCAGGTCATGATCCCAGGGGCCTGGGATCGAGTCCAGTGTCGGGCTCCCTGCTCAGCGGGGAGTCTGCTTCTCCCTCTCCCTCTGCCCCTCCCCCTGCTTTTGCTCACTCGCTCTCGCTCTCTGTCAAATAAATAAATAAATAAATAAATAAAATCTTTAAAAATATATATTTTTGTGTGTCCTCTACAATCCCCACAAATGATTAAGGGGAAGAACTTTGAATGATGTGCAAGTATGTTAGGGTGTCTTTGAGAAAATATAAATTTCTGGGGGCCATGGAAATTGAGATGGAATTTTCCTTGGTTCTCTTAAGGAGAAATGAGTGCCAGGATTTAGGGTATAATTAGAATTTGTTAAAGTGTATTCTTGGCAACCACCTACTTAATAGGTATTTTATGTCTTTTTCCCCCCCTCTTTTTCAAGGTGAGAGTCAATTATTTGCCATCCCTTAGCACGCTGGCATAGTCTTGCTCTGACTTCTGAAAACTGCCACCTGGCCCTGTTGTTTTTCGTTCTGAATGCGTAAGTTATTGTTGCCTTTTGCAGCATGATGATATAAGTAAAGCTCCAAATAACTCACAATAATAATACAAGAGTTAGGGGCGCCCTGGTGGCTCAGTTGGTTAAGCGTCTGCCTTCGGCCCAAGTCATGATCCCAGGGTCAGGTCATGATCCCAGGGTCCCGGGATCAAGCACCGCATCATGCTCCCTGCTCAGAGCCTGATTCTCCCTCTGCCCCTCCCCTCGCTCGTGCTCTCTCTCATAAATAAATGAATGATCTTTTAAAAAATAATACAAGAGTTAACATTTATTGTTTACCATACACTGGACATTGTTCTAAAATTTTATAGGTAATATAGAATTTAACTCCTACAATTTGGAGGCAGACTGATTGAACACCTATACTTATTTTCCTTCTTTTCTGAGAGCTTATTGTAATGAGAGCAGAGAATCAGTTTTTTTTAAAGGTATAAATCAGAGACTGAAAACTGGCAAACCAAGGGCTGGATCTTGCCAGTGGATGTATTTTGATTGGCCTTTAGAATATCTTGAAAAATATTATTTCCTGACATTTGAAAACTAATGATTTCTCATAAAAGTTAATATTTCTGTCAAATCTGGAAAATCAAAGATTTAATGACATTTTCTTCTCACCATGGGCTGAGGGGTAGATAATGGTCACCATTCCAAATGAATGACAAGTCTTCAACAGGCTGCTACACAGACTTGTTTTATCTTCCTGGCCCGGGTTGTCATTTGATTTCATAATTCCTTATTTAAAAAATTCCATAACAGCAAAGGGAGCAGGAGAGGGCATCAACGAATGTGAAATTTCAACATATTTCTGGAAGATTGAAAGTGAATAGAAAGTTTTGATTTGGAAGTCACAGCTTAAAATACTCAGGCTAGTGGCACCTGGGTGTCGTAGTTGGTTAAGCATCTGACTTTGGTTTCAGCTCAGGTTGTGATCACAGGATTGTGAGATCAAGCCCTGCATCCGGCTCTGTGCTCATCGCAGAGTCTGCTTAAGACTCTCTGCTCCTCCCCACTGTGTGCTCTAAATAAATAAATAAATAAATAAATAAATAAATAAATAAATAAATAAATAAATAAATAAATAAATTCACAGGTTGGACTAGCAGAACCCTGCTGAAGCTACAGAGTCTGGGTTAGGTAAACTGAGGGTGGAAGAAGGCAGGGGGCTGAAAATGGGTGATGTATTTGATAATCTGTGTGGGGCAGTCAACCAATCCTCCCCAGGGCCATTGCAACATGCAGATGTCTTCACTCAGGTCAGAAACCCAGTTTCTGTCTTTTCTTGGTTTATTTTCTCTCTCTTTCTCCTTTTTTTTTTGGCTTTATTCAACTATCACTGACAAGTAAAATTGTAAGATATCTTAAGCGTACATCGGGATGATTTGATGTACATATACACAGTGAAAGGATTTTGATACAGGTTTCCCCCGCTATCCAAAAGTAGAGCATTCCCACGAAAATTTTCCTAAGCTGAAATGGCATAAAGTGAAGAAGCAGTTACTGTTTCATAAAAGTGAAAATCCTCTTTTGGTGGGGGAAAACAGGTACTAATTTAGGTCTTTCACAAAAACAAAGTGCTGTAAAGCAAACTTTAGGATAGCGGGGGAAGCCGGTATATGTGTATATATATATGTTGTGAAGGGATTCCCAACATCTAGTTAATTAACACATCCACCATTTCACGTTTGTGCCTTTGTTGTTGTTGTTATTGTTATTTGGTAAGAACATATAAGTTCTACTCCCTTAGCAAGCTTCAGACTTTCTTCATCTTACAGCTGAAAGTTTGTACCCTTTTACCAACCTCTCACTGTTCCCTGTGTCCCTACCCAGGTTCCAGCAAACACTTTACTACTGTTTCTATGAATCTGACATTGTTTTAGATTCCATAGATAAGTGATGCCATGTCATATTTGTTTTTCTTTGGCTTATTTCACTTAGCTTCTTTCCCCTGGCTGGATAATATTTCCTCATTAGTGTATGTATGTATGTATACATCCATGTACATATATGTGTGTGTGTGTATATACATATATACACACACACATTCATATATACATCCACACACACACATATATAAACATGTTCTCTATGCATTCATCCATCGATGGACACTTACGTTGTTTCCATGTCTTGGCTATTCTGAATATTGCTACAGTGAACATGAAAGTGCAGATATCTCAATATCCTGTTTTCATTTCCTTTCGATATTTACCCAGATTAAATAGTGTATATGGTAGTTCTAAGTGTTCATTTTTTGAGGAAACTTCATACTGTTTTCCATGGTGGCTGTACCAATTTACATTCCTAGCAATGGAGCACAAGTTTTCCCTTTTCTCCACATCCTTATCAACACTCATTATCTTTTTTCCTCTTGATGATGGACATTCTAATAGGTGTGAGGTGATATCTCATTGTGGTTTTGACTTGCATTTCCCTGAAGATTAGTGATGTTGAGCACCTTTCCATGTACCAGCTGGTCATTTGTATGTCTTCTTCAGAAAGATGTCTATTCAGTTCCTCTGCTCATTTTTTAATTGGATTTTTTGTGTTTTTTTTGCTATTTGGTTGTATAAGTTCTTAATATATTTTACATATTAACTCCTTGTCAGAAATATGATTTGCAGATATTTTCTCCATTCAGTAGGTTGCCTTTTCATTTTGCCGATGGTTTCCTTTGCTGTGTAGAGGTTTTTAATTTAATGAAGCCCCACTTGTTTATTTTTGTTTCTGTTGCCTTTGTTTTTGGTGTCAAATACAAAAATCATTGCCAGGACTGATGTCAAGGAGTTCCTACATTTTCTTCTAGGAGTTTTATGGTTTCACGTCTTTTTTTCCCCTTAGAAAAGAAGCAAAACTATTTTAGGGATAATTGGACCAGCTGCTGTGTGTATTAGTGCTCTGGAGCAAAGTTTTCCTCATTCTAGTGTATAGGGCCAGGGTGCCCAGCCTAAAAACCAGCTCTGCCATTCTCCTGCCCACAATCACTGAACTTCAAGTCAGCTACCTTGTTGTTCCATTCTTAAATGTGAATCAACAGCCAAAGATTACCACTCACTTTTGAAAAAAACTTGCAAAATGAAAAAGAAACATCAAGATAAACATGTATGAAACCTAGTCTTGGAGTATATAGATAATCCATGAACAAGAGATAAAGTAAAACAAACAAACAAAAACAACCAAAAAAAACCACTACTATATCATGAAAAAGATCCAAGAATAATGCCGCCACAAAATAAAAACAGAATACTATAACAAGGGAAAATCCAAAAGCAAGAAAGACAAATTAAAAATTAAGCATGTGACTTACACAAAATTTGAAATCAGTGTTGGTAGATAGATGTCTCAAAAATCACCCTGAAAGTAAAAAGTATACAAACATAGAAAATATAGTAAAAAGAAAACTGAGTTACAGAGGATCAGTATTGAGGTTTAATATCCAATTCATAGAAATTCCAGAAAAATGGAACAGAGAAAAGTAAAGGGATGAAATTATCAAAGAAATAATAGAAGACAATTTTGTCAGGACTCAAGAATTACATGAGTTTTTAATATGTTGCACAACTGAAACTAATATAAGATTGCATACCAAGTATACTTCAATAATAAAAAAAAGAATTACATGAATTTTTACATTGAAAACGGACCACTGAAGAGTGTATAGAATGGAGAAGACACCTAGACACTTCAACAAAGATAAAAAGTGACAGAAAGCTCTCAGAGGGGAAAACGCAATGCAAATTAAAACAAAAACTCATGTCATCCTTCTCACCGGTAACAAGAGGCCTCCGTGTTCTGAAGAATGATTTGAACTTTAGGACTTGATTACCTATAAAATGATACATCAGGTATGCCAAATTAATAATCAGGTGTTCTTTTCAAGCATGTAAGTACACAGAAAAAACCCTCCTAGAAAGTTCTTCAGAAGAAGCAAACAGATTAACTAAAAATAAACTAAAAGAGAGGAACGTGAATTAGTGGAACTAACCCAGGGATCCAGTGAAAATAAAGTATAATCCCATGTTAATGAGATTGGAGATTGGCTCGAAGATCCCCACCGAAACTGGGCAGAGTATGTTTCTTTTTTGTTTGTTTGTTTGTTTGTTTTTTGTTTTGTTTTGTTTAAATTTTTTATTATGTTAATCACCATACATTACATCATTACTTTTTGATGTAGTAATCCATGATTCATTGTTTTTGCATAACACCCAGTGCTCCACGCAGAACATGCCCTCTTTAATACCCATCACCACGCTAACCCATCCCCCCATCCCCCTCCCCTCTAGAACCCTCAGTTTGTTTTTCAGAGTCCATAGTCTCTCATGGTTCATCTCCCCCTCCGAGCTACTCCCCTTCATTCTTCCCCTCCTGCTATCTTCTTCTTCTTTCTTTTTTCTTAACATATATTGCATTATTTGTTTCAGAAGTACGGATCTGTGATTCAACAGTCTTGCACAATTCACAGTGCTCACCATAGCACATACCCTCCCCAACGTCTATCACCCAGCCACTCCCTCCCTCCCCCCCCCCACCACTCCAGCAAGCCTCAGTTTCTTTCCTGAGATTAAGAATTCCTCATATCAGTGAGGTCATATGATACATGTCTTTCTCTGATTGACTTATTTCACTCAGCATAACACCCTCCAGTCCCATCCACATCGTTGCAAATGGCAAGATCTCATTCCTTTTGATGGCTGCATACTATTCCATTGTATATCTATGCCACCTCTTCCGTTTCTGGGCCCGTTTCTGGGCTCTCTATTCTGTTCCGTTGATCTTCGTGTCTATTCTTGTGCCAGTACTATACCGTCTTGATGGTTACAGCTTTGTAATAGAGCTGGAAGTCCGGAATTGTGATGCCGTCAGCTTTGCTTTTCTTTTTCAATATTCCTCTGGCTATTCAGGGTCTCTTCTGGTTCCATACAAATTTTAGGATTATTTGTTCCATTTCTTTGAAAAAAGTGGATGGTATTTTGATGGGGATTGCACTGAATGTGTAGATTGCTCTAGGTAGCATTGACATCTCCACAATGTTGGTTCTTCCAATCCATGAGCATGGAACGTTTTTCCATTTCTTTGTGTCTTCTTCAATTTCTTTCATGAGTATTTTATAGTTTTCTGAGTACGGATCCTTTGCCGCTTTGGTTAAATTTATTCCTAGGTATCTTATGGTTTTGGGTGCAATTGTAAATGGGATCGACTCCTTGATTTGTCTCTCTTCTGTCTTGTTGTTGGTGTATAGGAATGCCACTGATTTCTGCGCATTGATTTTATATCCTGCCACTTGACTGAATTCCTGTATGAGTTCTAGCACTTTTGGGGGGGAGTCTTTTGGGTTTTCCACATACAGTATCATATCATCTGCAAAGAGTGAGAGTTTGACTTCCTCTTTGCCGATTTGGATGCCTTTGATTTCTTTTTGTTGTCTGATTGCTGTGGCTAGGACTTCTAATACTATGTTGAATAGCAGTGATGAGAGTGGACATCCCTGCCGCG
The DNA here is from genome assembly GCF_009762305.2 of Zalophus californianus. Classification (NCBI taxonomy): domain Eukaryota; kingdom Metazoa; phylum Chordata; class Mammalia; order Carnivora; family Otariidae; genus Zalophus; species Zalophus californianus. The sequence continues at coordinate 40,233,345 of NC_045604.1, forward strand.
TTCCTGATCTTAGGGGAAAAGCTCTCAGCTTTTCCCCGTTGAGAATGATATTCGCTGTAGGTAGGCTTTTATGATATTGAGGTATGTACCCTCTATCCCTATACTCTGAAGAGTTTTGATCAAGAAAGGATGCTGTACTTTGTCAAATGCTTTTTCGACATCTTTTGAGAGGATCATATAATTCTTGTTCTTTCTTTTGTTAATGTATTGTATCACATTGATTGATTTCCGGACGTTGAACCAACCTTGCAGCCCAGGGATAAATCCTACTTGGTCATGGTGAATAATCCTTTTAATGTACTGTTGGATCCCACTGGCTAGTATTTTGGTGAGAATTTTTGAATCCATGTTCATCAAGGGTATTGGTCTGTAATTCTCCTTTTTGATGGGGTCTTTGTCTGGTTTTGGGATCAAGGTAATGCTGGCTCATAAAACGAGTTTGGAAGTTTTCCTTCCATTTCTATTTTTTGGAACAGTTTCAGGAGAATAGGTATTAATTCTTCTTTAAATGTTTGATAGAATTCCCCTGGGAAGCCATCTGGCCCTGGGCTTTTGTTTGTTGGGAGATTTTTGATGACTGCTTCAATTTCCTTAGTGGTTATAGGTCTGTTCAGGTTTTCTATTTCTTCCTGGTTCAATTTTGGTAGTTGATACATTTCTAGGAATGCATCCATTTTTTCCAAGTTATCTAAGTTGCTGGCATAGAGTTGGTCATAATATGTTCTTATAATCGTTTGTATTTCTTTGGTGTTGGTTGTGATCTCTCCTCTTTCATTCATGATTTTGTTGATTTGGGTCATTTCTCTTTTCTTTTTGATAACTCTGGCCAGGGGTTTATCAATCTTGTTAATTCTTTCAAAGAACCAGCTCCTAGTTTTGTTGATCTGTTCTACTGTTCTTTTGGTTTCTATTTCATTGATTTCTGCTCTGATATTTATTATTTCTCTTCTCCTGCTGGGTTTAGGCTTTATTTGCTGTTTTTTCTCTAGCTCCTTTAGGTGTAGGGTTAGGGTGTGTATTTGAGACCTTTCTTGTTTCTTGAGTAAGGCTTGTATTGCTACATACTTTCCTGTTAGGACTGCCTATGCTGTATCCCAAAGATTTTGAACAGTTGTGTTTTCATTTTCATTGGTTTCCATGAATTTTTTTAATTCTTCTTTAATTTCCTGGTTGACCCATTCATTCTTTAGTAGGATGCTCTTTAGCCTCCATGTATTTGAGTTCTTTCCGACTTTCCTCTTGTGATTGAGTTCTAGTTTCAAAGCATTGTGGTCTGAAAATATGCAGGGAATAATCCCAATCTTTTGGTACTGGTTGAGACCTGATTTGTGACCTAGGATGTGATCAGTTCTGGAGAATGTTCCATGGGCACTAGAGAAGAAAGTGTATTCCATTGCCTTGGGATGGAATGTTCTGAATATGTCTGTGAAGTCCATTTGGTCCAGTGTTTCGTTTAAAGTCTTTATTTCTTTGTTGATCTTTTGCTTAGATGATCTGTCCATTTCAGTGAGGGGGGGTGTTAAAGTCTCCCACTATTTTTGTATTGTTGTCGATGTGTTTCTTTGCTTTTGTTATTAATTAGCTTATATAATTGGCTGCTCCCATGTTAGGGGCACAAATATTTACAATTGTTAGATCTTCTTGTTGGATAGACCCTTTAAGTAGGATATAGTGTCCTTCTTCATCTCTTGTTACAGTCTCTGTTTTTAAAATCTAATTTGGTCTTCTATATCGCTGATTCTCTCTTCTGCCTCATTTATCCACCAGTTAGTGCCCCTACTTTTTATTGCACCTCATTAATAGTCTTTTTATTTCGACTTGGTTAGATTTTAGTTCTTTTATTTCTCCAGAAAGGGTTTCTCTAATAACTTCCACGTTTTTTTCAAGCCCAGCTAGTTTCTTTAAAGTCATGATTCTGAACTCTAGGTCTGACATTGTACTAATGTCCATATTGAGTAGGTCCCTGGCAGACAGTACTACCTCTTGTTCTTTTTGCTGAGGTGATTGTTTTCATCTTGTCATTTTGTCCAGAGGAGAACAGATGAATGAGAACAAAATGCTAACAGGTTAACAACGTCCCCAGCAAATATACTCTATACAAATCAGAAAAGACCTGAAACCAGGGGAAAAGAAAGGGAAAGAAAGAAAAAAGAAAGAGAAAAAAATAAAGAAAAAGAAAAAGATAAAAACAAACAAAAACAGAACAAAACAAAACAATCAGAATATGATCAAATATGATCAGGCTAGTGCATAGATCAGTGCCACACACTAGATTTTGGGCGTATTTTGGTCTGTTAGAAGAACGTGTCTCCTAAAATTTTAACAGAAGAAAGACTTATATATGTACAAAATAAGGGTTGATACAATGAAGGGATGGAAGATGACTGTAAAGATGAAAATTATAAAAGATTTTATAAAAGGAATTGATAAGATAAGAAGTTGTTTGAAAACAGAAAGAAGATTTTAAAAAAAGATGAAAAAAGAAAAGGGAGAGAATGTGATCAGGCAGGAGACTAGAACAAAGCCATACACTAGTGATTTAGGGTATATTTTGATCTGTTAGAAGAAACTGTATCTCAAAATTTTAAAGGGAGAACAACTTATATATATATGGCAAAAATAAGGGTAACTACTATGAAGGGATAAAATATGACTCTAAAAATGAAAAATAATTTTTTTTAAAAAAAAGGGATTGATAAGATGTTGGTTGAAAAAGGGAAAAAGAAAAATTCAAAAAAAAACAGTTAAAGAAATTAACTTTGAAAAACTAATGAATCATGGTAAGAAAAGCCATGAATTCTATGTTCAGTATTCCCCTAGCGCTGGAGTTCTCCCATTCTCCTTGATCGGTAAACTTGGTCTTGGCCTGCTGGCTGCTCGTGCTGATCTTCTGGGGGAGGGGCCTGTTGCCGTGGTTCCCAAATGTCTTTGCGGAGGCGGAATTGCCCCGCCCTTGTCAGTCCGGGCTATGCAAGCTGCTCGGGTTTGCTCTCAGGAGCTTTTGTTCCCTGCAAGCTCTCGCTACAGCTTTGGAGGACCAGGGTGAAAATGGTGGCCTCCTGCTCTCCGCCCCAGAGGAGCTGAGAACTCGGGGCCCCGCTCCTCAGTGCGCCCCCAGAGAAAAGCAGTCAATCACTCCCATCTCCCCAGTCTCCGGCTGCACTCCATGCTCACCTGGCCTGTGACTGAGCATTTCTATCTCTGGCACCCGACCCCGTGTGGAGTCTCCAAACCCAGCAGATCCCTGCAGTGCGCTCCCGCGCCGCTCCTCCCCGGGGGAGGAAGGGGAGTCTCCCCGGCTCTGCCGCTTGTTGGGTCCCTGCTGGAGGAGTAGTGGCCCGACTGGGCCGCAGATCACAGTTTATGGCAACCCCGAGCTGAGAGCCCGCGCCTCGGCTCCATCTCTGCAGCCGGCTTCCCCGCTCCGATCCCTGGGAGCTCTGCCGCACTCAGGCTCCCCCGGTCTTTCTGTGACCCTGAGGGTCCTGAGACCACACTGTCCCGCAAAGTTTCCACCCCCAGCTTAGCCACTGGAGCGACGTCCCTTAGCAAACCCAACTTCTAAAAGTTCCGATTTTGTGCTCCGCTGCTCTATCACTTGCCAGAAGCCACCGACGGAGGCCCCCTCTCCCGCCGTCTATCCTCCCGAATATCGCCTTGGATTCACTTCTCTGCACGTCCTACCTTCCAGTAAGTGGTCGCTTCTCTGTTCAGAGAGTTGTTGCTACTCTCTTCTTCGATCTCCTGTTGAGTTCGTAGGTGTTCAGAATGGTTTGATCCCTATCCAGCTGAATTCCTGAGACCAGACGAAATCCAGGTCTCCTACTCCTCCGCCATCTTGCTCCGCCCCCCCCAGGGTATGTTTCTTCTCTGTTATGGGGAAGAGGAAGAGTGAGGAAGTGAGTGCCTCTTAATGTTTAGCGATTTCCTCCGTTCTGTTAGTCAGTTTTGTACCATAGAAATTGTACTACCTTAACTCTTATTCGTTTTGTGAAAGTATATACTAATTGGTTATTTTTCATTTATTATGTAATAACATGGTCCTATGTTTTATGTGATTGCATTAGTTTGGACGTTAGTCATTTCCATGTGGTATATTTTACTGTGCATCCCAGAAAAAACATGGACACAAATCGCCTACAGAGCAAATAGTCCAAATTAGTACAGGCATCTATTACTCTCTCCTTCTAGAAGACTTTTAACATTGCTTCAAAAACACCATGCTCCCCCAGTTCTCCTACCTCATGGCCACTCCCTGGGTTTTTGTTTTGTTTTGTTTTGGTTTGTTTTTTTTGCTCATTCTTCTTTCTCATTCCATATGCTACGATGCTAGAGCACCCATGGCTCCATCATCGGATCACTTCCTTTATCCACACTCATCATTGACTCACTCCCTGGGTGACTTCATCTAATCTCATGGCTTTTAATACCATCTCAGTAGAGATGAATTCAAAATTCATATTTTTATTCCAGAATACTCTGCTTTTCAGTAAATGGCAACTCTAGCCAGCAAGGCTTTAAAATGTCCAGTCCTCCTTGACTCTTCTTTCCACATTCTACATCAGATCCCTCAGCAAAGCTTGTTGGCTCTGCCTTCAAAAGTCTCCAGGATGCTAGTGTTTTTGAACACCTGCACTGCTGTCACCCTCCAGGCCCCTGTCATCCCCTGCCTGAGTTGTCATGAATGCCTCCTCCTCACGATCACTCTGCTCCCTGGACACTATTCCGAAGACAACTGCCAGAGGGATTCGTTTTGAATGCAAGCCAGGTCATGCCTCGTCACTGCTTTAAACCCTCCACTGGCTTCCCACTTCACACAGAGAAAAGCCAAAGCTATCTCCCTGGCCTACAAGCCTTTATGTGAGCCTTGTCCCAGTCTTCCACATCGCCCCACTGGACTCCTCTGCCCCTCCCCGTTTCTCCTGTCCACCCCGCTCCAGTGTGGATTGCCAGGCCTTGCTTTTCTTTAAACTTGCCAGGGATGCGCCAGTCTTGGAGCCTTTTCACTTCCTGTCTGGAATACTCCTCCCCTAGTATCTCACTTCCCTGCCTCCTTCATGTTCTTTCCGAAATAGCCCTTCTTGGTGAGAACTTTCCTCCCTACCCACCTTATTTTTCATTGCACCCCGGTCCCCCATTCCTGCTTTATTTTTGGTCTTTGTAAAAGTTATCTTCACCTGAATTACTATTTGTTCTTTGCCTCCTTCTCTTTGAACTGGAATGTGGCTTTCCAAAGGCCAGGGTCTTCTGTTCATTGCTGTATTCCAAGTGCTACAATGGTGCCTGGTACTTAGTACGTGCTCAGTAAATATCTCTTGAATAAATGCACGAATAAATAAGTAGGCTCCAAGTCAAATGTTTTCAAGATGGATTGAATAGATTCAAAGAAAGAGATGAAACAGGTGAGGGGCTAAAAAATACTAGAAATATGATTAAGAAGGCATACATTTCTCCTCTCAACCTGCAATAATGTAATTATATCTACACTACTTGAAATGGACATTCTTATAAATAGTATAAAGGACCATGGAAAAATAGAATTATGTTTAGTAATGAATTTGTAAACATTGTTTTAAAAAATCAATGAAATTTGGAGTTAATTTCACATGGACTTTCAAATTTTAAAAGCCACTGAGCTTAAAGAGCCTCGTCTGTGAACGTTACTTTCACTTTCTTGAGCTAACTCAGTGAATCGGGTCTCCCAGGAAGAGCAGAGTCAGCGTCACCTGGAACCTGTTAGAAATGCCATTTCTCAGACCCCAACCCATCTGCCAAATCAGAAACTCCTGGGGTAGGGCCCTGAAATTTGTAGTTTAAGTCCTCCGGATGATCCCAATGTGTGCTAAGGTTTGCAAATGAAGGCTCTGACCCAGTCTGGCTCTCCGGAGGACACCGCTCCCTTGAAGCCCTCTCGAGTGGACGCTGTTCTCATTATGTTCCTTGGACCACTGGCTTGGAGGAAGCATGGACTTTTGTCCTCCTTATTCCTTTTTGCCTCTCATAGGCCACTTTTTCTCCCTCCTCTCACAACTCACCACACACACACACACACACACACACACACACACACACACACAGGTCATCAGACCAGACCTACTACCATTACACCTTCTTACACGCCATTAAACTTTGTCTTCTGCCTCATGTACAAACAAGATAATATTTCCCTCATTTTAAAACACAAAACAAAAATTTAACAACCCATCCCTGAACTTCTCCCTTCTAGTTATTGCCCCATCTCTCACCTTCCTTTTACAGCAAAACTCAAAATAATTCTCTAAAAATTCTCCTTTGTCTTCTTTTCGAACTCACTAAATCCGGCTTTTACCGACGCTACTCTCCTAAAATGCTCCCATCAAGGTTACTTTGCTTTGCTAACTGCAATTAATCCTCACCTTATTGACCTGTCAGCAGCTTCTGAAGGTTCATCACACCTGCTTCCTCAGAATACTTTCTTCACTTGATGTCAAGCCACCACACTCTCTTGATTTTCTCCAGCTCAGTCTCCTTTGCTAGAACCTTCTCCCCTACCTGAGTACTAGACTCATACCCTGAATTCTAGAGTTCAAACCTATATGCCAATGTCTACGCACCATATCCATTTTGTTGATTATTGGCATCTTCAAATAAGCATGTCCAACCCTGAGCTCCTAGATGTTCCCTCTCAGGTCTACTTCTTTACAGTCTTTACTTTTCCGGCTGGTTGTAACCCCCTTCTTTCAGTTGCATAGACCAAAAACCTAGAGTTATCCCTGGCTCCTTTTTCTTTCTCGTGCCACATCCAGGTCAACAGCAAAATCTGTTGGTTCTTCTTTAGACCCAGAATTTGACTGCTTAACGCCCCTTCCACTGTTGCCATCCTGCTTCAAGCCTCCATCACATCTCATCTGGATTGTGTAGTGGACTCCTAATTGGTCCCATTTCCTTGCTTGTTCCCCACCAGTCCATCCTCAGCACAGCTCTGGACTGAGCCTGCTGGACCTATGTCAGATCTCATCACTCCTGTACTCAAATGCTTTACTGATTTCCCATTTCACCGAGAGTGCAAAATGAAGTACTTATAATGAGGTAAAAGGTCCTCCATGATCAGCCCTCCATTACCTTCTTGATCTAAATTCCTGCTCACTCACTCCTTGCCACACCATCCTCTTTACTATGTTCTTCAACACTTCAGCCATATTTCCACTTCGGGTTCCTGCCCTGCACTAACCACACTCTTTGTCTGGATTGTCTTCCTCCACCTATCTGCCTCCCTTCCCCAACTTCCTTGCTCCCCGCCACCTCATTACTCAAAGGTCATGATTCCAGGGGTCCTTAGCTAGCATTTCAATTTTCTTTCCATTCTCCCTCTCCTTTTCACCTATTTTTTTCTCTCTTTATAACTTAGCACCATAAAACATATAGTCTATTTTATTTATTTGTGTTATTCATTGTCTCTTTTCCACATACAAATATAAACTCTATAACAGTAGAAATTTGTGTCTCTTTTGCTCTGCCCTAGTTCCCGGAGCTGTGCCTGGCACACGGTAGGCAGTTCACACCTACTTGTTAAAAAATGAATGACTGAAAACCTGAGCTCTTAATTTCAAAAATGTACTTACATTCAGCCACAGGCTAAATGGAGAATATAAAACTCTTGCATTTTTAACGGAAAGAATTTACATATTTTTGTGATAACTTTGTTAAGGTCTATCCTTCCTCCCACTTGATTGTTAGCCCCATGAGGACTGGGACTGAGTGTTTTGCTCAAAACTCTCTGGGGCCAGGACCAGGTAAGGTAAGTGAGGCATGTGCTTCGGGCATAAAATTTAACTGGGAGAGGGTACATCAAGTAATCAAGAGAAATAATATTTTATCAGTAATCAAGATAATATTGTAATGCAATAGTTTTTAAAAGTCAAAATTAGTGCAAAAATCTGTGATGAACAACATGTCAAAATTTTAAATAAAGATAAAATTTGTACTACTGACTTCCTTTAGCCTTAGTGACCAATATGATTCCACTTTATTGATGATTTTAACTTTTGGTACCTGATAACCATTTGCTGAGAGAATGAATAAATGAAGATCAGCAAGGGGTCGTAGAGTAAGAAGAATCTATCTCTTGGAAGCCTTTCTTTGTGCCTTGGCTTCAATAACTAAAGAAATGAATACTTACTATGTACCAGGCACTAATTGAAATGCTTTATAAATATATACAAATAATAACTTACTTAAGCCTTCCCCAAAGCCCTATAAATAGTTACTACTATTATCATCCCCATTTTACAGAGGTGGAAATTGAGGTCTAGAGAGAGCAAGTGACTTCTGTGAGTTCATATACTAGGAAGTGGCAGAGTTAGCTTGATAGTGGCTGTGTGACATCTCCTTGGATAGGAAGCCTGATGGGTCAGCAAGGCACCAGGAGACATTCTAGGAAAAGGGAATCTAAGCAAATTCCTTTTACTGTTATAGAGCAAGTTCACATGGACACCAAAATAAATCATGAAAACAGAGGAAAAAAACAGATGTCACGATCCAAACACTAGGCTAGGGAAACTAATGTGGAATTATTTTATGAAGCATGTCAAACATATGGAACAAGTTACAAAGCAGGGCCATTATAGTTTTGTTGTTTTTTTTTTTTTTTTTTTCAGTACCATTGGTTTTGGAAACCAGAGTGTAAGTATAGAAGAAAAGAAAGTGAGGGAAAGAGGGAAATTATCCTATCCTCTGCAGTAGCAGACACAAGTTGCTCCAATAGTTTTCTCATCATTACAGACCTTTAAAAAATGATCTTTCCCAATGAGAAGTAATTCATGGTATTCTTATGGGAGTGCAAGCAATCCAGTAAATTCTAAATGGTTTTGTATAGAAAGAATAGGCTCACAGGTGGGGATCACTTGCTAGAGATTATTTGCAGGTCTATTCATAGTAAATGCCATTGACGTTAGCCACACGAACTTGAAATCTGTGGTGCAAGGGCTCTGTTGAGGTTTATCCACAAAAAAGAAGATTTGCCATTTAAAATGTGTAAGCAAGGTTTCAGAGAATAACGAACACATTTAATCGAGTATAATGTCTATATCCCTTATAGGACCATGATCTTCCTTTACTTTGTGCGAAATAGTCAAGCTTTATTGCATGTTGTGAATGTTGGCAATAACATATATACAAGTCTCTGGGAGAGATGTCAAGGGTGAACAAATGTGAGAGAGCTTTCATATTTGCAGTCTCTATCTTAAAACAAATCGTGTAATACTTGGGTAGTGACATAGATTTGAATTACAGCCTCTCAGATGACAACTTCTGGTTTCTCTCTCCTCTTCTCAAACCTTGCCTACAGAAACAGACTCCACACAGACCCTGCAGCTGCAGGCTTTCTCTCTTGAGCTCCTAAGCTATCCACCCTGGCAGCTCCACCGGTACATTTAGACTGGAAAACAATAAGAAAATAAATCTATCTCTCCTCAGGCTCCAAGGAGAAATTTATATTTCAATACAACTTCTTTTAAGATGTGTTGTAATAAGGTAAAATGTTTTTTACTCTCCTTGTACTTTTACCTGAATTTCTGGGGCTCTTTGAAGACTCAGAGGGGACTGACAGCCCTATATAGTTGTTTTTACAGGACCTTATGAGTGTTTGTCCACCTGCACCATTTTGTTCCATGTGTTCTTGAGAAGTGGAAACAGCTCTTGGTGCAGTTTGGTGTATCTGAGGAATGATTCTAAATCACTAAAAGCTCCAGTGGAAATAACAGAGGCATTTTCAGGTACTGATTTCCAATGGCAGGGGTGGGAGGGATAGGCACAAAATATCATTTTTCAGTGTAAGATATAAACTAATTTGGTATCTCTCAACAGGAAAATAGGAGTCAAGGGATCCTCTTTCCTCAGAGCTGCCTATGGAGGTGGCAGCCGTTTCCTACTTGGCATCATGGCCACCCTCGGATCTCTGGTGAAGCCCAAGGTCATTAAAAAGAGGACCAAGAAATTCATCCGGCACCAGTCAGACAGATATGTCAAAATTAAGCATGACTGGCAGAAACCCAGAAGCACTGGCAATAGGGTGCACCGAAGATTCAAGGGCCAGATCTTGACTCCCGACATTGGTTACCGGAGCAACCAGAAAACAAAGCACATGGTGCCCAGCGGGTTCCGGAAGTTCCTCGTCCACAGTGTCAAGGAGCTTGAAGTGCTGCTGACTTGCAACAACTCTCACTGTGCAGAGATTGCCCAGAGTGTCTCCTTCAAGAACCACAAAGCCATTGTGGAAAGAACAGCTCAGCTGACCATCAAGAGTCACCAGTCCCAATGCCAGGCTGTGCGGCGGAGAAAATGAATAGACAGACAGCTTGTGTGCACGTTGTATTTGTGTTAATAAAACCATGAAACTAAAAAAAAAAAAAAAAATCAGGGAATCCTGTGACCAGACTTCTTTGATATTTCTTTAGTCATGCATTTGGGTTTGAGAAAAAAATACTAGCTTTATAAGACTGCTTATAAATGTAATGTGACAATGAATTTACAGTCTAAAATCTCAAGAAGTCTGAGCGACAGGCATGGCAAACTTATTAAAACACTCTGCTATCAATTAGCTGTGTGAACTTGGGCAAGACAATGCACTTTTATGGACCTTTGGTTTTTGTTTTTCTCTATAATTTTTTCTTGGGCATATGCAAGATGAAATTAGTAAGTTTGCAGATATAATTTCATTCATTCATCGAACAAATGCATTGATCAGGTACTTTTGTGCCAGGCTAATTACCAGATACTGATGATTCAGTACCAAGCAAGATACACTTGGTTGCTATGCTCTTGGAGTTTACATCCTAGTGGGAAGAGACATACATTAATCAAAAATCATAAAAAATAAAGAGAAAACTATAAATATAATGACTTTAAAGGGGAAAAATACCTTGAACTACGTAAGCATTTAAAAGGGGGAATTGAGCTAGTCTACCATGGGCATTGTATTCCGTGCAAGGGATAGTTCAGGAAAAATAAAATGTTTATGACCACATTTTTTTTTCAAAAATAGTTTTATGAGTCGCATAGAGAAAATTTTATATTCTTATTTAATGAAATGGAGAAAAAAATTCGTAGCTTATATGAAAACTCTTTACAGGTGCAAAACCAATTTTGTTAGGCAAAGGCAAGCTTCTAAGAATGATGTACGGATGGGCCTGTTCTGTGTGAGAGAGAAAATGGGCCGCACTTGTGAGCTGGCTTCAAGGCAAGGAATGGGAAGGAGTATGAGGAGTCTAGTGGGTGAGATAGCGGACCATAAGGCAGTGTGACCTGTGACCCTCTCCTGATGCCTTAAGTCTTAAATCTACTCAACTCACATAGTGCTTCAGTGGAAACTGGTGTAGATGTTGGACTCTGCAATTCTAGGCAGTAGGCCAAGAAACAGAAATACTTATGAATATCAACTGTCAGGAATCTGCAGAAGGCAAGGCTGGGGGTCTTTGGGCTCACAAAGGTATAGCATTGGACTAAAGGTTCACTTCAGTAAGATTTCTGTGGGGAAGGTGTGTCCAGCAGGTATTGGAAGTATACTACAATTTCAATTATATGCTATATTAAATAGAAGAATGCCGAAGAGAAAATTGGCCCTGCTTTTTAACTACTGAAATGGTATCTGATGTCTCTGATGTCTGTGTGCATATCCTCTCAGCCTCACCTCCACGCGGGCTGATCTTGTGACAACAGCATCTTCCCTTAAGTGCACATTTCTTTCTACAGCCACTGGCGGAAGCTGCTCTCATCAAACCCTTGTTTGTACCTACAGGCGAGGGGGTTGATGCCTCTGGGGGCATTGCCTTTATTTAGAATATGCATGCTTTTATTTAGAATTGAGCGATAAGAAGGATGAAAGCAAAATCATTTAAATAGACTGTATTGTTTTGCTAAGCTGTGAAAATATAATACAAATGGCATTTCGAGTTTACTTTACCATCCACCCAATGTGACATAAAATAGCCCACATGTAAGAACTGTCAAGTGGACATTTATTTTAAAATATGCTTCTGCTATTAGCTGAGCAATTAAAGCAGAGCTTTGGTTTCAGGCCTCACCACATTTCAAGAAAAAACATTTTAAGGTGAAAGTCTTCAAGGTGCTCTTCTCATTTATATGTAATTTCGAGATTCTCAAACCCTACTTTCCTAAAGGATCAGTGTTGTTACTAATCATTTCCCTGTTTATGGCTGGCATCTTACAAAGTTCGTCTTTATTACCTTGTATAAAGCTTTTTCCCACTAGCAAAAAGCAGAACAAAACCATAAAAGAACCTCTGGGATTCATAAATTCTTCATATTCATACTTTGTGTCATAATGTCACTGTACAGTACTTAAGGATTTTATGCGGTATGGCATTTTATGCAGAGTAGTAAAGGGAAATAAATGATTATATATATAAGTCATATATATCTCTATATAATTATATATAACTATATATTTATATATAAACTATATTTGTAATAATATATATAATTATATATATATATACACAGATGTCCTTCCCTGGATTCCCTTGAAAATTAGGCTTGACACAAGGTTTAAGTACTAATGCTTTATTGGGAAGAGAATCCCAGGGTAACTAGAGTGAGAAAAGAAGAAGTGTGGCAGAGAGCAGTGGGAAGCAAATGCAAGATGATGTGTTAGCATGCTGACCACTGCTTCACAAAGACCCACAAAGAGACAGCCATTCCATCAGCTGTGCACCTGCTTGACCATGTGTGGCATTGTTTGGACAGACAGCATGGCAAAATCCTGCATCTAAAAGCCCATCTGGGGAAAGAAGTGAGATGATATTTATCTGACAACTCTCCTTCATCTTCTGCTTTCAAGTGGACTCAGTTTGCTTCATGGGAGTTGACTCATCAATACTAAAGAAGTTCTATCACCTGGTCCCTTTGGCAGCTTTGGGAAAGCCAGATCCTACTCCATGTGATATGTGCTTTTGTTTCTAAGTCTGGAAATACTGGGAGGAACCAGGACTCCAGACATGTTGTTTGTTTGGCCTCAGATATAAAATCATGCTTCAGACTCCAAGATCTATCGGCAGCTGAGATGGAAGAAGTTGCTGAGGGTCTGGGAAACGGGTAGAGCCAAGAGAATATAGATAGGGGCATAAGATGTGTATAATGCAACTCAAATATACGTGTCCAGACACAGCAATAGTATCAACATAATATACAGTATAATGCATTCTCAGATTTCTGCGCTGAAGGAGGAAAAAGAGGTATATATAAGTTCCTATGGAATAGAATTTAAAAATATGCTGAGCTTTGGAGTGGGTGTTTGTATTTGCTGAGATCCAAGTAAGGGTCTGAGAACAGAGTAATGAAGATGTATTTAGGAGATTTGGCTTAGGAAGCTAAAGAAAACCACCTTTACTGTTCATCTCTCTTTTGCCCTTGGGATTTCACTTGCAGTAAAATCATGTTTATCTGGAAATAGACAAGATGGTCCTCCAAAAAATGCCAACAATCAGATGACTTCCCAGGAAGAGATGTCCTCCCAGAGCAAAAGAAATAGTTAGGTCTTTGGGTTTCAAATATCTTCCCTCCAGGCTGCCTATAGAAGTAAACAAAAAGAGGTAAGAAGCCTGAACAGTGCAAGTAAAGAAGTTGAATCAATAAACTTGAAATCCAGAAACCTGCAGGGTGGATAATACTCTTTCAGGTAAACAAGACTGAGAATTATAAGTACTTAATTGTAAATACATTTTCTAGATGCTATAGGAAGAGATCTGTGTATGAAAAGTGCGTTCTAGAAATCAACAACGTGAGGCATCAAAATAAAGTATACTTATAACAGAAAGTTATTATGTAATAAAGTGTCACAGGTAAGTTGATTTTAAAAATAAGGGGCAATTAACTTTGGAGTTGGCATTTAACTTTGGAGTGCGATTAACTTTGGAGTGAGACTATGGAAGTACCCATTAGACTTCCACATAGAGAATGGAAGAATACAAACTCTTGAAACTCAAAAGCTTTCAGGACATAAAAATATCTTTGGGAGCCCTTTAACTGTGGGTTTGGTACTCTAGAATGATTCAAGCGTTTCTGCAATAGTTATTTATATTCTAATTGCAAATCATTTGGTCTAATTTGTTAATGTAGGCCCTGAGTACATGAATGTGGAGAATCTGTTTAAGATAGATTGCCCCATGGAAATGACACCTCTACACGTGGAATTGCAGACCAGTGGTCTATGGGGGTAAATCATGCCTGCAGATATTTTTCAAAGGGTTTTAAAAATCAGGAAATATTGGGTAACATTTTAATGTATGACCATACTAGGTGTTCAGTCTTCCGAAGCTGAAAGTGTTGGCTGGCAGTGTCTATTGGCTGGAAGAGTCCTCACCTTGATGCAAGTGTACCCTTGATGCTGGTGCTCCCCCCTTTCCTCACTCCCATTATGTCCATGCCTATCATTCTTGTCTTCTGTAGGCAATTGTAACTGCTCTCCTACTCAAACAACCATCTTGAAGAAAATTACTCCAGAGAGATGTCACCCAAGTGTTCATCTTTTAACTTGTTGTTAGTGTTTGCTAACTTTGGTTTCACCATGCTTGGTGGTTTTGTTTGGCTCTTGTGTGCTCCTCATTGCTGTCTCTGGCCATACTCCAACTCTGCCTCTGCCACAGCTGCCATGTTGATGTGTTTCCTTTTCTTTCTTGGGACACTTTCCACCTACTCCAACTGGAGTTTGGTTTCCCTCTTCTTGCTTGGTACAGAAAGCGAACTCTACAACTCTAATGTTTGAGTCACACTGATATCCATCGAAGTGATTGAGTATGACTGACTCTACTTTCAGTGGACCTGTGGTAGCTGGATTGCATGAGTGACCCCAATTTTCCATGCTTCCCTGTATCCACATTCTTTGGTAGTAGATGTCCCCCAAGACTGAGTCCAGGCTTGCCTTGTATGTTGCTTTGGCCAATGTGATCCTAACAAGTTGACCCAAACAGAGGCTTTAAAATGCACTTGCACATTTCCACCTCCTCTCTGATTGCCTTGAAACCATACTCAAGCTGGCCTGAGAACATACCTAGGCTAGCCTTTTAGAATGACATAAGAGATATGTACAAGTAAGAACACAAAACGAGCTCAGTGGTCCCATCTGGGGCTTTCCCACATCACAGCCTGTGGTCAGCTGACCTTCAAACACATTGAAGAACCCAGACAAGATCACAGAGTCACTTACCCTACTTGCAGCTGATGCAAAATGAGTCCAGGTGAGACCAGAATTGTCACGCTGACCTGTATGAAAATTAACAATAATACATGCCTATTGTTTGAAGCCACTTGAGTTTTGGAGTAGGGGTGTTACACAGCAATGACTAACTGATATGGTGTCCTGGTAAGTGAGATTTTGGTTGAGTTTAGGATGTAGTCTTCTCATGAAAAATGAGTCTATGTGTGGGAAGAGCTTGAGTAGCTACACACCTAACAATATGCTAAGAAAAAAATATTCTTATATTTTGAAGTTGCTCAGAAACAACAACAACAAAAAGAAAATAGTTGAAGGGTTGCTTTGGGGTAGGTTGTTTTGATTTGGAAGAATGTAACATGCCTCATTTAAAAATCGAACATGTTCTGGAGACATTCAAACCCAATGTTTGTGTTGTAAATGGCATTCCAAACCCATTTCCACATAGGTAGGGGGCCTTGGGCCGATATACAGAAGCAATTTCCCAACAAACCATTGCCTTCACTATAACTCTGAGGTCTCTGTGCAGAAATGTGAGTAGAAATAAGTGCATTAGGGACCTCAGAAGGTTTGGCAGTGCATTTTAGATGCTTATCTGAGCCACACGAGTTAGGAATCTGGGATGGAAAGCTCCTAAGAATAACCATTCTCACGAAATTTCCAATCCCTCTTGTTTTTGGCAGAATTTTAAATTCCGTGGAAATGGCTCATGTCGCAAGACTTCTGTGTGGTGCTGGCCAGCACCAGGAAGAAGAGTGGCCCAGGAAGGGAAAACCAAACCAATGTGGCTGCATGTTTTCACGCCTTTGAAAAGGTTCGGGTTTGGCTCGAACCAAGAAAGAGCACTTGGGGTTTTTATTTTCTGCCGGCTCCTTCAAATACCATTCACCTGACTCATGAAGCTTTGAACATCAGGACGAAACAAGGGAGTGAATACATTTCCAATATTCCTCATGTTCAGAAATACTTTGAATGAGGCTTCCTCTTACTGGGAGAAGAAACAGAACACAGAATACCGCTGGAGCAAGACGGACTCCTACCGAACAGTCTTTGCTGAGGTGCAGAGTGACAATGTGATTTGTGAATCAGTCAATTCATTATGTGCCAGGAATTAGGTGATACCACGGTGCACCAGAATTCGTTCCTCCCCTTAGATGGCTCACATGGTCAAGCAAGGGAGGAGAAAGCTGGACCAAATTATCTTACCCGTTCTGAAATTTCACTGGAATTTTAAAACCCAGCAATGCCCCTCATTTGTGTTTTGAGAGTCATTTTGCTCTTTCACTATTGCATATGCGGATGCACCATCTGGGAATGTCCTATCACCTCTTGTCTGCCCAGCAAATTCCAATCATCTCCCACATGCCGCTCAGACATCAACCTTGATCTTGCCAAACCTACTTAACCACTCCCTCACCTTTGCTATCTCTCTACGGTGTACAAATTTATATTGGTGCATTTAACATACAAAATTGCGTTCTCAGCACAGTGCCTGGGAGCATAGTAGGTGTTTGATAATGGAAATGGATTGCATGATACACCACCGTACAAGCTTTCCTTTCCAAAATACACGAGCCTTCCGTCAACACCAGCCTCTTCCTTCTCTCTTAACCCCATGCTAAATCACCCACTCATTGCTCCCAACTTAACTTTCATCCCCGCAGGTTCCACACACCCTCTCCATCCTCCAGGTCACTCGCTCAACCTCTGACGACAAACATAGAAGGGCAGCAAATGCTCATGATTAGTACTTCTCCACCAGCTGGTCTCATTCTAAGGTGCTCATTTAAAGGGATCTTAACTTCTGACTCCAGCAACACTTAAAGCACCAAATTACTGGACATCTAATAACATGGTAATATTTGATTTATAATATAGAAACTCTTCCTCATGAAGGTAACACAGGATAAAGATAATCCGATGTCGTTTACTTATCAAGTTGCGAGGGGCTGGCTGGGGACTTGATCAGATGAGAGCATGAAATGGTACTAATGCAGCAAAGGTCAAGGTCCACATCTCTGTCTGGTCCGATTAGCATTATTGTGTTTCACATTTCCCTTCCCTTCTTCCCAATCTCAGCCAAGTCTCCTGCAATTTAGAGCAATTGTGTAAAGGGGTTCCTGAAAAGAGAGGACAGGAGGGGGTGGGCGCAAAAACCCACTCTTATTTCTGGAAAGTCAACTGACTGTTTGTATGCTCTTGCGTTGCGTGTACATGTGTGTGCACGGGAGGGTCATTGTTGGTCTGTGCACAAGCATAAGCGTCTGTCTACCTAATATCTCTCTTTCAAATGATTTGAAAAGCATTCATTGTTTGAGTCAGATGGAAGGATTATGTTACTTGAATACTGGTATTTAATGTACATTATCACATTTGTTATCATATCAAAACCAGATGTTTAAAATTTGGGCTAGAAATTCCATAATATGGATTGTATTACCTCAGGGTCACCCTACCACCTAATGTTCACTGCTCAGCTGTATTTTGTTATGGCTTTAATAGAGCAATAATGTGTTTCCACAAGTCTTAGTCTGGTATTAGATGACATGTGGGCTAATTTTGGTGGGTTGAGCAGACTGGTAGGGGGTTATACAAACCAGAGCAATTTGCTTTCCCAACAATAAGAAAATACATGGGAATTGTTGCTAATAGTCAAGGCATCTCTCTCTCTCTTTCTCTCTCTGTCTCTCCCTCTTTCTCTCTCCCACTTTACCTCCTCTCTTCTGTCCCCCTTTCATTATTTATCGTGGTCTTTCATTCTTTATCGTTGGTTCCTTTATTGTAAAAAATTGTCATTTTTACTGTCTCCACATGTTCCTCAAACTTCTTCCAGACACAGAATCTACCTCCAATTACTTTCTTATCTCAGCCAAACCTATTTGAAACCTTCCTCTTATTTGCCTTTCTAACATGGCTTCTGTACTGATAAAATTAAAACAAGCAAGCTCAGAAAACTGATAGCATTCTTGATTTAAAAAATTATAATCAAGGCAATTTAGATAGGTTTAAAAGAAAGAAAGAAAAGCCTCTGTGGAAGCAAGCCAACGATTCATCTGTTCGCATTAATAGGTTCCAGCAATGGTACTACAGGCACGGAAAGCCCGTTCGCCACTGCACTTAGCAAGCACATGAGCTTAAAAATAAACTTTGACAATGTAGATCTCTTTGTCCTTTCAGGAATGGAAAACATTATGTACTTCAAAGCATACTAAGCCTGATTTTAAAATATAGTTGGGATACTGTTACCGTGGCAATTGGGAGGGTCTTCAGGAAGCACACAGTATGTGGAGGCTTCGTGGGCAATCGTACTCAAGCCACAGACTAGTGAGAATAAATGACGCTGGCACATTTTAATAGGCTCCTTCATGAGGAAGAAACGTCTGTCTTTTAAGCTCCCTGGAGCAACCGGGATCTAATTCCTCATTTCAATCAGGGAATTTCTTTCTGAACCAAACTGCTAAGACAGAGTATTTGAGTAGCACATTTCACTGGCATACAGCAGTGTTGGTTCATTTTGGAGGGTTTTTGGACAGGAAATCGATCTACCGGGTAACTTTCACACAAGAAAGGAAACAGTATGGGACGATGGCTTGTTAGTACAAGGGACTCTGTTTTGGAAATTACGGACAAGAAACCTTGGTGGAAGAACGGCATTCAAGATCAAAAGCATGATGACTCCTGATGAAAACATCCCCAAATGATGAACCCACAAGCAAAAAGGAACTTCTACTGTAAGTATCTTAGCAAGAATCAAGTACCTCGTTTGTTTTCAAAATTTCTGGAGTACGTGGGGTAGATTTCCAAGCGAGTATTTGATGTAGGGAGTCTTCATAGACAAGTCTATAATTAAACTCATTGGGTGGTTCCAACAGAGGGTTAGTTACTGGAATTTTTTTCCATGACCGTGCAACACTGAAATAAATTGCACGTTCATGTGGGCATGTTTTATATAATAGACATGTTATATCAGGCTTTTATTGTGTGATGTATTAATTTTGGCAATGCAAAGTTGATGAACCTAAGTATCTACACATTCCATTGCGTTTGGACTCTGGTCATTTAAACTATCTTTGCTTTGGTTTCATGTTACAGTTAATCTTGTAATCAATTTTTCCACATACAGATTGACACATGTTATTTGTAATTTACTTAGAATATTAGTTATTTCCTCGGTGAATCTTATTTGTTTACTAGGGAAGAGATAGCTCAGAATCTTGGAAATGGGGAAGAAAAGCTATGATAGTTTACACTAAAACTTGGGAACTGAGACTTTTCTTCCTTGTTCATTTCTATATTTATTTGGTTAGCAGTTTTGTTTGAAAAATTATTTAGATGTCTCTATGTAAGAGATTTTTTACTCCATAAGAATAGGATTATGATCTTGGAAATGTGAATCAAGTTCTTCAATGGCATAACTCTATGTAAATATTCAATATAGCTAAGTCCATCTTTAGTGCCTGGCAGAGTATATACTTAATAGATAGTTTTTGAATGTATATAGGCTGGTGTTGGGTAATAGGACAGATGTCTTGAGTGTACAGTAATCATTTCATATCAGGATTCTACTTTATTAACTTATCCATGAATGTGATTGAATTCTGTTTTACAGGAACTGCATAATAATGAGGTTACATTGCATTACTACTTTCAATAAAGAATTTCGTTAAAAATCAAATTTCTAATCATTTCCTATTCTTGGTTGTTTTTCTTTTCAAATATAAGAGTTCAAAAACTCGTTGTTTACTTGAAGGGATATAAAGTTTTGGGAGCAATTCAGTATATAAAATATCAGCTGATTTCCAATTAGGATGTAATTTCCAGGTGTTAATTTGTAGCACAGGATTTGTAATTAGCTATTTTGGAGCCCCCTCTGCTGAAGATTGGTGGGTAAGCCAAGACATTGGCCAAACCCTCAAATGGGGGAGATCATTTTTTAGGTGTAAGGAGCATGAAAACAAACCAAGAGGCAAGTGGATGAAGAGAATTTTGGAGTCAAACCAAGTGTTCCGGGAGTGACAGGAGAGAAGCAAAAAACACAAAGAAAGGCACTCAATGGAAGAGAGCTAGAGAGGTAAGGTAGATTTATTACAGCTGCCATCTCTATCTTCTATGATGCCAGATAACAGTGTTGTGTTTCTCTAATTTTGTTCTAGATCACTTGCCATAGATACTTGTTAAACTGAATACATGTCCTTCTGCTACTATAAGTAGCAAGAATGCTATACAGGTGATTTTACCACATCTTGTTAGAAGTGGTGGTAGGATCCTTTGGGTAGGAACTGACAGGAAGTGTAACTAAGCAGCAATTATCATCAAGGTAATATACTTTGGGGTAATCATATATAGCATTTAGATAAGCTTAAATGATCCCATTAACAGGTCAGTTCTCTCTCCTACTTAGAAGTATATTTTACATATAATTTATACAGGCAGATCTGTCAGAATGTAATTCTCATTAGAATAAGATATTCTATAGGAATTGTTTGGAAGCTCTCTTAAGAATTAGAAGGTTTGTTGATATCTGCACAAACACTTTTTCAGGGTAACATTATCTGGATTTATTATGTAGAATTCTGGGAACTCAATCAAGAAATGATGCAATATTAGAGAAGTCCTAAGCCATATTTTAATGAAAGCCAAGTCAGTGATGTATGGTAGAATGATTAAGATTTTGAGGATTATCTTCAAAAGGAAAATGTCCACTTAGAACCCCTCCACCCTCCAGAAGGATTGGGATGTAGTTACTGATGACAAATTATAACTGGAATTTTTATGGCGTGTTATAATTTTTTTCTAGTTAGTTGCTTGACATCAGAAAGACTATAGCCAGAACTGTTCAAGATTTGCCGTACCAAGAGAAATGAGCTCCCTGCCACTGGTGATATGATATAGACAAGGAGATTCAAAATGGGGGGGGAAAGCAAGTATTTGGAGTCAGACAAATGTTTCCTGGAATTCCAGACCCCCTGCTTATAAACTATGTGACCTGGAGAAAGTTGCTTAAACTCTAAGTTTCTGATTCTTCATATATAATATGGAGTTAATAATTCTTCCTCCTTAGAATTACTACTGTAAAGATTAAATGAGACAATTTGTGCCATGCTTGGCCTATAGTAAGAGTGCAATAGGATGGCTAAACTACCTGAACTCTAGGGGCCTTTTTGACTATGTGGTTCTAGTCATTCTAGCTGTTTAAAATAATCTAAATTCCTTAACACTACATCAAAAACTAATGATGTAATGTATGGTGATTAACGTAACATAATAATAATAATAAAAAAAATCTAAATTCCTTGGTTGTGCTAAATGCTACCCAAAGATGTGACTCAATAGAAATATCTATTCTTCACTTAGTGGGCTCCTAATATAAGAAAATTGTTAAGCAAAACTCCTACAAGTGCAATGAAAGAATGAGTAAGGCAATCAGAATGTACAAATCGAAAATAATGAAGTTTTTTTTAGATGATTTGGATGTCTTAGGTGGTAAAATAAATTTGATTGATCGTCTACAGTCCTCAATGATCAAGACAGTGGAAACATTGGATTGGCTATCACTAATTAATTTTCCCTTCCGTCCTGTGTCTAATCATCTTAGGGAACCCACCATAATCAGCATAAACATTCTCTGCAGAAATGTTTTTTTTGAGAGTTTAAGGACTGAAAATATTCATCTTCAAGATATTTCCTATGACATCTTTCTATAGTGCCTGCAAAAACCAAAGTTTTATGTGGACATTGTATTTTGATGATTTGATTTATTGTGTTCATTTGTTACAAGTGCAAAGCACTTGGCAGAACCATCATTCTTGCACTACTGCTTAAACTGGTTTAAGCAATGTTTCCACATCACAGATATGAAATAACAATCTAGCTGTCAGATTTACTAAGTGGAAAGTCACTATGTATTTGGGAGAGTGTCAGCAGTGGCTATTAAAGAAAATATTATCTTGCGTCTATATAGTGCCATTTTCTTTTCAAAACATTTCCACATACATTATTTCACTTGTTCTCACCCTTAAAGCAGAGAAAGATGCTACATTTACTTCATTTGCTGTATAATATGAATAATAAAGCAAAATAGTCTAAGGAGAAGGTTGAGTATGGAGAAATGAGACTTTGCATCTAGCATAATTTGTCTAATGGTTTTAGGATAATCTCTGATTTTTATGCAGAAATATAGAATTCATCTGCTTCTTTTGTGCTTTAATGGGAGCCTTAAACTGAAGCAGTAATTAACGCTTACCTTGCATTGTGCCTTCCCCAGAGACCCAGCCAGGTACACACACAGAGCAACTAGGTCAACCTCAGTGGGGTGTGCAGAAAAACTTGAGTTTCGGCAATTTCCTGTCTTCTCCACTACCAATATATACCAGACACTTCAAGAGAGTAAGGATATTCACATTTACTCATTTATACTTTTTATTTTACAAAGGAGTCAAGGCTACAGTTGTGATCTTGGCAACCTTGCTTGGCTGAAATGATATGGATCTGGACAACTGGACTTTATACTTTTATGTTATTTTATGTATATTATAGATGTTATTATTTATATAATAATTATAATATAATATGATATAACTGTATGTGTACCAGTTAACGAGGTGATAACATCAGGTAAAACTCTGCGCCATAGCTCCTTAGAGGCTGGTAAGCTACATCATACAGGCATAGATTTTGAGACTCAGGGCATAGTTCTATCTGTTAACTCGAATCTAGTAATCAGAAGCTTTCTTTGGTATGACTGAAGATTTTAGCCAGCAGGAACCACAACTGATAAGTGCAAGAAAAAAACAGAAAAAAACTGTATAGCAGCAGAATCCAACTATCTCACAGTTAACCACTAGGTGATTTTGAAATGCAACATGTTGATTTTTTTCATATTAGTAGCTTTGGGTGTGCAAGACTCTTTTAGCCCAGTTCCTCATTTTCTTTTCATTTCAAAGGTTAACATTGCCGCATGTTCTGTGCAATAGTTTTGGTTGGTGGTATTTCATGAAAAATGTAGGCTTAAAGAAGAAATCATGGAATAGAGGGCTTTGATGTATTTGAATGGACTAGAATGAAGCTTAGAGAAGCCCTTCTCTTGTTCTGCATGATAGTATTATCCTGATTGTTCATTCCTCCTGTGAGAGAAATGGCATTCGGGTTAGACTAAGTGCGTCAGAACTAATAGAGATGTGATTACCGGTCATCACATAGTATGATGCCAAAGTGTTTTGTTTTCCTCATGCTGTTTTCCCCCTTTTGAAACCTGAGGTGAGGGGTCAAGATGAATCGAACTGTCATGTGCAAAAGCCACCAATTTCTTTTCACACCTTGACAGTTTAGAGTTCTGAGTAGTGCAGTCCCGGAAAAGTTCTTGCTTCTCTGCCTTCATGTTTTTAAGATTTGTTTTATTTTGAGAAAGGTGTAGGATTCTCACTCCTTCAGGGTGAGATAATCTGCTCACTGAACACAGCTTTTTGTTTCGTATGTATTTTGTAAGTTATTTAAAAATCCACATGAAATAAAATTCACTAATTTTTGTGTGCGTGGTTCTGTGAGTTTTGACAAATGTCTAGTCTTGTTACCAGCACCATAATCAAGATAAAGAACAGTTCTTTCACCCCCAAAATATTCTCTTCTGCAGCCGCTTTATCATGGAAACTCCCTCATGTCTAGGTCCTGGGACCACTTACCTGGTTTTGTTTCTACAGTTTTGCCTCTTCCAGAATGTCATATAAGTGAAATCATAAGCTTGCAACCTTTTGAGCCTGGTTTCTTTCACTTAGCAGAATGCATCTGTGAGTGAGTCATCCCTGTTGTCACGTCTATTGATACTTTGTTTCCCTTTATTGAGGAGCAGTATTTTATTGTACCTGAGTGTGTTGATTTATTCAACCAATGAAGAGCACTCAGGCTGTGCCCAGTTTTGGGGGATTCTGAACAATGTTGCTCTACATAGAATTTGCTTTAAACACAGGTTTTTATGTGAATATAAGTTTTCATTTCTCTAGCGTAAATGAATACCTAGGTGTGGGATTGCCAATCATATGGTAAATGGAAATTTCCAGAGTGACTTTACCGTTTTGCATTCCTACCAGCAATGTATGAGATTTGTAGTTACTTGGTCTTCCTGTCCACACTTGGTATTGTCCGTTTATTTTTTCATTTGTTTTTATTTCTTAACAATTCTAATAAGTGCATCTAATGAGATCCAATGGCATCTCATTGTGGTTTAAGACATTGAGCATCTTTTCTTTAAAAAAAAAAAACATTTTATTTACTTATTTGAGAGAGAGAGAGAGAGCATGCAAGAGCAGGAGGAGGGGTAAAGGAAGAGGGAGAAGCAGGCTCCCCACTGAGCAGGGAGCCCGATGCAGGGCTCAATCCCAGGACCCTGGGATCATGACCTGAGCCGAAGGCAGACGCTTAACCGACTGAGCCACCCAAGCGTCCTGAGCATCTTTTCATTTGCTTCTTTGTGATCTGAATATCCTGTTTGGTGAAATGTGTTCAAATCTTTTTTGTTTTCTTATTGTTGGTTTTGAGAGTTCTTTTAAAATTATGGGTATAAATTCTTTGTTGGATTTGTGATTTGAAGACATTTTCCACCCTCTGCTTTTCATTTTCTGAACCATATCTTATAGAGAAAAAGGTTTTAGTTATGATGAAGTACAACTGATCTGTTTTTTTTTTTTTTTCTCTCTCATGGATCAAGCTCTTAGTGTTGTATCTAACGATGCTTTTTCTAACACAACTCATGAGCATTTTCTCTTGTGTTTTCTTTTTTCAGAAGATGGTAATTTTATGTTTTACATTTTAGGCCCGTGATCCACTTTAAGTTAGTAGTTTTTATAAAGGAAGAGGTGTGGGTGGAGGCATATATCTTTTGCATGTGAATTTCCAATTGTTTCAGCACCATTCATGGAAAAGACTATCTTTTACCCATAGAATTGCATTTGTACTAGTATTGAAAGTCAGTTCACTATAATTTTGTAAGTTTACTTCTGGACTCTCTATTCTGTCCCGTTAATTTATGTATGCTTTCACTGATACCATACAGTAGGTCAGGGAATCATGCAGTGTGAGTTCCTCTGAATTTGTTCTTCCTTGAAGTTGTTTTTTCTACATCGTTTGCTTTTCTATATAAAATTTAAAATCAGCTGGACAGTATCTACAAAAATCCTGCTGGGATTTTGATTGGGATAAGTGTTAAATCTATAGATAAATTTGGGGAATGTTGACATCTTACTAATATTTGAGCCGTTTGATCCATTTGTTTAGTTCCGCTTCATTTTTATCCTCGGTTTTATAGTTTTCCTCATATAGACTCTGCACCTTTTTTGTTAGATTCATACTTGGGTATTTCATTTTTTGGAGCTTTTGTAAATGATGCTTTTAAAGATTTCTGTTTCTACTTTTCATTACTAGTATATAGATATATGTTATCTCATGGACAAAGAACTTGTATGTGTATATACAGATATGTGTATAGAAAGCCTACAAACCAACATGAATATGCTTAACAATCAAGTAGAAAAAGACCAAACACACACACAGGAAAGCAAGGATAAAGTAAATACAAATGACTTTTAAAAATGAATTTCAATTTTGCATGCAGAAAGAAAAAGGGAACACATTTGGGAAATTGTATGGGAAATATTTTGATATCCATGTTATCAAAGGTGTGGGAAAACAGATGCTTTTATAAATTACCAGTGACAGTTAGAATTGATGCAACCTTTTTGGAAAACACTTTTGAATGTATATGAATATTACTGATGTACATAATCTCAGAGCTAACAGTTCTGCTTCTAGTTCATTCTACAGGTATGTAGATGGATGATGCCAGATGTCTAAGGGTATTCACTGCAATGTTTCTTAATAGCAAAACATTGGAAGTAATGTAAATGTCCATTATCATGGATGTGGTGATAGAAGTTATTGTGTGTGCACATTGTTGTATGGTTGTGGGAAAGAGAATAAAGCAATATAATATACACTCATAAAGAATGTCTCAACAAGACCATAATGTAAATTCCTCATTAGAATATAACCTTCATAACTAAACTGAATGCTCCACAGTGCAGATTTTTTTGCCCTTTAATTCACTGTTGTACCTAGAATAATCTTGGTACATAGTAGGCTCAATAAATACTTATTAAATGATTTAAGTGGATATACAAAGAAGAAGAAAGCAAGATGCACGATATTTTGAGTTTGAGGTGTCAAAAGTCTAGGAGGTGGAAGATGCCCATTAAGTCATTGGAAATATGACTCTTGAGTTGGAGATAAAAATTCAGAATTGTTAGCTAAATCCATAGGGGAAGCTGCGAAGGATGTGGAGCGGTAAATGTATTGAGAAGGGGCTGGGCATTTCTAAGTGGGTGGCATCAATTTATAATGGGCAAATGGAGAAAGAAGAGCCAGAAAGGAAGCTGAGACTGAGCCACACCAGAGGTGGGAATCTAGGGGAAAATTGTATGTGGAGCCAAAAGAGGAACTTTTAAGAGAATGGTCAGCTGTATCAAATGCCATAACCGATGTAAAGATAAAGGGCCAAAAAAGGCTAAAGTGTGTTCTTTGGATTTGGTAGTTAAGAGAGTAACTGCCATGGCATGCTCACAGCCGGAAGGCTGGTTGAAGTGCAGAGAAAGTGAGAAGCGGTAAGGCTATTGAGGCGGTGAAGTAAAAGGAAAGTGAAACACTAAATCACTAGTGTTTTAGGTGTTTGACCATAGTAGAAAGGAAAGAGAGAGGGAGATGAAATATCTAATAGGAAAGTTTATGTCTTAGTTGCCAGAAAATTTAGCTCAATTTTTATGTTCATAGTAGGGAGCCAGAAATAGGGAGAGATCAATCTATGATGGATGGGTTGAGGTTCTAGACGTGCAGAGACAATACAGTCTAGCTTTCTGCAATAAATCCTTTGATAAAAGCATTGGCCAATGGTGAGCAGTAGAAATAAAGCTGTTCACCCATGGTAGAACAAGATTTTTATGTATATGAGGAGTGGTGTTCCAAGCCTGGCAATGATGTATACAAAGATAAAATGCACACTTAGGACTCATGGGACATAGTTATAATAGAAATCTGATTTTTGTATTCTGCAGTTTTTTTAGAAATGTCCAGTGAGGCTAGTCCTTCTTGTTCTTGAGAGAACAAGAAGAGTCTTACTCCTTCTTAGGTAATAAATGTGCCTAGGATCCCAGGAAAGGAGGAAATGGGTTGGTTATCACTATAGAGCTCTATCCTTTTGCTAGATGGAACAAGAGGGAAAGACATTCCCGACAGGAAAAAGTGCAAGAAAAGCAAAATATTGAAGTACTTGTTTGATAACATAATGTACTTTTCCTTTATAGCACATGTGATAAATATATAAGTTTATTTATGGGATTATTCTTGTTTATTTAATGTTTCTGTTGGGTACTGGGTACATAGGGGATTTTTAAAAAAAGAGGTCTGTGGGGGCGCCTTGGTGGCTCAGTTGGTTAATCAGCCTCCTCTTGATCTCAGCTCAGGTCATGATCTCAGGGTCATGAGATCAAACCCCACATTGCGCTCCCCACCCAGCATGGAGTCTGTTTGTCCCTCTCCCTCTGCTCCTCCCCCCACCCACAATGTGCTCTCTATCTCCCTTTCCCTCTCTCTCATGCAAATAAGTAAGTAAAATCATTTTTTTTTAAAGGTCTGTGTGGGAAAAAGCAGAGGAAAACAATAAGTCATTTGATGGTTCTGCAAACAGGAGAAACTCAAAATAGTTGACAATAATTACTGACAACATGGCAGGCCAATTTGAGAACATCAGCTGAAACTTGTAGGGGTTTTGCCCAATCCAGTAGCAGTTAAGTGAAAAAAGCTCATGGTAAGATCCAAACGGTGTAGAGCAGAGGTCTAGACCCGGTGGTGAACTCTCAAAATCAATAAACCAGGGCTCCCTTATAGAACTGACTGACTTGTAAGCTCACACTTTGAAACACTTCTTTTAAAAAATAGAGCACTTTTATCTATTTGTTCAATGAATACCCGTGGAAAGCCTCAAATGTATTGTTACTTGTAGAATTGCAATTAAATAAGGATTGAAAATAAGAGAATATAATATGTAATGAGTATATGCTCTGCTAATGTATGTATAGTATAATTATTAAAAATAGGAGGGGGCGTCTGGGTGGCGGAGTTGGTTGAGCATCTGTTCTTGGTCATGATCTCAGGGTCATGAGATCGAACCCCATGTCAGGCTCTAGGCACAGCACAGAGTCTGCTTGAGATTCTCTCTCCCTCTCCCTCTGCCTCTCCTGCCTGTGCTCTCTTTCTCTCTCTCAAATAAATAAATAAATCTTTAAAAAGATTGGTGGATATTGGAGACAGTATATGCTAAACAAAAATTTTCAATGTATTCAGTAATCATATTATTGATAATATTAGTATTGCTATTTTGAGATTTTCTGCATGCAACATGAATAAAACATATGAATAATTATAATATATTCTAATTCTATCATCCCCCTTGACCTTGAGAATCAGGGTTCGTGATATGGAAAAAAATGAGATACAGATGAAATGTATAAGTTAAGTAAAACCTGTTAGTACTGAATTTGAACTGGAAATACCATTATTAACTCATAAGGTATTTAAAATCCATACATCCATACAATACACATGTATAGTATATAAGTATATATGTGATTATGAACATATATAATAGGGTAGGTATGTAATACATTATGTATGATGTAAGATATAGGTATATGTATATGTCCCAACAATGTCCATTGGAAAAACCCAGAAAAAATTACCAAGCACCCAGTAGCAATGAGAATCTTTAGCACCAAAATTGTGGTTTTCCTATACCATTTCCCTACTAAAAGAAGTCAAGACATTTTTGAGAAATGTGTGACTCCAAGTGTGGGTCAAGAAACGTAGGAGATGAACATGGAGCATCTTGTCAAAGCATATAGTGAAGAAGCTCTCAGGACTAACAAGGCTATGTCACTGGTTCATGACATAGACCCAATCTTAAAAAGCTACTAATTAAAAATGGGATGATTTGAGCAGGATAATAATTGCAATGAACTGAAATCCATCAAATGTTTAAATCCTTGAGGTCGTAATGATAAGAAAATAACCAACTGGAGATTCAAGGAAGGCCTCTTTAAAAGTGATAGGTAAGCCGAAATTGAGGGCTAAGTAGGAAAGAGTTGATGAAGACAACAGGAAACATATATGTGCTAGAGGATGGGAAGAACTCAGTCCTATGTGTCTGGAAGACAGTGAGTGAAAGGGAAAGAGGTTCAGCATGAAGTTGGAGAAATAGGGCTGATCATTCAGGAACATGTAGTCATGCTAAGGGCTAGATCTTTCCTTAGAAATGTGATAGAACGTTCTTGAAAAGTTTTATGCAGGGAAAGGACATGACCGAAGTTCCTGCTATGGGACCCATGGATTGGAGGAATCCAGAGCAAAATCAGAGAGAGAGGGAGAGTTAGGGGCTGCTGCAAGCAAAAGATGAAGCTGGTTAGCTCTGGGAAGAACTCTGGAAGGCAATTCTCCATCAACACGAGAAAAGCAGTCTAAGAAAGACCTGTTGCTCTCTGGAGCAACTTTATAATCTTCTATGTGCTCAGGATCTGGTAAAACCAGCCCTTTAATCCCCATTCCACTATATCAGTAACAGGATGAAGCATACTTTTCTCCTACAGAATCTGGACTCCATGTAAGGTTTATATTTATAATAGAAAAGACAAACAAACAAAAAAGATTTCTATGTAAAAAGGAGCTATTTCTCCCCTTGAGAAACACCCGTGAGCAGGGCTGATACTCGGTTGAGATGCCCAGTATGACCATGTCAGTTGTTAATGGCTAGCACTCATTTCTTGCTGCTTCTGTTCTGATTGGTCAGTGCCGACGCATTCATGTTTGTTAAATATTAAAAACTCACTCTGCTCGTGGACAGTAAAATAATATTTCCAATTGTCATTTGGAACCCTTCAATCCATCTTCTATATGGCTCAGAGGGTGAGGATAGGCAACATTCTGACATGCCACATACAATCAATCCTTTTAAGGAGCAAGAAAGGAAGATTGTTGGAGACTGATTTTAAGAGATACCATGGGTCTTCTCTTCTCATGTTCTCTATTTCTCGGTATGCTTGGATTCTCTGCATGGAGAACACTTCAGCTAGTTTGCCTCTCTTATGCTTTTCCTTTTTGACACCACGTTATTGTTTTGCTTTAAAAAGGAGATCACAATGTCTTACCACACTTTATTAAGAAAAAAAAAAAAATCCGGGGGAGCAAGAGGGCGGAGGAGTCGGAGACCTGGATTTCATCTGGTCTCGGGAATTCAGCTGGATAGGGATCAAACCATTCAGAACACCTACGAACTCAACAGGAGATCGAAGAAAAGAATAGCAACAACTCTCTGAACAGAGAAGCGACCACTTTCTGGAAGGTAGGACGTGCGGAGAAGTGAATCTGAGGCGATATTGGGGAGGATAGACAGCGGGGGTGGGGGCCTCCGTCGGCCGCATCTGGCAAGTGCTAGAGCCGCGGAGCACAAAATCGGAACTTTTAGAAGTCGGCTCCGCTGAAGGACATTGCTCCAGTGGCTAAGCAGGGGGTGGAACCCTTGCTGGGACAGTGTGGTCTCAGGACCCTCGGGGTCACAGAAAGACCGGGGGTACCTTAGTGTGGCAGAGCTCCCAGGTATCAGAGCAGGGAAGCCGGCTGCAGAGATGGAGCCGAAGCGCGGGCTCTCAGCTCAGGGCTGCCATAAACTGTGATTGGTGACAGTCGGGCCACTGCTCCTCCAGCAGGGACCCAACAAGCGGCAGATCCAGGGAGACTCCCCCTCCTCCCGCAGGAGGAGCAGCGCGACAGCGCACCGCAGGGATTGGCTTGGTTTGGAGACTCCACACGGGGTCAGGTGCCAGAGATAGAAACGCTCGGTCACAGGCCAGGTGAGCATGGAGTGCGGCCGGAGATGGGGAGACGGGAGTGATTGACTGCTTTTCTTGGGGAGCGCACTGAGGAGCAGGACCCCGAGTTCTCAGCTCCTCCGGGGCAGAGATTGGGATGCCATCATATTCACTCTCGTCCTCCAAAGCTGCACGGAAAGCTTGCAGGGAACAAAAGATCCTGAGAGCAAACCGGAGCAGATTACTTAGCCTGGACCCAGCAAGGGCGGGCAATTCCACCTCCACAAAGACATTTGGGAACCACGGCAACAGGTCCCTCCCCCAGAAGATCAGCAAGAGCAGCCAGCCAAGACCAAGTTTACCGATCAGTGAGAACGGCAGAACTCCAGAGCTAGGGGAATACTGCACATAGAATCCATGGCTTTTTTACCATGATTCTTAGTCTTTCCAAATTAATTTTTTTTAACGGTCTTTTTTCTTTTAATTTTTCTTTTTCCCTTTTTCAACCAACATCTTAACAATCCCTTGTTTAAAAAACATTTTTATTTTTCATTTTTAGAGTCATATTCTATCCCTTCATAGTAGTTACCCTTATTTTTGGCATATATATATAAGTTGTCCTCTTTTTAAAATTTTGGGATAGTTTCTTCTAACAGATCAAAATATACCCTAAGTCTCTAGTGTATGGCTTTGTTCTAGTCTCCTGCCTGATCACATTCTCTCCCTTTTTTTCTTTTTTTTTAAATTCTCTTCTTTCTTTTTTCAAACTTCTTATCAATTCCTTTTATAAAATTTGTTATAATTTTCATCTTTACAGTCATATTCCATCCCTTCATCAATATACCCTTATTTATGTACATATATAAGTTTTTCTTTCTTTAAAACCTTGGGAGGCACTTCCTTCTAACAGACCAAAATATACCCAAAATCTAGTGTGTGGCACTGATCTATGCACCAGCCTGATCATATTTGATCATATTCTGTTTTTTTTTTTTTGGTTCATTTTGTTCTGTTTTTGTTTGTTTTTATCTTTTTCTTTTTTTTTTCTTTTCTTTTTTCTTTCTTTCCCTTTCTTTTCCCCCAGTTTCAGGTCTTTTCTGATTTGTTTAGAGTATATTTTCTGGGGACATTGTTACCCTGTTAGCATTTTGTTCTCTCATTCATCTATTCTCTGGACAAAATGACAAGACGAAAAAAAATCACCTCAACAAAAAGAACAAGAGGTAGTACCAACTGCCAGGGACCTACTCAATACGGATATTAGTACGATGTTGGACTAAAGTACAGAATCATGATTTTAAAGATATTAGCTAGGCTTGAAAAAAGCATGGAAGTTATTAGAGAAACCCTTTCTGGAGAAATAAAAGAACTAAAACCTAACCAAGTTGAAATCAAAAAGGCTATTAATGAGGTGCAATCAAAAATGGGGGCACTAACTGCAGGATAAATGCGGCAGAAGAGAGAATCAGTGATATAGAAGACCAAATGATGGAAAATAAAGAAGTTGAGAAAAAGAGAGATAAACAACTACTGGATCACGAGGGCAGAATTCGAGAGATAAGCAATAACATAAGATGAAACAACATTAGAATAATTGAGATTCCAGAAGAAGAAGAGAGAGAGGAGCAGAAGGTATACTGGAGCAAATTATAGCAGAGAACTTCCCTAATGTGGGGAAGGAACCAGGCATCAAAATGCAGGAGGCTCAGAGAACCCCTCTCAAAATCAATAAAAACAGGTCAACACCCTGACATCTAATAGTAAAACTTATGAGTCTCAGAGACAAAGAGAAAATCCTGAAAGCAGCTTGGGACAAGAGATATGTAACCTACAATGGTAGAAACATTAGATTGGCAACAGACCTATCCACAGAGACCTGGCAGGCCCGAAAGGACCGGCATGATATATTCAGAGCACGAAACGAGAAAAATATGCAGCCAAGAATACTATATCCAGCTAGGCTGTCATTGAAAATAGAAGGAGAGATAAAAAAGCTTCCAGGACAAACAAAAACTAAAGGAATTTGCAAACACGAAACCAGCCTACTAGAAATATTGAAAGGGGTCCTCTAAGCAAAGAGAGAGCCTAAAAGTAACATAGACCAAAAAGAAACACAGATAATATACAGTAACAGTGACCTTAAGGCGATACAATGGCACTAAATTCATATCTTTCAATA
This sequence comes from Zalophus californianus, assembly GCF_009762305.2. Taxonomy (NCBI): domain Eukaryota; kingdom Metazoa; phylum Chordata; class Mammalia; order Carnivora; family Otariidae; genus Zalophus; species Zalophus californianus. The sequence goes on from NC_045604.1 coordinate 40,266,627, forward strand.
GTTACCCTGAATGTAAATGGGCTAAATGCCCCAATCAAAAGACACAAGCTATCAGATTGGATTAAAAAACAAGACCCACGATATGCTGCTGCAAGAGACTCATTTTAGACCCAAAGACACCCCCAGATTGAAAGTGAGGTGGTGGAAAACAATTTACCATGCTAATGGACACCAAAAGAAAGCTGGGGTGGCAATCCTTATATCAGACAAATTAGATTTTAAAACAAAGACTGTAGTAAGAGATGAGGAAGGACACTATATCCTACTTAAAGGGTCTATCCAACAAGAAGATCGAACAATTGTAAATATCTATGCCCCTAACATAGGAGCAGCCAATTATATAAGGCAATTAATAACAAAAGCAAAGAAACACATTGACAACAATACAATAATAGTGGGGGACTTTAACAACCCCCTGACTGAAATGGACAGATCATCTAAGCAAAAGATCAACAAGGAAATAAAGACTTTAAATGCCACACTGGAGCAAATGGACCTCACAGATATATTCAGAACATTCCATCCCAAAGCTACAGAATACACATTCTTCTCTAGGGCCCATGGAACATTCTCCAGAATAGATCACATCTTAGGTCACAAATCAGGTCTCAACTGGTACCAAAAGATTGGGATTATTCCCTGCATATTTTCAGACCACAATGCTTTGAAACTAGAACTCAATCACAAGAGGAAAGTCAGAAAGAACTCAAATACATGGAGGCTACAGAGCATCCCACTAAAGAATGAATGGGTCAACCAGGAAATTAAAGAAAAATTTAAAAAATTCATAGAAACCAATGAAAATGAAAACACAATTGTCCAAAATCTTTGGGATGCAGCAAAGGCAGTCCTAAGAGGAAAGTATATAGCAATTCAAGCCTTTCTCAAGAAACAAGAAAGGTCTCAAATACACAACCTAGCCCTACAACTAAAGGAGCTAGAGAAAAAACAGCAAATAAAGCCTAAACCCAACAGGAGATGAGAAATAATAATCAGAACAGAAATCAATGAAATAGAAATCAAAAGAACAGTAGAACAGATCAATGAAACTAGGAGCTGGTTCTTTGAAAGAATTAACAAGATTGATAAACCCCTGGCCAGACTCATCAAGAAAAGAGAAATGACCCAAATCAACAAAATCATGAATGAAAGAGGAGAGATCACAACCAACACAAAAGAAATACAAACAATTATAAGAACATATTATAAGCAACTATATGCCAGCAAATTAGATAACCTGGAAAAAACGGATGCATTCCTAGAGATGTATCAACTATCAAAACTGAACCAGGAAGAAATAGAAAACCTGAACAGTCCTATAACCACTAAGGAAATTGAAGCAGTCACCAAAAATCTCCCAACAAACAAAAGCCCAGGGCCAGATGGCTTCCCAGGGCAATTCTATCAAACGTTTCAAGAAGAATTAATATATCTATTCTTCTGAAACTGTTCCAAAAAAAAAAATGGAAGGAGAACTTCCAAACTCATTTTCTGAGGCCACCATTACCTTGATCCCCAAACCAGACAAAGACCCCATCAAAAAGAAGAATTGCAGACCAATATCCTTGATGAACATGGATGCAAAAATTCTCACCAAAATACTAGCCAATAGGATCCAACAGTACATTAAAAGGATTATTCACCACGACCAAGTGGGATTTATTCCTGGGCTGCAAGGTTGGTTCAACGTCTGCAAATCAATCAACGTGATACAATACATTAACAAAAGATAGAACAAGAACCATATGATCCTCTCAATAGATGCTGAAAGAGCATTTGACAAAGTACAGATCCTTTCTTGATCAAAACTCTTCAGAGTATAGGGATAGAAGGTACATACCTCAATATCATAAAAGCCATCTATGAAAAACCTACAGCGAATATCATTCTCAATGGGGAAAAACTGAGAGCTTTCCCCCTAAGGTCAGGAATGAGGCAGGGATGTCCACTATCACCACTGCTTTTCAACATAATATTAGAAGTCCTAGCCACAGCAATCAGACAACAAAAAGAAATCAAAGGCATCCAAATCAGCAAAGAGGAAGTCAAACTCTCACTCTTTGCAGATGATATGATACTGTATTTGGAAAACCCAAAAGACTCCACCCCAAAACTGCTAGAACTCATACAGGAATTCAGTAAAGTGGCAGGATATAAAAATCAATGCACAGAAATCAGTGGCATTCCTATACACCAACAACAAGACAGAAGAAAGAGGAATTAAGGAGTCGTTCCCATTTACAATTGTACCCCAAACCATAAGATACCTGGGAATAAATCTAACCAAAGAGGCAAAGGATCTGTACTCAGAAAACTCTAAAATACTCTTGAAAGATATTGAGGAAGACACAAAGAAATGGAAAAACGTTCCATGCTCATGGATTGGAAAAACAAATATTGTAAAGATATCAATACTACCTAGAGCAATCTACACATTCAATGCAATCCGCATGAAAATACCATCTACTTTTTTCAAAGAAATGGAACAAATAATCCTAAAATTTGTATGGAACCAGAAAAGACCCCGAATAGCCAGAGGAATGTTGAAAAAGAAAAGCAAAGCTGGCAGCATCACAATTCTGGACTTCCAGCACTATTACAAAGCTGTCATCATCAAGACAGTATGGTACTGGCACAAAAACAGAACAATGGAACAGAATAGAGTGCCCAGAAATGGACCCTCAACTCTATGGTCAACTTATCTTTGACAAAGCAGGAAAGAATGTCCAATGGCAAAAAGACAGTCTCTTCAACAAATGGTGTTGGGAAAATTGGACAGCCACATGCAGAAGAATGAAACTGGACCATTTCCTTACACCACACACAAAAATAGACTCCAAATGGTTGAAAGACCTAAACATGAGACAGGAGTCCATCAAAATCCTAAAGGAGAACACAGGCAGCAACCTCTTTGACCTCAGCTTCAGCAACTTCTTCCTAGAAACATCGCCAAAGGCAAGGGAAGCAAGGGCAAAAATGAACTATTGGGACTTCATCAAGATAAAAAGCTTTTGCACAGCAAAAGAAACAGTCAACAAAACCAAAAGACAACCGACAGAATGGGAGAAGATATTTGCAAATGACATATCAGATAAAGGGCTAGTATCCAAAATCTATAAAGAACTTCTTAAACTCAACACCCAAAGAACAAATAATCCAATCAAGAAATGGGCAGAAGACATGAACAGACATTTTTCCAAAGAAGACATCCAAATGGCCAACAGACACATGAAAAAGTGCTGAACATCGCTCAGCATCAGGGAAATCCAAATCAAAACCTCAATGAGATACCACCTCACACCAGTCAGAATGACTAAAATTAACAAGTCAGGAAATGACAGATGTTGGTGAGGATGCGGAGAAAGGGGAACCCTCTTACACTGCTGGTGGGAATGCAAGCTGGTGCAGCCACTCTGGAAAACAGTATGGAGGTTCCTCATAACGTTGAAAATAGAGCTACCATACGATCCAGCAATTGCACTACTGGGTATTTACCCCAAAGATACAAATGTAGGGATCTGAAGGGGTAAGTGCGCCCCAATGTTTATAGCAGCAATGTCCACAATAGACAAACTGTGGAAAGAGCCAAGATGTCCATTGACAGATGAATAGATAAAGAAGAGGTGGTGTTTATATACAATGGAATATTATGCAGCCATCAAAAGGAATGAGATCTTGCCATTTGCAACAACATGGATGGAACTGGAGGGTGTTATGCTGAGCGAAATAAGTCAATCAGAGAAAGACATGTATCATATGATCTCACTGATATGAGGAATTCTTAATCTCGGGAAACAAACTGAGGGTTGCTGGAGTGGTGGGGGGTGGGAGGGATGGGGTGGCTGGGTGACAGACATTGGGGAGGGTATGTGCTATGGTGAGTGCTGTGAATTGTGTAAGACCGTTGAATCACAGATCTGTACCTCTGAAACAAATAATGTAATATATGTAAAGAATAAAAAGAAAGAAGAAGATAGCAGGAGGGGAAGAATTAAAGGGGGGAAATCGGAGGGGTAGACGAACCATGAGAGGATGGACTCTGAAAAACAAACTGAGGGTTCTAGAGGGAAGGGGGGGTGGGAAGATGGGTTAGCCTGGTGATGGGTATTAAAGAGGACACGTTCTGCATGGAGCACTGGGTGTTATGCACAAACAATGAATCATGGAACACTACATCAAAAACTAATGATGTAATGTATGGTGATTAACATAACAATAAAAAAATTTTTAAAAAAAGAAAGAAAAAAAATCCAGAATTTTGTTCAACACAAGTAATTATATATCTATTGGTCAAAGGTCCAAGTATTAACTGTCTTTTTCTCCCCTGTGGAATGAGTATGTATTTTCTACCATTTCTGCCTTTGGTAGTGCATTTGGTACACTTCAGAAGTGTGATGTTTGGCATCTTTTCAATGCAGGCATTCTTTAAGGATGGTTTTGTGCTACGAACTCTGTTAATAATGTTTGGGACCAAATTTATTGAATAAGTGTATCAAACTTGAAATATTATTAATAATCAAAGATAAAGTATGACTTACAAAGTCTCTCAGGCTGCCATTCAGCTTGCAAATTGGTTAAAACCTAGTGACACCACTTATTTTCTTGTTGGGGCTCTTCTACTATCTCAGAAGCCAACTTCAGAGGAGGGCTTCCAAAACTATTTTCAGCATCAATACCTTTAGATCTCAGTGGTTTCAGTGTATTATTTCAGGATGGTACTCATTTAGATGTGTGAATTCTAAAAAATTTGCTTTATACTTTATTCTTTGATCCCACCACATACACCAGACAAATTATTGGGATTAAAGAATCTCCCATTAGGGATGCCTGGCTGGCTCAGTTGGTAGAGCATGTGACTCTTGATCTTGGGGTTCTGAGTTTGAGACCCATGTTGGGTGTAGGGCTTACCTAAAAAAAAAAAAAAAAGAAAAAAATCTCCAATTACAATATCATACATAGGATATTAACTCTTAATTTCCTTTTATAATTCTCCTGGTCTGCCAAACTCTAACTTTCCAGTATAAACGCATTTTGATAGTGATGAGAAGACTGAATCATTTTAATAGTTTTAAATGATCCAAGTGTTTTTAAATCACAGTATATATATTTTCATTGATAATGATAGCTGGATATTGGATATTAAGGAACATATTTTTTAACTTTACAGTAATGGCCAACCGTCTCTGAACAGTGAAAAAATTATGCTTGAGAGTCATATGAAGTGTGTATGATTCTCAGCCTTTTCTCAACCTGAACGTTTAAGAAATATAATTTTCCTATAAAGTGAATTTAACTTTAGTTCCAAATTTTCCATTTTTACTTGATAGAAATTTAATCTTGGGTAAGTTTAGGGTTTCTTCCATTGTTTCAGTCAATTCAGGACTTTCCCAAATCCCATGTTTGCTTCTAGGTTCTGGTGCTTTCAGAGGTCCAAGTCCTTGATGTGGATGCTTTGACGTCTGTGTTGGTAGCATTTGCTGTGCGGGGTTGTGTCTGCCTTGTCCTAAACATCAGGCTTCGTCAGGTCTGCTTGGCGATTTCTGAGCCCCTCTCAGCAGACGAGAGGAATGTGTGGCTCTTTCCTTGTACCACTCTGGGTCCACAGGGGATTCTGATGCTGTCTCAGGCCCCTTTTGGCTGGACACCTTATGCAGCCATTGCTGCTCAAAGCCTACCATGACGAGCAGAGCAAAGTGCTCTTTAAAGACAATGTACAACCTGACTGAGGCCTGCTGAAACAGGTGCCAGGTCCCAGGCCCCTCTCGGACCCCCAAACCTATCTAGGGTTGTCCTTCCTCCCGCGCCTGACTTGGTGTAAGATCAAGGGAATGTACGGGGCCCCTTCCTAAGGACTCAGGGGTATTTAATCCCTCGTCTTTCTCCTGATTTTTCTCTTTTTCCAGCCCAGATCATCTTTATGTTCTCCGAGATAGAAAAACAAAACAAAAACCCATGCATTTCATACATCACAAGTTTTCCAACTTTCCAACTGAAATGTCAGTGATTGACTTCGTTGTTTTTCTTTCCTTCCCAGAGGCCGTAAGTCTAGAAGTGGCTTCATCAATGGGGTAAAGTCACATGAGTATAAAAGAATTACTAAGAATGAAGGAAAAGAGCCCAGTTATAGAATATCCCAGTATGAACAGTATTGTTGTGTACACATGGATTTCCACAGCCTACAGATTTTAAACTGAAGGAAGTGACCCTAAAATGTGAGTAGTCCCTTTTAACAGAGTTTGACTTCTGTGAAGCTGCTGTGTAAGTCCCTTTCCCATTACCAATCTTGCATTCCAGGAGCTTTCTCTAAGGCTTAGTTTGTTTTTTGTTGTTGCATTTTTTTTTCCCCTGTACAGTTAGGTTAGGAAAGAAATTTATTCTTAGAAATGCACGGACTCTTTGGGCTCCAGCCAGCCCTCTATTACAAAGACATCTTTCTGTGCACCCCAATTTGACAAAGGAGAATTCTTGCCATTTTACCCAGCTGTGCATAACTGAACATGTCAGTTCAGTGACCCTTAATGAATCACCTTTTAATATCTGCCCCCTGGCCACAAGTATGTCACTTCAATATTATTTTATAGTTTGAATTGAATTACATTGAAGCATTTTTTTAATTTTTTTTTATGTTGAAACATTTTGAGAATGGAAAGACAGGACAGTATTTTACTTTAAATGACTCCACAGCAATTGTGCTCAATAGTTGAGTGCCCTAGTTAGTGAGCCGAGGCATGTTATAAACAAATTTGGTGTCTAAGTATATATACATACATATATTACAGCTAAAGTCCATCGACCAGCAAATGTCTTTTAATGAGTACCAAATGCCTAGATTTGTGTTGACATCTATTTTCCCTAACGATGGGAGAGGCACAAAAACCATTACAAATTTCTAAAAACCATTTTTGGTCTGCAGTTTTGATCCTGGGGATAAAGTTTAGATGAGAGAAGCTGCTCGAAGCTTGGTCGATCTGTTGAGGCAGTTACGCTTGATCCCAGAGAGTTCACCTTAAATTTTACCTTCTGCTCTGTTTTGTTTTGCTTTGTCTCCCACCCACTACACCCTCATGCCTCGGATGTTCTTGCCATTAAGACACTGAGGAGAAGCGCGAAATCTGCATCCCCAGGGCTAGGGATTTTCCTAGCCTGTGCCAGCGAAATCCACCTGGGGGCAGAAGTGAAGTTGTTGCCAAGAAGTGAGCTAGAGAAAGGAAAGGTGGCTCCTTTGGGGATGGCAACATTTATCTGGCTTTTGGCAAAGTAACAGTGACATGAGGTACCCAGGGAAGGTATAGGGACCCAATGGGGTGAGTGTCCCATCTGGATACCCAGTGCACTCTGTGGATCAGAGGGGACTGGTCACATGGACTAAAACAATCCCTGGGCGGGGCCGGTATTTGGTCAAGGACTCCCTGGGGGCTGGGGCCAAGGCTGGTGCTGTGTCAGGTGTCCACACAGCGTTCATGTCAGCTTCTCACAGCATCAGTTCATAATGTGAAGGGGCCCAGTGTTGCAGGTGTCCAGTTCACTTGCACAGGGAATGACACGCTCCCAATCCTGGCATTCAAGGCTATATGAGCCTATGCAGTCTTCCAGGTTTATTAACACCATTTTCATACAAAAATTCTTGTGCTAGCTCAGGTTCCTGAAGCAATATATGTTTTAAAGATGACTTGTGGTTTGCTGCCCTAAGCTTTTTCTCATGTTATTCCTCTGACCTCTCAAAAATCTTACCTATGTGCTAAATACCACCTCCTTCATAAAGCTTTTCGTGTCTGAAAACTCCCACTGAACAAATGTTACTTAAATATCAAAGAGCCCTAAATGAGAAAAAAAAAAACTCAGTGATTCATTAATTTTTTCCACTAAGAGACTGACTGCTTATCTTATATGTTTCAGTGATAATATAAAAGCAAAGTTAATTGCCCCACCATTGTCTTTGTATCCCCTCTCCCCCCGCCAGAGCTAATAAACTAACAGCTTACAGGTTAGACTCCTCCAACTTTTTCCTTGCTCAAAATAAACAGGTATCTATAGGAGTTTATTCTTTACCAAAGTGAAATCATATGATACACATTACATTGCCATTGTATATTTAGCTTAATGATACGTCCTGGACAAACAAGCCAATACGTCTAGTGGTTAAGAGCCAAGGCTTCAGGGTCACATTGCCTGAGTTCCAGTCCAAGCCCAGGAGGTAAATAAGCATGTCCCTTTGGGAAAATTATTTAATCTCTTAGTTTCCTCATTTGTTAAATGAGGATAATAATAATTTGAACCTCATGGGATTGTTCTAAAGGTTAAATAAATTAGTACATATAAAGTGCTTAGAGCAACACACAGTACATGGCCCACATAGGTCAGAAAAAATGCATATAGGCACGGACATAATTTTATGTAAATCAGATTATCATAATGCTTGCATTTCAGTATAATATTTCTTTTTTGTTTCTTCTTTTGGTCCCTACTTCTGTTTCTCCTTCCGCTCATATTTGCCTCTCCTACTCCTACCACTTCAATTCATATAAACATTAGCCAGTACAGACCTACCCTTAACTAGTGTGGTCTTATATGTGGTCTTCTGTAATGGTCCTAATGACTGTCCAACCTGATCTCACAAATATCCATGTACACCTATAATATACACATATGCTTTTGTCATGGTTTACCTTACAAAAATGAAATCATATTATATACAGGGGTTTTTTTGGCCTCTTACTTTTCTCCTGGAGTAATTGCTTTTGGAAATCCCTATAGGTTAGCAGATATGAACAATAAGATTGTGTTTTGTGGATTACCATAATTCACCTCTTTGCGTACACATTTTTGCCACTCCAAAGAGTGCTACAATAAACATCTAGGCTCACATATCTTGACTTTTTGGTGGTTATATTTCTATGGGATATATACCCAGGAGAGAGATTGCTGGGTCAAAAGGTTTATGCATTTTTAATTTTAATAAATGTTCCCAGATTATTTTCCAGTGGAGCTATACCCATTTACATTTCCACCAGCAGTGCAGAAAATACTTTTTCCACATATTCCCACTGACAATGTTATCACTATTTAAAATTTTTGTCAGTCTGATAAGTTTAAAGTGGTGGTTTATTGTTAGCTCACTTTCCATTTCCCTATTAGCAAATTTTTTTTTTAATTACATGTACTTGCTGGCCATTTGGATTTGCTCATCTGCAAACTGCCTATTTATATCTGTTCTCATTTTTCTTAGGCTGTTGCCTGTTTATTGTCAATTTTTAAAGCTCTTTTCGTATAATCATAGCTTTTAAACCCTTATCTGGCATCTGCATTGCAAACATGTTTTCTAAATTTGTTTATTGTCTTTATTTATAGTATCTTCTGCCACACAATACTTCTTTATTAGCTTCTAAGTGTTCCCCAGAAGTCCCAATAAAATATTAAAATTATTTTTATATTTAAGACTTTATCTACTTTTTTGTATATGACATGAGATAGGATTATAAATTATATACACGCAGATATACATATACACATTTTATATAAAGTATGTTTTACATATATGTATATATACATACCTTAAAATATACATTAATTCATACTGATATTGATGATTATAATTCAGCATCATGGAGTTTATTCTAATCTTCCCCAACCTCCTGCTTATTTGTCACTCCTTTCTCTGACAGATAGAAACCTGGTTTCTTTTTTTTTAATTTTTTTTATTTATTTGAGAGAGAGAGAGAGAGCCCAAGAGGGGGTAGGGTCAGAGGGAGAAGCAGACCCCCTGCTGAACAGGGAGCCCGACGCGGGACTCGATTCTGGGACTCTGGGATCATGACCTGAGCTGAAGGCAGTCTCTTAACCAACTGAGCCACCCAGGCTCCCCAGAAACCTGGTTTCTGTTATCACAATTTATTTACTTATTTTTCCAACTTCTAGTATACATTTAGTTTCAGAGTTGCTAACCTGTACCCTTGTGAGAAACAAATTTGCCAGCTTGAGTTAATATTTTCAGAAAAATCATTTTGTCTTTGTACCTACGGTGTCTAGTAAAAACACTGTTTTCCAAAGTTAGGTCAACAAATTTTTTCCATACCCCCTTTAGTGATGTTATGTCATACATTTTTAATACAGTTAGACTCCTTTGTCATAGTCTACATTCCATCCTGTCATCTCCTGACATCTGGTTGAGTTTTTAAATTTGCATATAGTAAAGTTACTTTTTGTATTGTATAGTTCAGTGGGGTGATGCATAGATGCATAGAGTCATGAACCCATCACCCTAGTAGCATACAGAAAAATTCGATCACGCTACAATTGCTTTATATAACTCCTTTGTTGTCAATTTTTTCTCAATTTCCCAACTCCTAGAAACCACTATTCGTCTTCCATTCCTATAGTCTTGCTCCTTTTCATAATGTCATATAATCGAAATCTTACATATTTAGACTTTTGGTCTGGCTTCTTTTACTTAGTAAAATGCATTTAAGATTCATCTATGTCATTGTATGCATCACCTGAGTAGTAATCCATTATATAGATGTATCACAGTTTGTTTATTGATTCACCTGTTAAATGACATCTCGGTGGTTTCCAGTTTTTTAATGATAATGAACAAAGCTGCTATAAACATTGGTATATAGGTTTTTGTATGATTTCAGTTCACTTGGAGAAATACTTAGGAGTAGAATTGCTGGTTTCTGTGGTAAGTGTATGTTTAACTTTACCAGAAAATGTCAAACTACTTTTCAAAATGGCTTTTACAATTTACATTCTCAGAAGCAGTGAATGAGACTTCCTACTGCTCTGCATCCTTAGCATTTGGTATTGTCGGCATTTTGATGGGCTTATGGAAGTTCTTTATATATTCTGGACACTAGTTCTTGTCAGATACATGCAAAAGCAAATATAGTTTTTCCTACTCCACTGCTTGTCTACTCATTTCCTTAACAATATCTTTTGATAAGCAAATTTTAATTTTCATGAATTCCAATTTACTACATTTTTATGGTTAGTGCTCTCTGTGAACTGTGTAGGGAATCTTTACCTACTTCAAGTCTGTGAAGACTCTCTTGTGGGGTTTTTTTTGCCAGAAATTTTATAATTTTAGCTTGTACTTTTAAGTCTGTAATCCACCTACAATTAATTTTTGCATGTGGTGAGAAAAACATCATGGTTCATTAATTTTCCATATGGATATCCAGTGCTTCCAGCTCCATGTGTAGAAAAGACTTTCCTTTCCCCCATTGAAATGCTTGGTACCTTTGTTGAAAACCAGTTCTCCACATATGTATGGATCTATATCTGGACTTTTATTCTGTTCCATTGATCTAGTTTGCTATGTCTACACCAATATCACATCTTAATAACAATAGCTTTTATAAAAAGTCTTGAAACATTTAAGTCCTCCAAAATTGTTCTTTTCAATTTTTTAAAACTATTTTGTATTTTCAAGTTTTTAGCTTTAGCTTGTCAATTGCTTCAAAATGCCTGCTTGGATTCTGAATCGGTTCATCTTGAATCTATACATGATTTGGTGGAGAATTTGCATGTCAGCAAAATTAAATCTTCTAATCCTTGAGCATGCTATAAATCTCAATTTTCTTGTTTTTAATTTATGTCAACAATACTTTGCAGTATTTAGTGTATAGACCTTGCAAATTTTTCATTAAATTTATCCCTCAGTATCCCAAAAAAGCCAGAGTTTTTTGCATGTTATTACACATGGTAGTGTTTCCTCAATTTTACTTTCCAATTGTTTGTTACTAATATATAAGAATGCAACTGATTATGTTTATTGACCTTCTATCCTGCAACCTTGATAAATTCACTTATTTGTTCTAATATTTGCTTAAGACTTACTAAGCTGGTAATGGTGTCATCTATGAATAGAGATTATTTCACTTTTTCCTTCAATTCCTTATGCCATTTCTTCTTCTTCTTGCCTTATTACTCTTGATAGGACTCCAGTTCAATATTGAATGAAATGGTGAAAATGGATATCCTTACCTTGTTCCTGATCTGAGGAGGGCAAAATGTTTCTTGCTTCATCATTAAATATGCTATTAGCTGTAGGGTCTTTTTGTTTGTTTGTTTGTTTGTTTCATAGCCAATTTTAATCAGGTTGAGAAAGTTACCTTTTATTCTCAAGTTGCCAACAGCTTTTTCTTTTTATTGTGAATGGGTAAGACTTATGTTACATGATTTTTTTGATATCTACTGTGATGACTCTATGATTATTTTATCTTTTATTATTTTAATGTGGTGACTTATGCTGATAAATTTTCAGATTTAAACCAATCACAGGTTCCTAAGGTAAACTCCTATTACTTGTGATGGATTAACTATTTACATATTGCTGGGTTTAACTTGTTGATTTTGTTAGGAATTTCCAGTCTCACTTCATGAGGGATATTGTAGTTCTCACTTTGCTGTAATGTCATTGCCAGGTTTTGATATGAGTTTATACTGACCTTGTAAAATGTGTTAAAAATATTCTTCTCTCCACTATTTTTTCAAAGAATTGTATAATGTTGTATTATTTCTTCTTTACATGTTTTATAGAATTCACCAGGGAAATTACCCATGCCTAGAGTTTTCTTTGTGTGAAGGCTTTTAATTACTAGTTCAATTATTCAGCAGCTAACACTTAATATATAGATATTGTTATTATGATAGTCTGTTTTTTCCTGTCAGGTTTGATAATTTGTGTCAAATTATCAGAGTATCTGTCCGTTTCATCTATGGTATTAAATTTATTGGCATCATAATTTTTAATATGCCTTTAAAGTCTTCTTAAGGTTTGTAGAATCTATAGTGATTGCTTTCATTTCTAATATTGGTCATTTGTATTTTTCCTTTCTTTTTCTTGAGAGGTCCCCAAAGTGGTAGGAAGAAACTAGCTGTGTGTGTTCAGTGATACAGCAACAGGTAGACTGTTAATCCTCCTCGAAGATATGAGAAGGTACCCAAGACATGCTAGCTGCCTGGTCTCCTTGTGTTCTCATTTTGGGGATAGAAAAAATTCAATCCACCTGTTTATCTCTTCTTCAAATCTTAGAGATTAGAGAGATCCTGCATCTCACTAGGGATATCACAGACCCACCACCCCTTTCAGGGTTCTAAGGATCTCTCAAAGGCAAACCTTCTCCAGGATCTACCTCCTTCAATTCCTTGTCCTAGGGTAATGTCCTCTGAGCTTAAATCAGGCCCCAGTGGAGCAGATTCACTCATTGATTCATATCCTCCAGGCATAGTTTGCTTCTTGGCTGCTGGTACCTCAGGAGATGAATGATTGCTTAAGAGTGGAAAGTGGTGGAATTCGTATGTGTCAAGGTGATAACCCCCCTTCCATTTCAGAGTTCAAACTGTATTCTTTAAGTTTGTGAGCATTGTCTAGAAAGATCTATCTAAAGATTCACCCAGCATTTCTAGTACCATAGACAAGCTCCAGAATCACTTCTTATTTTTATCTCCATATATCTCATTTTGTCCCCAAAGAATTTGCAAAAAGATATACACACTGAATCAATGGTTGTACTCCTGGAGCAGGGAGCTCTCTTCCTTTGTTTCTCAGTAAATTTTAAAGAAATATTCCTTATTTACAATATCTAACCAAGGGTATGGTTATCTGACATTCTCTCTCAATATGACCCTTCTTTAACATCACTGAAACCACCAAAAAATGTTTTATTCCAAACACTTCTGCTTTCTGAATGCCGCTTTGTTTGCTTCTATTTCTCTTCCCTCTCTCCTGTTATAAGGTCATTTACATGAAAATGGTATCTTAAGATGGTTTATCAATATGTTATGATTATTTTCACCTGCAGCCTAGAATGCTTTCACGTCTTTTGCTGTTGCCATGGAAACAATTATGCTCTCAAAAGAAGAGAATTAAGATTTCAGTTAGGGTAGAAATTAGGTTGGACAGATAATGTTGAAGAAATGAAAAGGTGCCTACTGTTTGTACCTGAAGAAAAACAAGAGATAAATTAGATAGGAATCCATCATTTTGTTTTAAGACTACCTGTAAAAATGTAAAATCAAATTTGGAGCCATTTGCGTGAGTTTTGGAGTGTCATTATGTGCCTTGATTGGTCTTTAATCATTGTCAACTGCACTGAGTCATGCACAAAAATTACTCTCACCTGAATATACTCCTGTTTTAACAAGCTAACCCGTAACTTACACTGGGATTCTTCCAGCAAGGCAGAGACAGTTCTGTTCCGTGCTTACGAAACTTCTCACTTAAAAGAATTAACCTTGAAAGATAAAGTGTTGCTTAATCAGCCATTTACCACAGAAGCCACTGAGTTGTACAGTATTTTCCTTAAAGTCTCCATTTGGGAGAACTTCTTCCCCCAGTTTTCCAATAAAACCATCCATGATTGTTGATTCTATGACCTTCTAAACTAGAAATAAATAATTGTCAGATAATGTAGTATTGGATATTGAAAAGAAGTAACTTGAAGATGAGCTATTTTGTAAATTGATAGAGGGGCTCGATTAAACGGAAAAGAAAATCACACCATTTATCTTGGAGCTGAGGCAGAGTAGGAAAAACTTACGACTTCAAGATATCTTTTAAATGATTGTCAGAAACCAAGCACGATTTTATTTAATGGAATATTTTGGAATTTTTCTCTACAACTCCTTTTCTATAAGTGTTTTTCTCCTTTTAGACACGATGGGTAGTTCAGTACTTGGATTATTGCCATCACATACAACTTGCTTTCTAATAATTTTTTATTTATCCTCTGGTGAACTCATCTACTCCAGGCTTCCTGTGATAGTAGTAAGTTTTGGACAGAGAAGGAATGAATAAAGGTTTTTTCTGTTATTGTTTATTGCCTCTCAGGAGAGTTGACTTTCTGCCACACGTTGTAATATAAACCAGGGACTGAGCAACCTGACTGTGCCACTTTGCAGAACATTGTGGAATGTCAATCTTTGGGCATTTTTAGAAATGGGGAAGGAAAAGCGTGGTATAAGAGAAGGAGCTCTGAGTTGAGTGTTTAATATATTCCGGTGCCTGTGCTATGTACTATCCATTATATTACGGTAATATAGGAGTCACGTGCTTTTGAGCCAGATAATCTGGTGTTGAATCTGAACTCCCCACACTTACTGTCATGGAATGTTGGGCAAGTTATTTAACCTGTCTCTGCCTTTTGCTCTTATCTCTTAAAAAAAACAGTACTCGATCCACCTTAAAACTTGTTGCAAGGCACAGAACCAGTGCTACATAATGTCCGCAATGACCTTTAATTCTTAAACAATAAACCTAATAAGACAGTACTATTATCACTTCCATTTTACGGATGACAAAGCAGATGGTTAGAGAGGTTACATGGCTCGCTCAAGTTCACAATCCTCGTTCAATAACAAGATCAGCATCTGAGCCTAGACCTGATTCACTTTAAAGACATCATTCTTTATGATGATATGAGATGCAGCTCTGCTTCTAAGTAACTATGTGATATTGGGAGAGGTAGTTAACTCTTCAGAGTCTCCATTTGCACAACTGTTCGACTACTGCAGATCCTGGGGCATTACATAAACAGAAAGACTGACCCACTTTGTGGAGGTCTATGCTTATGAAGTGAGGAAGTCACTGTCACTAGAAGTGAAGTGGAATGATGTAGCAGGAGGCTGTGTGGGATTTTGGGCGGTGTGGCTCCTTGCTAGCTGTGAGGTCTTAGGCAAACCAGTTTGTTCATGTCAACTGGGATTCAGCCAGCTATCAATTTTCAGTGCCCGCCAGCACTATACCAGGTGAGAATAATATCCACCAGACATGTCAGTTCTAACGGCTGTGGAAGGATCAAATAAAACATTTGCCATGAAACTGCCGATGGCACAGCAACTGTGCTCCACAGACAAGAACGGACTGTGTTCTGTGTGGACTGCTCCACAATCCTTCCTCCACTCAGAGCCAGCCAAGCAAACCAGGCCTGTGCAAGGCTGGGACCTTTGACCCAGGGCTTGCCTTCCTTTGTCAATGTTTATATTTTATGTTTCACGCTCCCCTCCTCATCTACCATCTTACTTCTAGCTGGATTAAAGAAAAACCATTCAATGTTAGGCCTTAGTGGTCCATGCTTCAGGAACCAAATGCTCAGTGAGAAGATTATGCCTCATTCCATTTTTCCATTTTGTTACATTTTGGGAGCTCTTGTAAGTCTCTCTGCTACTTCTTAGGGATTTACTTTGAGTAAATTATTTTCCTCATGAAACCTCATTTTCGTTATCTGTAAATGGAGGATAATAAAAGCCACTTCTAAAAGTTAAATATGATAGTAGAATTAAATATGATAGTACATAAACAGCACTTAACAGAGTGCCTGGATTATGGTGTGTGCTAACTGGTCGTTAGCTGGTGAGAAGAGCTCAGAGAATATGAAATGAGGTGAAACTCAAATACAAATTTTGTTTTTTGTGAGCAACTCTGATTCAGGGTGAGAAGAAAGGGCAACTTTTTTTTTCCTAAAATGGAATTTGGAAATTTTCTTGGTTCATGCTGTCCCTATCTACCATTAATATGGACACTCAAGAAAATCATATAAAGTCAAATTGTCATATATTATTTAACTGAAAACGTTGGGTATTAAACTCAATTATTTGTTTTCAAAACTGTGTTCTGGTTAGTTTAGATGTGCCTAGGGAGATGGAGAGAATTAAAACATCATTCCCAATATTGGTGAATTTCAGATGAATCAAGGGTTTTACAAGTCTATTCTGAGACGTGTAATTTAATCTGGAAGGGGCATAACCTGTTAAACGTGGTTTTGTCTAGAGTATCAGGTTTGGGGCTTTTCAGAAGCATACTGAAAAAATGTTTTGTTTTTGTTTTTTTCTGTGGGAGTTCACAGTTTCACAACAGTATTTATGAATAAAGTCATGGAGAGGACATAAGGACAAAGGAACAAATACTGAAGAAATCATTTCATTGCATTTGTGGGCATGGCTTGTCCAAAGAGGCTGTTTTATAGCAGACACCGGTTTAGGAAACAAAGGATAGGAAAAGAAACTTGGGAAAACTCCTATAGAAGCTAAAGTTTTGTAAGGTGGGTCAGTGATGGAGACAAAAGGGCTGATATAAACCAGGACAGGAAGAAGAGCACATTCTTGTCCAAAATAGAACCCTGAGAAAGGGCATCAGGAGACAGAATGGATGGACCAAGAAGAGTCCTGAGCCGATTTGCCTAAGAATAAGAGCAGAACAGTAGAAAGTACAAACACATTGTCTTTACACTTAGTTTAATATTTTTCGTCAGTGGCCATGTTGCTTGACAATCACCCAAGGTGCTAAGCTTAGAGTCATCTTTTACATCTTCTCTTTTATCAGATTCTGGCTCTTATTTTACAAACCCTCTTGGGTTGATTTTACTCTACTTCATTCTCTCGTGAATTCATGACTGGTCTTGCCATTTCCTACCTGGACTCACCTCCAGAAAAAGTTTTTCAAGACAAACACCCATTTTTCACCTCATTTACTTTTTCTAAATCCACAGTGGCTCCCATTGAACCAATGGACAAAATACAAACTCATCTTTTGACTCTAGGCTTTCTCCTTGAATCTAATTTTATCTCTAACTATATAATAAATGTTTACTAAGCATCCAATATTTACCACATCCTCTGGTAGGTACCTATGATCATTTGGTAAACGAGTGCATGTCTTTGGGGGCTAACACAATCAGTATTTGAATCGGTCCTTAAAACACATGTCACTGCACACCCACTAAGGTGGCTATTATAAACAAACCAACAAAAAAGAAAATAACAAGTGTCAGAGAGGACGTGGAAGAATTGGAAGGCTTGTGCACTGTTGGTAGAAAGGTCAATGTTGCAGCTGCTATGAAAAATAGCATGGCATTTCCTCAAAAAGTAAACGAAGAATTACATCATCCTGCAATTCCACTTCTGGGTATGTACTCCAAAGAATTGAAGGCAGAGAATCAAACAGATATTGTACACCAATGTTCACAGGAGCATTATCCTCAATAGCCAAAACGAAGGCAACAAGAATGTCCACCAACAGATGCATGATAAATGAAATGTGGCATGTACAGACAAGGGAATATCACTCAGCCTTGAAAAGGAAGAAAATTTTGACACATGCTACAATATGGATGAACCCTGAAGGCATTATGCTAAGTGAAATAACCAGTCACAAAAGGACAAATACTCTATGATTCTAGTTATATGAGGTACCCAGATTCGTCAAATGTACAGAGACATAAAGTGGAAGGGTGGTTTCCAGGGTTGGGGTCAGGAGAGGAGAAGGGAATGGAGAGTTAATATTTAATGGGTGCCGACTTTCAGTTTGGGAAAATGAGAAGGTCCTGGGGATGTATGGCAGTGTCGGCTGTGTAGCAATGTGTATATACTTAATGCCACAGAACTGCACACTTAAAAATGGTTAAAATGTAAATGTTATGTTATATATGCTTTACCATGATAAAAAATAAAATGAAATAGATATTGGGTAGTAAAGATCAAGTTAGGTAGTCCCCCAATGTTGAGTTAACAAGGTAGTTGAAAAATTCAAGAAATCCATACATGATGCCAAAAAATATTAACATTATGAAAAAGACAAGAGAAAAGTTAGATTTATAAGGATTCCCAAAATATGGAGAGAATAGGACGATAAGTCAAGATAATGAATAAGAAACAATAGAAGAAACTTTCGTTAAGTTGAGGAAGAACACAAGTTTGCAAATTGTACAGGCTCTTTGTGTACAATAAATCAATGAATACAGAAAAACACATATATTTCAGTGTGTTTTTCCCAAAGTACTTTCAGGAAAATATAGTCTAAGTGGGGAAAGGTTGACTATATATTAATAAAGTTTGGAATTCGTAGAAACATTATCCTTCTCTTAGTGATTTATAAACCTTGTTAGCTCTGGGAATTGCTGGGAATTCTGTTGGTGAAGAAACTGTCAATTTCTATAAAACCCCAGCATTTCCCACGTTTATTTGAACAAAACATGTTAATATCCTAAAACACACTTTGGAAAGGATGGTATAGTTGAAAGTGGATGAGATTTTTTACCTGGGAGACCTGGGTTTGAAGGCCAGTTTTCTGACTTCCAATTTTCTCAGTTAGGAAAGTCAGCATAATAATATCTATTTCATTAGGTAGAATACTAAAAGTTACAGTTGCTTGGCAAAGTAACCTATTAGTCAACTTACTTAATTGATAATCAGTTACCACCTATTGTCATACCCACACAATAAAAAGTAGTATGCTGAAAAAGGAGAAAAAAAGAATACAATTTGATGGGGAGATATGACAACTGGGCCATAACTGGGGATCCTGATACCTGGGAGTTAGTGTGTGTGTGTGTGTGTGTGTGTGTGTGAATAGTGAGTTGGCAAGAATTCTTAAAATATAAAGCATAAGGGGCGCCTGGGTGGCTCAGTTGGTTAAGTGTCCAGCTCTTGATCTCAGCTCAGGTCTTGATCTCAGGGTTGTGAGTTCAAGCCCCGTGCTGGGCTCCATGCCCAGTCTGGAACCTCTAAACTAAACTAAAAAAAAAAAAAAAAAGGAGCACAAATTTGGGATTAGCTAAACTATGAGGTAGTAACTACTCCTACCAATAAAATAAACTTTAGTGGTCTCATATGAAACTTAATACTGGCTGGGTGGAGTAATTTGTTTGTGACTTTGTACCATTAATTATGTCCCTGTATAAGCTGTTGGAGAGATATAATCTCTTTTCTGAATGTGACAATTTTCCTTTGCAAACTAAAATTCAAAGAGAACTGTAATCTTGCTTGTTGCTGTTCATCAAAGGATGACCTTGTGAGTAATACTTGAGATAAAAATGTTTAAGGATTTTGCATATCATGGGTTTTTTCCTAAATTGCATATGAAATAACTCAAATATGCATATAACCTTGGCTTAATTTGATAGATAGCACCTGAAAATCTGTCTTTGAATTATTATCTGAAAGTCCTGTTCTTCCATCTATGTATAGTTTGGCCTTGAATAATTTTTTAAAATAAAAAATGCCCTTGAGTAGTTTTCCACGGTGGTCTATGTGTTTTCAATAGGTTTTCCTGGGCACTCACCTATAAATAAAATTTTCCATTCTGTTGTTCCTCTTTTTGCCACATTAGCAAATGTGTGACTTCTGTAAGAGTGTTGATGTGTGTTCGATGAATATGTCCCTTGATGCTAATATTGGTACAAGTTGTAGTAATTGCTCTGTTGAAGGACTCACTACTGGCAAAACACACACATCCATTATGTTGTAAAAACAGCTCCGGAATGTAACAAGTGGATTCTATAGCTTTCTGTGTGATTGATTACACATATTAATAGTTCAAGTAATCATGGAAAACTTTAGTATAACAAGAATTAGTTACAATACATGAGCGATTCGCAAATATTTAGATCTTAAGTTATATTCACACTGTAAATTCTAGGTCATAGCTAGGAAAATAGAGCCTAATGGATTTGTCCCCTGGGGTGAATAGAAATCTCGGCTAACAAATGGTTTTGGTTTGGAAAATACTGTTTGAGAAATACAACAGCTCTACATTTTCTAGAGATGGCCCTTGGCATAAATATAATATATATATATATATATATATGTATATATATATACACACACGCACACACATATATATGTGTGTATATATATGTATCTAAGAAAAATCTTTAAGAGATTAAATATATAAATATTCATGCATTTTCATTTTCAATGTTATATCAATTTAATGGTTTCCAGGTGAACTATATTTGACAAAGGTCAAATTTGATCTTCTTATATAAGAATATGGAATTTAGGGAGACTGCATTTTCTGATACAGAATACAAATTCTCTATCTTTCAACTTTGAAAGATCATAGCCAAATAACTACATATAGCAGAGTTAGGAGAAAGCTGACCTTAGAATAAACAAATACAGGTTTTGTTGAATTATTATCATATTCATAGGCTCGGATCAGTTTTCTCAGCCTTTTAAAACCTGTACTCTTTATATAAACAAAATTTTATTTCCTTCTTTTATATTATATGAAATCTAAAAATATATAAATAACATGACTTAAAAATTAAGGGAATGATAAATTTTACATCAAAAGATATATTTTTGTTGAACTTACCATGTGATATGAATTTGAGTCGACCTTGTTTGGTTGTCACAAGCTTCTCTATCCAAAGAAGTATAAAGTTGGAGCAGGGTGTAGGTCAATTTCAGTGTTTTGTAACAAAAGAGAAACTAATGTCTCTCTTTATAGTGGTTTTCTAGCAATTATCTAAGATGAACAAGTCAAACTTGATTTCAAAACTTTTTAGATAGAGCCTGGAAAAGATTGAAAATGACTAAAAATATGGTTCCTTATAAAATGCAAAATGAGAAATTTCAGCATCATGGTAGGAAATATTGCCTGGGTTCAATTTACAGAAAAATTAAATATAATTTAATGTTCTCCTCAAGAAGATTTTTTTTTCACAGAACACAGGCAGATAGATATATTAGCACCAATTCCTATGGTAATAGTTGGTTTGCTCTATCGTAATAAAAATAATACTTCATTGAATACCTATCATGTGGCCATTATGCTAAGCATTTTGCATTAATTTTGAAAGAGAACTTTGGCTTCTTTGGATTTTCTGACTTAATTTTCAAAACAACTGAATGAAGTAGTTAGGATTATAACCTTTTTTTAGAAATGAGGTTCAGCAAGGTATAGGAACTGAGACTTTGAGAGATTAATTAACTTGCCCAAAATCACCCATCTAGCAAATGACAGAATCTAGATTTGACCCTAGAGCTCTTTGATTCCTGAGTCCCTAATCTTGATCCTAACTTCACAGTACACATGATCAATACTATTAAGCAATGATATGGTGTTTGTGCTCTCTATTAACGCATTAAAACTTCAAATATCTCTGGAAAATTTGCCAAAAAAATTACTTTTTACATTTTGGCTTGCTTAAACTTTTCTCCTTGCTTTAACAACGCAGAAACTACAGGTTTTTTTGGTCACAGATCTGATCAAACATATTTTCCTGTAACAATCACTCTACAGAATTAAATATCACAATACAGATATATTTTTTACCTATATTTACAGAAGAATTTTGTGAGCAGTGGTCAGATCTGTATCGAGGAAGGCAAATGAACACTGTGGTTTGGAGTCCAGTGTTTGCACATGAAAACGCAGAGAATTCCCCCAAAACATTACATTTTCTTCATTCAATTTTATCAAGAATATTGATCACAAACCCAGAATTTTTAGAGTAATGTCAGTGAACATTCCAATAATATCTTTTCCATTCAGTTTATTCACTTTAAATAATTTTGACAAACCTTCAAATATACTGCTGGGCTTTTCTAGTGATCTCCCTGGATTGTGAAAATATTACTTACTCTTCTATACTGAAAATGAACACAGAACTGAGCACAATTATTCTTTAACAGACACATCACTACTAGTTGCAAAAAGGGCGATTTTTTTTCTAAATCGTGAATTTCGTATCGACTCTAAGTCATCAGTTTAGCACTTAACCTAGAAATGAAGGAGAAATATTCTGAAAACCTTGTGTTTCAGTTCCAAGCAAAGTGTGGGTAGCATTTACACCACAGCCTTCATGAGAATCTCGGGTAGTAAGAGGTTTTGTTGTTGCCCTGTTTGACATGCTTAGTGATTTAAAGAGGAGTTTCACATGAAATTTCCATAGCCTTTGTGGTTTCCTGAATATATTTCTAACACTGGCTGATCTTACATGCTGCAGAGAATCCTGCTTTGCAATAAAACAAACAATAACAACAAATAAAACAAAAAGTCCCACACATTCTTGGTTTTTAAAAAGGCTTGCCTGATTTTAGATTCAAATTCTAGTCAACTCAAATGGACCACTAGTGTTTTACCCAGAATATACTGTATTCCCTTCTTTGCTAGGGCTGTGACTTACCACTGAGCACTTAACCAAGGGGATTAGGGAGATTGAAATCCACCTAGTTGGTCCACCAAACCCCATGTGCCTTGGTCAAGCTGTGTCAGCCTGGAAGAATTCCTCCAGGCCTGGAGATGCATCCAAGTTTTGTGTTTATCAATAGTTTTTACCTTTCTTTGCTGAGTAGTATTCTCATACACGAGGTACGACGGTTTGCACCATGCACCCATTTAGAGCATCAGGGTTGTTTCCACTGTTTGGCTATTATGAATAGGACTGCTATGAACATTATTATAGATTTTGGTGTGCACCTAGTTATTATTTCTCTGATGCCAAAGAGAATAATTGCTGAGTCATATGATAATTACATGTTTTATTTCATAAGAAACTGCCAAACTGTTTTCCAGAGTGAATGTGACATTTTATATTCCCATCAGCAATATATGAATGATCCAGTTTCTCTGCATCCTTGCCAGCATTTGATGTTGTTGCTAAGTTTTATTTTAGCTGCTCTGATAGGTATATAGTGATATCTCATTGTATTATTGTGTTTTTAATTTGCCTTTTCCTAATGGATTTCCCAAATAACCTTTAACAAGGTTAATCTTATTTCCATGTACTTATTTGCCATCTGTATATCCTCTTCAGTGAAATGTCTCTTCATGCCTTTTGACCATTTTCTTTCTTTTCTTTTTTTTAAAAGAGAGGCGGGGAGGGGCAGAGGGAGGGGGGAGAGAATCTTAAGCAGGCTCCACACTCAGCGCAGATCCTGATGAGGGGCTTGATCTCATGACCCTGAGATCATGACCTGAGCCAAAATCAAGAGTCAGTCACTGAGCCACCCAGGAACCCCCTTGACCATTTTCACACTGGATTTTTTTGAACTGTGATTTTGAAGGAAATTTATATATCGAGATAATAGTCCATTGTTGGATATGTGGTTTACAAACATTTTTTCCCATTTGTAGCTTGTCTTTTCATCCCTTAACAGGATCTTTCACAAAACAATTTCTGAGCATCTGAGTTATTAATTTTTCCATTTATGGGCTGTGCTTCATGATGTCAAGTCTAAGAACTGTTTGCATGGCCCAAGACCCCAAAGATTTTCTTTTATTTTTTTTCTAAAAGTTGTGCAGGTTTAGATTTTACTTGAAAGTCCAAGTTTAATTTTGAGTTAATTTTGAATAAGGTGTGAGGTTAAATTTAAGTTCTTCCCCCACCCTTGGAAGTCCAATTGGTCTAGCCCCATTTGATGGAAAAGCTATCCTTCTTCCATTAAATTGCTTTTGACCTCTGTGTAAAATCAGTTGGGAATATTTACATGAGTTTGTTTCTTGATTCTCTATTCTGTTCAATGGACCTTCACTGTTTTTATTACTATAACTTCACAGTAGGCTTGAGGATTAGAGTGATTCCTTCTATTTTATTCTTATGTGTCAAGATTGTTTTTGCTATTCCAAAGCCTGTACCTTTCTACATAAATTTTAGAATAAGCTTGTTTATGTCTATAAAAGCCTTGCTGAGATTTTGATAGAAATTTTAATTAAGCCTATAGCTCAATCTGGGGAGAATTGATATCTTTACTACATTGAGTCTTCCAATTTATGAACTTCCAGTTTTTAAGTCTTCTTTGATTTCTTTCATCAACATTTTGTAATTTTCATCATACAGATCCTGTACATATATTGTTAAGTGTAAATCTAAGCTTTCATTGTCTTCAGAGTAAGCATGGTACTATATTTTAATTTCAGTTTCTACATATTACTATTTAGAAATGACTGAGTTTTGTGTGTTGGGATGATTTTTTAAACGTTCATAATTCAAAGATCTATTGTAATATTATAATTTTTCATTAGTGAATTCATTCAACAGATATTTACTGGGAGCATCTATATGCCAAAAACTGTTCTAGGTGATGGGGATAGACCAATAAAAAAATAGGTAAAGTTCTTGTACTATGGCACTTACATTTTTTTCCTTAAATTTTTTTATTGTTATGTTAATCACCATACATTACATCATTAGTTTGTGACGTAGTATTCCATGATTCATTGTTTGTGCATAACACCCAGTGCTCCACGCAGAACGTGCCCTCTTTAATACCCATCACCAGGCAAACCCATCCCCCCACCCCTCTCCCCTCTAGAACCCTCAGTTTGTTTTTCAGAGTCCATAGTCTCTCATGGTTCATCTCCCCCTCTGATTTCCCCCTCTTCATTCTTCCCCTCCTGCTATCTTCTTCTTCTTCTTTTTTTTCTTAACATATATTGCATTATTTGTTTCAGAGGTACAATTCTGTGATTCAACAGTCTTGCACAATTCACAGCACTCACCACAGCACATACCCTCCCCAATGTCTATCACCCAGCCACCCCATCCCTCCCACCCCACCCCCACTCGGGCAAACCTCAGTTTGTTTCCTGAGATTAAGAATTCCTCATATCAGTGAGGTCATATGATACATGTCTTTCTCTGATTGACTTATTTCGCTCAGCATAATACCCTCCAGTTCCATCCACGTCATTGCAAATGGCAAGATCTCATTCCTTTTGATGGCTGCATAATATTCCATGGTATATATATATATATATATATATATATATATATATATATATATACCACATCTTCTTTATCCATTCATCTGTCGATGGACATCTTGGCTCTTTCCACAGTTTGGCTATTGTGGACATTGCTGCTATAAACATCGGGGTGCACATACCCCTTCAGATCCCTACATTTGTATTTTTGGGGTCAATACCCAGTAGTTTTGGCACTTACATTTTAATAGGGGGCTAGGAAGAGAGAAAGAACATGAAAAATAAATGTATAATGTTCTGGGTGGTGCTAAACACTCTTGTGAAAAATTGCAGATTAAAGGCATGGTGCCTATATAATTTACCTTCCAAACCAGAACACTTTTGAGAATGAAAGATGGCACTGATCTAATGGCACACATTAAAAAAGAGGTTTTATAAACTTGGATTCTCCCAGCAAACTGGCTTATATGGTCATTTTACTTAAAGTCTTACAGAATGCTCTTTGAGGTTGGAGCTTGCTATTGTTGATGCCCTCTAGGCAAGATCCACCATGAAAACGCTTGTAGTTGGACAAAGTTGGGTTTATTAACTCTTTGCAATGAGGGAATCACACCACAGAGAACTGTGGAATGTCTCAATAAGAGGTTGTTAATTAAGAGGGGCTTATTATTGGATTTCAGCTTGTGTTAGGTGGTTTTGAGGAAGTTTCAAAGAAATGTGGTTTTGCTTTTGATTGACTACTGCCAGAAAGTCGATGCAATTCTGTGACTGCCTTAATAATCTTAATTTTATATGTAAAGTAGAGGGAAAAAAGTGGCACAAAGGCTGAATAAATAGAGAGCAGGCACTCATGATTAACAAGAACAAGGAGAATGTTTGACAATGTTTCTTCTCTCTTTGCTCACAGACAATTACGGGGTAGTCTTGTTTATATCTTGACCTATCATATCCCGGAGTAGCCTTGTCTAATGTTGGTGTTCTATAAAATTGTTCATATTCAAAAGAGAATGCTTTTGCTAGAGCTGGGACAGCTCCCAGCTGATGGTAGACAAGATTGTGTTTTCTTCCTTATTCTTCTATATAAAGTAGTCAGAACCAGCCCCTCTAACAAGAGGACACTTGACCAAAAACCTGAAGGATGTGAGATGGTGAGTGCTAGGACATCTGGCACGCAGCATTCAGGCTGGGGAAGCAGTGGGTGCAAAGGTTCTGAAATGGGCATGTACTCGGTGTGTTTTAGCAACAGAAGGAATGTCAGCATATGGCTAAAGTGTGGAGACGCAAGTGTTAGGAAATCATGTTGGGAAGATAGTAGTGGTCCAGAGCCTGTGGGGTCTTGTAGGGCATTGGAAGGGCTTTTGCCTTAACTCAGGGTGAGATAAGAAAACTTTGGATGGTTTTGAGTAGATTTAGTCATATAAATATTACACATTATTTTAAAATAAAGAATATGTTCTCCTTTAAATAGAAAACACTTATTATTATTTATGACATTCAGTTATTTATTCATTCAACAAATATTTCTTAAGTACCAATTACATTCCAGGTGACTGCTCTAGGCCACAGGTGATATAGCTGTAAACAAGAGGGATAAGACACCCCCTCTTATGGAGCTTACATTATGGTAGATAAGACAAGTGAAAGATGAAAAGTTATATAATTTCAAATAGAGATGACAGATGTAACTGCAATGAAAATTAATTCAAGGTAATGGCATACAGTATTTGGGGAAGAGAGCAATTATTTACATAGGATAGTCTGAGAAGAACTCACTAAACTGATATTGGGGGCAGAGTCCCTGAGCGGTTCAGTCGGTTAAGCGTCAGCCTTTGGCTCAGGTCATGATCCTGGGGGCCTGGGATTGAGCCCTGGGTCAGGCTCCCTACTCAGCAAGGGAGTTTGCTTCTCCCTCTACCTCTCCCGCCTGCTGCTCCCCCTGCTTGTGCTCTCTCTCGCTCTGTCAAATAAATAAATAAAATCTTTTTTAAAAAGATATGAGAAAAAAACCCTTGAGTATGACAAAAGAATCAGCATTCCAAGGAGAGTGTGTATAAATGTCCTGAGAGAGAAAACCTGGCAATGTTCGAAAAATGATATAAAGCCAGGGAAACAAGAGATCTGTGAATGAGGGGAGAGTGCTAGGAGATGATATGGAGAATAGTTCCAGTGTAGGGAGAAGCCACTGGATGTTTTTAAAAAGAGATATGATGGAATCTGATTGAGGTTTTACACAGATCACACTGACTGTGGAGCAGAAAAGGGACTGAAGGAAATGCAGTAAAGAGTCATTGTGGTGGCGTTAAGCGAGTGCTGAGGGCTGAGACCTGGGCCACATGTGGGTTTTGTGGGAGACATTTAGATTCAGGATAAATTTTGGAATATCAGCTTTCAGGGCTTCCTGTTAGATTCGGTGGTTTTCAATTGGGAATGGTTTTCAATCCTCCAGGGGATATTTGAAAATGTCTGGAGACATTTTTGGTTGCCGTGACTGGGAAGTGCTACCAGTATCTAGAAGCCAGCAATGCTGCTAATCATCCTAGGGTGGACAGGGCAGCACCCCCCCCAAAGCAGAAATTCTTCAACCCAAAATGTCAGTGGTGTCGAGGCTGAGATTCCCTGGATTAGATGCTGTGGGAGAGGAATCCATGACAATGGATAGTGCCCCAGGTTTTGGGCATCAGCAATGAATGGTGTTTTGTGATGAAAAGGAGGGGGGGAGGAAAAATTTTCCATCACGACTATCACATAGAATTAAGTAGCATACTATAGATGAGGATAATTGTAGGTAATTCTCTAAGTTTTTGCCATGGTGCTAGATTCTTCTCTTTCCTTTCTGCAAATGGTAGCTATGTTAAAGTCAGCTGGCTAGTTGCAGGAGATAAGCAATAGGGTACTTGCTTCCCCCAAACCCAGAGGGATGTGAGCTTCCCACGTCTTCACTTGCAGGATTTTTTGGTGTTTGTGTTTCTGGGTTCAGCCATTTAGTGATGAAATTGAGGCTCTCATCATAAAATGGAAACAAGTTGAACAAATAAATGGAAAGACAAGGAAAACTAAACTCTCAGGCAGGAGGATGCTACCTGTCTCCTGGAAATTCTCCTGGGATAGTAGTGACAGTGACTTGGTATCTTTCCTAGATATTCTGGGTGATGGTGAGGGAAGTATCAGAAATCAATTAATTGAGTGACAAATGTTTGAAGTCCTAAGTTTGTATGAGGACATGAGTGTAAACATTGGAAAATGTGTTGAGTGAGCAGTGAATAAATGGGTAAACAAACAAGTAGGTGGAGAGAGATAAAATAGACAAGGCAAATTATAATAGCTTGTGGAAGATATTAAATGTATGTTGTTGGGTTTTTTTACTAGAAAATTCACCTGAAAAAGCTGTTTCCATGCTGGAACTCAAATCACAATTTTAACCAGGAAATTCTAGAAAATGGAAGATGGAAAAATAAGTGAATACTCTCTCTTTTCTGCACTGTGTTTCTAGCTTACGAAGGTAGAAAGAGTTAGAGAGAGATTTGTGAGCTACGTACAGCCCTGGCTATTGTGTTCCGCTTTCATGTATTGTGACTATTTTTTATCAAGACTTTTCAAAGCTGCCTTAGCAAATCAAAATGGCCTTCCACCTTAAATAAATGATAGCATAAACACCACAAAGTCTGTAATCTTTGAGCTGCAGCTATATTTTTTGAGCTTTGTTATTTCTGTTAGTATTAATTCCATTATTAAAGAAATCTGTGGTTGCTGAGATTTCCCTTTATTCAGAGTTGTCAATGTCACATTCCTTGGTGGAAAGGAATTGGATAGTAAGACACTGTGAAAAGGACTTCTGAGTCTTTCTCCTCCAAGTCAGAAAGGCTCCTTTTAAATGTTAGCTCTGATGGCTGAAGCCCTTAGGCCAATTTGAAAAACTTTCCAGAGGTCTCAAAGGTTGCTTTGTTTTCAGCACCATCCTTCGACCACCTAATCCAGACACATAATTCATCACAGGAGTATAAATGGTACTGTATTCTGTTCAGGGTAACTTAGCTTCCCAGACATGGACCAAACGCATGTTTGAAATGGTTGATTCTCCTCTAGGTTGCTTTGCACACCCTCTAAGGCTGAGATTTGCTGGGAACAAAAATGCACCAAACATGAATTAGTGTGCAAGAGAAAAATTCAGCAAGTTCTGTGTCAAGGTCCCTGGTGTGTCTTTCTATAAATAGCAAGTGATAAAGCAAACCACAAAAAATACATGGAGACAAGGAAACTGTTACCTGACTGGGCATGTTTTTTGAGTTACAGGAGAAGGTTTTTTGGCCTTTTTCACGCAAACCACTCAAGGCTTGTTTAGAAAGACTATTCTCAGTGCATGTGTACTTTAGACAATTTTTCAATATTTCTAGTATGTTCTTTCCAATAGGTATGATTTTACTTGTCTTTACCAAATACTAGGAATGCTTATGAAACCATATTTTTAAATCACTAATTTGACCAAACATTCAAAGAATTAATACTAATCCTTCTCAAATTCTTCCAAAAGATAAAAGAGAGGGAACACTTCCAAACTCATTTCATAAGGCCAGAATTACCCTGATACCAAAACCAGAGAAGGATACCACAAGAAAAGAAAGTTATAAGCCAATATCTTTGATGAACATGGATGCAAAAATCCTCAACAAAATATTAGCAAACAAACAAATTCAACATTACATTACAAGGACCATACACCATGATCAGGTGGTATTCCACTGATGCAAGGAATGTTCACCATCCACAATCAATCAACATGATATACCACATCAAAAAAAATGAAGGATAAAAATCATGTAATCATCTCAATAGATGCTGAAAAAGCATTTGACAAAATTCAACATTTATTTGTGAGGAAACTCTCAACAAAGTGGGTACAGAGGGAATGTACCTCAACACAATAAAAGTCATATATGTCAAACCCACAGCTAATATCATACTCAGTGGTGAAAAGCTGAAAGCTTTTCCTATAAGGTCAGGAACAAGAAAAGGATCCTCACTCTTGCCACTATTATTCAACATAGTATTGGCAGTCCTAGCCAGAGCAATCAGGCAAGAAAAAGAAATAAAAGGCATCCAAATCAGAAAGAAAGAAGTAAAACTGTCACTATTTGCAGATTATGTACTATATATAGGAAACCCTAAAGAATCCACCAAAAACCTGTTAGAACTAGTGAATGAATTCAGTAAAGTTGCAGGATACAAAATCAATATACAGAAATCTCTTGCATTTCTATATACTAATAACAAACTAGTGTAAGGGGAAGTTAAGAAAACAATCCTATTTACAATTATATCAAAAAGAATAAAATACCTAGGAATAAATTTAATCAAGTGAAAGACCTGTACACTAAAAATTATAAGACACTGATGAAAGAAGTTGCAAAAGACACAAATAAATGGAAAGATATTCCATACTCACAGACTGGAAGAAGTAATATTGTTAAAATGTCCATACTACCCAAAGCAATCTACAGATTCCATGCAAACACAATCAAAATTCCAATAGCATCTTTTTACAGATCTAGAACAATCCTAAAATTTGTATGGAAACACAACAGACCCTGAAAAGCCAAAGCAATCTTGAGAAAGCAGAACAAAGTTGGAGGCATCATGCTCCCTGATTTCAATCTATATTACAGAAGTATAGTAATCAAAACTGTATGACACTGGCATAAACACAGACACATAGATCAATGGAACAGAATAGAAAGCCCAGAAATAAACCCACACATATATGGCCAATTAATTTACTTAGAAAGGAACCAAGAATATACAGTGGAAAAAGGACAGTTGTTTTGTCTGCATTGAAAATTGGTTTTGTAAAGTAGCTACCTTTAGGAATTCTCTTAGTTAGATCTTCTGGATAACTTGCTGCAGCTTCTGTATCCACATCTGCTGCTTCACCTTGCACTTTGAAGTTATGGAGACGGCTTCTCTCCTTACACCTCATGAACCAACCTCTGCTAACTTCAAACTTTTCTTCTCCAGCTTCCTCACATCTCTCAGCCTTCATAGAATTGAAGAGTTAGAGCCTTGCTCTGAATGGGGCTTTGGCTTCAGAGAAGGTTGTGGCTGGTTGGATCTCCTATCCAGACCACTCAGACTTTCTCCATTTCAGCAATAAGGCTGTTTCGTTTTCTTGTCATTCATGTGTTCACCAGAGTAGCACTTTTAACTTCCTTCAGGAACTTTTCCTTTGCATTCACAATTTGGCTAACTGTTTGGTGCAAGATGCCTTGTTTTCAGCCTGTCTTGGCTTTCGACGTGCCTTCCTCACTAAGCTTCATCATTTCTACCTTCCAATTTAAAGGGAGACATATGACTTTTCCTTTCACTTGAACACTTTGGGGCCATTGTCAGGTTATTCACTGTTCTAAATTAAATATTGTGGTGTCTCAGAGAATAGGGAGCTCTGAAGAGAGGGAGAGAGACGTCGGAATGGCCAGTCGGTGGAACAGTCAGAACACACACAATATTTATTAAGTTATATGGGCATGGTTCGTGGCATCCCAAAACAATTACAATAGTAACATCAAAGATCACCAATCATAGATCACCATAACAAAATAATGATAACGGAAACTTTGAAATATTGCGAGAATTACCAGAATGTGACAGAAAGACATGAAGTGAGCAAATGCTGTTGGAAAAATGGTGCTGAGAGACTTGCCTGATGCAGAGTTGCCACAAACCTTCAATTTGTAAAAAACACAGTATCTGTGAAGTGCAAAAAGCAAAGTGCAGTAAGATGAGGCAGGCCTATCCTTTGAAAAATATGAACATAGAATTAAAATTCTGCAGTGATTGGATTGGATAAACTGTTTAGTTATATTATGTGACTATCATAATTTATCATTAAATCTAAAATACAACAGAACTCTGAAAGTTTGACCTTGAATAATTAGTTAATATTATGCTAAGAAATGTCAATGGCACTTGGTCTCTTAAAGTATATTACCATTATTCCTGAGCAAACAGCAGAGCAATACTTAAGATCCATCAGTGTCTGGGTGTTTTTATACCACCTTCAGACAAGTGTTTTATATTCTGCAATCACTGTTTGTGATTAGAAATCCTCACTGCATGCTCACAATGTCTTTACATTTCAGAGAGAATAAGTCACTCAAGCTATTAACAAAGACTAATAGATGAATATTGCACTGCTCGTTGGTTCTAAACCAGATACAATAAGGCATTCCTGAAGAGCTGCCTTTATAGTTACAGGTATATTCTCAGGAGTTTGGATGGTTTGGCAGAGGAAAGGGACATGCTCTTCCAGTTACAATTAGAAGAATTTTGATTTTATTATGAGGAAGTAAAATGGGCTCCTGGAATGTCCTTTGCAGTTTCCTATCTTCTTTTGGGTTTCATTTTTCCCCACTTGATTAAAGAAGGACAATATTTCTAGTCTTTCTTCTTTGCAAACTTCCTTCCCTTCCTCCATTCATTTAAATCCTTTACCTTCTGGCTGAATTTCTGTATCTGGTAGGAATGTTCACTGGGGCTATAGTAGGAACTCTTGTCACCTGCCATTGATCTTCTGATATATCTGAGAAATGGCTACAACTAATTCATGTGGAAATCTACATTCAGTGATAATACATTGCACTGTCCTTGAAGGATTCCTGTCTGGTGACATAGCAAATTGCTGGAAATTTCTCTTTTCTATATCGTGGCTTACAGGTTACAAATCCCAAAGCCCACATGAAGCCTAAGGCCACCTCAAACATAAATTACTCTGTGCTTAATTTCTTAAAATGTATCATATTACCTGAGGACATCGCTTATAAAAATACTAAAAAACTTTGACAGCTAGGAGCCTAAGGATATCTAGAATAACTTATTTCATAGCAACGATATCTATTACTAGTGTTTATCAAAAGTGCTAACTGATGAAGTTCTGACATAATGACTTTCTGAAAGTTTGTTTAGAAAGAGAAACAGGTTAAGACAATAATACCATAGTTGCCTAATGTTTTAAAGCATAAAACATTTATTTTAAAAAGTGGTATCCACACTATGTTTGTAAGACAGAATGTGCTTTAAAAGCTTACTCAGGGGCACCTGAGTGGCTCAGTCAGTTAAGCGTCTGCCTTCTGCTCGGGTCATGGTCCCAGGATCCTGGGATAGTGACCCGCATCAGGCTCCCTGCTCAGCGGGGAACCTACTTCTCCCTCTCCCTCTATTGCTCCCCCGCTTGTGCTCTCTCTCTCTCTCTGTCAAATAAATAAATAAAATCTTGAAAAAAATAAAAATAAAAAATAAATAAAAGCTTACTCGGGCTGTAGAGACAACAGAACCAGATCCAACTCCTGGAAACACTGTTTCTATCCTGGAGACTCATCAGTAGAATAGGAATAATATTAGCAATTATCGAAAATGTTTGTTGTAAGAACAAAATGAAAATGGTTTATTGCTTACCTAGCTCAGAGCAAGTGATATATAAATTTATTATCTATATTACCCCTTTTTAGATTTATATTCTGCTGCTCATTTCCTAACCTGCCCTTAGCCATTCTCCTGCTACCTGCATTATGTAGTTGTATTCCTGCGTAGTCAGATGAAGACTGTGCTTGGGACAGTAGCAAACCAGAGGTACAAATACTTTTTTGGAATGAAGTTGAGTTTTCCATATTTAAGCATAGAAATATTATAGAATAACTTTGATTTTTTGGAACATTTTTGTTCTTTTTGGCTCAGTGTATTTTCATTTTGAATTATACATGGTGGGTAATATGGGAAGAAGAAAAACGATCTTTTAAGAACTTAAAATCCTGGCTGGGCAGGTGACAAACGTCCCACAAGTGCAGAGGGACTGGATGGGAGGCCAGGACAGAGCGTAGTCTCCATGAACGGCGCAGCTCTGAGTGGGCAGGAGCCACACGGGTGACGATGCCAAAAGATGGCGCCTGCCTCGGTCTGTATTTATATGTTAGGAGCAACGATTGTGTGGAGTAGAAGCTCCATCAACCTGCCTTGAAGTCTTGGCTCTGCCACCAAAGTTCCTTCAGCTCTGATAGTCTAGGACTTGTATTTTTTATAAGAGGTGAGGGACCGGGCAGGGCAGTTGTATTAAAGCAGAAGAAGGAAAAAGGAGGAGAGAAGAAAGAAAGGGAAACAGGCCAGGGGAGGGGAGAGAGGGACAGAGAGAAGGAGGGAGGGACGGAGAGAAAGGGCAGTGAGTTGAAGGAAGGAGAGAGAAGCCACAAAACAGGGCACAGGCTGAGGACACAAGTTTCAGAGTCAGACAAACCTGTTTTCACACTTGGCTCTGCCACTTCCTGGCCTGGTCACCTTGGGCAGGCTGCTTTATCTCACCAAGCCCAAGGGTACTTTTCAAGAAGATTAATCATATTTCCCCCGAGGGAGATTGCAAGAAGTAATTCAGACCATAAATGTATGCATTCATTTATTTAATACTCAATAAATAATGGTGGCCATGATGGTGGGGATGATGATGATGATGATGATGATGAAGGGCAAAATTAACCAAGTCTAAGAAGAAAAATAAAGAGATGGAGAAGAAGCCTGGGGAATGGGAAAGTAGAATATGAGGAATAAAAAGGGAAAAAAATGAACATGAAAGGGATTGATGTTTTCAAATGCCAGGAGGACCTAACTGAAGCTTTGCCCCCAACCCTCTTCAAGGAATACTATCTCCTTCTCTTACCCAACCCACAGTCATGAGCCTCCACCACATATATACTTTTCATGTACCCATTCAGGGGCTGGCAGAGGTACTCACTGAGAGTTGTGATATTTGCTCCCTTCTTTCCCTTCTAGGAGGGACAGAATGGCACTTACACTGTGGCCTTTCAGTACCAAGACAGACAATTGGGGACAGAAATCCAGACCGTTGGTTGTGCGTGGTGGGATGGATATATGCTCACCCTAACTCTATGTATCTTTTCAGAAAATGCCAAAGGGCAAAGGAATCATTCTCAATTCCTTTCTTTCACCCATCAATAAGTCCTGTTAATTTTACCTCCAAAACATGCATTAAAATCCACCATCTTTGTGCTACTACTCACGCCACTGTTGACGATCGCCAAGGTTTCTATCATAATATTTGCTTCTGCTTTTGCCTCCTTCAGTGTTTCTCCAAAGCTAAAATCATTCTCTCCATTAAAACCGTCCAATGGCTTCCCTTTGCACTATGTAGAAAAATCTGAACCCTTTCTCCTTGTTTACAAAGCCTTACATGATTGCCCCCACTGACCTTTCCAATTTCATTCTACTTTTCTCCTTGCCATTTACCCTCAAGCCACACTGAAGATGTTTCCTCCCTGATTCTTGAGCTTGCCAAGTTTTGTTTGTTCCCCTCTAGGGCCTTTTGAATGGTTATTTCTTTCCTTTCTTATCTTCATATGCCAGACTCCTTCTTGTCATTCTGATTTTAGCTTAAAACTCACTCTCAGAGCAGCTTCAGATTACCACTCCATGTAAAAGTCAACCAATTTCCTGGATCGCATTACCTTATTTTATTTCTTCACCCAGGTACGTTCTCACTTCTGTCTTTCTGGTGTGCGTATGTGGGTGTATGTGTATATATATATATATATATATATGTTTGTCTCCTTGTCCCCAGAATTTAAGCTCAAAGAGAGCAGAGACCTTACCTGTCTTGTTCACAAATCTTTCCCAGTACCAAGAATTGTGTCCAATTTATAATAGGAATTTAATAAATAATCTATTAAATTAATGATTCAACCTGTGAATACAGATACCTTGCCAGTTTTTCAAATTCCTCATAGGTAATCAGCCTTCCATTCGAGCCACTAATTTAGAAAGCCCTTCCATCCCTTTCTTAATTTGGTAATGACTAAAATTTGCTAAGTCAGCAGTGATTAAAATGACATGAAAGGCTATTTAGAAAAAACAATATGATTTTTTTTTTAATTTCCAATATACAAACAGCTCAAGGCATCCACCTGCCTTGTGCTGAAGTGGGGATTAGGATGTTAGGGAAAGAAGAAACTGTCATGTTATGACTTTCAGAACAAAATCTCCCAGCATAGCGGTGGCTTTAAAGGACTCTGTTGAAAGAAAAAGGATTTTCTAAATAACAGTAGTTCCCATTTAATTGTTCAAAATGCCGGGTTCAGCCAACTAGATCCCAGAATTTTGGAAAAGGAGGAAGTAAAAGAAAAGTCCATCTAATCTAGTCCTGGAGAGGAGGAAGAAAGAAAGAAAGAAAAGAAAAAGAAAAAGAAAGAAAGAAAGAAAGAGAGAGAGAGAGAGAGAGAGAGAGAGAGAGAGAGAGAGAAAGAAAGAAAGAAAGAAAGAAAGAAAGAAAGAAAGAAAGAAAGAAAGAAAGAAAGAAAGAAAGAAAGAAAGAAAGAAAGAAAGAAAGAAAGAAAGAAAGAAAGAAAGAAAGAAAGAAAGATGGATGCAGGGGGAGAAAGTCAGAGACATGCATCCTTTTCTCTCCCTTTGGTCTAAATCCCAGGGCTACAGAAGCCTAGGGGAAAACCCATGGCAAAATTTTCTCTGGTTCTGCTTCCTTTTTGTGATGGGATCCTCACCCAGGGAGATTCTGGAGTAACAGAGAGGTAGGCTCGGGACTTCTAACATGATTGACAGGACGGCAAGCAGAGTCAGCTTGCCTTAGGATTTGCAATCCAGACACTTACAGGATGCCTGGGTCGCTCTGTACAGCCCGGCTTCAGCTTCCCTGTGGCATTTGCTCTGAGGTGAGGGCAGACAGGCCTGCCTGGGGGCCCCTAGACTTCACTAGGGTCTACGGGGTCCAGAGGGTCTGCAGTGCCAGGCAGCAAGATAGAGTGAGCAAGCAGGGCCTGAGCCCCAACTGAAGAAAGGAAAAAAATACTCTAGGTGTATTGACCAGATAGGTTAAGAGTTGATACCAACAGAATGCTCTGGGAGAGACCAGCCTGGTGATAACTTCAGGAGGTCAGTGAATCCACAATGAAGGAGTAGCACATCCTCAGTGGCCTCTTTTCTTCAAATACCAGGAGATGATGTGGCCATTTTCCTGTGCCTGAAGCACCAGCTTTAAAAGGAGTAAGGAGACGAGAAGACTCTGAAGGACAGAACAAGTTCTCAAAAGACCGGGTAACACCTAGAGCCTGGTATAAATTATTGGCTCAAAGGGACTTTTAAACTGACTTGGATTCAATTTCGAACTCCCTCCTTCCCTCTTTCTCTCTCAATCTCTCGGTTTCCTTTCCTTCCTTAGTTTCTCCCTCCCTCCCTCTCTCTGTCTCTTTCTTTTACCTTTGTCATATATCAGGGGACAGACTTGGGGAAAATCAGAGTAGTTTTAGATAAAATTATGAATCTATATTTTCTCTACATACCTTAGTATAGTGTGAATGGACTTTTATAACCCATTCTACAAGGTTGAACTGAAACTTCCTCCTCATGCTAATGCTTTGGGTGTTCACTGAATGCAATTACCTTCTCTAGAAAATATGACCAATAATATTAGGCCAAAATCTGATCTCTTATATTTGCCACTATTTGTGTGGATAAAAAAATATAAAAGAATACGTTTAGGAAGAGATTTAGCTATTTAAGCTAACTACTCAGTTTAAGAATATATGATTATGCAACTAGTTGCATATATATATATATATATATATATACTAATTTCTAAATATGTTTTCTGATTACAGAAGACATGAATATTAGAAAAATTCGGATCATACAATCATGTGGTCATAGAAATAGATCTAGTACAAAATTGTTAGCATGTTACGTATTCTGTTTTTTACCTCTTTTTAAAATTTAGCATTATAGTAGGTAATTTGTATATCATGCTATGTACTACACTCAATTTCCAAGCACTTTATTTTTTAAAAAATATTTATTGATTGATTTTAGGAAGAGAGACACAGACAGACAAATAGAGAGAGACAGGGTGGAGGGGAGGGGCGGATGGAGAGAATCTTCAAGTGGACTCCAGGCTATGGGTGGAGTCCAACATGGGGCTTGATGAGGGGCTTAATCTCATGACCCCTAAGATCTTTACCTGAGCCGAAACCAAGAGTTGGATGCTTAACTGACTGAGCCACCCAGGTGCCCCAATTTCCAAGCACTTTAAATGTTCATTTGATCATATTGAGAACATTTTTTCATGCCATTGAAACATCTTCAAAAACAATTTTGAGGTATATGTAATATTCAACAATGCATATGTATTATGATTTATTTAACCCTAGCTTTAATGATAGACAATTAACTTAGAACATTTTTTTCTCTTGGAAATTTTCTGTTTACACATAAGATTTTGTGTGTATTACCCAGTCAAAATATAGTAACATGTTAACTAACTTACATGAGACTCAAAGTTTAGTGCTAATGGATTCATCTGTTACCACCTATTGTTACCTTCAAACAATATGGCCTTTGCTTATTCCCAAAATGTTTTGAAGCATCTGCTTTAAGCTTCCATGTAAAAGGGATGAGATTTAACATACTTTAAATTTCAAAATTAGTTATAAATGTGTCTCCAATATTTATATAATTTATGTTTCAAATTAAACTTCAATGTCCTTGTTAAAATGTTTTTCAGAAATAATGACATCACATGCTTCAATGCTTAAAAGTTAAAATTCCAAAGAATGAGTTTTTTTTCACTGTTTTATTGATGTGGGATTTTTGTGATTCAAAAACTATTCATGCTGCCTAAAACAAACAAACAAACAACTTATGATAGTCTGTCAAATATGCAAGTAGTCTTGTGGATTAAAAGTTAATCAATTCACTAGCACTAACTCTTGGGGCCCTCTCTAAAACTATTCTAAGAGTTAGTTTGGATAACTGAATGGGAAGTGAATTTCTTTAAAAATAGTGGCTCAGTTGGTTAAGCGACTGCCTTCAGCTCAGGTCATGATCCTGGAGTCCCGGGATGGAGTCCCACATTGGGCTCCCTGCTCAGGGAGGAGCCTGCTTCTCCCTCTAACCCTCCCCCCTCTAATGTACTCTCTCTCTCTCTCATTCTCGTTCTTTCAAATAAATAAATAAATCTTTAAAAAAAATAGTCCAGAAGTACTATTTTTCTCTAACAAAAAAATGATTATCCTTATAATTAGTTTTACCTACTGAGGTTAAACCAGAGACATTGTGGCTCAGGCTGTTTCCTTGGGAAGAGATTATTTAGGAAATAGCTGAGGGCTAGGTTGGATCGAGAAG
The DNA here is from genome assembly GCF_009762305.2 of Zalophus californianus. NCBI lineage: Eukaryota > Metazoa > Chordata > Mammalia > Carnivora > Otariidae > Zalophus > Zalophus californianus. The sequence goes on from NC_045604.1 coordinate 40,306,237, forward strand.
GAATTATTAGTATTTGTTTTATTTTTAAAAGGAAATAACCTTGAAGTGTTAGAAGATTTCATTAAACATGGACTTTAAGCTCTAAAATTTATTGATAAATAATAAGACTGAAGTAATTTTACAGTGTAATAATAGAGGTTAACAATCTTCAACACACTATTATAATTTTCACGGTAACATTCTCCCTTTCTTACCATATGCTCTAGCCAATACATGGCTTTCGTTAATAACACACAGGTGTCTGACAGAGTTAATTGTGTAAGCCTGTTTAAAAGGCCAGAAATTGCTCTCAGGGAATCAAAACATTATGCTGGAAACCAAAGACACAGATAAGAGTGTGGACTTTAAATTAAAGAGAAGAGGTGAGTCCTGGGCAATAAGCAAAGGCAGTCAGTATTGGTTTGAATAGCTACCATTTTTTTTTTTTAAGTACCAGTTCAAATTAGTTTAAACCCCTTGAGATATAAACAAGACACGTGATCCACTCACGAGCCAAACTTGTTGAATCATGTGGCTAATACCTGAGCGATTCTACAACATTGGATATTTACACATAGGTGGAACACACAGGAAAAATGAATATGGTGTCAAGCTTCAAAAAGGGCAATTCTAGGGAGGAAGGTAAGACATACATACAAGAATCTGCAAGAACCCTAAGCTAGAAATACGTAATAAAATCTTCAAGCTAATATTCACCGTTATTCATGGGATGGGCTAAAGTTTAATTCAGAACTATAAAGTAATAATATTTAACCAAAGGCCTTTTTTAAAAATCTTTTGGTATTTTTAAAGCAAGTTTTACTGATCCCAAACTCTTTATTTGCTCTTCAAACATTTATTACAGCATTTACTATGTGTTGGGCATTGGTCAAAAATTTAGGGATACAGGACATAAAAGATATAGGCTCTGATTTAAGAGAAGGATGAACGCATCAAAAAACCAATGAATACAGCACTGTGAGATAAGAACTTTAAGAGGTATGCCAACAAATTGGACAACCTAGAAGAAATGGATAAATCCCCAGAAACATACAATGTACCAAGGCTGAATCATGAAGAAACAGAACATCTGAATGGACTGATGACTAGGAAGGAGACTGAATTAGTAATCAAAAACCTCCCAACAATCAAAGAGATGAACTTGGCACCAGAAGGAGAAGTCCAACAAGGTTCTGTGAGAGAAGAAAAGGGAGAGAAAGTCATGCTAAATCTTAGAAGGAGTCCTGAAAATGAGTGGAAGTTAGCCAGATGGATTTGGATCAAGGACTGAGACTTTATGCAAATGGATCCAAGCATTGGAGAGCTTGGCTTTTTGGGGGGGAACATAGCAGTACTAAGCTGGAAACTAGGGTGATAACACATGGCAGCAAGGTAGAACATGAAACTGAAGAAATATGTGACTGTAGAGCCTTCTATTTCTTGCCAGTAGCTTGAATTTTATCCGGAGAGCCTTGGGAAGACACTGGAAAGCTTTCAGCAGGGTTTTACTCTGACCACGGCTGGGAGAAAAGACTAGAAAGAAGGCCGGTGCAAGGACACCAATTCAGGGGCTATGGCAGTAATCCCACTAAAAATGATGAGGTAACACGTCTATCTTGCTTAACCAGAACCTATCCACATCTCCATGCATGCTTGCATTTTGGATTCTCCAGTCAACATTTCATGAGCACTTGAAAGCTACTTTTCCTGACTCTTTGGAGAGTAACTGTGCCAACAATAATAACTAATATCTACTGAGCTTTTACCATATGCCAGACACAATTTGAAGCCTTTACATGCCACGAATTATGTAATTCTCCTATACAGCCCTGTGAGGAAAGCATTATTATATTAATATTAATATATTAATATTATTTTATATTATATATTACTATATTAGTACTATTTTTTTTAAAGATTTTATTTATTTGACAGAGAGAGACACAGCGAGGGAGGGAACACAAGCAGAGGGAGTGGGAGAGGGAGAAGCAGGCTTCCCGCTGAGCAGGGAGCCTGATGCGGGGCTCGATCCCAGGACCCTGGGATCATGACCTGAGCTGAAGGCAGATGCTTAACGACTGAGCCACCCAGCGCCCCTATATTAGTATTATTTTTGAGACGAAAAAGAAAAGAACAAAGTTGTCACAAAGCAAATAAGTGACAGAAACTAGATTCAGAGTTTGTTTTTGACTGATCTGCCATATGTCCCTTTGCTTTCATCACTGTCTTTAATAACATAATTCTTTAGGAAATTACTTTCCCCTGTCCTGATTACTCTCCCCAACTTTATTTTGATTTTGTTTTAGTTCAATGAGCTTTCAGTGTCCCAGTTTCAGCCCCTGGACTTGAGCCTGTCAGGACCCTGGGTTGACCCTCCAGCTGGAGTTACCGCCTCCAGTTAAGACTTGACAGCCTAAGTAGTGGGATAGAGAAGAAAGGAGTACTTTTTTTTTTTTTTTTTTTTTTTTTTTTTAGTGAGGGGCAGTGGGAAGAGAGAGAGAGCGGAGGGTCAGAGGGAGAGGGAGAGAGAGAATCCCAAGCAGGCTCCATATCTAGCACAGAGCCTGAACCGGGGCTTAATCTCACAGCCCTGAGATCATGACCTGAGCCAAAATCGAGAGTTGGATGCTTAACCGACTAAACCACCCAGGCGCCCAAAAGGGGGACCTTTAAAACCACTTATAACTTAGAATTTGTGGGATTTGTTGACTATATGCATGTATTGGGTTAGGGAGAGAATAGGCACAAGGATGTTATACCACAATTATTGGTTAAGTCAGTATTCAATGTTTACATTATTATGACTAAAAAGTATTATTCACTGGGACCCATATAGGAAAATGAGAGTGTATTTCCTTTCTAGTACTACTTTTCTTTTCTCTGGAATTAGTAATTGTCTTTACTTTTTATTTGCTCAGTTTCCTATGTACCTATCACTATATTTTTCCTCAAGTCTCTGACAGAGGTATAAACCTTTCCTCAGTGTATCACCCACGAGGAAATCTGTCAAGTTCATTTTTTTACTTGTAAACATTTCTCCCACCTTCCTTAACTTGGCTCCAATGCAGATTATTTGCTCTTTAGGCCTATCTGATGTCTAAAGCCCTGGGACTTCCCTTTACCATGTTTCTATGAATTACTTTTGCCTCACTTCTATACCCTGTACTCCATGTCTTCCAATTTCTTATTCTATTTCTTAGCTTTGTTGGAGCATATCATCCCACAACTGCCGAGAAAGAGTTCATGGAAACTGGGCAGAGTCCACATTATGCCCCACATGTTAATGATGGACATGCATTCTAATGTAGGTCTTCTGACCTAGTTGGAAGTGCCATGTCATGCTGGTTTTTAAGGTTTGAATGTCATCTCAGTATAGGAGGTAAATATTTTCAGGATTTTCATGCCTGAAAATAACAGTATTTTTGTGTCTGAAAATAACTGTATTTTCTGGCATATGATTAGTTTGGCTAGGTATTAGAATTTTCATTTGGAAAATTTTCACTCAGAAATTTGAAGTTATTGCTAAATTGTCCTCAAATTCATAGTCCAATATCACTCTGAATCCTGATTTGTGGTATGTGATTTATTTTTTTTCTCTTTTGAGGTTTTATGGGTCTTCTCTTTATCGCCAATGTTCTGGAAGGTTTTACCTTTTCATTCATTGAGCTATATACTCTGTGAGCTGTTTCAGTTTTGGTGACTTTTGGTCTTCAGTTCTGGGAATTTTTCTTGTAGCATTTCTTTGATAATTTTCTCTGGTAAAATTTTATCTATTTTCTTTTTGTGGAACCTCGAACTAATCCTCTATCTTATATTTTCTTTCCTGTTTTCTATTCTTCATGTTTTGTGTTATATTTGGGGGGACAATATCCTTAAATGTATCTGCTTAAATTTTTTTTGTTATTTAATTTCTGCTACCAAAATTTTTATTTCCAAGAGTGTCTTTTTTGTTCTCTGAATGTTCCTTTTTTATGCTTTCCTGTTTTTATTTTGTGGATGAAAGATCTTCTTTTTTATTATTAATTAATTTTATTAGATATTCTCTTAAAAGATAACTTTAATTTTTTGTTCTGGCTTTATTGAAATATTATTGACAAAAATTGTGTATGTTCGAGGTATACAATGTGATGATTTTGTAAATATATACCACAGTCAAGCTAATTGATATGTCCATCATCTCATCTAGTTACTTCTCTTAGCTCTCACAATAATAGCTATGGTTTCTCTGAAATTTTCTTTTGGTCTCTGGATTTTCTCTGTTTCTCTGAGATTTTTGCTTTTCTATTGTTTTGATCTTTTTTGTGTTAAAAATTTCCTCTCATATTTGATGATCCGTGGTGGCCCATTTATATTTATGAGAACTAATAACAGTGTGTGTAAGGTGGGGATAGCTTGTGGAGTGCTAAGTTTCTCAGTGGCAGACTCGCCATAGGGATCAGGCAGACAATGAGCAATAGACCTGTCTTCTTGAGCCTGTCAGCTTCTTCATAAATTACTTAAGACTTGGCCCAGGGAGGTGATTTAAGCCTGCTGTCAGCATTCTAGAAGCCAAGAAAGGGAAGGCAGTATTTCCTTAAACTACCTTAAAAATAGGACTGACTTTTCTTTAATTTGATTTTTTATCTTTTCCCAATTTGTTGGAATTTGTGATACTTTTCTTCACAAACAATTACTAGGTATTTGAACAAGTCTTATAAACTACGATTGTCACCGTATACTTTAAGGTTGCCCAGACTCTAAAAATCATCTTTGCAGATAAACTATTTTATTAACCTGTTATGATGACTGAAATTTTTGCCATTAAACTCTGTGAAGAAAGCTTCCTTTAAATGCACCTATACTGCCTAATAGAAATGTCCATCATCCACTAACAAGCCATGTTAGCTAGTCAGCTCTTACTCAGCTTCCTCTGAAAAAATGGCATGCAGAGCAGGTTACTTCTGATTGAGAGGAGACTAGAAGAGGCATATAATGCGTGATAGACTAGCTGTCATTTCCCTAATGGAGTATCATAACAGAGGGTCCTGGGATGCATTAGGAACCTGGCAGATAGGATGCCAAGTGGAAATGGGAAAAAAAAAAAACACAAAGAAACATAGCCACTAGAAAAATTCTCCCTTCACAATATTTTGAAAGGAAAACCCAAATTAACAGCTGGTTAGATCTGTAAAGGTGAGAGCTTAAAGGTGAACACAGTAGCAAGTAGCCTATAGAATGTATCTAGGCAGGTCTTATGGATGAATCCACTTGAGTAGTTCCAAAATGTGAAAAGTAACATGATGTGGGGGAATGACATGACAGAGAAAAAATATATTGTTATCTATCTGATTATTAGCATGTTTATTGTAATCTAAGTAAATTATGCTGGTTCACATGTGCTCATGTAATGAGAATTAGAGAAATGAGATCCTACATGAATCATTCAAGCTAATACCACCTTTACCTGAAATAACTGAAATGTCTTGATAATTGAGACAAAAGTGTATCAATTTTGCATTTATAAAGCTTTTGTGCTATGGATAATTGCCTCAGTTTGTGTGTGTGTGTGTGTGTGTGTGTATAATATGGATCCAATCAAAGAAAAGAAATAACTGGATTGCACAGAGTTTAGAAAATTTAGAAACTGCCCCAATGCTACACACAGGACATTTGGCCGCATTGCCTTGGTGATGAGGCTGCAGAATCCAATGTCTAGAACAGTGTTTGCTTCCCTGGGTGATTCCAGCAGGCTTGGACTTGCTCAGTATTTTCTCGGGAACTCACCGCTCTGACACTGAGCTGCTCCATAAAGGGATGCAGGTAATGGGGAAAGCCTTGGCTTGTTATATGGAACCTGGGTCAGGGAAGAAGAGGACAAAATCACAGCTGAGTCTGGTTTTCCAGGAGCCAGGAAACAGAGGCCACTCTGTTTTTCTTAAACATCAAGGCCAAGCTTCATTAAGGGCAGAGTTGTTTAATACTCCAGTGTTCAGGCTGAAGTCCTTCTCTGGTAATTGGATTACTTATACTTAAATTCCTTTGCAGTTTCAAATAGAAAAGGTCTATCTTCCTTTTCCTGCGAATGCTTTCCCCCCATATACCTTCTTTAATTCTTGTGTTTGTGGGTTGTACAGTATGGTGGAACAGTGTTTACATATTAGCTGTGTTTTAACAGATTAGGTTATTATTTGATTTGGGGAACCTCTGGAAATGAAAAGTGGTAAGGGTTTACAAATTTGCACGTTTTGCATACCACTTATTTAAAGTAGTTTGAATCAGACATTATATTATCAAGGCTTTGCTTTCTTGCACGTAGAGATGTATCTAGATTCTTTAAGCAAATCTTTGTAAAATGTTACATAAAAAAAACTGAAAAGGGGAAAAGATTTTTTTTAAAGATTTATTTATTTGAGAGAGAGCACACTCATGCATGGGGTTGAGGGGCAGAGGGAGAGAGAGAATCCCAAGCAGACTCCCCATTGAGCGCCGAGCCCCATGTGAGGCTCAATCTTACAAGGATGAGATCATGACCTGAGCCAAAATCAAGTCAGATGTTTAACCAACTGAGCCACCCAGGTGCCCCAGAGAATAAGATTTTTAGAGAAGCCCTAAGATAAGTCATACGAAGCCAGAACCTACTATCTATTTTATCTGTTAGTTTGGACTTTGTACGTGGGTATTCTCAAGTACACATACCTGTGAACCAGAAGTTGCAGAGAAACTTACATGTTCTTTAAATTTTTTCAAAAGATTTTTTTTATTGATCCTTAGTTTTAGCCAGATTTTCAGGGAAGAAAAAAGAATAAAAGATAAGAAATGGACTTTAGCATCAAATTCATGAATTGAGATAGATGAAATATATGTATTGGAACATTTATGATCTCAGAAACAAAGGCCTTAGCAGCAGTCATCTGACAATGGACTAGAGGTAAATTATGACTTCTTAATCTTTCAGTTTCACATTAAATGAGAGTTAGTTACCCAGGAGCCACATGATAAAAGGGACTTTGTCTAGGCAAATGCTTTTAGGAAATTGTGCATGTAATTCACTAGCAAGCCTCCTTTTCTAAGCAACTGCTTTGTTTTCACAAATACTATACACATTCTTATTTGATGGGAATATTTGGATAACTTGCATTAGCAATCCATGCAGTGGGCCTGGCCATTAACAAGTCATATGTCTTTGGAAGAAAAGTTGAGATGCAGGGAAGGGAAGATGTCTCTTCTGAAATTTCAAAAGAGAAATTCTGACCTTCTTTCCCTGCCAGTGCTCTAAACTGGATATGGATTTGGTGACTGCTAGACTGTTTGATGTGGATCTGTGGGCCAGTGTGCACAGTTCACACCTTGCCTGTCCTTTCTAATCCCTGGCTCTTCATTCAGGAGTTTTTGCCTTGATATAGTAGTCAGTAGAGAGGGCTGGCCAGGGGAGTCTGACAGGATGGAAAAGGCACGGAAGAGACTCTTGGCCTCTTTCTCTTTGCCTCATATTCATAGGACCTTCTTTCATTATTACGTAAAGTAAGGCCAACTATTAGATTTTAGATGATAGAAATTTTTATTCTAAATTTGATCAGGGAAAATGGATCATTCTGAAAGACTCTGCATATCTCAATATGGATAAATCTTGACAACATAAATTCTGAATAAAAAAAAGCCAGTCGAAAAGAATTCATAGAATATGATACAATTGAGGAAAAATTAAAATAGTTTATGTTTTTATGGCTATATACATATATTGGAAAGACATAATTACAGTCACAGGAAGGATGAATAACTCCAGAAGAGTGGCTATTTGGGGGAGGGAAAAAGAAGGAAGGAACACGGGGTGGGGGTGGGCGTCTAGAGTCCACTGGGACTCTGTCTGTAATCTATTTTGCCTCAAAAAAGAAAAAAAAAAATACCTGAAGAAAATATGGCAAAATGTGAGTACTTTTAAAATCCAGCTTTATGCTATTTTCTGTTCTTTGGGAATATTTAATAATTAAAAATTTATAAAATTTATATAAATAAAAGTCTGAGGTTGCTGAAGTACTTGAGTTCATTTCAACAAAACTTTATTGAGAAGCTGCTATGTATTAGGCATTAGGGACACAAACATGAAGGTGACACATCGCCGTCAAGAGTGAAAGAGAGATGTACAAATACAACCAAATGCACTGATGACAATCATGTTACACATCATGATTTCTAATAGAAAGCTTGACTCTGTGGTGACTTTACTAGGAAAATGTTGAGGAAACCTAGACCAGATTAATGACAAAAAAATCCTCATGAATTGAATTTAAAAATAACTTACTTTCATATTTAATATTTTAAACAAATTGCTAACAAAGTATTCTCAAAGAGAGGTCCTCAAAATGTGACTGGAAATGCTCCCATCATAATTTATTTAAATAAGTATTTATTATGTACCTCAGCAGATGTTTCCTTTGTGATCCATTCCAAGTGCATCTTTATAATTCATTTTTTTTTCAGGGAAATATTGTCTTCCCAGCTAGATAATCAAATCTTTACAAAGAGGGTTTGTCCAGTTTTCATATTTTTATCACCCAGTCTTTGGAGTTTTAATATAGTCCTTTATAAACAATAATGTTGGTTTGATTTCTATTGAACACATACTTTGTTACAGGATTACAGAAAAGGGGTACATTAACCCCAAACTCAGAACTCAGGGCCAAGGGCAGCACGGAAGACACCTGAGCTGAAAATCTATACTGCCCCAAATGTGCAGTCACCACAGGACAACAACAGGCTGGAGTTGTTGCCCATCCCCCCGCAGTGCCTCCAAGACCACAGCCCTCACAGGCTCCTGGTCCCGTAGTGCATCGCCCAGTGGATGCCGATGGCCTAATCACTCACGCTAGTACCTCACCTCAGCAGATACAAAGATATACAAAGAATATAATGCCACATATAAAAATGGTACAAATGACATCCATCACTTTAGGCAAAGGAAACACTACAGTTAATTACCAAGAAGGTTGGCAAGGCATTTTGGAATCTGAACAAAGCACTGTTGGCTCCCCTTCTTGAGAAAACATTAATGGAAAACACTAAAGTCTTTTTCCACCCAACTTTCTTCCAAAGAAAAACTACCACAAAACTTAGCATTCCATTGTTGGGATAGATATCAAAGTAAAAAAAAAAGGCAGTTTATTTTGTTCACAGCTATACTTGATGGCCAACAGATTTTCATCAACAATTATTAAAAATAGAAAATACATCTTAGTTTTAAGTAAACTGAGCATGATGTGATACATTAATATGTGTATGTGTATATTAATATGTGAGCTTAATGTGAGAGGAATAATAGAAATCCCTAATAAATCAGCAATGAGGGAACAGGTACAATATTTGAGTCACAGTAGTAAATACACATTACACCTTTTGGCCCACTAGCAAACTCCGTTCCTGGGGCCTTTGTTGTGTTTGTAGGTTATTTGCATACATTGGTCCCCTTGGCAACCAACAACTTGGGGATATAAAAGTTTTACTTTAACCAAAAGCCTGTTTGTGGAAAAGGAGTTTTATCTGCGTCCAGAAAACAACATCGATAATAATGAAAGGGGGGGGGAGGGGGAATCAAGCAAACCCAGAAGCATTTAAAGTAATCATGGTTGCTAAGGAGATATAAAGTAAAGTCAATACAATTAAAGGGACAGTTTCAGATAGCAAGAGTCCAAAATATTGGGGCCAAAGCCAAAGGGAGATCTGGGAATGTACATGGTAAAGAAAGTGGCACCACCAGATCTATAATGGTTAGAATAGACTTTCAGGTCTGTTTCTGGGCTCCCAGAGTCACCTCGTGAACCCACCTGCTGTCTCCCTTCTTCACTTAACTGGATCCCACTTCCCTGTCCTTTGTTGGCCGCATCTTGGTAAGGACTCCACTGCCATCAAATAGATGAGAAAGGTTCCCTGCCCTAGGAAAGCTGTCTGAATTCTGCCTGGAACAGAAGGTCTGGAATCTGACTCTGTCTTTTGCAGCCTGGATTACCTGATTCCTTCCTGAACCCCAATTGCTCATTTGGTTCCTAAAAGCCAGCTTCCAGGTGTTTGCTGGGTCAAGCCCCAGTTGACAACTGACCTCTTCTTTTTGGTTCCACTTCTTATTTCAGATCCATATATTTTTTCCCCTCTCCCTGGTTCAGTGCTATCAGTGGAAGTAACAGTATTAATAGTGACTAATGTTTATTGAATTCTTACCATATTTCAGGCACTGTTCTAAACACTTTTCAAGTATCAGCTCATTTGGGTCTCATTAAAAAGTTGAGGTTGATATACTTTTCATCCCCACCTCACAGATGAAAAAACAAAGCACAGCTCATACGTGGCTGGGGCTGGACTTGAATCTAGGTAGCTCATAATCTGTACCAGTGGGCTATGCTGACTTTCATATGAATCTGTGTGTAATAGAATTCATGAAATAATGAAAGGCATGGAAGATATATAATGACTTTCAATGTACCGAAGACACCTTGATGTGAATTAAATGCTTTTTGATCATAAATGTCACAGTTACCATGAAATCCTTGTTCGAAGGTCATAAGAGCTGATGATTTTGTGTGTGTTGGGATAGGGGTGGTGTTCTGGTCACACCAAGTCAACAAACATTTGAATACCTACTATGTGTTCTAAGATCTTGAAAAGAATTCAGGTAAGATACCTGACCACAGAGAGCTTTCAGTCAATTAGGGGAAGCCAGACATAAAGATAAATACATACAAGTGTAAGAGGTGCTATGAGTGTATATCAGGACACACGGGCAATTGTGATCAAATTTACCACAAGTAAAGAACAGAGGAGATTTCTCAGAGGAGAATGGTCAGATATGTGATCAGACAACTGTCCTGCACAAATTAAATTAATTGTATATTTACATTTTTTATCTTCTAACCTCTGAAGGAGATTTCACAGGAACTTGGGGCGAAGTTCAACTTTCCTCTTTATATCTTGTTTTCATTCAAAGTATAGTTACAGGAGTTACACAGTATTGAAGTTTCTATCCTGGTTCCAATTGTTTTCTCAATGGGTGTATTGGCAGTTCATAAACATATTTACATAATTGGCTATGTTAGTCCTGGTGTGATGTTGACATGTCTTGTGACTCTCAGGATCTGAGAGAAGCTTGTAGAGATTGTGACAACTCTGAATTAATATTTGCCCTCAGTTATTACCTAATCATGCCCATTAATTATCTCGCAGAAGGATTTGTGGTGATGATGGATGAGAAAGTCTGTATTTTGAGTGGCTGCTTGGGGAAGATCAAAAGTGCTCTCTGTAATATCTAGCCTTAAAACACTTCAGATGTGATTTCCAAGCTGAAAACTGAACCAACATAAGAGCATTCCAGGGTAACTAACCTGCATCTTCTGGGCTCCAGCAGCAACTCCTGTTGCAGGGCTAGAGTCAGATCCCCATCTGAAGCATCTAGCAGTGCCACAGAAGTAAGCAGGTATTAGGCTGAAGCCTGGGAGAAAAATACAATTAAGGCGATTCCATCAGAAGCAACTACTACTATCCCCGAGAAGAAATGACAGCATTCAAGAATCATTCTTTCAAAGGAGGAAGATGAACTGGAAAATCCACAGGAAGTATTAGTTACTTCATCAGATTTGCAGTGCAATGCATGCTGGAGTGCAGAGTTTGGGGTAGGTAAGGGTTGCTTCTTCTGTAGCGTGGCACAGAACCTGGAGCTCCAGGACAGGGGAACTTATGCAGTAGAAGAGAGTTCCCATATGTGATCTAGCAGGAAGGGTGAGTATTGGTGAGAGAGAGCAGGGGCTAGGAGTAGGGTGAGGTGAGTGAGGCCAACTCATTCAAATGTGGGATTGGATCCAGTCTTTATTTAAAATTTTGAAATTTTGATCATCATGGATTTTTTTATACTACTAATGATTTTTCAATTATTGTATTAAAATATTACTTATCTTGATTAGTTTCTTTTTTTTAAAGATTTCATTTATTTATTTGAGAAAGAGAGCAGATCGAGAGAGGGCATGAGTAGGGGAGGAGGGACAGAGGGAGAGGGAGAAGCAGGCTCCCCACTGAGCAGGGACCCCAAAGCGGGGCTCAATCCCAAGACCCCCAGATCATGACCTGAACTGAAGGCAGACGCTTACCTGACTAAGCTACCCAGGTGCCCCTAATTTTGCACTGTTAATTCTGGATATTGATCTAGTTTTGAAATTGAAAGATTTTGTCCAAAACAACATAGATACCTGACTTTTCTTGAAAAATTAGAAGATCTAATGTACTGGATCTACGTTCTTTCATGGCAGTAATCAACTAAAGCCGACTAGAGTCTCTCCTCCAGTTCACTTGCTATGTGTAGGTTACTGCCTGGTGTTGGAGGCGTTGAGATTCTGGGCCCTGATTAATTGCAGGATTCTTTCAATAATACCTCTTAAAATGAGCTTTTGTTCATTTAATAAATATTGATTTTTGTGCCTACTATGTGTAAGTTATTGTGCTGAGGAACACGATGACAAGGTCCCTTCCCTCTTGGAACTTGTTTTAGTCTCACGGGCAATGTTATGGGTTGAATTGTAGCTTCCCCAAAAGGTTTATTAAAGTCCTAACCCCAGTACCTCAGAATGTGACTTTATTGGGAAAGAGGGTCTTTCAAGAGGTAATCACGTTAAAATGAAGTCAGTAGGGTGGGCCCTAATCCAGTATGACAGGTGTCCTTTCAGAAGAGCGAAATTGGGACACAGAGATAGATACAGAGGGAAAGCAATGTGAAGACACACAAGAAGATGCCCATAGGACTGGAGTGATGCATATACATATAAGCCAAGCAACACCAAGGATTGCCAGCAAATACCAGAATGTAGAAGCAGCCAGGAAGGATTCTCCCCTAGATCTGTCAGAGATAGCAGGGCCCTAACGATATCTTGATTTCTGACTTCTAGCCTCTGGAAGAGATCAAGATTTCTGATGTTTCTAGTCACCCAAGTTTTTGGTACTTGGTTACAGCAGCCCAAGGACACTAATATAGGCAGTAACAAAGTAATGACTTAAACAAGTGGCTTAATAACAATGGTGACCAGGATAATGAGGAGAGTGTACATGTGGAGATGGGCTGATCTTCTTAGGAGCTTATGGGGCCTTTTTTGAGGAAGGTGTGTTTCAGCTGAGGTCTGAAAGACAAGCAGAAATTATTTTCTAGTAGTGAGGGAAACAGGTACAGTCTGGGCTGGAAGGACTGATGTGTGTGAAGGCTTTAAGGAAAGGAAAGGGGGAGGGTATTCAAGAAACTGGAACCCCAGCTGTTGGCTAAACCAGGGAGAGGAAATTGCAGATCCTGGCGATGGGCCCTATATAGTAGGGTGCATTGACTCACTAACTATGTGACTTCGGGGAAGTTATTTTAGTTTCTCCAGGGGTAATAAGAGTAGCTACTTCCTACAGTTAGTATGAGGATTAAATGAGATAATAAGTGAAACAGTCTTAAAACAATGGCTGGTACATGTGCCCTGATAGATATTACTTATTGTTACCATCCCTGCTGTTCTTGTTACCATTATTATTGACAGGACCAAGGGTATTCGGGACCCTGAGATTCCCTTAGCATATGGGTCTCTATCCTGAAAGCAATGGGAAGCTAGTGTATGCTTTTAATCAGGGCTTCAACTTCACCAGATTTTATTTTGACGAGACCTACCTGGCTGCAGTGTGTAGAGAATGGATGGGAGATATGGAGATGAAGCCACTGGCAAAAGGTCCTGGGGTTAGGGGTGGTATGGTGGCAGTCTTGCCAGGATCACTTTGTGGATTTGGAGAGATCGACACAACCACCTTAACAATTTTTTTTTAATTCTATCAAAAGTTACTTTCTTCTTTGTTTTACAGCTTTCTTATAGAATAAACACATCCTGGGTGATGCATGCGTTGTTAATCTCAATTCTGCCATAAACTTAGTAGACGGCCATGAGCAAGCCTTGTATGTGCTCATTTAATCACAGATACCAAAAGGTATAAAGGAAAGCTAAATTCTTAAAATCTCCATACGGTGAAATTAAGATCTTTGGTTATTGAACACATTAAAAAATATCTTTAGGAGATTCCAAATACTGACATTCTCTATTTGCTTTTTATTGCCTTTATGTCTTTGACTTCATTTTAGAACAAATTGATTTGTTCTTCACACACAAAAAGATGATTTGTTCTTCACTGCTGTCAGAATTTGTGATCTCAGGCGAAGGCAAAATGCTGGGCTGGCAAATGTTCACAGCAAATATAAGTTTTAAATAAAACACACTGGGTGTGCTGCAAATTCATTAGGTAATGAAAGCCATCAAGAAAAATTGAAAATGCTCTAGTTCTCTCTGGATTTATGGCTGATTTTAATAAAAAGTATCACATTTGATGTAGTTTGCCTAATATTGGCACACTTAAACAAAATTATCTAAAAAATTCATTGTTGGTGGAAGATTTACCTGTGATGCCAGGGGTGGAGAGTGTTAAAGTCTAGATACCTATCAGCTAAATGTTCATTTCCAACTGATAGCTTGATACTCAGCTTTGCAAGGGGAAAGAAAATCTAGAGCAAAATTTCCTCTTCGTAAACTCAGTAAATTCTAATGTGTTCTGAATTTATTCTATGATAAGAGAGTACCATTTTATAAGGCTTTCTTCACTTAGCAATGCCCTTATTCAGTATCTTATTCCCAGTTGAGCAAAATTATATATCAGGATTAGCTTATATTTAATAATTAACACTGGTGAGGACACATGATTAAAGCACTGATGTTTATATACAAAAGATGGGTGTATCGACTTACATGAGTTTTCAAAACTAAAAAGAAATCACACAGAACTAAGAATTACCATTATAAAAGAGATTCTTGTTTACATGACAAAATCTTACCTTTCTTCCTATTTTTTGTGCACACGTGTTTATTTTAAAGTAAGCACATATACAGGGCGCCTGGGTGGCTCAGTCTTTAAGCGTCTGCCTTCGGCTCAGGTCGTGGTCCCAGGGTCCTGGGATCGAGCCCCGCATCAGGCTCCCTGCTCGGCGGGAAGCCTGCTTCTCCCTCTCCCACTCCCCCTGCTTGTGTTCCCTCCCTCGCTGTGTCTCTCTCTGTCAAATAAATAAATAAAATCTTAAAAAAAAAAAGTAAGCACATATACAAACCCACGAAAATATTGCTGAGTGTTATATATTTTAGAGTGACTTATTTCCACAAAATGAACATCCTGATTTTGATGAATTTTGCAAAGTTTTAGGGGGAAAAATGACTTTTTTTTTCACTTTTCAGAGTGAGGCACTTTAATCTGAAATCCTCACAGCAACTCAATGGTGTTTTGCTGAATAGACACGGACTTGGTTCTATGAATGTCATTCTTTCCTTATTTTAACTCCACGATTACAAAGATCTGGTATATCTTCTTTGCTCCCATATATCCCCAAACACTAGAACAATGCCCTCTGGCACACAGATGGTACTAAATAAATAAATAAATCACTGAATGAGTGAATAAGTGCATTTTTTGTACCATTTCTGGTACCATAAATGGCATAAAACATATAGGTGGTATTGCAGAAGGAAAGAACTTTTAAACTGCACACCTTTGAGAATGAGGATGAATGGTGATATGTGCCCATGCCTTGCCATGATTTGTCAACTAAATCATGAGCTGTCATCTAGCCCAGTTTCTTACCACTGCAGAGACGGCCTCTGTGACTGTGAGCTACCAGAGCAGAGTGAACCCAAATCCTGCTTTTTGCCCAGGACGCTCAGCGTGTGCTCCGAGGACTAGCAGCTTCAACATCACCTGCAGTTTGTTCTTCGTGCCAGTTCTCAGACCCCACCCCAGATGTGATGCATCAAACACTTTGAGGGTGGACTCAGCAACCTGTGTCTTCCAAGCACTCCGGAGGATTCTTATGCGTGCTCAGGTTCAAGATCCGCTGCTCTAAAAATCCTTTGCTATTCTTCCAATGACGTACAACTTACCTTCTAATTAATACATTCTAGTACTTCAGATGAATACATTTGACCTTTAAGGAATTGTCTTCTTAGTATAATTTGCATAGCTCAGGTCTGACAGACACTTTATAAGCTCACTTCGAATTTAACCCTTAGGAGTTATACTATTATCTGTTGCCACTTAGCAAGTCACCCCAAAACTTCGCAGCTAAAAATAGGAAACATTTAGGCTCTCCCAGGTTTTGCGGGTCAAGAATCTCAGAGGAACTTACTTGAGTGGTTCTGGCTCAGGGTCTCGTAAGAGGCTGTACCCCAGGTGCTGTCTAGGACTACAGTCATCTCATGGCTTGACTGGGGAAGGACCTCTTCCAAGCTCACTTACTTGGCTGTTGGAAGACCTCAGGAGATGCACTTCCAGGCTCACATGGGTCTCTCCTCAGGGCTGCCTTATCACATGGCAGCTGGCTTCCACCAGAGGGAGAGATCCCAAGAGAGAATAAGAGGGAGTGCACGGTTTTTTAATAACCTTATCTTGGAAGGAACATGTAATATATTCTGTTCATTAGCAGCCCACAGTCAAGAGGAGGGTAAAACAGGGGGGCATGACTACAAAGAGGCAGGAATCACTGGGGGTCAATTTAGAGACTTCCATATAGGTAAATTATTCCTCAGTTTCTCCAATTCCTTGCACTGCAATGTTTCAATTAGGACTCTTGATTTTTAGTGTCAGAAGTCTCAACACAAACTGGCTTATACAAAAAGAAAAAGTGTGTGCCTTATTGTGCAGTTCGGGATAGAGGATCCATCAAACAATGTCACCTGGACCTGGTCATCTTGGTTTTGTTTCCTCTGTATTGGCTCCATTCTCTGGTACCTTCTCCTCTCTTATTGGATTAATAAGCTGCAAGGCTTATGGGTTCAAGGTCAGTGGGATAGTGTGAAAGTCTCTTCTCTCAGAAACCATGGCATAAAATTCGTCGGCTGAGTGGATCACAGGCTCATGCCTGAATCAGCAGAAAGGCTGAGGAATCATGACTGTATTGGCTGAGACCCAGGACACACACTGTACCCACAAGGAGGATGAGCCCCACAGGAAACACAGCAGCTACGAGAGGGGGAGGAAAGTGCCCTCAGGAGGGACTGCATCACGCAGACATTGCCCTCAAGTAGTCTACATAGTTGTCTCCTCCGAGTTTGTAGTGAACTAGAACCTCTTGGAAAATGCCCACCCTCTCCCTCATCATCCGCTCCCCACACCAGTGGATCATAGAGCCCTCTTGATCTACTGCCACCGCTCATCTTCTCCCTTCCCCTTCCAGCCCAGGAATCTCTCACCTGGCCTAAAGCAAAAACATCTGAATTTGTTTCCCACATGCTTACATTTTTATTCGCCCTCTGTCTGTTCTCCATGTAGTCACCAGAGTGTTTTTTCTTTCTTCTTCTTTTTTTTTTATGCCACCTGATGAGGTTAGTGCTCTGCCGAAAATTTGTCAAAGTCCCATTAATGAAAATCCAAGTGCCATATGACCTGGACTCTGCCTGCCTCTGTAACTTGATCACTGTCTACCACCAGTCCTCTCTCTCTGAGCTCCCCAAATTCTAATTGCCATGCTTCTGCCCGCCCCGGTCTCTCTACATCTCCTCCTTCTCCTGAGGAAGCTCTTCCCTTACACTGTGGCTCTCCCTCTCCACCCCTGCTCTCCACATTCCCCAACTTCAGGGACCAACTATAATGTCACTTTTTTAGACAGGCCTCCCCTGACCCTCCAAAATTAGATACTCTCATAGTACCCTGTACCTTCTCTTTATTGCATTTACCAGAATTTTAATTTTAGGCTTGTTGAGCATCTTCCCTCTCTAGAGCAGAAGCTTAATGAAGGCAGCGACTTTGCTATGTCCACAGGGCTCCTGTTTGGCAGCTAGTAGGCATTCAATAAATATTTGATGGATTTGATTCATTCTTCCTTTTCTCAGATCTATGCAATGATGTGAACCAGAAGATTAAATAAATGGCAGGAGTTACCATAGAGTTGAAATTTGTTGGTGGTCGGCCTTGGCCTAGTTCATGGGGTTAAGTCAGTCACAGGAGAGAATAAAATTCTCTTGAAGACTTAACAATGATAAAGCCATTTA
The DNA here is from genome assembly GCF_009762305.2 of Zalophus californianus. Lineage (NCBI taxonomy): Eukaryota > Metazoa > Chordata > Mammalia > Carnivora > Otariidae > Zalophus > Zalophus californianus. The sequence goes on from NC_045604.1 coordinate 40,324,269, forward strand.
TGTGATCTTACTTTATTTCTTAGGAGAATCTCTTCTGAGTTCAGTATATTCTCCCTATTTTGTAGATGAGGAAACTGATGGTCAGAGAGATAAAGGGACTCCCTCAAACTCACATGGTTCACAAATGGTAGAGTTAGGACACCCACGGAGGTCATTTGGACTCCAAAATTACAAGTCTGTTTGGAATTATGGGAAGGACAGTGGCATTTTTTTTTTGTAACTATGAGTAGGCCAAGGTCAAAAAGCAAAATAAACATAAAAGTGAAGTCCTATAGATTTCATGCTTCTAGTTGGAGCCGAACAACAACTCTGAAAGCACCGGGAATGAAGAGAGTATAAAATTTGGGGGAACTCAATCTTTTTATCACATATTTCAGGTTTTCCTGTCCACTGAAGTAAAATGAAGGGGTGTTGAATTGTCCGGCAGCGTGGAAGAAATCAAGTCTACCTAGTCTTTCTATTACACTTTTGATGGGATTTATATGTGTTAAGAAATGCAGGCATAAAATTAAATAGGATAAACCATCCCCTTTCCTTATTTCTCCAGCTTCAATGATACACGAACTAGCCCACTTCCTTTTTTCCCTCTTCCTTCAAACACAGCGAGTAATTATGTGTTTGGCACAAGAAGGTTCTTAAAGCGGTAGGAGTATTTAACTGAGGGGGCTGTAGGGGCCGCAGTGGAAAGCAGGGCTCAAGTCAGTGTGGAGACTGGTTTCTTGGTTCTTTCAAGTTATTTGTGAGGCTGAGGCTGGCTTGTTGGAGCGATTCCTACCGATGTTACAGTTTGGAAGTTTTCTTTTGATCTTATTTTAACGTCTCTATAAAGTAAATCTGGGCTCCCCTCCCCCACACATATATGCGCCTAATGAGAGAATAACGCAAGGGGGATGATGGAAAACAACTACTGCAGATACACCGATGGAGAAAAGGAGGGAAAAAGACAATTCAGCATTTGGGATTGGCGGTGAGTCCTCCATCCCATGAGTCTGGGAAAGGGGAACACTATGCAGGGCTTAACTCTGAGTTAATCCCCTACTGTAGTAAGCATGAGCCAGTTTGACAGAGGACCAGTGCCTGGCAAGGTGTGGTTAAATTTGCAAAAGACTGAGAAAGAACAAGAAAGAATCACCAAGTTGTTAAACGAAAGGAGGGAAGTTAACAAACAAGCGAAACTCAAAGTGTTTGGGACACTGAATGTGGAGAACAAAGCACCTGTGATAGGGTAGAAATGATTCTGAAGGTGGTAAGTTCATCTCATGTCCTACATACGCTGGATGCCCTGGTTCCAAATACCTGAAGAGAGGCAAGGAGAATGATGTCCACATCCACACTTTCATTCAGATGTTTAACACCTGTTTAGTACCAGGCATTGGTAATTGTGGATACTCTGGCGAACAGAGAGATATGGCTTATGCCCTCATGAGCTTACAGTGTAGTCAGAAGCAGCACAACACAATGTGACAAGTGCAAAAATAGAAGCCCGAGTTGCCTGGGAAGCAAACAGCAAGACACCTGACTAGCTAGGATCCGGGAGAAACTTCCAGACTGCTGGAAGATCTGAAGGACAATATCTGTGATGATTCGTTTTAGGTGGCTTGGCTACAGTACCTAGTTATTTGGTTAAACGCTTATCTAGGTGTTGCTGTGAAGGTATTTTGTACATGTGGTTGCAATCCATAATCAGTTGACTTGAAGGAAAGATTACCTTTGATGATGTGGGTAAGGCCTCATATAATCAGGAAGGTCTTATGAGCAAAAACTGAGGTTTCCAGAAAAGAAGAAATTCGAGACAGAAGCATCAACTCTTGCCTGAGTTTCCAGCCTGCTAGAACTGCCCTAGGAATTTCAGATGGACTTGCCAGCCCCCATGACAGCGTCAGCCAATTCCTTAAAATAAATCTTTTGCACACACTACATACATGCCCTATCGGTTCTCTTTCTCTAGAGAACCTACTAATACAATGTCTTAGACATGTAAAGCTGGGGGGGGAAGGTGTGTGAGGGAGGATGAATGTACCCAGAAAGGCCTGGAATGAAAAAGAGAAGCCAGATCAGGAAGCAAATTATATGTCACCTAGAGAGTTTGAAAAGGTTTTTAGTGAGAGGATCAGATTCACATTTCAGAAAGGACATCCGATTATATTGAGAGCAGAAGTGGAGAAAAACATGTTTCTGTTCCAGCAGGAAGGAATTCCTAATAAGGAAGACATTTTTAATAGGAGAAAGAGGTGCTGAGTCTTTTCTGGAATTTAAAAAATGATTTGGCATTTTTAAGCATTGATGGCCACAATTCTGCAAAAGGCTTTTAACGTCCTTTTTGCCATCAAGAGTGTTTCTGCTCTGCCCGACCTCCTTAAGATCTATAGCTTTCACTAGTTTCTCACATCTACAGTTTTCATCAGGAAGTTCTCCTTGGAGCTGGCAAAATACTTCAAGTTGGCCCAGCAGCCTGTCTGGAAGATAAACTCTCTAACACAGCGGTGGAGGTGGGAGGGTGGAGGTCAGCGGGGTATTCCCGCAGCGAAAGCGAGAAGGAAGGGAGAGTTTACACTCGGGCTGAAGTTCCGCTACATCACGTGTGTGGCGAGGGGACTAACCTATTTCAGCTGCAGCCTGGACTCGGCGCGCTCTCTTCCCCTCCTCTGCGGGTTCGGTGCCCGCACCCCTGCAGCCAAGCGTTCAGCTGCCCCCGCGCGGCAGTCTCCGAGTCTGGGCGGGGTCTGGCATCCGCCAAGCTGGGATCTTGAAACCGAGGTGTGCCGGAGCGCAGGGTTCAGACTGATGTCCCAGGTCTCCTACTCCGCTGCTCGGCCGAGAACATCCGCAACCCCTGACCCAGCAAAGAGGTCTTGCCCTGAGAGCCTTCCGATTTTTCTTCCATTCCCTCTGCAACCCTAGATGTCTTCTGCACCCTAGCTCCCGGTGCGTTCCCCATCCTTTCTGGTTTGGAACCTTCTGTTGATCAGAGCTCGTTGCCCAGGTCAAGCACCCCAGGAGGTGGGATGTGGTGGGGGTTGCTGGTGACTCGACAACACTTCCCCAGGCGTAGACTGCAAGAGGCCAGCAGCCCCCTTACCGACCCCACTCCGGGGGTCTCAGGGTGCCAATGGGGTTAGTTCTCTGTACAACCCTGGGTGGGTGGAGGGTGGGCAAGGGGAGCGGAAGATGCCCACGTGCAGGGGTCCTGGGACCCGCGCCCTAGAGCATAGTCCCGCACCCCGCCCTAGAAGGAGATAGGTTGGAGCTCTGTCTGTGCACCAGATAGTGAGAATGGGCATGTGGGGAAGGGGCAGTGCTAGTGGAAGGGGCTGAGGGAGAAGAGGCAGCAGGTGAGCCCCAGGGCAGTGCCCCCAGGCGAGGGGGCAGGGGCGACGCCGGCGCGGGTTGGGCTAGGAGGGGGTGCGGTAGAGGCGAGCCCAGGCGGGGAGACGGAGGGTGGGAGGGCGGAGGAGGCGAGGGGGAGGGAGTTCCGAAAGGAGGGAAAGGAGCAGGCGAGGGACGAGAGCAAGCGAGCCTGGCAGGGAGAGCGGCGGAGGGCGGCCGAGCTGTGGGCAGCAGGGCGCCCCGCTCGCCGAGCCCGTGCCACACCCCCCGCCCCCCGGGGCCGGAGGGCTTTGCCGGGGGAGACACACAAAGACATGAGAAGAGGGGCAGAGCGAGGCTCGCGCACAAAGACGCCGGGGCGCACGGCCGCTCGGGCTGCACCGACCGCCCCCGCGCCGCGCCGCGCCGGGGACCCGCCAGCGCGGAACCCGGGGCGGAGCGCGCGGCGGCGGCGGCGGCTGCTGGCTGGCGCGGGACCCGGGTCGCCCGCGCTCTCCGGGTGACCCGGGCCCGGCCGCAGGCGCGTGCGGGGGTGGCGGCGCCCGCGCCCAACTTGGCCTCGGCCTCGCCCTCTGCCCAGCCCGCCGGTGTCCCCTCCTTCCCGCGATTTCGTTTCTCACGCTCCCCCACCCCCTCCCGCGTCCAGCCCCGCTCTCCCCACCTTGTAAAACAAAGCCGGGGAAAATGCCTGCCCGTGCAGCTCGGAGCGCGCAGCCCGACTCTGAATAAGAAGTGAGTACAATGGCGTGTTTGTAAAAGCAAGTCCGTCTTTTTCAAACATTTTGAATGCTGCATGCCTCATGCTTCCCAGCGCCTCGCGGGAGAGACCCGGCTATAGAGCAGGAGGTGAGACCCCCGGGTGATTCCCCCCCCCCCCGGAAACCTCCCGCCCAGCTCTTTCCCGCCCCTGCCTGGACTGGGAGGGCTGCAAATGCCCCGCTGGCAGCAAGCGGACGTCCTCCACCTTCGTTTCCCGTCCAAGGTGTTGGGTCATAATCTGGGTTTGGAGGCAGACTGATGCCTGGCTCCTCTCTGCTGGTTGCTGCTCCCGCCTCTCCCGCTGGTGCCTGGGGCTTTTGCATCTGCCTCGGGTGTGGGTCTGGGACACCTTGGGGGAGTTTCCGAAGGAGGAGGAGGGTCAGCCCTTGGGAGCAGCCGACAGGCAGGACGCGTGGTGACCCTGGTCACACTTGTTGCCCATTGCGTGGTGGGACAGGCAGTGGTGCTGAAAAACTCATTTCTCTTGCTGTGGAGTCAGCTGTGGCCCGGAGCGTGGAAGGCATACCTGCGGGAGGCTGGGAGACTGGGATTAAGAGGAGACTGTGATGTGCTGGAGGTAGAGGAGGGAGGTAGTGATGGTGAGGACAGTGTGTGCAAGGGACGACTCTTTGATTCCTTGTTCTGAGGAGCGTCTCTGCCTGATCATACATCAAACGACGTGGAGATGGAAACACAGAGAGAAAAGGCTGTTTTTTATTTTGATATTTTACCAATTGCTGTCCATTCTGTCTGCCAAATGTGCATACACACACACACACACACTTATATATACATTTCTGCTAATTAAAAAAATAAGGGAATAGCTTAAAAGAATTAAACTTCATCAGGAAATGTATTAGCTTAAGACACATACACACAGTCTTTTAAAAACGTATCTGTCCCTTTTCCCCCAAAGCCTATAATTATAAGGTGTTAGTGTGGCATTGGGATTTAGGATTGGGATTTGGATGCATCAAGGTGAACAGTCTTGGTGTTTTCCACTTCTACAGACTAGAAACCCCTCATGTGAAAAACCAGAAATATGAGAGCACAGAGAATTGGAAAGGAAAGGCTTGGAAAGCTTCCTTCAGAGAGATAATGTGGATTTCCTGTTATTTTTATTCCAAAGATGGATTAATTTTAGATTATGACCTTTATTTTTCACCCAAGACACACTAAGAAGCATGGCGGTGGGGTGTCGTAGCTAACCAGCAGATGACAGTGATATCAGCTGTTATCAGCATGTCTATTAAAAAAAGTTTTTCTAATTAAAACAGTAAAACACCCAGTGCTAATTCTGAGCAAAGTTGCTGTTATAACTATGACATGACAAAGGTGTCTATTGGTTTGTGGCTTTATTCTGAACAGGTGACTGTATCAGGAGGGAAACGGGTACATACCTGTATCCAGCAGGTTCAACCACTGGAGATTGCTGAAAGGAGCGATTCAGTCTCTATGTGGAATCTCTACCTGGAGCCCTGGGTACAGTTACTTCCTTGGCGCTCTGACTTCATCTCTTCAAAGTCAGAGCCATTCAGGGTTTTTGCTGGTTGGAGGAGCCCTCTGTTATCGGCTACCATTGTACAACCCTACTTAGGTCTAGGGCTTCAAATAGCTTTGTTTGCAAAGCTTCTTTGTGATGGGCAACTGATGATTTGTTTTCTGAACTCAAACGGCGGTAGTCCTACATTGAACTCACAGTGGTAGTCAGGAGGGCAGGGTTTCTAACCCTGTGAAAACTGACACTTTCCGTTCTCTTTTTATCCTCGAGTAATTTCAGTTCCTGTAGGGTATTTGGGTGCAATTCCATAGGGATTTCTCACTTACCTAAAAGTGTCTTTTAGGTTAGGTTATTACTATATCAAACCGGTATTATATATACCAGAGTAATTTTACTTACATCTGTAACAATTGTGGACTCTAAATTCATTGTTCTGGTTGAGTTGGTGGGTTTTTTTTAAAGTCCCCCTGGTTTTGTTTTGTTTTGTTTTGTTTTTTTTCTGGCTATTCTGTTAACCTTTTTGTTTCAGTGTTGCCTTTCCAATCATTCTGTAGTAGATGGCTTATTTTCCCCTTAGCACGTAGAAGTCTAGTATCTTCGCATTTTCTAAAAAGAAATCCATTAATGATATTTTTGAACAGTTGGGATAAATAATAAATGGATTTACAGTCACCTCAGAGTATATGGGAATTTGTAAGAGAACACATAAATCCACTCTAATGGAGCAATTAGCTTTGTACAGAACATGGAGGGTCTGAGGTGGAAGATGAGGTTTTACGTTTTTTTCTTGGTAATGTTCACTGTTGAAATGGAGGGAACTTGTCATATCTTGGCTGCACCTAGGATGGTGCCAGAAAAGGTAGCAATACTTTTGTTTTCTCAAGATGTCAGAGATTGTATAACAAGATCGAGAGAATGTTTAATCATGAACCACTTTAGAGGCTAGGCAAAGAGAAATGATTGGGCAATTGAGTGGTTTACTTACCATCATGTTTTACCAGAAAATGACTAATGTTTTACTTTGAGCAACAATGTTTGGATCCCAAATTCGCTTATAATGCCATCCCTTTATTACAATGAAATTTTCCATAAAAATAAAGACTATTCCTTATGTTGGTTGCTTGTGGTATAGAGGGTTAAGTTCTTGAGAACAGGAATCATCCGTGAACCTTCATGAGTATTCCTGAGTTAGTACTATCAACTCTTAGGAGTTCAGTCTTTGTTGAGTAGCACGGCGAACAGATGTAAAATTAAAAATTAATTAACAAGACCTCAGGCATTCTTTTATTATTTTTTTTTAAGTTTCTTGGTCCACCTCCTGTTCTCTTCCTCCCATCCGGAACCCCAATAGCAGCAGAGAGCTGAGACCCAGCCCCTTTTCCTTGAACCTATGTATGAAGTCCTGGAAGCGATGTAGTGGGAGCGCTCTAGTTGGTTCCAGACCGTCCACCAGGAGAGCGGTGGAGTTCAGTCTGCCTTTGCTCAGCCCCTAAAGAAACCCAGCCGTTACCCCCTCTACTCTTCTCCAACCTAACGTTCATTCTCTGTTGTTGTCAGTGGCGGCACCTGACTTGCTGGATCCTAAATCTGCCGCTCAGAACTCCAAACCGAGGCTCTCGTTTTCCACGAAACCCACAGTGCTTGCTTCCCGGGTGGAGAGTGACACGACCATTAATGTTATGAAATGGAAGACGGTCTCCACGATTTTCCTGGTGGTGGTCCTCTATCTGATCATCGGAGCCACCGTGTTCAAAGCCTTGGAGCAGCCTCATGAGATTTCCCAGAGGACCACCATTGTGATCCAGAAGCAAACATTCATTTCCCAACACTCCTGTGTCAATTCGACTGAGCTGGACGAACTCATCCAGGTAATAATGGCACAGAGGAGTTGTTACCCTGCTTCCTCTCTGGGGAAAGAAAGTAACAGCAGGAGGAGGCTACCTGTAGCACAGTGGCGGGCCTAATGGGGCCCAATTCCACTTTCTCTTTAGCATCGACTTGTCTCCTTTCTGTACTTCTTCCCTCTTTTCTTACTTTTTCTCTCTTTTCTTCTCCCTTCTCCTTCATTCCTCCCTCCTTCTGCTCCTTCTGTGCCATTGTCTCCCTCGTTTGTCTTTCTTGCCCTCTCTTAGAACTGCCAGTGGACCCCCATGGGGATGGGGTTGCCTCGCCGGAGGCTTTTGTGGTCAGATTCTCATTGCCAACTGAGAAACATTGCCGTGGCAAGTGAGAGGAAGCTCTAAGGCAGAAAAGTGCTTTAATCATGCCAGGGGCCATCATAAGATAGAAGAGATGAGTTTATGGTGTGACCCTCTTGAGATGGGTACCCCTCCTGGTTAACAAGTTGTAGCTCACCTCTTTAACCTAGTCAGAGTATAACTCTGATAACTGCCTTTTAGGCTCCTAGAGAAATGATGCATCCTTGCTTCTCTAAACCCTAACTAAAAGCAATTTACTATTACACAGAAAAATGCAGTTTTTGAATTTTAAAAAATAATTTCGTTTTCAGGCACTCTGTCATGGCGGAATGGTGTTCTTAAGGAAAGTACTTTGTTATAAAAGTTAATCACAAAATGATTTAAACGTTTCAGTTAGGCTCCTTGGAGATGGCTCTATTTTTACTGTAGATTTCTTTTACATAAAACAATTCAGTGGTCAAATCAAGAGTCTGGTCAGAAGGAAGCCCTAGAATGTTCTTTCCAGGAGAGATCTATCTGACTGGTTGTGGGAAATATTTTAATTGTATAGATACTCCTTTTCCTGTAGGACCTACTTTTCTTAACTGGTGTAAGTTGGATTGGACTGAAAATGATCTGAGTCGTCTGAACATGTTCTTCCTCATCTTATATTTGGTTTGACATCATTTGAATGAGTTGGAATAGTAGATTGAGGGAGGAAATTCTTACTGGTTTTAATCCAGTCTCCTATTCAAAGACCTTTTCTCTCTTATTTCCCTTTTGCCATGGATACCCCACAGGCTACCTCTGCCCTTCATGCCTCTTTCTATTTGTAGACTACACATACAAGTTCTCATTCAAGTTTTACTGAAAGCTGTCAAACATAGTATTCGCTCACCCTTATTTAGCTCTTACTATATTCAGATACTTCTGCCTCTCAACTATTTGACTTACATTTTGAAAATACTCCTCAGATACTTATATCCTGAATTCTCTATTATTTTTAGATGATGGCAATATTTTCAGTATTGACAGTGAACATGCCAACAGATGTCGTTGTCCCAGCTCCTGCATTGCCTGTTTCTACACAAGATCACTTTCACTTCACTCTTGTCTCTGTGCCACAGAGTTCTAAGAGGTACTAAAAAATCTTAAAGAATTCCCGTTTCCCTAGGGTTTTAAAAGAGGAGCTCTAGGTTGTCCTGGAGGTAGCATCAGATAGGATGTGTTTTAAACTCCAGTTGAGCACTTTTCTAGAGGTGTCATCCTGAACAAGTACCTTGGCTCTCTAAGCCTTCAGTGATCTCTCTGGAATGTCGAAAGAATATCTACCAAACAGGGTTGCTGTGACGAGTAAAGAGATAATCCCTATAAAGCATTTAGGATGTCACAAAGGGTTAGGTTTGCTTGCTGTTGTTTGTATTCGCGCCCTTCCCCCCCACGCCCGCCCCATCCCTTTATTGGGCTGAAGTATCCGATTCAGGCAGTTCCATTCTTCGCATCTGAAGCAGTGTGATGGGTTCCGGGCAGGAGGGAAAATGCCTGGAATTTCGGGACAATGCTGGAGGAAACCCGGTGTGAATTTGGAAAAGGGTCTCACTGTTCTGTACTACCTTGATTTATTCATAACTGTGAAAATAACTTGAAGGTCATGGCAGGTAGAGATAATCTGGAGGTGGAGACTGATCATTTTTGCTCTGTTGTTTTTGGAATGGATACAGACAGAGCTCAACAATGACCTAATCTTTTTCTTTCCACCCCACAGAGGAATCTCTTTTAGCTTTATTAATATTCACTGCTGATGAGAATCTTTGCTTTTTAAAAATCTCAAGTATTTTTGTGTTTATTCAGAAGTCTGTTATTGTCATATCACTCATCTTTAGAACCCCGTGGCTTTAATAAATTATTTTATTCTCTTTGAATAAAGTTTCTTCTGATAAAAGAAATGTTTATAATGGCATGGCTTCCAGGATCAAGATCAGTATTTAAATAGGGAGGAAGGCAAATGAGCCAGTAAACTTATATTAGAATTACGTATCATTCATATGATTCTCGTAAATTTCCACGTGTTCTTCCCACATTTATTTGCCCATTTAATCATCCCTTAAAACTTCATGAGTAGGTATATTAGGCAGTAATATCACAGCATTAAGGATTAGGGAGCTAACACCCAGGAGTCCCAGTGACTTATGCCAGACAGCGTTATGAGGATGAGAGTTCAGGTGTTCAGACCCTTGATCTGCTATTATTCCCAGGAGTCTTGGCTGGGTTTAGCATTTTTAAGTGCTAAGAGGGGAGTTAGAAGTTCAGTCCTAGTGTTGGTGGAGAAGGACTTCTGGATTCCTTTTATGACGAGCAGGGAAGGAGGAAGAAATGTGTAGTCAGACTGTAAGGTCAGGTACAGTTAATCTAATTTGGCCTCAGGCCCCAGGTTATTAAATACACTTCTGGATGGGTTATGGTCACCTCATAACAAGCTGTGCTTGCATCACAGGGTAGGGTAGGTGAGGGAGGGGATAGAAGAGAACAGAGCTTTGACACTCCTGGGAGCAGTTGCTTCTTGTGCTACCTGGTCCTAGCTGTGCTTTCCCTCTGAGTGCTGTCTTGACATCGGCCATCCAAGGCAAGATAGAGGATTGAGGAGGGGGCAGAGCTATCAAGACAAAGGAATCTGAAGGGCTAAAGTATTTTGAACACTTTGATTTTCAACATCCATTACATTTAAGTTAGTGTGATGTCAGTACAGAAAAACACGGTAACACTGAGGTTTCAAGAGTCATGAATACCATTAACCATAGCCAACATTTAATGAGCACTGACTATGTACAAGGCACTGTTCTAAGCGTTTACGTGTATTGTCTCATTTAATTCTCAAGTAACCATAGGCGGTAAATGCCTTATTAACTGCATTTAAGTTAGGTGCAAACTGAGGCAGAAGGAGCTTAATTTTCCAAGAGAACGAAGTGCTAGAGTGCAAGTTTAAATAACTTAGGTTATTTAAACCTAAGTGGACAGACTCCAAAGCTTATGCTCTTAGCTCCTGTATTACTGCCTCTAAAAAAAATTAATAAACATGAAGTTTGCTGTAAAGCTTCCTGTTATTCCATGTATTAGAGTGGAATAAATATCCAATTACAGTCCTCTGTACATAGTGATGTATATTATATGACCTATCTCTTCCTCCCTGTAAGAATGGGGAGTATATAACCTGAGGGTTTTTTTAATGGTGTTTTTTTGTTTCTTTGTTTGTTTTGTTTTGTTTTTTGAGAGAGAGAGAGAGAGTATGTGTGCACAGGCAAGGGTTGGGGGGAGGGATGGGAGTGGGAGAGGGAGACAGAACCCCAGGCAGGCTCCGCACTCAGTGCAGAGCCCAGTGCTGGGCTCAAGCTCATAACCCTGAGATTATGACCGGAGCTGAATTCAAGAGTCTGATGCTTAACTGACGGAGCCACCCAGGTGCCCCTATAACCTGGGTTTTAATATTCTTTCTGGAGAACACTTCCTGGTTTTCTCCTCTTTGAATGTGGTAAACCAGTAGAGAGGCATGATTACGTTGGATATGGCTGGTTGTCAATCTAATCACTTCCAGATTTGCTGAATCAGTTCTGTGATTAAAAAGCTAGAGCAAAATCTATGATCTGTACATTGATAATAATTATTTTCTCATTTGAGCTCCACAACCCCTGTGAGGTAGGTAGGGAAGGTATTCTGTCTGTTTTGGGGTGAAAAAACGGACACATTTGTATGAGGTCATGTGGTCTTGGGTCTGGATTTTTGGACCCCTCCTCCTGAGGGGATTATATTCTCTTTGTGCTGTTCCTTCTTCTCAGTTTCGTTTTTACTTCTTCGTTCAGTGGCATTTGTTGAGCACGTCCAATGTGTTGACCGTCATACTGGGTATTGGGGCAAGTAAAACGATCAGAAAAAACATCTTCAGGTACTCCCCTCCTTCAAAGTCAAGTGGAGGAGACCATCGTAAACACAGCCACAGAGGCACCTGGGTGGCTCAGTCGGTTAAGCTTCTGCCTTCAGCTCAGGTCATGATCTCAGGGTCCTGGGATCGAGCCCTTCATCGGGCTCCCTGCACCCCTACCCCCTGTTCATGCTTTCTCTCTCTCTTTCTCAAATAAATAAAATCTTTAAAAAAAAAAAAACACAGCTACTTGAAGTTCTTAGAGATTGGAGCTAGACTACTGAGGAAGAAATGAACCACTCAACGAGAGATAGGAAGACACAGAGAGGAGGTAAAAGGGAAACTGGATGTTAAGTGTGGAATCAGAGTATTTGGTGGTGGGAGAGGCAAGGGGATCAGCAGATTTTCTAGGCAGAAGGAGCATGATGTGCTCCAGTAACTGAATTATCTAGATTGAGGAGCGGGGGCATCAGCAAGTTTAACAAAGGAGAACAGGGTCTCCTGTACCCATACCAGGGATGTGGGCTTTCTCCTGAGCCTGTTCTCCACCTGGGGTAGATATACTATTGGGGCATTTGGTTGTTTTCCAGGGGATACCTGGAGCTGCATGCCTTCCTAGAATGCCAGTCAACTTTCAGAACAAAAGCGAAAACATTGTTTCATATTAATTATATAATCATTCATTCATCCAAAAATATGTATTGAATTCCTGCTATGTGCATTGTCCCAGGCACAGAAATATGGTGGAGAATAAAACAGACAAAAGTTCTTGCCCTTGGGGAGGTTCCTTCCATCCTGCTGAGGGAAGACAGTATGTTAGATAGTGATAAGTCTCAGGAAAAAAAATAAAGCAGTAAAAAAGGGTAGGAAATGTTGGGTGGTATTGGTGATTAATTTTACATAAGGTCACTGGGGAAGCATCACTGATAAGGCAACTTTTTTTTTAAATTTTATTTTACTATGTTATGTTAGTCTCCATATATTACATCATTAGTTTTTGATGTAGTGTTCCATGATTCATTGTTTTCGTATAACACCCAGTGCTCCATGCAGTACGTGCCCTCCTTAATATCCATCACTGGGCTAACCCATCCCCCCACCCCCTCCCCTCTAGAACCCTCAGTTTGTTTCTCAGAGTCCACAGTCTCTCATGGTTCGTCTCCCCCTCCGAGTCCCCCCCCCATTTTTCCCTTCCTTCTCCTAATGTCCTCCAAGCTATTCCTTATGGTCCACAAAGAAGTGAAACCATATGATCATTGACTTTCTCTGCTTGACTTATTTCACTTAGCATAATCTCCTCCAGTCCCATCCATGTTGATGTAAAAGCTGGGTATTCATCCTTTCTGATGGCTGAGTAATAGTCCATTGTATATATGGACCACATCTTCTTTATCCATTCGTCTGTTGAAGGGCATCTGGGCTCTTTCCACAGTTTGGCTATTGCGGACATTGCTGCTGTGAACATTGGGGTGCATGTGGCCCTTCTTTTCACTACATCTGTGTCTTTGGGGTAAATACCCAGGAGTGCAATTGCTGGGTCATAGGGTAGCTCTGTATTTAATTTTTTGAGGCACCTCCACACTGTTTTCCAAAGTGGCTGTACCAACTTGCATTCCCACCAACAGTGTAAGAGGGTTCCCCTTTCTCCACAACCTCTCCAACATTTGTTGTTTCTTGCCCTGTCAGTTTTTGCCATTCTAACTGGTGTAAGGTGGTATCTCAATGTGGTTTTGATTTGAATTTCCCTGATGGCTAATGATGATGAACAAAAAACAAATAAGTCAAAAAATGGGCAGAAGACATGAACAGACACTTCTCTGAAGATGACATACAAATGGCTAACAGACACATGATAAGGCGACTTTTGAGTAGAGGGAGTGAGGAAAGTAGCCGGGTGGCTGTCTGGGGAACAACACTCAGGCAGAGAGAGATCCACAGTAGAGAGGCTCTCCCTGAAGAGAGAGTGCCCCTGGCAGGGACGGGAACAGCAAGGATGCTAGGAGGGAGTGGTACAAGATGACATCAGGCAGGTAACGAGGGCCAAGTCCCGTAGGGCCTTGTAAGTTATAATATGGAGTTGGCTTTCTGGTGCAGATGAGTGCCCTGCGCTGGCTTGTTTCCCCAGGATCACTCTGGCTGCTGAGTTGAGGAGGGACTGCTGCTGGCCACAGACAGAAACAGGGGGAACTGTTATTTGGCTGTTATGACAATCCTGGTGATATGATAGATGAGGGGGACTTGAACCAAGGTGGTGGCAGTGGGAGCTGTGAGACATGGTCAGATTCTGGGTATATTTTAGAAGGAGAGCCAATGGGATTTACCAGTGGACAAGATTGCAGGGCAAGGGTGAGGAGTCAAAGAAAAATACCAAAAGTTTTGTCCTGAGCAACTAGAAGAATACAGTTCCCACTTTCCTGACATGAGGAAGAGGAGAGGAGGCACTGGTGAGGGGAAGATGTCAGGCTCTTAGTGTTGGGCATTGCATTAAGAGTGGCAGTTAGACAGGGTTCAGTTATTGAGCGAGATTCACAGGATCCAAAAATAAGAGGAGCTCCAGATCTCCATTGCAGGAAAATGATAAACAGCACCCAATAAAGATGTGCACCAAAGGCAAAGTTTGCATCAGAGCCAAGGCCTCCCTCTGCCAGGCCATGCCAGGACATACTTCTCTCTTTGATCAGAGCCACCCACATGTTCATGGGATACCTCGGAACCAGGGAGCCCGAGATGACCTCTTGGTTGGGATCTTTGCTACCCTGCTGGTCACAAAGGCATGTTCCTGCCAAGTAGCCAGCCTCAGTGGCAGAGCTTTCTGAGAGTCTCACCAAGACCAGGTGCAAATCCCCCATCATGCTGTTATCGATAAACAATGTGACAAGCTGGTCCTAACCTTGCAGACACTCTACCAGCCATGGTTATAAAACAACACTCTGGGTCAACATGTCTCACGATTTTACCAGGGGGACGGTTCCGTGCAGGGACTTCAGGAAAACAGCCTTGGCAAATTCCAGCCAGCACAGCCATGTTAAATTGGAGATGCCAATAACCTGTCCAGAAAACTTCTAAAAGGGCTTTCTTTTCTTATCAGTGCCTTTACTCTTCTTGTCCTTTGGATTAATCTCTGGAAAAAGCACTGCAGCTAATAGAATGTGTAAACTTCTTGGATGTGTGACAACATAGTAGGTTGGATTCTTTTAGCAGATTATTTAGGAGCCATTTAAAAGACCGGCTCTAATGGTGGTGATTATTCAGGAATGCTGTCTTGAGAATTACAAGAGGGGCTTCTGTATCAAGGGAGCTACAGAAGTCTTAAGAAAGCTTTGTCCATTTCTAGTTTCCCAAGGCCTCTCCCACGTGCTACTGTCGTAGCGAACAAACATGTTTGCCTCCCCTTCCTGTCCACATGTTCATGCTATCTTGACTTGCAGAATGTTGTATATAAGTACATCAAATAACAATTGAAATATTTTCATACACTGTTTCCTAACTACACTTAGGTTTTTATAATAAAACATTTAAGTAGCTTGTCAGGAGATGATTTTATCTCCAAAGGCTATATGAAGATTAACTAGTTAATATTGGTAAAAAGAAAGAAAGAAAGAAAAGTGCTATGTGAGTATTGTATATTAATAAAATATTACTCAAACTGATGTGATTAAAAAGCAATATTACTTAAAAACATTGGAGAGGGAGACAAACCATGAGAGACTGTGGACTCTGAAAAACAAACTGAGGGTTCTAGAGGGGAGGGGGCTGGGAAGATGGGTTAGCCTGGTGATGGGTATTAAAGAGGGCACTTATTGAGTGGAGCACTGGGTGTTATATACAAACAATGAATCATGGAACACTACATCAAAAAAATAATTAAAAAAAACAATGGCTAGAACATTATTTGAGGGCTGGAATGGTTATTTGAGAATGAGAGAAAGTACTATCCATATGCATTGGAAGACACTGAAGAGTATTTTTTGACTGAGGATTTATTTAGTCTAAGCTAAAAACAGGATGCAAATGTAAAGCTCAAATACTATTAGAGAGAAATTTGACCAGTATAGATCTGTTAATAGCTATTAGGATGATGGCTTTGAAATTCTTAGAACATGTTTGTATTTAATCATAGATTTGTACTTTACACTTTAAGATATATTGTTTAATTCCCACATCTCTTAGATATATATTTTTATAGTTCACACTTGTAAAATGTTCAGCAAGAGACAAAATGGCACCTTGATCAGATTCTTTCTTTTGACTCCATCTCCAGTGCCTTCCTCATAGACAGGAATGTGTGCAACACAATGTCTAATGGTAATAGCTAGCCAATAAATTTTTAGTCCAAGTCTGCATCTTTCTAGAAGTACTGCCATATACATTCCCTCTCGTTTGGTCGGGAAACACGTTAGGCTTCATCCTCTCCCTTTTGCAGGTAAATAAACTGAGGCACAGAATGTTTAACCCAAGTCCCTCGTAGCCTTTTTAGCTTGAGATGCTCCAAGTGGTACAGCAAGCATTAAGATAGCAGAGCTGCTGTTCAGGTGACTCTAGAGCTTGTTTCCCCTGTACCAAAAGACTTCTCTAGAAACTACATCATTTTGTTGTGTTTTCTCAACCTGGGCTCCTCTCGTATTCCTACCAAGCAAATCAGATTTCCAACCCCTGCGCCTAGGATGCACTCTCTGCATTTTGAGTTGCTAGTGCATCTTTTTGCTCTGGGCTCCTACTAGCAAAGGTCAGCAGTGGAAGGCCCAGCAGGTCTGTGGTTGTGAGTGCAAAGTATGTAGTCATGGAAAACTAGAGCCCAATAAGGAGGCCCCAAATGAGCAACTAAAATATTATGCTTAAACTTGTATGGCGGGGCGCTAGTCGTGCTGAGGCATGAACAGGTGATGTAAATCAGGGAAGGCGATTTCAAGCTGGAGAATTCTTACCTGGAAGGAAGAGATGGATCAAGGTGGAAAGAGGAGGAGCAAAGGGAAATAGTCGCAGGGACACAACAAGTTAACATTCTTCTTGTAGGATTACAAGAGTTTTTACCCCCTTCTTGCTTTCTGACATTCACAAAGTAACAAAAGTGTCCTGTACAAAATCCAAGTAATATAAGAAGGTACAAAGAAAAAAGCAAGTATCTGAAATCCTTCTACCTAGAGTTGACCAAGACCTCTCGTGTGTGTGTGTGTGTGTGTGTGTGTGTGTGTGTGTGTGTGTACACACATACAGACATACATATTTCCACACAGAATTTTATATGCGTGGGATCACGTATGCGTGTCATTTTACGAGCTCCATTTTTTGCTTAGTGTTGTGTAGGGGATGCTTTGGGAATATTTCAAGTCTTGACTTTAGATATTGTTTAAATATCCACATAGTTTAGGTAATATCCTTATCAGTAGGAGAATTAAATGATATTTTTAAATCTCTTTCAGCTATTTCTCTGCCCTTTATTTTTATGAACATTTGAATACCTTGGCTGGGTCAAGAACAGTAGACAGTAGTTCATCTAGCTCAGTATTTCTGCCCTTAACTATGCTACCAAGGGACATTTGAAAACAGTAACAGAGTTCCCTTTATAAAACCAGCTTTAGAAGGGATGACTGTACCCTGAGTATCATGACATTATGAAAAATCTGGCATGGATCTAATATTCATAAACTTACTTCTCTGGACTGTTTGAATTTGACCACATTTCAGTGTGTGCCTTCTCTTGATATGTGTCCTACATGCTTCTCAATAAAGTTTCTCTTTTCATTTGACCTTTCATAAAATTACATCCTTTATAAAGTTTTAGGCCATTTGCCTGGTGAATTTTGTGAACTAAGTCACTTAATTCCCTTCTAAAGATAGCGACATTATCTTTCTTATTTTTATCCCCTACCACATGTAGAATTCATTCTCATTCAGCTCCTTAGGCATTGATAATCTGCAATGATGTGTGTCTTGGGTCTCTGCTTTCTTAATAGTCTTGTTTTGTAATCTCTTCCGTAGCACTTAGAGCGGCCCCTTGATTATTTTACTTATCTTTTTTTGAACTGCTTTCTGCTCAGTTACAACTTTGATAAGTGTCGATTTGAGCTGTGGGCAGTATTCCAGAAGAGGAGGGATCATACTTTTGCACAAGAGTGGCTTTCTGTTTTAATTCTTTCTTTTTCCTTTTCTTCCCCCCTGTTTTATTTCTCTTACCTCTCTGGTGGTGTCTGGTGTTTTCTGTGTTGGCGTTGTTGGATACTGTCCTCCGGCAGAGTTCCAGGGACTCCAGAAGCTTCTTCTAGGTTATTGAAAACACTATTTGAAAAGGGGAGCCTGGTTTATTTTTCTCCCAAATCCATTAGTTTTCACTTAATGAGGATGAATCTCAACCCTCATTTGTACTTTGTATGCCTTTTCACCCTTGCGAGGTTTTAAAAATTTAATTGAACATTGGGCATTTCACAATCTTCAGGATCATGATGATATTCCCACACTTTTTAGTGTTAAAACGTTGCATAATAAATACCTAGATTTACATCGATCCCTTCAAATATATATTTATTTAACATACATTTTTAAAAACCGTTAAAACCTTTTTTTTTAAAGATTTTATTTAGAGAGAGAGAGTACATGCAAGCAGGGGGAGGGGCAAGGCAAGAGGAGAGAAAAAAATCTCCAGCAAACTCCACGCTGAGCCTGGAGCCTGACTCGTGGCTTGATCCTACAACCCTGAGATGTCCTGAGCTAAAAGCAAGAGTCGGACACTTAATTGACTAAGCCACCCAGGTGCCCCTGTAACCAAACATTTTTATATAATGGATCAATTTTTATCAGTCTTCAGTGTATAATCTTTTTATGATTACTTAACATTTTGTGAATTCATTTTTCTTATGTTCTTATGTACCCCCCATACAATACCTATTTGGTAAAACGTACTTTCTCTATGCAGAATGGCTGTATTTTCCCCCTGTAATCAGTTAGCTTGCATGTGTATTCAGAAGTGTCCTTTATTGCTTTCATTTCATATTGCCTTTAGTTTTTCTCAGGAAACTACAGTTTAATTAGAATTTATTGTTATATATGATAGAGCTCTAATTAGCACATCTTCAGTCTATAATAATGTTGAGTAAAAATGCCAATATTTGAAGACTGTTATGTTAAAAAGTATATATTCCTTTTAGGGGTATCTAAGGAATTTCCCAGTTGCTTGTGAAGTATAATGTGTTCTCTGGTGCTGAAGCAGTGAAGTGAGCTTTGAGAAATAAGCAAAGCAATGAACATCAGGACTGTGAAAAAGGAAAAGAATCTCCGTAGACACCATCACATGATCACATGGCTTACATTGATGCACACTGCAGGGAAAAGAGCCTTTAACTCTTAAATTTTCTATTTTTAGGGTCCCAGCATAGTTTTTTGACTATTGTAAAGTTCCTTTTTTACAGTTATGCATCTGTTCTTATTTTGCTAAAACTCACTTAGAGGAATATGGGGATTCATCAGAAACTCATAATTGCTAAAACAAGACGTGTTCCTCTTGAACAAATGAAAAAGTCTCCCTTCCTGTCACTATTATTCATATACTATAGAGGTTGGTTAGAAAAGATTTGATCTAAGTGACAGATACAATGGAATGAATTCCTCTTTCCTTGGATATGAAATGCTTTCAGCACCAGGGTGATATTAATGGTACCAGGGAAGTGGATTCTGAAATTTATAGGTGAAAAGGCACTCATTTGTGTCCATTTAGATATTTTGGTGTTAACCCTGAGAGCAGAGATACCTCACTTCTCCTCCAGATTCGAAGGGGAGTTCTCAGGGAGGTGTTCTGTTAACCCAAGAGTCATCATGCTGTGGATCTGTGGTGCTGTATGTGTTCCCATCAGGGTGACAGTGTGGTTAGGATTCACTAACAGATTTCCAAGCAGGGCAAGTCCATATAGACTAGAAAAGAGAAGCAGAGTTATTACATGGATTTAGAGTTCTTATATTTTATTTTGCATGGGGAATAAAGGGAAGGTCTTATTTTCCTAAAAACGGCCATGGAAATGCTTACAAACTAGGATCTTTAATGGGCAGCATACTTTCATACAGCAGCATCTCATATGATCAGGCCCTTGGTGTTTCTTAAGCAAAGAAACTAGTGACTATGGCAGATGTCTTCTTACCCTTGACGTTAAAGCTTGCTTTGGAGATTGTGTTTCTTTTAGGTAAAATAAAATTTACAGTGTTAATTGCGTAACAGTCCATAAGAGAATTTAAATATTCCTGGGTGAATAAAATAAAATTTTGTACAACAAACGTACATTTAATCATGGGACAAAATAGCTTATCATTCATACAAGAAAAAAAGAGAATCGATCTATGACATAGTTTTCTGAATCTGATTTTTTTTTTTTTTTGGACATTTGGCCACACACTGAACATTCTGAGTTCTTTTTCTGAATCCTCCTCACTCAGAAATATTTTTGTATTCACCTATCATGTTCAGATAACATATTAGTGCTTGTAGAGACCTGAGGTAAGACAGTTGGTGGGAAGGTCTATTCCTCTAAAGGAAGAAGTAGTTAAAATGCACATTCATTCATTTATTCATTCTGTATGTAATATGTTTTGAAAGAAATCTTTTCAAGCAGGGGGTATAATCCACACAGATTATGACACAGCAGGACTGACAAGAGTCGTATTTTCATGAAGCTGCTATGCTAGTGTTAGTAACTACAAACAAAGAAACACCTGAACAACATAATTTCAGACAGTGCAGATGTTCTGAAGACTAAACATTGGCCTCATGAGACAGAATGATGAAGCGGGGCTCCTCTAGAATGGCTGTGTTCAGATGAGCTTTCTCTTGGAGAGGGGATATTCGGGTTGAAGTCTGAATGAGGGAGAGTTAGTCATGTGAAGATCTTTAGGGGTGCGTGGAAGTGTTCCAGGAAGAGAAGGCAGCAAATGCAGAGGTGAGAGTATTCTTGGTGTGTTCTAGGGCCCATGCAAACACTGGTATGGTTAGGACATCATTAGTGATGTGAGGGAAGCAGGCCAGAACCTTGTAGGTTTGATAAGCAGTCTAGGTTTTATGTGCAATGGGAGATCAACAAATAGAAAATTTTAGAAGGAAACAGGGAATGTCATATTTGTGCTAGGTCAATAGTCTGGTGACTTGGTAGGGAGATGAGAGCAAATAAAAATAAAAAGATCAGTTGAAGACATTTTAATGAAAGTTGATTTTTGGAAAGAATCTTAAAGAGGTAGCCTGAGAGGGGACAGACAGGGTTTGGGCTAGTAGGAGAAGACTCTTCTCTCTTCTCAACTTTCAGGAAGAGGTACCTAAGGGTGATGAACCAGGTAATGTGTGTACTTTTGGGGAAGATAAAGAGAGAAGGGAGGTGGTTGGTTGAGGGTTCTGAAGGTGATACTAGAGGTTCAATTCAATATGTCTAAGATTCCTTGAGAAGAAGATAATTTTAATGAGCACAGATAATTGCTAGATGAATCTTTTGCATGGGTTCTGTGTTGCAGAAACTCTTTATTATATTTTAATTTTTTCAAAATTCTCTTTTAGGATAGAAGATTTTTTATTTTACTATCTTTTAAAATTTATTTTTTTAATTTAAACCCTTCCATAACCTGATTGATATTTTCAGGCATGTTACAGCTTACATGTGACTATAAATGATTGGATAATTACTTTTCCCTTAATAAATATAGATTTTCCCTTTTATTCTTTGCTTAACAAGTTCCAAAGCTTCACACGCAATGTTTTCATTTCTGGAAGATGTTTTATCAGACGATGACATTTGGCTCTTGCTTTGAGCTGGCCTGAAAATCTATTTCATGGGGCTAGTTTTAAATGATTTGGTTTAATTAAAATTGTCAATAATCTTATTTTATAATAATGATATCATTCTTGAGGCATATTTTTCTTAGATGCTGTACTGTGCTGTTATGCAAAAAGTATTTTTTAATAGGACAGGAACTCCTGCCTTATTTTCCATTACTCAGCACCTCACGACCTTATTATTTCTTGATCCGCAGAGAGTTTGTGTGTATGTTTGGGTGTTTGCATTTGTGTTTCATTCATGTGATTCTTTCCTGATGCAGGATTACATTGTTTCAGGTAGCTCTTGATAGGGACCTAAATGAGATTCCCTTCTTCTTGAGGGAGAAGAAAAAAGATAAGTTACTCTCATCTATAGGATGAGATATGAGTCTTAGAGTCTAAAAGAAAATGTGAAGAAGAAGCACAAGGGGTAAATGTATCTAAAAGGGAGGGAGTTATAAAAAGCATCATAATGCATTTTGAATTGTTTGCATATAACATTTTAAGGAATACACTCACTGAATTTAGAACGTGGAATCTACAGTACCTATTGCTTTATCAAACTCTGTTATTTCAGAACTAAGAAAACAAACTATTAAATCATTTTCCTAAGAGTGTACTACTAGTTAGTGAAAGAGCAACCACTGGGTCCATGACTTCTAGTTCACCAAACTTGTCCCTTCTGCCAGTTTCTCTTTGTTTCCCTCACTCTTGTAAATATCAGCATGTTGCTAAGATCAGGGCTGCTATTCTAATATTTTTTATTTTGTTGAAGTAAGTGATCAAGATATTTTATTCTTTGCCCTCTGGAGCTGCACTTTGCCTACAGTCTGTGGACCCACAGAGATATGACTCATGCTTCTGTATTTATCACCTCAGGTTTCCTGCTACCATTGCTTCGCTGCCTCTTAATTCATGAATGGAAATCTCAGAATTTTAAAATTAGGGAAATCCTGAATCTGGAGGAAAATGAAAGTGAGCAGTGTCCTCATGAAACTTCTGGCCACCAAAGTTGCCAGATGAAGTTATACATGGGTTTTTCAAGATTAAGCCTTTCAATGAAAGGGTGATAAACCAAAATGCGTTAGGAAAAGAGAAGCAAAATAACTGAGACTTTTTTTAAATTTTGTCTGATAAATGAATGGAAATTCCAGGAATTCTACCCGTTAAATGAATATTTATTGAATTCTTACTGTTGCATACCTGACCCTGTATTAGACTATGGGTTTTTTCTCCCCTCTCAAAATTATATTTTATAATATATATTTTATATCCTTGTTGTCTCACTTTGTAATACGTGATATATATATCTCTTTAACTATAGATTTATGGAATCCCTTTTTAAAGGCTTTGTAGTAAGCCATTTTATGGATGTACTGTAGTCTTTTAAAACTATTCTTCGATGTCAAGGATTTTATCTTTTATTTCATTCTTTTATTGTGGTAAATAACACATGAGATCTACCCTGTTAACAAATTTTTAAGTGCATAGTAAAGTATTGTTAACTATAAGCACAATATTGTACAGCAGATTTCATCTTCCTTCACTGAAACTCTATACACGTCAAACAGCAGCTCCACATTTTCCACTCCCCCCGGCCCCTGGCAGACATCATTCTACCTTCTGCTTCTTATTTTTGTTTTGTTTTGTTTTTTTTATTATGTTATGTTAATCACCATACATTACATCATTAGTTTTTTATGTAGTGTTCCATGATTCATTGTTTGCGTATAACACCCAGTGCTCCATGCAGAACGTGCCCTCTTTAATACCCATCACTGGGCTAACCCATCCCCCCACCCCCCTCCCCTCTAGAACCCTCAGTTTGTTTCTCAGAGTCCATAATCTCTCCTACCTTCTGCTTCTATGACTTTGACTACTTTAGATACCTCATATAAATGGAATCATTAAGCATTTGTCCTGTTGTGACTGTCTTATTTCACTTAGCATAATGTCCTCAAAGCTTCATCCATGTTGTAGCATGTAACAGGATTTCCTTCCTTTTTAAGGCTGGATAATATTCCATTGTATGTATATTCCACATTTTCTTTATCCATTGGTCCATTGATAGACATTTCAATTCTTTTTACCTCTTGACTATTGTGAATAATACTGTAATGAACATGCAAATATTTCTTTGAGATCCTCTTTTCAATTCTTTTGGATAAAGATTTGGAAGTGGGATTATTGTACCAGAGGCTAGTTCTATTTTTAATTTTTGAGGAACATCCTTACTATTTTCTATAGCGGCTGCTCCATTTTAGATTCCTACCAATAGTGCTCAAGTGTCCCAGTTTCTCTAAGTCTTTGCTAGCTCTTGTTTTGTTCTGTTTTTTGTTTGTTTTGATAATGGCCATCCTACAAGATATGAGGTGATATCTTATTGTGGTTTTGATTTGCATTTCCCTGATGATGAGTGATGTTGAGCATTTTTTCATATACCTGTTGACCATTTTTATGTTATTTTCTGATAAATGTCTAATCAAGTCCTTTGCTCATTTCTTTTTATTCAAATTATTTGGGTTTTTTTTGCTATTGAGTTGTAGGAATTCCTTATATATTTTGGATATAATTAGCCTTTTTTCAGATATATGGCTTGCAAATATTTTCTCCCATTCTATAGGTTGCCTTTTCACTCCATGGATTGTTTCCTTTGCTGGGAAGCTTTTTAATTTAATGAAGTCCCACTTGTCTATTTTTTCTTTGTTGCCTGCACTTTTGACAACATTTCCAAGAAACATTGCCAAGACCAGTGTTATGAAGCTTGTCTCCTCTGTTTTCTTCCAAGAGTTTTATAGTTTCAGGTCTTACACTTAAGTCTTTAATCCATTTTGAGTTGATGTTTATATATGATGCAAGGTAAAGGTCCAGTTTTATTCTCTTGTACATAGATGTTCAGTTTTCCCAGCACTATTTACTGAAGAAACTATCCTTTCCCCATTTATAATCTTGATAGTCTTGTTGAAGATCATTTGACCATATTTGACCATATATGTATGGATTTATTTCTGGGCTCTGTTCTGTAATGTTGGTCTTTATGTGTCTTTCTGCCAGTACCATACTATTTTGATTAATGTAGCTTTGTAAAATGTTTTGAAATCAGGAAGTGTGAGGCCTTCAGCTTTGTTCTTTCTCAAGATTGTTTTGGTTATGTGGGGTCCTTTGTAGTTCCATATGATTTTTAGGATTTTTTTCCTGCAAAAACTGCCATTCAGATTTTGATGGGGATTGCATTGAATCTGTAGATCATTTGGGGCAATATGGACATTTTAACAATATAAGGTCTTCTAATCCATAAACATAGGATTCCTTTCTATTTCATTGTCTTAATTTCTTTAAGCAAATGTAATATTTTATTATACAAATTATTCACTTCTTTGGTTACATTTACTCTTAAGTATTTTATTCTTTTTGTTGCTATTGTAAATGGAAATGTTTTCTTAATTTCCTTTTGGATTATTCACTATTAGTATAGAAACACACTGATTCTTCTGTTGATTTTGTATTCTGTAACTTTGCTGAATTAATTTCTTAACATATAAGATCATGTAATTTGAACAGAGATACTTTTACTTCTTCTTTTCCAATTTGAATGCCTTGTATTTCTTTTTCTTGCTTAGTTGCTCTAGCAAGGACTTCTAGTAGTATGTTGAATAGAAGTAGTCAGAGTGAGTTTATGCTTTGTTCCTGATCTTAGAAGAAAACTTTCAGTTTTTCATTGTTGAGTATAATATTAAGAGTGGAGTTTTCATATGTGGCCTGTATTATGTTGAAGTAATCTTCTACCTCTAGTTTGATGAGAATTTTTATCATAAAGGGTATTGAATTTTGTCAAATGCTTTTCCTCTAGAGATGATCATGTGATTTTTTTCCTTTGTTCTGTCAATGCAGTGTATCATACTGATGAATTTTCATGTACTGAAACATCTTTGCATCACAACAATAGATCCCACTTGGTCATGGTGTATGATCCTTTTAATGTGCTGTTGAATTCAATTTGCAAGTGTTTTCTTGAAGATGTTTGCATCTATATTTATCAGGGATATTGGCCTTTGGTGTTTGTTTGTTTGTTTGTTTGTTTTTTGTAGTATCTTTGTCTGGCTTTGGTATCAGAGTAATGCTGCTTTTGTAAAATGAGTTCGGAAATGTTCCCTCTTTTTCAATTTTTTGAAAGAATCTGAGAAGGATTTGTGTTAATTCTTTAAATGTGTGGTAGAATTCATCAGTGAATCCTCTGGTCCTCAGCTTTTCTTTGCTGGGAGGTTTTGATTACTGATTCAATCTTCATACTAAATTAGGTATGTACATATTTTGTTTTTTCATGGTTTAGTGTTGGTAGACTGTTTCTAGGAATTTATTTCTTCTAAGTGGAGAATAATTTTTCATAGTAATCTCTTTTAATCCTTTGTATATCTGTGGCATTGGTTGTGATGTTTACTCTTTTATTTCTGATTTTATTTCATTTGAGATTTCTTACTTTTTTCTTAGTCTAACAAGGTTTGTCCTTGTTATCTTCTCAAAAAAACAACTCTTATTTTTGTTACGATTTTTCATTCTCTATTTCACTTATTTCTGATCTATTCTTTATTATTTCCTTATTTCTGGTAACTTTGAGTTTAGTTTGTTCTTTTTCTGCTTCTTTGAAGTGGAAAGTTAGGTTCTTTATAGAGACCTTTTTAAATATAGTTTACCACTGTAGACTTTCCTCTTAGTACTATTTTGCTACAGCTCATATGTTCTATTATGTTATGTTTTCTTTTTTTTTTTTTAAGATTTTATTTATTTGCTAGAGAGAGAAAGTGCGAGTGAGAGAGAATGAGCAAGAGTACAAGCAGGGGGAGCTGCAGGCAGAGGGAGAGCTGAGTAAGGAGCCCAGTGCAGGACTCGATCCCAGGACCCTGGGATCATGACCTGAGCTGAAGGCAGCCACTTAACCGAATGAGCCACCCAGGAGTCCCTTAGGTTATGTTTTCATTTCCATTTGTCTCAGGCCATTTTCTTTTCTTTTCTTTTTTCTTTAGATTTTATTTATTTATTTGACAGAGAGATAGATAGCAGGAGCAGGAACACAAGCAGGGGGAGTGGGAGAGGGAGAAGCAGGCTTCCTGCTGAGCAAGGAGCCTGAGGCAGGGCTTGATCCCAGGACTCTGGGATCTTGATCTGAGCTGAAGGCAGACGCTTAATGATTGAGCCACCCAGGCGCCCCTCAGTACATTTTCTAATTTCTCTTTTGATTCTTCTTTGACCCATTGGTTGTCTAGGAGTGTGTTGTTTAATTTCCACATAATTGTGAATTTTCTAGCTTTCCTTCTGCTGTTGATTTCCAGTTTCATTCAAAAATTAGAAAAGATACTTGGTCAGAAAAGATACTTGTTATGATTTCATTCTTCTTGAATTTGTTTGCAACCTAACATGTGATCTGTTCTGGAGAAGGTTCCATGTGTGCTTGAGAAAAACGTGTTTTTTTGTTTTTTTGTACTTTCTGTTGAGTGGTATGTTCCATATATGTCTGTTAGGCCCATTTGAGTTACATGTTGTTCATGTCCTCTGTTTCCTTATTGGTCTTTTGTCTGGATATTCAATCCACTATTGAAAGTGGGGCATGGAAAACTCCTGCTATAACAGTGTTGCTATTTCTCTTTTCAGTCCTGTCAGTGGTTGTTTGATATATTTGGGCACTCTGATGTTGGGTGCATATATATTTATAATTGTTATATCTTCTTATGGAATTTTTATCATTTTATAATGCCCTTCTTTGTCGTTTGTGACAGTTTTTGAATTAAAATCTATATTGTCTGATAAAAGCATGACCACACATGCTGTCTTTTGGTTACCATTTGCATGGAAAATCTGTTTTCTACTTTTTCATTTTCAGCCTAGGTACCACCTTAAATCTAAAGTAGCTTCTCATTAACAGAATGTTATTGTTTAATTTTTAAAAAGAAATCCATTCAGCCACTCTCTATCTTTTGACTATATCTTTGAATCCATCTACATTTAAGATAATTATTGATAGGAAAGAACTTACTATTAATATTTTGTTAATTGTATCCTGTTTGTCTTAGAACTTTTTTGTTACTCTTTTCATCTTTTGCCGTCGTCTTTGTTTTGGCTGATTTTTTTTTTTTTTTTTTTGGTAATGATATTTTTTTTTATTTCTTTTTTGCTTTTGAAAATCTTCTATAGATATTTTCTTTGTGGTTTTCATGGTTTTTATATAAAATGTCTTGTCATTACAAGACTATTTTAAGCTGATAACAACTTAATTTCAATTACATACCAAACTCTTCCTTTTCTCCCACCCCCCAACCACTTGGTGTTATTGAGGTCACAAATTACATTTTTTATTTTGTATCCATGAATATATTTTTTAGTTATTTTTTATACTCTTATGTTTTAACCTCTACATCAGAATTAAAAATGATTTATACATCACCATTACAGTTCAATAGTACTCTCTATTTATCAACCTATTTACCTTACCAGTTAAGTTTATACTTTCGTGTGCTTTCTTGTTGCTCTTTAACGTCCTTTTACTTCAACTTGAAGGACTTCCTTTAACATCTCTCATAAGGCAGGTGAAGGGGTGATGCACTCCATTAGCTTTTGTTTATTTGGGAAAGTATGTTTCATTTTTGAAGTATAGTTTTACCAGGTATAGTACACTTGGGTGGCAATTTTTTCTTTCAGCACTTTGAATATATCATCCCATTCTTTTCTGCCCTGCAAGTCTTCTGCTGAGAAATATGCTAATATATAAAATAAATATTAAATATTAAAATAAAATTATGGGGGCACGCTTGCATGTGATGAGTCACTTTCCTCTTGCTGCTTTTAAAGTTCCCTCTTTGTCTTTGACTTTTGACAATTTGATCATATGTATCTTGGTGTGGACTTATGTAATTCATTCTATTTGGAGTCTTTTGGTCTTCTTGAATCTGCATGTCTATTTTCTTCTTCAGATTTAGGAAGTTTTCAGCCATTATTTCTTCAAATAAGCTCTTTGCCTCTTTCTTTCTTCTACATCTGGAACTTTGGGTGTATATTGGTGTGCTTGATGGTAGTCCATAAATCCCTTAAACTTTCTTCACTCTTTTTCATTCTCTCTCTCTCTCTCTCTCTTTTTTTTTTGGTTCATTTGACTGGATAATTTCAAATGTCTTGCCTTGGAGTTCCCTGGTTCTTCTGCTCAATCATGTCTGCTGTTGAATTCTTCTAAAAATTTTCCAATTGGGTTATTGTATTCTCCAGCTCCTAACTTTCTGTTTGGTTCTTTTCTATATTTCCCATCTCTTTGTCTATATTCTCATTTTGTTCATGCATTGTTTTCTGAACCCATTGAACATCTTGTGATGGTTCTTTTCAATTCTTTGAGGTAATTCATATACCTTTGTTTCTGGACATTTATTTTGTTCCTTTGATTGAACCATGCTTCCCTGTTCATATGCCTTATAACTTTGTGTTGTGATCTACCATTTGATAAAGCAGCCACCTCTCTCAATCTTTACAGACTAACTATGTATAGAGAAAAGCTTTCTCCAATCAGCCCAGCTTGAGATTCTGCAGGCCTCTCAGACTTTTTCTGTGGATTTGTTTCTCTGGACTTGTGCATGTAAATTCCCAATTACATGGATTTACCAGTTTCTTGTTTCAGGAGCTTGTAATCTCTTGCTACCTCTGGTGTCTGTCTGCAGTATTGCAGTTTTTCCAGAGCTGCCACAAGCCTCCCAGGTTTTTGTTATTCTCTGAGGTCCTGAGGTTTTCAGAGTAGGCTGCATCCCCATCAGTCTGTGCTTTGAGTTGGGTGAGACAAAAACCAATCCTTTGGGTAGCCTCTCCAAAAGTCAGAGTGTTGAACATATGCTCCACTCTTCCCTTTTCCCCCAAGGGAGAGGTTGCCAAGCTCTATTGGCCTCTGCCTGCCACACCATGGGTCCTCTGGAGCAGATGCAAGCTGCCCAGGTCACTTGTGTTCTCATTGTCCCCCAGGCATCTTAGAGTGTGCCAAGCCCCATCATTGCTCTGACATAGGCAAGGCAAAAAACAATCCCCTTGGGCAGTGCCCCCAAACATTTGATGCATGTTGCAACTCTTGCCTCCCCAGGGAGAAGCTGGGGGCTGGGAGTTTTCTACCTATTGGACTGTGCTGAACTGTGGAAGGACTATTGTGAATAAGGGTCATGAATTTTTCTACCAGCTTTGATATGACTGGTTTCGTGCTCATTTGGAGTTCAGGAGACTCTTAACTGATTTCTGGATTTCTCATTAAGGGAATTGGTCTGTGCATTGTTGAACCAGTATCTCTGTTGGAGGAGGAGGATCTGGGCCTTCCTCTGTCACCATTTTGCTGATATCACCTCCCTTGAGGTTATGGGTTTTAAAGCCATCAGCAACTCAAGTAAGGTTCTTATAATTATAGAAACAAAAAATAAGTAAACTACTAGACATATAAGGTAATTTCAAACAATTCTAAGTGTTTTGAAAAAGTAATATAGGTTACATGATAGAGAATTGCTGCCTTGGCTAATTAAATTGGGAAATGAAGGAATTCGGGTATTTTAGCACAACCCGAAAGATAGGCATCTGTGCATAGATGTGTGAATACCTGGGAGAAGGCATTCCAGGTAGAGAGGAAAGCAAGTACATGATCTGACTTATGACTTAAAGGGATCACTATGGTTACCCTGTGAGGAATAGATGTAGGTGGGCAAAGTCAGAACCCTGGGGGAACCTGGTAGTCTAGATGAGGACAGAAGCAGTGGATGTGATGAGATGTGGTCAAGGGATATTTTGAAGGTAAAGCTAACGGGATTTGATATGAGGTGTGAGAGAAAGAAGTGAAGAATGATTCATAGGTTTGGGGCCTTAAGAACTGGAAAAATAAAGTTGCCAGTTAATGACAAGAGTAAAATTCAGGTGAATCAGGCTTCAGGGAGGAGCTCAGGGTTCAATTTGGTATATGATTGGTTTGAATTGCCTTTCAGACATCCAGGTAGGGAAGTAGTCCCAAATGAATAATACATTTGGGGATTATCACACATTGATGATATTTAGAGCCTTGAGTTCAAATGAAGTCACTTAGGAGTATGGACGGATGGAGGACAGAACCATAGGCTTAAAGGTGAGGGGGATGAAACATCATTCAGGGAGACTGGAGGAAAGCTAGAGAGTGTGGTGTTCTGTAGGCCAAGTGAAGACATGCTGCAAGGTGGAAGAGATTAGTTGTGCCAAGTGCTACTGCAATGTCTTACTCTCTTTACCATGACCTGTAGTATGCAGTTAGTGCTCTATCCTGTGTGTTCACAATAGTGATCATTTGCGTACTTAGAAATCAGTAAACACAAAATATGCCACGAACAATTCTTGAGCAGTTAGCATTACACTAGACACCTACGCCGTGTGTGACATACACACTGAAGACAAGACCTGATGACTATTTGGGATACATTATATACATATGGATAAAATAAACAAGATGTTCACCCAGCCTCAAACTTATGAATGGATTCTTTTAAAAATTTTATTTATAAAAGTGTTTATTGCTTGGGACTTCCCATATGTTTTCACATAAAAATAATACTATAAATGACAACTATGTCCAATGCTAGGCAACCAAAGCTCTAATACAACTAAACTGTATCACCAAGATGAGATAGTGGTTTGCCAGGTTAATTATTGTGTTTACTTATTTTGAACTAGTGATCTATTCAGCCTCTCTATGCCTCAGCTTTTGTGGAAGGTAAATAATATACACGTGATTCCTGTTAAGTGATACCATATTGATAATGTTCACAGGGTTAATTTTATGAGATGGTGAAACACCTCAGATCTTGCACTGCTGGTTTCAAATAGTTACTTAAGGAGACAAAGCTACCTACAGGTCATCCAATAGGTGCACAGCAGGTGATTAAAAATAAAAAGTGAGTGACATTCAAGTGTATTCAATCATCTCCTGATGCCAACACTCTGGACCCTTCAGAGACTACATGTTGCTTTAATGTGATTATGCATTTCTTTCTCTCTCCCTGCCCAGGTTAAACCTATCATGTTCATCCCACCAGCATAAACACATGCTTGGTTGGAAAGAGCTTGGGGGCAGGAGAAGTGAAGATCACTAAGGATGTTGGGCCAACTTGATACCTCTCCAGGCATTTGACCCATCCCCCACTAAATGGGGGCAATGGCATCTTCATACTCTCAGCCTCTGAGCAGAGAAGACCCTCCGGTCTTGTGCTTATCATGTGCGTTTTGGAGTATCTTCTCTTCCATAGGTTGCTGTGCTCTGAAATGCTCTTGAGATTGATATCCTTGTGTGAATGAAAATGAACAATACAGCATATGTGAATGACTAATGTAGAAAACATGAGGAAAGATGCCAGGCTCATTTTCAGTGCTGATGGTTGTGATGTGACACTCTTAAATCAGTCTGAGAGGTGCCCGAGGGAGGGGTTTAATTGCATTTTTGTGCAGTAACTACTGGACAGGTGTCAAAGGCTAGCTCTATCATTCCAGTTGGCTTAGAAAAATATAAGAAATTCTATCAGGTTCCTGTTTCTCAAGAAAATGGATTTCAACCAATTCAATATTTGCTATGACTGGTGAGTGTATGGGTGTGTAATTGAGAAATACGGGGAGAACTTGGAGGAAAGCTAAGGATGGGTATGAATCACTATGTTTGGGGAAGTTATTCATATACTATTTTTGCCGTCTTGATTTTGTGACATTGAGCCAAGAAATATAAACATATTAAGCAGTTTTGCCAGACTTCCTTTTCTCTGTGTAATGTTAGCAAATCATTAGTAAACTTACTCTGCAGTGTATTAAGAAATTTTGCCTGGAACCTGAAAGCGTAGCAATTTCTTTTAGACTTACTAATGGCTATGAGTCAACTCAGTTGAAGTAAGAAATACATAAATTTTCGGTGGAGGGGGCTCCTGAAACAGAGGAAGTGCCAATCAGAATGCTACTGAAATGTTTTAGTATTGTGATATTTTGCCTTTACTGATGGCTGATTTGGGTTATGGGAAGTTTGATTTATTGGGAAATTTATGGGAAGTTTGATTAGCTGGCCACGTTGTTGGTTATGTGTGTGTGTGTGTACAGAGCCTGAGATTTTCGATCCTTGCTATGATCTTTTAGTTACAAATTCAGAAAGGGCAGGGGGAAAAATCATTTGTTTTTAAAACGTATAATAAAAAAAAGTTGCCTTTCTGTGGAAACTTGAATAATTTCCCCATTTCCCCTGTGATTACTTTTATATAGGTATAAAGCACATTTTAGTTTAAATTTGTATCTGTTATGGAAATATAGGCTTAAGTGTACTGGAAAATCAAATTAATAGAGATCAGTGGTGGCATTTTACTGAAAAAGCCATCAGAATCTCTAAATTTGGGAGTTCTATGGATGCATGTAATTGACAGAGGAAAACTCCCTTTACTCTGTTTTGGGATGTTTTTTTCTCATCAGTTTAGAACTTCAGGCCTTAAAACAGTGCGTGAATAAATGCTGGTTAGTGTTGTATGCCCTAGGCAAAATGGTATAAAAATATTGTCTTACGTGCTGTGTCTTCTTGATCTCAGTTTTCTGCCTACTCAAATCCTATTTTAAGGACAACCTCTTTTAAAAGAGCTTCCTAGATAGAGTGACTATGACTTGAATTAAGTTCCTATCTGATTCTTCTAGAACTGTCTCTTCTTTGTTATCTAACATTTATCTTTTCCTCTCTACTTGCTCTTTTTTTTCTTGTCGAGTTCTTGTTCTACCTCCTTCTTTCTCCATATTTTCCTATTCTTCTTTAATCTCTTTTCCACCACCAATGCTGAGATGAGGTGGAAGGGGTCAAGAAGATAGACAGAGGGGCACCTGGGTGGCTCAGATGGTTGAGCGTCTGCCTTCGGCTCAGGTCATGATCCCAGGGTCGTGGGATTGAGTCGCGCATCGGGCTCCCTGCTCCTTGGGAGCCTGCTTCTCCCTCTGCTTCTCTCTCTCTCTGTCTCATGAATAAATAAATAAAATCTTAAAAAAAAAGATAGACAGAGACTAATATTCTAATTGAATATTAATATACCATAAAATAATATGGAATCAAGGAAAACATGGAAAAATGCACATCTGGGGAAATGCAAGTTTCAGTATGCTTGCTTCACATGTATTTTCCTGGCTCTCCAGAGTTGCAAGGACTCAAGGGTCTTAAGCATATTTTATCCTTTCTACACCACAGCGGCATTTCACACCAGGCTCAAAGCAGAATGGAATTTTAGTGTTTCACGTTCAGCCCTTGTCTGATGTATAAATCATCTCGATAACAACTTTGCAAATGGTCATTTGACCTTGGATACAGTGATACAAATTTATTCATTAATAAAGGGTTGGTTATGTAAACTATTTTACATGTAACTACTCAGTGATGTATCGATGACTACGAAGTAAGGTGTTAATGTCTTCAAAATGCTTGGAGCATGTTTATGTTATAGGGAAATATTTGAACGCACACTTAATGATTATAACTATTAACAGAACCAAAAATGGAATATATGCATATTGCAAAAACTGTTTTAGGGCCTGTGAGTGATCTTTTTTATTCTTATTTTTCCAAATGTCCAGTAATTTGTATATTCATGTTAGGATTAAAAATATCTTCCAAAGTGGATATAATCAGGGAAGACAACTCTAATACCAAGAAGTTTGCCTCTTGCTCTGGGCTCTGTGGGTGACATCCATCTCTAACTCTCTGTTCTTTCCTACTCTGGATTTTAAGCTTCTTTTTTCTACTAATAGGAAATAAATTTACACTTTCAAAAGAGAAAAAAAAAGCTGTACATTTCATTAGTGTGTATAAAAATAGCTTTGACATGCAATGGTATAATCCCTAAATAGAAGGAAAGACATGGGAAGGTAAGCAAGATGTTTACTTTTAGAGCTGCTTTCTAAAGTCTGGGTATGTGGAAACAGCTTACCTTAGGAAATACTGTCTTTTTTAGATTATAAGAATTAAGTTTTTGGGGGGTGCCTATCTGGTTCAGTTGGTAGAGCATGTGACTCTCGATCTTGGGGTTGTGAGTTCAAACCCTATGTTGAGTGCAGAGTTTACTTAAAAAAAAAGAATTAAGTTTTTTTGTTTATAAAAGGATGCTTCTTTATAAAAAGTTTCTAATGTGTGGTTAAACGTAGGTAATGGATTACTTGGAAACAATTCAAGGATTTTGAAAAGCCTTTTAGAGAAAACATGAAATGTATTTTGATTCAAATTGTTTTCAACAAGAACAATAGATTAAAAACATCATTGCATATTACCTTTCTCACTTAAAAGATATACCCTGAAGAAACCATGAAAACTTGCTTCTTTACCAGACTCTAAATATAGAATGATTTAATCACCTGTGTTCTGTATAAAATATGCAAATGTACTACTCCATCCCTTCTCCACAGAAATCAGAAATATATTTTTTAAAGGGAAAAAGATTATCAATGTTAGATTTTAAAAATCTAACCTTTGTCAGTTCTTAAAACAGTTTATTTAATTGTTGAATATAATTTTGGGTTTTCTTTTTCTTTTTAGAATTTATATAGATTCCTCTATTTCTCCTAGACAAAACATGTATCATCTTCATATAACTAGAATTTCTGAAAAATTAAGTTACATGTAATGTGTCTCAAGTTCACTTATCAAATTGGAGGCTAGAATGTATATTAGTATGGAAATTTGATATCAAATGGTGAATATATAAATTTACTTCTACAAAATATAAACATCTTAAGTATTAGATAATATCCCTTGACTTTTCAGATATGTGCAAAAGTTGGACACGACTTGAATTTCCAATAGGAATTCAATAGTTATTCCATGTTTTCTCAGAATAGAATTCTCAGCCATATAGGGTTTTATTTAATCTGAGAAGTATACATTCTTCAAGTGGAACGGTAAGCAAGACCATAATTGATTGATATTATGTTTCCTGCTAATGGGAATTAGCTTTAATGATGAAAGTAATAGATGTCACACTGAAATGAGAGTTAGCATGTTATTACATACTATTCATGAAAACATAAGTGCCATTCTTTTGTATGCTAATATGAAGTTGTCATTTTGTGGGCCAAAAAGGGCTTAGATATTGGCAATTTTATATGGTTCAACCTAGTACTATCATTAGCTGAGAGCTGCCACCGGAATAGTCCCGTGGAGCAATATGCTAATACAGTGTGGTTTTCAAGAAGTTGTTTGCTCCCTTGTTGGATTGTCAGTGGTCCCAAGTGGTATTCTGACCAAAATATTATCTCATACAAGAAAGCCAAGGTCATTACTTTAGTCTCCAGAATAGTGTGAAAGGATAAAAAAGTGAAGAAGATAGGTTTGGTCTCTGGACATTTACCCCAGTGGTATGAAGGATGTACAATGGGCTGCCTTTGTATGTAAGTTTACAATAAAGCTCTATAATGCTACTTCTCTGTTGAACTTAATTTGTTATGTCGCAGAAGCAGCCCCAGTGATTAAGACTACTACATGTTACTGACATGTTGGTAGTACTGACATATTAGAGGAGAAGCTTCTTGTACAAATGATGTCTGTAAATAACATTTCAGATAGATATGGCCAATAAAGTTAAAACACTCAGGAAATGGATAAACAAATGTGACTCCTCATTGATTCAGATATGCCAGTCAACCAGGGCAGTATGTGAATTATGAGCCTGTAAGAGTAAAGGCCATTTCGAGATCATCTCTGGTTTTATGAGCTGGACCTTTCAAAGCAGTTCATATCATCCAACATTAGGTGATCATGGTGTTGACGTATAACCAGAGGTTAAGAATGAGATGAATAGCAATAACCTTTGGCCACAGTATTCGTATGTTACTACATATAATTGATGGATGATAATTATTTTTTGGTATAACAATAAATAGTAATGATACCTACCGTTGTATCTTCTCAGAAAATTCTTTGGCAATGAGAACATCATTTATTATTTTGCTTTTCTCATTATTCATGTATTTCTCATTCTTCAAGTATTTCAAAATAATCTTGCTTACATACTTTGAGTGTTCAGATGTGGCATTTTGAGTGTGTGATTTGACTCCTTTCCTAAAGACTAGTTTCCTCTCAGGATGAAACTTGTTCCCCCACAAGGAAATAATGGCAAAAAAAAAAAAGGTATATGATTGTTTCTTACAGAAATTTGGCAAGATAATACTTATGTTCTTCTTTAAGCAAGTTTGTAATAATACAGATGTCAGTGTAATTATAACTGGACTTGGCCATTATATCAATTTATTGGGAATAGTGTTCTTTTCCAAATGAGAAAAAAATGACATCAATCTTAAATACCAAGTTAAAAGAAGTTGCCAGGGCACCTGGCTGGCTCAGTCAGAAGAGCATGCATCTCTTGATCTCCGTGAGTTCCAGCCCCATGTTGGGTGTGGAGATTACTTAAATAAATAAATAAAATTTAAAAAGGAAGTTGTCATTGGACCAGTTATGCATACATCATTGGTGTAACTCAGATACTAATACCTGATAGCTGTAATTTAGAATTTTTACATCACTTAAAACTTTCAAATTATTAATGTGACTTTACTTTTAGGATTACAGGTATGAAAATATATTTTAATGAAATCATGATTACAGTATAAATAGAGGAGGAATTTGTGGAAGGCATTCAGAACATTCTGTATTGTTTTGATGAACGTGAACATCTGAGCCTCTGAGTAAAGGGGAGAAAAAGCAAAATTAGAACTTCTGGTGTCACCTGTATTTTAAGATCCATGATATAACCTACTTTTAAAACAATATATTCTTTAGGTCTTCCGTGGGGTTATTTAATTTTCAACACATTTTCCTTCAATGACATAATAGCTGGTCAAGTACTTTATAACACATGAAAAAGTTGTTCCTAAGCATTGGACTCACGGAAACATTTTCATGATTGTCAGTGATTGCCTTGCGTTCCAAGGTTGGTCTCATACAATTACAAATAAGTGTGTCTTACCAGTGTTTGGTGTCAAAGCTGAATATAGTTCCAAAATGCCAAATGACACTGAGACAACTTCTTCCAATTCAAGAGTGCACAAAATCACAGTAGAACTCTGTGAACTTCTGTTCTAAAGACATCACTGTCATGGAAACTCAGATTATTCATCATTAATTTTATGAGTAATTACCTTTATCATCTCAATGAGTACAAAGCTCTTAGAGCTCTATTTCTGAAGTTTCACTCATACTCCTGACTAGAACCATGTATTCAACTTCCTTTTCTTAATGCACATTCTATGATTGTCTATAAGATCAAAATTAAATGTGAATCCAAACAAGATTATCTTATACTCTTTCTATTGTAGATTTTAAGTTTGGAAGTCCTTCTTTAATCAGCACTTCAAGTAATTCTGTGTTAGGATTAGATACGTAGGACCCAAATTTCCTTTACTCTAAACAATTCAACTTATTTGTAAGTTGTCAACATGACTAGATTGTTTACAAAAGTTACCTTTCATGGAAAAATGAATTTTTATTATTGATGAAGTGATTGTTACTTTAGTCACATAATATGGAACATACAGAAACAGTTCTGAAGAAAGCATTTGTGAAGTGCTTTGATAGTCTGAATTGATGTTGAAATTCAAGACTCTTAGATCTATCTCAGTATACTTGCCAAGGGCAACCATTTCCTGTGGATATTGACCAAGAGATATTGTACAAAAATATAAAATAAATTCACAAGAATATTCCAAATAGCCTCGTGGTAGACTCATTCTCATAGTGACATATTCCCAGTTCCATCTCAAGCCTCTGTTGCAATCATCACAGTTCTGTGGTTACTATTTAAAACCCACACGTTATAAGACATTACTGTTTCTAAGTCTACATTTACTTCTTTTGCATTTAAATAATTTGTGGATGTTATCCAAGTGTCTGCGTAATGTTGCATCTCATCATTGTTAACAAAAGAACGGGCTAAAATAATAGTGCGGACCATGTAGGCTGTTTTAAGTCAGTTGTTGAAGAAATTACCTTGCTTCTAATCAATAAAATAATTAATTGTATTTAATGGGGTGGAGTCTAAAGACATGCCTTATCTTTTCTCATTTATAACTATGTAACCCAGGACGCCTGTGTGGCTCAGTTGGTTAAGCACCTACCTTTGGCTCAGGTTATGATCCCAGGGTCCTGGGATCAAGTACTGTGTCGGGCTCCTTGCTCAGCGGGGAACCTGCTTCTCCCTCTGCCTGCTACTCTCCCTGCTTGTGCTCTCTCTTTGACAAATAAATAAAACCTTAAAAATATATATATATATATATATAACTGTCACCCATGTCTTTTTTTTTTACTTCTCTGTTGTTTCCCCATTGCCTAGCATCATAAACAATTAATAAATATTTTTGAATGAATATGTTAAAGAAATGTCTAAAAATATAAAAATATACTTTGGATGTAATTACAATGTATCTAAATCCACCCTCCTTTTCCTTGATATTTTTACTGGCAGCATTAGTTTTTCTGGGAGTTGCAAAGCTGGAGATTACGAGCCTGTGCTTACAATGTTTATGTGCACCTCCCTTGTGTTTGTTGCTATCTGAAAATATTTCCAAAGACATTTTTAGATTTTTCAGGTTTTATTTATCCGTCCTTTTTATTTGCTTGCTCTTATAATTATTTAATTAAATGCCATTTTCTTGCCAGTAGTCAGTATATTTAATGATAAAACACTAAACCATTGAGGATTTTATGCTACAAAA
Source organism: Zalophus californianus (assembly GCF_009762305.2). NCBI lineage: Eukaryota > Metazoa > Chordata > Mammalia > Carnivora > Otariidae > Zalophus > Zalophus californianus. The sequence continues at coordinate 40,363,454 of NC_045604.1, forward strand.
AACAAAGTCTGCTTTCCTTATTTTTATTTAACATTGCTCTGGAAATACTGACCAATGTAATAAGGGATGAAAGGTAGTAAAACATAACTTTTGGAAGATGAAGAGGTGAAATGCCATTATTTGTAAAGCTATAAGCTTGCCTACTTTGGTTCTCCAGGTACAAAACAATATGAAACAAAGTTCAGTATACAGCAGTGGTTCTCAAGATGTTATCCCAAGACCCTCTCAGACGTCTGATGAAGTCAAAGCTATTTTCTTGAAAATATGAAGTTGATTTTGCCTTTTCCACTCCCCTTGTCTCATGAGTTTTTCAGAGGCTATGTGATGTGCTCTCCAGTAAGCTGAATGCAGAAGCATATAATCGAATCTGTTTTTTATTAATCCAGAAATTTTAGATTTTTTTTTAAAGATTTTATTTATTTACATGACAGAGAGAGTGAGAGCCAGAGAGCATAAGCAGGGAAGAGGCAGAGGGAGAGGGAGAAGCAGACTCCCCGCTGAGCAGGGAGCCTGATGCAGGGCTCTATCCCAGGACCCTCAGATCATGACCTGAGCTGAAGGCTTAACTCACAAGTAGGCAGAGCAGCACACAGAAGGAGAGGGAGAAGCAGGCTCCCCACTGAACAGGTACATCTACATATCTGGCAATGATTAAGTTAACATGGTAATGACAAAGAAAAACTATACATAGAAAAATATTAAGTAAAAATAGAGAATACATTTCATATATTTCATAAATCCAACCATGTAAAAAGTATAACAAAATACCAGGAATAGATACTTTAATACATTAACAATAATTATCTCTGGATTCTGGAATTATGAATAATTTTTGTTTGTTTTGCCTTTCTGTATTTTCTTAATTTTTTACAGCAAATATGTTATTGTTAAAATTTTTTAAAAAGCATTACCATTCAATTAACTTTACACAGAACCATTAAAGTTTTAATTTGTAGGGTAAAACAAATCAGACAAATGAAATTTTATATTGCATTTCAGTTCCAGATTACATGCTCTTTTCCATCTGACAGTAACTTCCTGGGGTAGTGCCTTCCATTTTCACAGTGTAGTTTTGTCTGTTTGCCAGTAAACTAACCTTAAACAAATCACTTTACCTCTCTTGGTCTTTAATTTCCTTGCCTGTCAAATGACACTCCTTCCAGTTTTATAATCTGGAAATTAAATGATAAAGATTTCTAAAACTATACACGGAAACATCTTTTCCTACAATCTGTATGTCTCTCTTTTACTACACAATTTTCTCCTAACATATTCTCTTCCGTGTTTTGTGCTTCTGGATATTCCATCCCCTGCTCAACATCTATCTGATGATTGAAGGGATTATAATGTCATCTTTCTGTCTGTCTCTCTGAATTACTCAAGGCAGCATCCAGATCCTAGTGTCTCTATATGAATATTGTTGAGTGATTGTCATCTATGGGTCTTTGGTGATATTTTGGTGATGCTATGATATTGCCATAGAATTTATAAAAAGTCTGCAGAGATTCTAAGAATCTAGATATACATGGACTAACTGAAGTGGGGTAGTGAATTGCTATTGCCTTTCCTTCTTAGCCTGTTTTGTTGGACCTTATTAATAAATACACTGTACAGTTATACACAACCCTGGCTTGGCTGTATATGTTTAACATTCAAAATGATGAGCACTTTAGAAATATTTTTTGATGAAGCTATTATATATTATTCAAATTGTAAGTTTGCAATCTGGTATTTTAACTCTGTGGTGCTTACTAAAAAGCATGGCTGTATTTAGTAGTTAATTCAAATTAAGGCACTGAATATGTTAGTGGATGAGATATAAATGTATATTGGTACAATATGATGTGCTCCATACAGATCCATTCACTTGATATCCAATACGATTTTCTTATCATTTAACTTGTTACATTCTTTAGTATAAAGCCTTAATCTATATTGTATACTTCAAATGGAAAACCAAGCCTTAGAATTGATTCTCTTTGTCTAATTCCTCAACTGGGGTGAAATATACACTGTTTGATGCCTCTATGTGATTCATGTGTACTGATAAATTTCTTTTTAAACTTGCAGCAAATAGTGGCAGCAATAAATGCAGGGATTATACCTTTAGGAAACACCTCCAATCAAATCAGTCACTGGGATTTGGGAAGTTCCTTCTTCTTTGCTGGCACTGTTATAACAACTATAGGTAGGAGACAACTTACTTTGTTTTTTAATTTTGGTACAGCTTGTGAGCTAAACTTCATGTCTGAATTTTTCTTTTACAGTTGGTCAAATTGGTCTATGGAAGGTAGAAAGCTAGATTTTAGTAAATTGATTTTGAAAAAAGGGTTTAAAAGTTGAACAAAGGAATGATGGAAATGGATTAATTATTGTACCGGAACACTAACTTAAATTTAACATGCATATGAACCCGGAGAGCAGAGAATTTGAGTCATTTGACTAATGGATAGTAATGTCAAGAAATGTCTTGAAATGATGATTTTTGGGGGGCAAATAGTTTCAAATTTTCCTGCATCTTTGACTTTTTAGTGTAGAAAGAAAAGATTTGAGTACAGTTTTGACATTCTTTTCATGAAGTTCTTGTTTGATATCACCTTTTTCAATTTGCAAATTTTAACTCTACATTTCAACGGATTGTTCCTGTTCTTATATGCTTGTCTATTATGATTACTTCAGGGATTTTAAAAAATACATTGTTTTTGCAGTAGTGCAAATGTATAAAAAATTGACACTGAAATATGAGGATTACAAGAAGAATTTAAATTTAAGCGCTTGCTGTTTGCCTTCTACTCACATTGTTTGTTATAATGTTAAAAAGGACCACATAGTGGAACACCATCTCTTTTTGTGTTGACTATGCATTCACTTAGCATCTTCTAGGAAGCAGAATGGGTATATATACATGACTTTTCTTCTGGTAATTAGTCATTCAGTGCCTAAGAAATATCCAGAGGCTAGAAATACAGACCCCATAGTGAAAACCACGCTTGCCATGCTGTGGGGATTGGGAAAGGTTACAGCTGTCTTTTTTCATGGAAGGAGGTGGGTTTAAAGCATAATTTTCAAGATAGGGAAGGAACTGACTCATCTCAGTTATGAAGGAATTTTAGGTGGAAGAAGTCTTCCCTTCTCCGTATGCTGGTGATGAGATTTCCTCTCATGGGCCTGGTGTCTGATTTTGGGGTGTGAATTATGAGTCTAAAAGTTTTCATTTTATTATGGGATGCCATTGACAAATTGTGGAGTAGATAAGGTTTTCAAATCAGTGCTTTATATCAAACTCCTAAATAAGAGGACATGGAGACAGTGTATGGATGAACTCTTGCCTAAAATTTTCCTTTGAAAAACGTTTGTAGAGAGTCTTGTCATTATCTGAATCCACTGTAATGCGTCTTTGTGCCCGATCACTTTCCAGTGAAATAAATACCTGAGCATGTTGATTTTTGCCTTTGTGACGGGGTCAGGGAACTATATTTACTCTTACATTTCCTCCAGCTAGGTCAAAAGTTGTGTGGCTGTGAAAACCTGGAAGAATGGCAATCTTGATTTCTAACCATAATAACAGGTTAACTTTGGAGCTTAGACGTCTTGGCCCATTTCTACTATGGAAATAACTGTTTATTGTGTAGACTACTTAGAGTCTAGAAGTGGGGGAGCCTCACAGACTGAATGAGAATGGTTTGTTTCTGCCCCATGAAAACTCAGAAGTCCAAGTTCTAACTCATCATGACCACTGCTGAATTATTCTGCAAGAGACTTAGTCATTATACTGACTTACGGTTGCATCATGTGTTTATAAACAGTCTCATTTTTCGAATCCCAAATTCAGTAAGTTTTGCAGACATATACTTCCACACATGAAAAAAATAAACCATTATTACCACCCTTACCCCAAATTATAGCCATTAAGCACAGGAGCTGATTATTCTGGTTGTTTAGGTAGTTGCCCGACAGCCCAGATCCCTTGCTGTTCTATCTCAGACTTTAGTCTTAAATGGATTAAGTCACTCCAGGTCACCCACATTTCCTCCACGTCCTTTTACTCCTAGGTCAAGGTCATCTCCTCTGACTAGATTATGGTCTAGGGCAGGATAAAAATTTTGCCTTCTTTTATACGTGTCCATTTGACATCTAAATCACCATTCAGTAGAATTCAAAGTATAGTTATTAATCTTCATATTGATAATAATCGTGTGAGCTTTGAAGTGGTTTTTAGCAATCCCAGAAATTTTAACCCCTAGCACTAGCTGCATTGCCTTAGTCATTTAAAAAAAGAACTTGAGACAATTTTGGAGGATAAATTGCAGTGGCTTTTATGGGGTGCCTGGTATAGGCAATGCTTCACGGAGCATTGTTAGCTGCAGCTGTCCAAGATTCGTCTATTCAGTGTTACCAATTTGTCTAAGAAGCCACAAGCACTCTTATTGTTAATGGGAAATATGCCCAAGGGAAGTTCTATTATACAAAATAGATTATTAAAACTTAAGGCCTAATTTTAGAGACTCTCTTCATATATCTACACACTCTTTCCAAAATCATACACTTCCAAACCCTGCACAAATTCCATTCCACAGTTGCACAGACTAAAATCCAATCTTGACTGTTCTCATTCCCTCAGACCTGACTTCCAGTCCATCAATCAGTTCTGTTGGCTCTGACTTTAAAGTACATCCATAATGTAACCACTACACACCATTCAAACTGCCACCATTTTGGTCCAAGGCAGCATTGTCTCAATGTCAGCATTCTTGCAGAAAGAAGCCTTCTGCTGAGAGCATCTCTGTGCTCTCCACCTTGGAGCAAACACTGTACTCCTGCCCGTCTCACCTAGTAAGATACACGTTCTATGAGGTTAGGAATTTTATGTGTTTGAGTCTTTTCTGTATCCCCATGCTTGATCCATAGTGGGTGCTTAACAACTGGAATTAATAACAAATAAGCATTCTAATGGTATGAACTGTGGCCTGTTGTAAATTACGTAAACTAAGTTGATACATATTACACTACATTCTTAGCTCTTTCAACAGATTTTAGTGCCAGCTTTTTTGCTAGTTCATTTATTTATTCAACAAATAATATAGCATTGTCACTCTGCGATTATCAAGATAAAAGATAAATTACTTGAGCCTAAGTTGTGTCCAGACCAGTCAGGGAGGCCAGTAGACAAATAGTCATTTATAATATAGAGTGCCACATGCTATGGATTAAGATTATTTAATGGGAATCTATAGGAACTACACTATAGGTAGATACCGGGAGGGGCAGATGGGTAAGGAGGGGACAGTGCTTTCCTTTTCTTAGTAAACGTTGTCCTAGTTGAGACCCGAAAGAGAATTAGGAGTTTCCCAGGTGAATGAAGGTGGAAAGGGAACGTTGTAGGCATTGGGAGTTCATGTGGGAGAGATTAGGGCCAAGGAACACTATGTTCTGTTTGGGGATTGCAAGTTATCTAGAACCGTTGTTTGTAGTTGAAGGGATTCCTCATCAGGACCATGTAAATCAGTAAGTCAGCGGAAGTGGCTCCTGTTGGATAAGTGCTACTTCTGCCACTGCCTGGATAGAAAGGACTCAGCCCCTGCTCGGAATCCAACTGGGGAGAGAAAATGTACACTGAAGAAATAATCGAAGGATAACAGAGATAAGTCTTGTATAATTGTTATATGGAAGAGTGGTTTAAACAATGGTTTAGGAATTGAGAAAGAGGGAAGTACACATGGGCTGGAGCTGGGAGGGGAGGTTTCATGAGAGAAGCTGGAGTTGAACTATGGCTTTGAAGAAAATGTTTTGGTTTAGATCGAAGGAGGGGGAAAGGGCCTCCTAGTCTGTGATATGGCTGAGCAAGAATACAAAGAGAGGTATGAGCTTGGTTTATTTTGGGGATAGAAAAGTAAGTATTTGAGTGTTTAAAGAGTAGTGGGAAATACTATTGACTGATTCAGTTGGGAAGGATGCAGTTGAATATAATGTGATTTTTGAGACCTACTATAATAAGATAGAACATGGGTTGGTTTTGAGTTTACTTGTTGTTGTTGTTGCTGTTATTGTTGCTGTTGTTGGAAAGTGAAGTGACAGGTTAAAAGTGACATTAAAAGATGCATCTATCAAGAAGAGGATGCGTGGAGACTGTTGGTGGAGAGAGCAATTAGGAGCCCATCCCAGTGACCCATGGAAGGGAGATGGGATGGTTGACTGGGATGGGTGGAGTTGGTGTTGCAAGAAGAGAGGAAGACAAAATGTTGAAGTAATTAGGTGCGAGAATCAACAGGCCTTGGTGACTAATACAAGTTGAACATTGAAATGAATATTTAAGCAGCAGGCTTGCAACTCATTGGCCGTGTGAGTCTACTCTATGAAGAGAAGAGAGTTAAAAAATGGCCAAGATTTCATACATTGTGTTCTATGTGGAAGCTTCATTTTAGTAGCCCCCCCACACACATTTGCTTGTTTATTTTTAATTCAGACAAAGAATGCAAGGTAGATGGGCTCCCTCCTGAAGCTCTCATTAGGGCAGAAGAGACCAGTGATTAATCAGGACAATAAAAAAAAAAAAAACAAGACCATTAACAGATGAAAATAAATGCTACCCAAGAAGTTCATGTGTGGTGATAGAGAATAGATAGAGGAGCCAGAGCGGGGAGAGGGAGGTGTTCTAAAGAAGACTGATTTAAGAGCTCCGAGCAGGTGACATGGAAGCTGAAACTGGAAGCATGAGAAAAGGTCAGCTAGGTAGAGAAGAGCGCAAAGATATGTTCAAGCAGAGGGCCAGCAATAGCAAAGATCCTGAGCGGGACAGATGTGAGCATATTCAAGGAATACAGATGAGTCCATGTGGCAGGACCTGGAGGAAGAAGCAAGGTTAGCAAGATCAAGAGGAGCCAGGGTGTGTGGGACTCAGTAAGTCATGGCAACATGCTGAATTCAGTGGGAAGCCACTGAAAGATTTAAGTACAAGAGAGGGAAGATGTGACTCAGCTGCCATTTGGAAGGCATGAGGGGAAGCAAGAAGACCAGTGAGAAGGTGGTCCCATTGAGGCACCTGGGTGGCTCAGTCTGTTGAGCATCTGACTCTTGATTTCAGCTCAGATCATGATCTCAGGGTCTTGAGATCAAGCCCCGCATAGGGCTTCACACTCAACAGGGAGCCTGCTTAAGATTCTCTCTCTCCCTCTCCCTTTGCCCCTACCCCTGCTCCCCCTCCCTCTAAAATAAATAAATCTTAAAAAAAAAAGGAAGAGGATTATCCCATTAATCTGTGAGTGAAGATGTTGCCTTGACTAAGGAGGCGGCAGTGAGGAGGGTAAATCATGTATCTGTCCACCTTTTACCCTCCTCACTGCCACCTTGACAGATACATGATTAAAAAAAGAAAGTTTACATGGAAATATACTAATCCCTGAGCATAGTGCTAAAGGGGGACTATTTGTGTCTTCTATTTTAAGTTATTTTAAAGCTAATAAGAAAGCACTTATACTCTAGGACAAGCTGTTGGCAAAAATGATGTCATGGACAACTGTATTCTATTCTGAGTTCAGTTTAAAGATAAGAATAAAATGTCAGATTATTTTATTACCTGGAGGCATTAAAATATAATGAAATTATCTCCAGTGGAAAGTAAATTGGAATGCCAGAGCCAGGATTTGCCCAAGCTTATCACTAAATCATGACCTCTGAGCGTCAGAATGCAGATAACAAGGGCACCACTATGGTCTCTAGCAACTGTAAGATCCCAAAGCATCATGCTGAGACTTATGGAAGACATTTTTTTTGGAGTAGCAGTTCTCCTATTTACAAAGGACTCTTGTTTTCTACTACTTGAGTGTAGAGATTGAAATCAGTAATGTAACGTCTGTGTTTATTTTTCCTGTATTTCGAACCAGCCACCAGAACTTTCAGTTTGCTTTTACCTATATTGAATTGCTAAAGCTGTTAAGGCAATGGTCACAGACTTACTGCAAACCCATATTTTGCTTGTTTAACGTAATGCTTAATTGATTAGAAAAAGAACAACAAACAACGACAACAACCAAAAAAAGGAAAAAAAATTAAAGGTTTAGAGTAACTGTCAGAAGAAATTCCAAATAACAGACAAGTCAATATTAGAGAGGCAGAGGGTATATTGAAAACTGTGGAGGCTTATGCATGCTTTCAGCAGGGAATCTACCATTTCTGTTGGATATGGTAGGAAACTATAACTTGAAGAGTGAGGGGGAAATTGTAAGAGTGTTTTCTGTTCAATGTTGTGATTTGAAATGAATGTTGTGTTGAAATGAATAGACTTGAAGCAGTGGTGTAGAATTTGACAGAGAGCATTCTCCCGGGGGATGATGTTATTGCAGCTTTGGGGATTGGGTGTTATTTTATTAATTTAGTACACTCATAATTCTGTGGCATTTCACTAGTCTCCTGGCTTTTCTCAAAGAACTGCAGATTGGATTTTGGAAACAATTATTTTTATTTATTTATTTTTTTTAGAGTGGGGCTTGTTGCAGAGGGAGAGGAAGAGAGAAAGAATCTTAAGCAAACTCCCCACTGAGTGCAAAGCCCCACACCGGGCTTGATCTCATGATCCTGAGATCATAAACTGTGCCGAAATCAAGAGTCAGACACTTAACTGGCTAAGCCACCCAGGTGCCCCTAGAAACCCATTTTAAAGGAAAGTTAAACTGCTTTCAGGCAGCTTAAAAGGCAAATAGTCTTGGGAGGTGACTTCTAGCACTGACCCTGCAATATCCTTGCATTTTTCTTTATGCCAGTTTGTTAAAGCGGATGAATAATTTTCCAAAATACAGAATTCTGGTGTTGTGCATTTGAAATACAGACGTTGAAGTTAAGAAATTGCTTTGGGTCTTTGATTCTGTTTCTCTTCCCATCCACCTAAATTAATGAAAATAAAACCTAGCTCAGGATATTAACATATGTTCCTGCCATTTGAAATCTTGACATAAGTTTATTTTCTAAGTTAACATGTATTTCTCAGAGAAAATGCCACATGAATGGTAGTTAAGTTTGCAGAGTGCAAAATTATATTTGATAGGCAATAAAGCAGGATTATTGCTTAAATATATTGTAGACTCCAAAGCAATAATGAAATAGTCACCTTTTCTCATGGCATATGTATGTTACATCAGTCACAAGTTCAATTCAGAGCCCCTAGTTCTCAGAATCCTGTGCTGATTGGAAGGGGATTGGGCAGCATGAGGGATATAATCTTCCCAGGAGTGAGGTAACATTTTTGTTTGTTTTTGGTAGTAGGAAAACCCACAGCAAGGTAGTACAGATCTGACAGAAATTGGAGGGCCCAGTGAGAGGAGGGCTGAATGGCCATTATCAACAAAATGGCCATTCATTTCTTGGCTATGTTCAAATCAGGAATTGCTTGTATTCTGAAAAAAAAAAAACTTTTATATATTTCTGTGTACTTTTGAAAAGTTTGCAATAACATATTTTTAATCTTCTGGAAAGCTATCACTATCAAATGTGATCAAGAAATTACCCCCAAATTAGAAGCAAACAATTGCCACGAAGTTCAGGCCCTGAATAAATACAGAATCTATTTCTTTCTTGTCTTCTCCCCCTCCTCAACCATTGATATGCAGCACTGTTTGCCATAGATTATAGATTTTATAGAGCATCTGACTGACCACCAAATATGCAAATATTGCTCTGAATGGGATTAAAACTAGGTGAGATGATTATCAGAAAAATACTTTTTGTAACTGTCTCAAATATTTCATTTGATAAAGAAGGAACATAATAGGGGCCGCTGGGTGGCTCAGTCGTTAACTGTCTGCCTTTGGCTCAGGTCATGATCTCAGGGTCCTGGGATCAAGCCCCGCAGTGGGCTCCCTGCTCAGCAGGAAGCCTGCTTCTCCCTCTCCCACTCCCCCTGCTTGTGTTTCCTCTCTCGCTGTGTCTCCCTCTGTCAAATAAATAAATAAAATCTTAAAAAAAAAAAAGAAGGAACGTAATAGCATTTGTCTGGGCCTGTCTACTTTCAGCTAGTAATTATGCTACATATTTGTTGTCTTCCCAATCCTTTGTGTGTGTGTGTGTGTGTGTGTGTGTGTGTGTGTGAAATTTTTTAGACTTGTGCAAACTTACTCTTGGACAATAGGCTTTGTTGTTTATGTGGTACTACAAATGTAGCATGATATTTAACAAAAGAAATACCTGGGCCAGATGAGGTTCATGTGTAAGTATGTGGTTTGGGTGCACATGAAGTACATTACAGATATGACTAATTCTAACTTCAAATTGGAATTTCATGCAGCCAACTCTTGGTTCTAATATACCATTGGGGAAATATTGATTATATGAACAATCGAAAGTCACAGTTCATCCAAAAAGGCACACTAATTACTAATCTTAAACTTCTTCCCCTTTCAACTTTATTGTTAAAGCAAAAAGAACAAATACGTGGGCAAATTTAGTTGACATGCTGTACCTCTCCCTTCTAAGCTTAGGTTCCCCTCTTTGAAGATGCTAACAAAGTGAAATTTCCAAGGGCAAGTGGCAAGAGAAGAAAAAAGGAAAGAAGGGGTATGAAATAAGTCATAACCTACCCAAGTAGCTTATTCAAAGAATGCATGTCTTTATAGTTAATTTCAGTGGCATCTGTAGATAATGGAAGTTATGCTTTAAATAAAAAAATAGATGTGGGCATGACCTCTTAATATACATTGTACTACAACTAAATAATGTGCCAAACATATTTATGCAGATACTTCACTTAGCTTTACTCACATAGGACAGCTGAGGATAAAAATATTTCTCCCTGTTTTTTAAAGGAATGATACAATAGAAGGAAGATCAGATATCACTGTGGAAAATCTAAGTTCAGGTTTTTGTTTTTGCCACTAGCTAGAGTTGTATTCTTGAGCCAGTCACCATTCTGTTATCCTTAATTTTCTCGTGTGTCAGTGGGGCTAGTATTTCTCGCAGAGATGTTGGGAAAGTTAAATAAGATTATGTACGTGAAAATAGTTTGCATCCTGAATGACAGTATATTAATTTAGAGTAAGCTGATTTTATTAGAGTAATTTTTATTACCTTATTATTAAAATAAGCCAATATTTTTGCACATTTATTTATATTACTAATGTTAACAGAGAAAGAAATACATTTTTTCTTAAACCTTGAATGCATACATTTTCATTCTTATAATAATACATATAATGTTTGCCTTCACATAACTTAAGGTTCGCTCAAACCAGTTATTCTCACAATGCTAAGTGCTAGATTTGACTAGTTACTTCGTGTAGTGAACGTAGTTAGTTTACTTCATGTAGTTAATTTAATGAAATGAGTTGATTGGTTATTTAAGTGATATATAGATAATCCAAAGTGTGATCATCAAAATAATATATAATATAACCTTGAGGTGTTACTATTAGCTGGGTATAATAAAAATTAGTATTTGTGTAAATCTGTTTTCTATAGGATTTTTTTTAAATGTATGCCTTTATATTAGGATGTGCTAAGTTATTTTCTGTCACAAACAATCGCCACATCTTGGTGGCTTTACAAAATAAAAAGTTATTTTTTATTCATACTGCATATTCAGAGTGGATTGACAGGAGGGCCCTGCCTAATGTCCTTGCTCAGAGACTAAGGGTGATAGCTCTTCCTCTTTCAGTGTCCTTTCCTGATCCGTTTGGCGAAGGGAGCAGAGCATGGGAAACTGCACACTGGCTAATCGAGTTTCATATCAGTGCACACATAGTTTTCACTCACTTGACATTGGCCAAACTAACTTTTAGAGCCTAAGTGGGGAAATGCAATCCTACCCTGTGCTCAGAAGTACCCAGATATTTGGTGATAGCCCTAATTAATATCATAAGCAAATATACTCATTGACTTACCCCTCTTTTAAAGGTTACTTGATATTCAAACAAACTAAACATCATAAGAAAATATATTTTATATTTTAATTTGCTTTCCCAAACTTTGTCTCCCTTAATGCCATCACTAGGACTTTTTTTTTAATTTTTCACATGTAATATTGACTCCTGTTGTATTAGTGAAGGAGATTGTTTTCCCAAACCACCTCCCTGTACAATGGTTTCATTAGTGAAACTATCTCAAAATAAAAATAAAAATTGATATGTAAAATTCTCATTTTCGCTTTTAGGTAGAAATTTTGCTGTTATTGGTGATATTATTTAGGGATTCCATTAGCATGTAGAATATTGTAGTAATGATCATGTAACAAGGTCAAAATCATGATGATAAAAACACTAAAAACAGGAAATTAAATTAAAAGACCAAGTTATTTTTGATGTAGAGACGAAATAATGCAGGGGTCAGCAAACTATGGCCTGTGGACAAAATCCAGCCTGCCACCTGCTATGTAATTATTAGAGCACAACACACCCATTCATTTTAGTATTGTCTTTGGCTGGCTTTGTACTATAACAGAGACCATATGCCCTGCAAAGCTGAAAGTATTTACTATCTGGCCCTTTACAGAAAAAGTTTGCCAACGGTGGACTAAAGGATAGAGTGCAAAGCAAGGAAAAGGGATAGAGTTTGTAAAGAGAAGCCCTAGATTTGAGACTTAGTTCTAATATTTATTTACCGTGTGAATTTGACTACATCAAAGAAATTTTCTGAGTTGTTTCCTCATGTGAATATTCTAAGTGGCTTCCTAATATGTGAATAACAATAAATGTGCTTGCAACCTCATAGGATTTTATGAAAACTCTAAGAATAGTATATTTAATAATGTCTAACAACTATGTACAAAATATTGATCATTTTTCAAGAATATGCTGGGTTTTCCCCTCACTGTCCAATGAAGGTTGACATAGACCTTGTGACTCAAGTTCTATGAACCTCTGGAAGGTATGTGGATAAGCTTCAAGGGTTTATAATCATGCTTCCTGGAGAGAGGGTCCACAGTGTGTATCAGATTCTCAAAGGGGTCCACAATCCTTGAAAGGGTTTAAAACCATTGGCTTAGATAATTTCTACTGTAATTTTCAGGCTGTAAAATATAATTTTTGCGGTACTAAAAATTGAGGGAAAACACCATATTAGAAACATAGCAGCAATATGCTCATGTAGATGCTAGCACACTAAATAATTGCTTGGAGAACTGAGGCTTGTGCTCAGAAGGAAACCATGAGAAACTGCAGTTCTCAAAATAAGAAAATCTTACTCTATTGCTGAGCTCTGAGTGATATTATAATGTCAGATATTTTCAGTTCTCCCAAACTCCAGTATATTCTGAGTTGTTTTCTGTAAACATGATAAGAAATGTTCTATTTTAGAAGACTAGAGTGCCACTGATCCCAATCCATGACATTCTGCATTTCAAAAATTCAGACTATGGAAAATAATTTTGAGAAAATGAAATTTAAGTGCCAGGAAAAGGAGCCAATGTATTCCTTGGGCGATATAGTAGGGGCTGGAAATTGTAGGTCTATGATAATAGAAAGGAGGTTGTTATAAAAATGATACTCTTAATATGGATAATATTTGAAAGAAAAAAATGCATAGACCTGATTATAATTACGTTTCATAAAACTCTTTGTCTTTCTGCAATGTTTCCTGCTTAACTTTTATAAATGTTTGCTGAAAGTCAGAAGATGTGCCATGCTAATTGCCTTTCAAAATTCATAGAAACTCTAGGAAAGATATAAATCAAGGCAACTCAAGATAGGGTTTTTGTAGTTGAAAGTAGAGCTACCATACAACCCAGCAATTGCACTACTGGGTATTTACCCCAGAGATACAAATGGAGGGATCCGAAGGGGTACGTGCACCCTGATGTTTATAGCAGCAATGTCCACAGTAGCCAAACTATGGAAAGAGCCAAGATGTCCATCGACAGATGAGTAGATAAAGAAGATGTGGTGTTTATATACAATGGAATATTATGCAGCCATCAAAAGGAATGAAATCTTGCCATTTGCAACAACGTGGATGGAATTGGAGGGTATTATGCTGAGCGAAATAAGTCAATCAGAGAAAGTCATGTTTCATATGATCTCACTGATATGAGGAATTCTTAATCTGAGCAAACAAACTGAGGGTTGCTGGAGTGGTGGGGGGTGGGAGGCATGGGGTGGCTGGGTGATAGACATTGGGGAGGGTATGTGCTATGGTGAGCGCTGTGAATTGTGTAAGACTGTTGAATTACAGACCCGGACCTCTGAAACAAATCATACATTTTATGTTAAAAAAAGAAGAAGATAGTAGGAAGGGAAAAATGAAGGGGAAATCGGAGGGGGAGACGAACCAGGGAGACTATGGACTCTGAGCTCAAACAAACTGAGGGTTCTAGAGGGGGGTGGGGGGATGGGTTAGCCTGGTGATGGGTATTAAAGAGGGCATGTATTGAATGGAGCACTGGGTGTTATATGCAAACAGTGAATAATGGAACACTACATCAAAAACTAATGATGTAATGTATGGTGATTAACGTAACATAATAAAATAAAATTTAAAAAATAGGGTTTTTGTTTATGTCAGTATAGAAAAGAAATACTATTCATTTGTGTGGCAAAATTATGCATGAAAATAGTGAAGAATTAATGGTATGCTCACTTAAAATCAAATCAAATTAAAAATTTAATAAGGAGTACATGTACATGATTAAACAAACACACAAGAAACAAATAAGTGGCATAAAAATTATAGGTTGACAGCTAAGTGTCCCGCCTGCAGCTGACCCCCCAATCTCATCCTCTACACAGAGTCAACCACTGTTACTTATTATTCTGAACATCATTTGGGTGTGTGGGTGTGTGTGTGTGATTAACATATACAGTCTTTTATTTTACAAGTGAAAGCTGCTCTCTACTCTGCTATTTGTGCATAATAATGGTCTTGAAAATTTTTTCTTATCACTTCCTAAAGATTTGCTTTATTTTAGCAGCTGCATAGTATTCCATTTTAACGATACGTTGTATCTCTACCCCATTGATGGTCATTAGTTTTTTGTCACTAGGAACAAGGCAACACTGGATGTTTAAATGTTATATAACATATCTATATACATATATAGATAATATATCCGTATCTGGATATATGTGTGTGTGCATATACGTCTATGATTTCACATTTCCTTGATCAATACCACTTTTTAACAGTCCTTCTGTTATGCTTGGTTTTTAAAAAAATCATGATTGTGACTATTTTATTGATACAGTTACAGATATAGATCGATCTTTTCTCCTGTATGGTAACATATGATTAATAGAAAAATAGAAAAATGCAGAAAAGTATAACAAAAGGAAAGTAACTAGCTATGACTACATTTCCTTATAGTCATGTTCCTGTGTGGGCTTACTTGATATAGTTGACATAGTTGGTATCATAATCACTGATTTTTTAGAAATATTTAACATGATCCTTATGGATTTTATAAATTTGAGCTGTTCGGCATAAGATATCTGTCATTGGATAGGTTATTAATCTTTCAAATTAAAAACTAAAGACAATGGCTCAGATCTTTTAATATGAACTTTGAAGATCCAGAAAGTCATTGCTTAATCTGCTTGGCATTTGTAATGGCTACTTGTTATAGACTGTACTGTTTTACCATTGTAAAAGGGAAAAAACAATTTTGTTCATTATTCTCAGGCAACATGTTCCAGTCATCTAAATTGTATAATCCAACATATGTCACTCAAACTGTGAGAGAAAGAATTCAGCATGCCATATAAATACCTAGTTATTATGAGGATTTATCTCACAATTATTCGTTTATGTAAGTCATCAGAGAGAGAGTTTTTTTCAGTGAAGCTACATGAGTGGAATAAATATTTGCATGTCTGCAAATGGCTTTCTTGCGTGAAAGATAATTTTGTCAGACATAAAATTCTGGAATCACAACTTTTCCCCATCACAACCCTGAAGATATTTCTGTATCGTCTTTTGGCATTTGCTGTTAGACAGGAGAAGTTTGATACTGGCCTGATTTTTCTTCCTTTATTAGTAACCTCTTTTCCCTAACTGTCTCTTTTTTTAATTGAAGATGTTCTTTTAATCTTGCAGTGGTTTCTTTTATTTTGTTAGTTTTTTTAACCTTTGTTTAATTATATTTTTTATTATTCTATTCTAATAATTATGTTTTTCCACCTCCAGGGACACTGACAATTTTTGTGTTGTTCTTTGCTCTCAGTTTTCTCTATATATTATTTACCTATTGAAATTCTTTCTACCTTTTTTTTTGTAATTCTAGACATTCTTTTGTGTTCCATAAACTGCAGCAATAGTTAGAATTTTTACTATTTCAGTTCTCCTTAATTATCTTAAATACAGATTTTAATTTTGCAATTGCACAGTTTTCTTTCAATATTATACTATCCTACCCATCTCTTTTTCTTTACTTAATTTTGCCTTTAGATCCCAGTGAATTCTTTTTTTTTTTTTTTTTTTTTGGTGGCTTTAGGCTCCAGATTTATGGATCTAATGCTTTATTCTCTCCTATCGTTGTTTCTTTTTTTTTTAATTTTTTATTGTTATGTTAATCACCATATATTACATCATTAGTTTTTGATGTAGTGTTCCATGATTCATTGTTTGTGCATAACACCCAGTGCTCCATGCAGAATGTGCCCTCTTTAATACCCATCACCAGGCTAACCCATCCCCCTACCCTCTTCCCCTCTAGAACCCTCAGTTTGTTTTTCAGAGTCCATCGTCTCTCATGGTTCATCTCCCCCTCTGACTTACTCCCCTTCATTCTTCCCCTCCTGCTATCTTCTTCTTTTTCTTTTTTCTTAACATATGTTGCATTATTTGTTTCAGAAGTACAGATCTATGATTCAGAAGTCTTGCACAATTCACAGCGCTCACCATAGCACATACCCTACCCAATGTCTATCACCCAGCCACCCCATCCCTCCCACCCCCCACCACTCCAGCAACACTTAGTTTGTTTCCTGAGATTAAGAATTCCTCTTATCAGTGAGATCATATGATACATGTCTTTCTCTGATTGACTTATTTCACTCAGCATAACACCCTCCAGTTCCATCCATGTCGTTGCAAATGGCAAGATGGCAAGATCCCATTCCTTTTAATGGCTGCATAATATTCCATTGTGTATATATACCACCTCTTTATCCATTCATCTGTCGATGGACATCTTGGCTCTTTCCGCAGTTTGGCTATTGTGGACACTGCTGCTATAAACATTGGGGTGCATCCTATGGTTGTTGCTAAACGTATTCTGGGCTCTGCAGTATACCACTTTCAGAGATGCTCTCTTCCTCTTATTCATTCATTCACTTGGGAAATATTTATTGAGCAACTATTAAGTAGTGTCTAGATGGTTGGAATACATCAAGCAAACAGACAAAAAACTAGTGAGAGATTTAACAAGGAACTAAATTATATGGCGTGTTACATGTTAATTATATAGCTGTGGGGAAAAAATAGACTAGGAGTGGGAGGTATAATTTTAAAGGAGTCTAAAAGGTGATATCTCTTTTCCAGTTTTCTATATGACTTGCTTTCACTTTGGATCTGTGTTCTTAACTGGTGGACATAGAGTGGGGATGGAGGCCCAGAAGTTCTTTTTCCTTAATTCAATGTGCGTAGGCTTAGTAGGAGGATAACAGAAGTAGAGTTAGCCACCAATTAGTGCATTTCAGTTGACTTCCCTCTCCTGAGTGGAAAATCCTCCCATATTCTCCGTCTATAGGCTCTGAATTGCTATAGAAACAAGGAAATAGTATTTTTTTTCCTAACTTTTGTTCTGAGCTATCTTTGAGACAGTCCTATTACCTTCCAGGTTTGGGCTTTTCTAATGGACTGAATTTAGGGCAAAGGAGTCCACATTTAGGGCAAGGTCAGGCCTTTTCCTAATTACCTCTTTTTTGCATGTGTTCATGCTTCACTTCAAGGTCCAATGAGGGTGTGCAAGAAATTAAGACATAAGGATGCTGCATGGTATGGATCAGTGGTTTTCATACTCCCTCCACACCCCACACCCCCTGGAATCTTCTTTAAATTAAACCTTATGAATTTCAAACAGATATAAAACAGATAAGTGGATCTATTTGTGTGAGTGTGAGTGTCTGTGGTGGGGCGGCAGTGGTAGGTTGCATCCAAGGGCAGGCAGCTTGCTTCTATTGCAGGGCAGGACTTGGAGGTCAGACAGATCTGTATGTAAACACTGGCTGTGACTTTTGATTAGCCCTCACGTGTTTTACTAACATTTCTGAGCCTTCGTATAAATAAGTCTTAAAACACGTTTTCCAGAATGTTACTTTGGGAATCAACTGAGAAGAAGATACCCATTTTTGGCTTAGCAAACCAAGGCACTGAGAGATTAAATAACATGCCTCAATCATGCAGCAAGTACATGGCATTAGTGAGGTTTTAAACCCACAGAGCCAGGCTACAGTGTTGGCACTTGTAACCTCTGACCTCTATGTTGCATCCTATCTTGAAAAAAATAGAATAGATATGTTTTATCATAAATTGTGAGTGAACTGATGGTAACTTTCTCTCTCCCTCCTAATGGTTAAGGACTTAGTTCTAGACTCCACCTTTCTAGATAAAGGGGCTATGCCATTGTTACCTTTGGAAAATTTACAAGTAATTGGCAGAAAATTGGCTTAAAAAGCATTGGACTCTGATGTGCCCTTCAACACTCTTTTTACTTATAAATTCTAAATTAAGCAAAGTATATCCATCTACCTTTACCATATGTGTGAGAAAACCTTGTATGATATTTAGGCTAAACGGCCTTACTGTTTTGATGTGGAGAATATGGTTCTTAAACATGTAAATGCACACTCTTGGTTTTCTTCTATAGTATATCTTTACAAAAAAATGAGATGCACGAATAAAATTATTTCGAGGAAATTTAATTTGTCAAAATCGAAGAATGCATGAGAATCGAATCTTATAGCGGAGATTAATCTTAAAGATGCCAGGGGCTGTTGAATTTAAAGTGAATTTAATCAATGCCCCTTAATGGTTTAGGTGATGTGTTCTTTCATCTAAATGACCTGACTTCAGCTGTCAACACTCAGGGTCGCTATCTGCATGATTATGCATTTTTCAGGTAGGTTAGCTGCCACACTCTCTCTTCTTTCTGACACAAACAGTAGTTGATGAGTTTTGCATTACTGCCCCAAGGCAATAGCCAAAGCAAGCATAGTTCCTTAATTTCAAGGTAAAATTGTATTAAATATAGACATTTGGCACTTGAAAACTTTGCATTTTATGTCAACCTATGCTACCTCATGACCACCCAATACTTGGTCTGTTTTCCATGTTTGTTTAATGAATGATGCAGTTAGAATTCTGTTGGTCATTTCAACTCTTAAATTTCCCAGTTTTGTTTAAAACAATGCAGATGCCTTAGAAAAATTCAGCTGCTTTTTCTCCCTCAGTTCATGGCACTTTGTATTGTGAATATAGAAAACTAATAGGCCCTCTGAGACGAGAGCCTGCCTAGCAATCTTCTGAGAGATGCCCTAGTAGTTCTTCCAAAACAACAGCCTCTGCTGTGATAGTTAGGAAGTTTACAACCCTTGCTCTTGAAGGTGGAGATACTCTGAGAGCTGCTAAAGCCTGCTTGGCTGTGTCAGTGAATGGTGAACTGCAGTAACTTCCGGCACTTCATTTCTGGGATTACTTTATTGGTTGAAGTAGCTATTTTTGTCTCACTGCATAATCTGCAAAAGAAGGAACCTGAAAAGAAAGTGTGGGCTCAACTCCTTCTAACTTTAAACATGTTTCAAGTGAAAAAGCAAAATCATCCTCGATGTCACCATTATTTTTATCAACAACTGGCACTGATTCTGAGCATCGGTGGCAGTACCTGAGCCATGAAAGTAACTTTTTATGGCCAGGAAAGGAACTTGAGCTGGCTGATACTCACTGACTACTCACCACTGTGGGCCAGTCACCATACTAAGACCTTTATGTGTATTATATCACATAATCCTCATTACTCTTTTACAAATGGGGAAGCTGAGGCACTGAGGATTTTTAGTCACTTTCTCAGGAATTAGAGGGGCAAAGCTAGCATTCAAATCCAGATATTTGGGCTCTAGAACCTAGAGTCTTAACCATTATGCCGTACTGACCTCGGTATACTTGAAAATAAATTTGAATGAGTATGTTTGACTTCTTTTAGGAAAATGATTGCAAGTCAAAGCTTTGCTTTTTTTGGCAACCCAGATTATTAATGTCTACCAAGGTCCAACTTCTTAAAATGCAGAAAAATGTAATTATTTTTTGCATTTTTATGTCTGTTGTATTACTTTCAGGGTGGTTTGATGATAGATGAATTATATAGTTTTATCATTTTACCACTTACAGTGTTAAAGAAAAAATTATTTAATGATACTTGTTAAAGAAGGTAAGACAAACTATCTTTAGGACCATTGTGATAAATATAAGGACCACTGCCGTGGACTTTTGTAGTAGGGGAGAGAGACTGGGTTCAACTCTGAATATAACAAGGCGAAGTGGGAATTTATAACCAAGGAGCAGGAAAGGAGTCAGTGGATAGAAAATTAGTAAGAGCGCTGTGAATTGTGTAAGACCATTGAATCACAGACCTGTGCCTCTGAAACAAATAATACATTATATGTTAGAAAAAAAGAAAATAGTAGGAAGGGAAAAATGAACGGGGGGAAATCAGAGGGGGAGACGAACCATGAGAGACTATGGACTCCAAGAAACAAACTGAGGGTTCTAGAGGGGAGGGGGGTGGGGGGATGGGTTAGCCTGGTGATGGGTATTAAAGAGGGCGCGTTCTGCGTGGAGCACTGGGTGTTATACGCAAACAATGAATCATGGAACACTACATCAAAAACTAATGATGTAATGTATGGTGATTTACATAACATAATAAAATAAAAAATTGCACTATTTTTAAAAAAAAGAAAATTACTAAGAGAACACATTACGGGTAAGGGAGAATTTGGGCTAAAACAACTATCAAGATTCTTGCTGAAGGCCTGTTGGATGTTCAGATATCACCTTGGCAATGGTGGAGGATGAGGAACCCGATCAGATATGGAGAATGATCAGATTTTTAGGATGGGGCTTTCTGCCTAAACTGACTTAGCAGGATTCTTGCTAGAACTTGACTTTATAAGGAAGGACACAGGAGCCCAAGATTTAGTCAAAAAAGAGAGCTCAAAAGAGCCTGACCAAACTCTGGTCAATGAGAGAATCTTTGCTGAGAGATGGTACGGTTTTATTTATTCCTTGTTTTCTTTTGTTTTTTGTTTTTTAAGTAAACTCTACACCCAGCATGGGGCTTGAACTCATGGCCCCCAAATCAAGAATTGCAGGCTCTACTGACTGAGCCAGCCAGACCCCCTTATTTATTGATTTTATAGTTTATTGTTTGATACCATGTATGGTCAGGAATATGACATTAATTATGCTGAAGTTCCTATAGGAAAATTCTTTTAACAATAACCGTTAAAATATGATTTCCAGGAAATGTGTTATTATCATAGAAGTTCAGATTCCTGATTTATAATCTCTCTGAAAACATGGGAAAATTTGGGGCACCTGGGCGGCTCAGTGAGTTAAGCATCCAACTCTTGATTTTGGCTCAGGTCATGATCTCAGGGTCTTGAGATCGAGCCCACATGGGATTTTACACTGGATATGGAGCCTATTTAACATTCCCTCTTTCCTTCTCCCTCTGTCTGCACCTGCTCCCCCTCCCATGTGTGTTCGAGCTCTCTCTCTCTCTTTCTCTTTAAAAAAAAAAAGTGGGAAAACTCATCATTCATATTTTTGCTAGAAGTAGTTCCCCATTTCTTTAGTGCTATTGGGTCATTTTTCTCCTTTCTTGGGATAAAGGGAGAATCAGATGATAGGCAGTTAAATAGCCATGAATTTGCAGCCATTTATAGAGATACTTCATTACACCTCGAATAGATCTCTGTTTATTGGCTGGAGCTTCAGATAAAATAGTTGGTCAACATTTAGTGGTCATGTTTTATCAAAAATGCGTATCTTTATGGAGCGCCTGGGTGGCTCATTTGGTTGAGCAACCTACTTTTGGTTTTGGCTCAGGTCATGATCTCAGGGTTGTAAGATCCATCGAGCCCTGCGTTGAGCTCCGCACTCAGCAGGGAGTCTGCTTGAGATTCTCTCCCTCCCTCTGCCCCTCCCCCCACTCACACTCACACACACTCTAAAATAAAGAAATCTTTTTTTAAAATGCGCAGTTAGATTATTACTGTTTTTTGGCAAAATTCCTTTGCCAAGGGAATTTCCTCTCAACTTTTAGCTTTCGATGTAGGTTATATAAAAGAATCTTGTTAGCAAAAAATGCGTGGTGGCAACTTAATCAGATATTCATGATTTTAGAAAAGTTCAAAAACCAACAAGAAATATGTAACTTCCTATAGATTTGCAACTTTACAATTGTGATGTAGGATTTTATTATATAAGTTGCAACTGAGGATGGCAAGGGAGCCATCTTGTGAAATACTGTTTGAACTGCAGGCCCGGGGCTTCGGCGCCAAGTGAAAGCGTGATGATGTTGAAGTTAAAAACAAAATGTCAAACAGTCCTTTGATGTAGTGACTTTAATTGACACATTTGTTTTAATGCCCCTATACTTTCTTTTCCAGTCTAACTAGGTAAAACAGCAAATATTGGTAGAATGGCATGTCCAGGTATGAATCCATACTCAGTGGTTATATAACTGAGAACTCTTAAGTTTGAGAAACAGTATCTATAGTCTTGATCCCAGATACTTAGCTCTGAGCAATTGAGCTAATAGTTTAAATCTCAGCCTTACCAGTTAACTAACTGTTTAAGGTTGAACATAGTATTTCACTTCAATAAACTGTAGTTTCCACATTCAGAGAGCGGGGATAATTAGTTGTGCTTAATCTCTTTGGGTTGTGAAAGTTTAATTAAATATCCATATGAAGGGATGAGCGCTATATCTAGCACATAGAGTGATGTTCAGTAAATAATAGTGTTGGCTGTTATTTTTTTATTGGTAATGAAAATTATTTCATTATTTTTTATTATTGGCAATAAAAACATAGTAATCGAGTAATACCATAGCCAGTCTAGAAGAGGTGCTGTGATCAAGGTCATCCAAAATACAGAGGGACAGAGGCAGATTTACTTGAGACTAATGAGAGTTAAGCTTCAGGACCTCCTCCCCTCACTTACATGGGTTTACTCCCTAATTTTGTATTCTTTTTCCTCAAGCTCCCCTTCCCCCACATTGTATAGCTTTAGACCCATAAACCCTGCCCCTGTCACAGGGGTATAAATTAGAATCACTTCTGTAGATATTTAAAAATACATGTGCACATTCCCTTCCCCTCCCATTGGAAGACAATAATTTAGTTGTTCTGGAGTGGATTTGTTTTTTAAGTTTCATATGTGATTCTGATGTGCACCCTTGTTTTAAAACCAGTGATCTGGAAGAACAATGTACAACTTTGTGAAAGTTCTGAAATGAATACATCTTTTTATCAAAACATGATTTAATTGTCTTTTAATTAGGATCACGTTTTTCTGGAGCCATATTTTTTCTTCATTGTTTGGTTAGGTCCTTTGCTATATAGCATAGCTATGACTTTGACTAGCTCATTTCACTTTGATTTCTAGGGTTTCCGTAGTGTAGTGGTTATCATGTTCACCTAACACTTTGATTTCTGAAAGGCTTACTCTTTTTTTTTTTTTTAGGTTGCTAAGTGAGCACACGCTGAATTTATATTGTTCTTTTTCTCACCTACTTCTAACATCTTACTCTTATGCCCTATAATATTAATGTTTTTCTGCATCTAAAATAGTTTAAATTGTTTTGTATTAAAGTAATATTTTAATTGTTATTTTTAGAGGTAATTTTTAAAATACAGGTTGTACAGATCAACCTGTCAGTTGTCTCTTTTCCTTGTCAGTCCTGAATAAAATTAAAAGCAGTAAAAAAATTCATACTGTAGAATTATTTAGATCTGAGCAAGTCTATTTAATTAAAATATGAGGTATTAATGAAAGCCCATAGATAATTATTTTCAATTCAACCAATTTTCTTAAACATCTGCTATAAGCAAAGCATGACACAAGACATGTAAAGGAAAGAAAAAATTTTAAAACAGAATCCCAAGAAGCTTATCACCAAGAAGAGAGGGAAAATCATGTAATTAAAGGGCAAGAATTCATGTTAAACTGAGTAATGCATAATTCCTCCAAAGGCAATAGAAAGTACTATGTTTGTTGAAAGAAAGCAGGATCCTACCTGGCTGGAAGGGTAAGGAATGGCTGGGTGTTGGAAGGGGGAAGAGAAAAGACAGACAGGATTTCAACATGTCAACTGAAGGGCCAAATTGGAGCCACCATCGGAACAAACAACATGAAACATGTAAAGAATCAGAAACATCCGCTCATTTTCTTCAACAAGTAATTATGACTCTGGTGTTACTGGAAGGTAGAACAATTGTATAACATGGAATATTGGGAAATGAGCAGTGGTGATTTGTACATAAAGACCTTGGAACACCTAGCATTTAAGAGGACTCTCAAGACTGAAGTCACTGTGCCTTGGGGAGAATGAACTATTTTGAGATGGATTTGGGTGAGAAAAGGCCACATTCGGGCTGTTTTGATGCCCTGAGGTAGTGGCAGTGGAACTGTTAAGCGGGGAAGGGAATCAAAGGATGGTGTTGAAGGGATCCACCCCATTGCCTACAAAACCATGTGGCTTTCGGATCTGGGTGTGAGGGAGATTTGAGAACTCGGCTGTGTGGTGACTGACTTAAGCCTAACAAGATGGTAACCATGAGGCTGTAGTGTTGGGTCCTGGTATTGTCCAGATGAGAGAGTGGCAAGACAAAGTGAGTTGCCTGCTAGTCACCACTCAGAACAAAACCCTGAACTACTGTTGGGAGGGAGATGAAACTTGCCAATCTAATTATCTTTAAAGGAAAAATACTATCCAGAAGTCAAAGCAATAAATAAAAACTGAAGATAACCTGGTGCAGAAGAGATTTTAAGGGCTAAAGAGTTAGTAGAGGGGTAGCTTCATGCTGCATCTTTTCGTAACCCCACCATTTTGGTGAGACCCACAGCAAACAGCTGTTTGAGAACATTTTAGATGCAAGCTCCAAAACTTTTATCAGGTTCTTTTGAAAACCTGAGCCCTTAGGATGAGGAACTGCCATAATAGAATGCAGAGGGCCACCAGGAAGGGGAGACAGTAGGAAGGGAGCTTTGGGAAAGCATGTGTTTGTTTAGACATCCGGTGGAAATGCACCGGGGCTGTAGTGATGACTAAGACATGGTGCCTGACCTTACAGAATTGAGGATTACGGAACTGAGGATTACAGTCTGGTGAGCTAAGACTTAGAATAGGGAAATGTGTATGCAGGACGGAGGTCAAAGTCAGTCTTGGTGGTGTGTAGCAAGGGCTCAAGGGAGGCTTCCTGGAGAAATTAATATCTAACCTAAGTAATGAGGGATTCTTAGGGGTGAGCCAGGTGAAGAGTGGGTGGAGGAGGGTGTGTGTTTGAGGCAAAGGAATAAACACAGAAGAGCTGAGTAAGGAAGTAGTTAAGTTTGGTTAACCTATTCGAGTCTTTCATCTGTGTGGTACTTATTTTCACATAGGGTGAAATATTTGTCCCTACAAAAGAGTAATCAATTTACTCAGCACTTCAACTGAATAATTACTCCATTTCCAACCCACTTGTGAGATTTGAAAGAAAACAATATGTGCTATTCCTGTCCTTCTTCTATTCTTTTCTATTTTGTTCCATCTCATTCTACAGTAGCTCAGGCTATTCTCCAAAGTTCTTGTGTATGTCTTGATCAGAGGACTTACCGGTATCTCATATTTTCCTTAATATTGTAAATAAGTCATTTTTCATCTCATTTAGCACATTTGAGGCAGTGCTCAAATATAATGCAGTTGGTTTCTGCATATTTTTCATGTCTTCTGCTATTTTGCTAAGCTTTTCTCTATACAGTGTTCAGTATTCCCCTGTATTTACCAGATATTTAATTCCACCCACAACTAATATATCTTTCTTTTTATAATAATTATTCCTTTTCTATGTTTACTGCCATTACACGTGCTAGAACTTTTGTAATACTATTTAATAGTTGTAAAATGGATGTCCTTCTTCCCCCCGATTTTAAGGGGATTCCTCTTGTGCTTTAATAGTGAGTATGATATTGAATGTTTTGAGATAGAATTCTGTGTTACAATAAGACAATAATTTTCTATTTCTAGCTTTCAGAGAACTATAAGAAATGGTGCAGATTATTGTCCAATGTCTTCTTGATCTATAAATGTCATGTATTTATAGATATTCTTCTTTTACTATTGTGCAGTATTTCAAATAGTAGAAATGTCTACAAAGAATCATACTGCACACAACCATCTATCCATCCACTTTCATAAAATCTTTTTTTATTATTATGTTAATCACCATACATTACATCATTCGTTTTTGATGTACTGTTCCATGATTCATTGTTTGCGTATAACACCCAGTGCTCCATGCAGAACGTGCCCTCTTTAATACCCATCACCAGGCTAACCCATCCCTCCACCCCCCTCCCCTCTAGAACCCTCAGTTTGTTTCTCAGAGTCCATAGTCTCTCATGGTTCATCTCCCTCTCTGATGTTCCCCCCTTCATTTCTCCCTTCCTACTATCTTCTTTTTCTTTTTTTTAACATATAATGTATTATTTGTTTCAGAGGTACAGATCTGTGATTCAACAGTCTCGCACAATTCACAGCACTCACCATAGCACACACCCTCTCCAATGTCTATCACCCAGGCCCCCATCCCTCCCACCCCCCACCACTCCAGCAACCCTCAGTTTGTTTCCTGAGATTAAGAATTCCTCATATCAGTGAGGTCATATGTGAGTCATGTCTTTCTCTGATTGACTTATTTCGCTCAGCATAATACCGTACAGTTCCATCCACGTCGTGGCAAATGGCACGATTTCATTCCTTTTGATGGCTGCATAATATTCCATTGTATATATACACCACATCTTCTTTATCCATTCATCTGTCAATGGACATCTTGGCTCTTTCCATAGTTCGGCTATTGTAGACATTGCTCCTATAAACATCAGGGTGCATCACCAAAGGCAAGGGAAGCAAGGGCAAAAATGAACTATTGGGACTTCATCAACACAAAAAGCTTTTGCATAGCAAAAGAAACAGTCAACAAAACCAAAAGACAACTGACAGAATGGGAGAAGATATTTGCAAATGACATATCAGATAAAGGGCTAGTATCCAAAATCTATAAAGAACTTCTTAAACTCAACACCCAAAGAACAAATAATCCAATCAAGAAATGGGCAGAAGACATGAACAAACATTTTTCCAAAGCAGACATCCAAATGGCCAACAGACACATGAAAAAGTGCTCAACATCGCTCGGCATCAGGGAAATCCAAATCAAAACCTCAATGAGATACCACCTCACACCAGTCAGAATGGCTATAATTAATAAGTAAGGAAATGACAGATGTTGGCAGGGATGCGGAGAAAGGGGAACCCTCCTACACTGTTGGTGGGAATGCAAGCTGCTGCAGGCACTCTGGAAAAGAGTATGGAGGTTCCTCAAAAAAGCTGAAAATAGAGCTACCATACGATCCAGCAATTGCACTACTGGGTATTTACCCCAAAGATACAAATGTAGGAAAATCTTAACATTGCTTCACGCTGTTTCTGTTGTTACTGTTTTTAAATGAAACAGTACAGGAAGTTGAAGGCCCTTTATCATCCTTCCCAGTCTCACTGGGGCACCAATTCTGCCCCCCCATTCATCAACATTCATTGACCCATTGATCTTATCTCCCCCTTTCACAGATACCCATGCTTCTAGATATGTT
This sequence comes from Zalophus californianus, assembly GCF_009762305.2. Taxonomy (NCBI): domain Eukaryota; kingdom Metazoa; phylum Chordata; class Mammalia; order Carnivora; family Otariidae; genus Zalophus; species Zalophus californianus. The sequence continues at coordinate 40,391,285 of NC_045604.1, forward strand.
TGGGTCTGTTTCTGAGCTCTCTGTTCTGTTCTGATTGGCCTCCCTCTCTCTGTCCAGTAGCCCATTGTCTTAATCATACTGTTTCTTAATAGCTATAGTAGGTCTCCAAATTATGCAAGACAAACCTTACCACCTCATTTTTCTCCCCATATTCAAATATTTCTTAGCTATTGTCGGTCCTTTACTTTCTTACAGAATTTTATAAAAGTTCATAAAATTCCACTGAAAACTCTTTCAAAATATTTGTTGCAATTGTATTTAGCATAAATTTAGTAAAATTAACACATATATCTCTTCATCTCTTCAGGTTTCATTTTTTGTCATTTATTTTGCAACTTTTTTGGTAATTTTATCTATAAAATACTTACATGTTATTTATGATATTTGTTCTTAGCTACCTTTATTGCTAATGTTATTGTGATCCTTTGATTTTGTACTACATTTGCTGATTGGTTCTTTCTGGGAGTATAGGAGTGTTGTGGTGTGTGTGATTAGAGCCCAGTCACTGGGCCTAAAATACCTGGGTTTGAATCCCAGCTCTCCCACTTCACTAGCTGTGTACCCTTGGGAAAATGATTTAACCTCTCTGTGCTTCAGTTTCCTCATTTGGAAAATGAGAATATTAGTACCTACCCCACAGTGATAATTGTGAGAATTAAGTGAATTAATATGTTTAATTGCTTATAAGAGTACCTAGCACTAGCACATATAAATACATTGCATTATTGTTGTTTTTCTTGACTTTGAATCTAGAAAACTTCTTCGTGCCTTTTTTTTTCTTGGCTTTATTATATAGACAAGTATATCATCTAAAAAACAATAATAGCTTCAACTTTTATTTTCTCATTTTACACCTTTTTTTAAAAGCCTATAGCATTGACCTACAATAGAATATAATAGAGAAGTCATGAGGATGATGTGTTTGTCATGATCCTTATCTTAAAGTCAATGCTTTCAAGCTTCATCGTAAGTATAAGTCAGCTATTACCTTTTTAATTTAAAACCATGCTAATAAAATTTCATTTCTGGTTTGCTAAAGGTTCTATCATCAGTGGGTATTCACTTTTATTAAATGCCTTTTCTGCATCCTTATATTTATAAGGCCTTCCAGGTTATACTCAGGCCCCTACAGGTCCTATAATTTTTCAATCTCATTATCCTTAAGAGTACATTTAGACTTAAAATTCTGTTTGATTGGTATTAATATTGTTATGTTGACTTTCTTTGGATAAGAATTTGCTGACAATCCTTATTCATCCCTTTGTTTTCATCTGATCTGTGATATTTTTAGAAAATCTAATCATCTGTGTTTAATCTATTTACATAAATTGTGATTGTTTATGTATTTGGACTTCTTTCTTGTTAATGTCATCCTCTTTCTTTGTTCCTTTTTTCACTAATTTCCTACTCTTTTGTTGGAAAGATAGTGGTTACTGTTATTCTTGAACACAATTTTGGCTACTTATTTATGATTTCTAGCATTTTAGCCAAATTGTTTATTTATTGAACCTCCCCATTCTCCCATCCATCTTGTTATCATTGTCCATTGTTTAGTTTTAGTGTTTGTGTGCATGTTCATGTATGTGCACATATTTTGCAGTTAATAGTTGACTATATTTTCTGACATTTTTTTCCACTTCCATGCCCACTTCTGTCTCTCTTACACTATATTTTCCTTTTGGGTTCCTTTTCTTCTTTCTGATGTACATACTTTCTCAAGCATACCTAGATAGTGATTCTAGTGAGGGTTTTCTGGAGGAGGTAAGGTTTCTTGGACTTTGTATGTCTGGAAAATGCTAAAATAAGACCTTTCATTCTTCTTTGATAGCTTAGCTAAATATAAAATTTCAGGGTAATGGTTATTAGCACTTTGACGATATCAGGACTCCATTATTTTCCAATGACTATTATTACTCATGTGTTGTTCCTTTTCCCTGATAGCTCTTTAGATTTTATCTTTATTTCTATGTTCTTTGGTTCTCTATGATGTGTCTAGGCATGGGTATATATTTATTTATCATATTTAACACTAAGAGTGCACTTTCAATATGAATCCACAGGTCTTCAATTCTTGAGTTCTCAGCTAATATTTTAAATATTGTCTCCTTGCTAGTCTTTCCATTTTCTCCTCATATATGATTGTTGAGATCTCTTAGTCCTCCTTGTCTGTCTCTTAATACTTCTTTGTGTTTTTATTTTAAATCCCTTTTCCTTTCTGTGTCAAGTTCTACATGAATTATTCAGTATTGCCTTCAAATGCACCAGTCCTTCCTTCACCTATATCAGTCCATTTCATCTATTTTATTTCCCTAAAAATAGCTAATATGATTCGTTTCCAAGATTTCTTATTTATCCCTTTTCTTATCTACCTGTTTATATTTTTGTACCTATTTATTACAAAATTTTAATAAAAAATTTATTTTCTTTAAATCTCTGGATATTCTAATCTACTTCTTTCAAAATTTAATTTGGACTGTCCCCTGAAATTATTTTCACTTGGCATGAATTCCTGATGCAGGTGTTAACTGTGTTTATGTTTCTTAGCATTTAATTTATTTATAGACTTCTTATTTAGAGGCTCATGTTGAGTAGGATGGTTTATATTCCTTTCTCTTTTTCATTCTCTTTTTACTCCTCCCTCTTCATTTATCCTTGGGTCCTTGCCGAATTTCCTGATGTAATACATTAACATTTATTATCTGAGTAGGGAGTTATTCCAGACTCTCCTTGGGTCTCTTCTCTTCAGTACTTAAATGCTGCATATTGAGAGCAGTTTTGGCCTCTGTGTAGATTCAGCATTTAAGTAGACCTAACTTCCTTTCAGAGATCAGAGTCAACATGGAACCAAACTTCTGCTACACACTTTTTTTTTAATATTTTATTTATTTATTTGACAAAGAGATAGAGAGAGAACACAAGTAGGCAGAGAGGCAGGCAGAGGGAGAGAGAAAAGCAGGCTCTCCACTGAACAGGGAGCCCAATGTGGCGCGTGATCCCAGGACCCTTGGGATCATGACCTGAGCCAAAGGCAGACGCTTAACTGATTGAGCCACCCAGGCGCCCCTCTGCTACACACTTTTTAAGTGCAGTGTTTTAATGGGGATATTTCTCACATACATACTGCCATCCTTGGTTTTCTATATAGCAAATCTTTAGTCTATTTATGTACCTTCATTAATATTTAAAGAAAAGTTGGTAGGGGTGGCTGGCTGGCTCAATGGGTGGAGCGTGCCACTCTTGATCTCAGGGTTGTGAGTTCAAGCCCCATGTTGGGTGTAGAGATTACTTAAAAATAAGATCTTTTTTTTTTAAGACTTTACTTATTTATTTGACAGAGAGAGAGACACAACGAGAGAGGGAAGCCAAGCAGGAGGAGTGGGAGAGGGAGAAGCAGGCTTCCTTGTTGAGCAGGGAGCCTGATGGGCTCCATCCCAGGACCCTGGGACCATGACCTGAGCCAAAGGGAGACGCTTAATGACTGAGCCATCCAAGTGCCCCCAAAATAAAATCTTTTTATTAAGTTGGTAGATAGCATATTTATTTGATTTTATTAACAATTTGGAATTTTTTGAATTCTAGTGTTTTCTTCCTCTTTCTGTCCTGAGTATCTAGCACAGTAGTTATTATTGAATAATTTGTCATTGAACAGAATTAAATCATACTGATTGCTGTGATGATATTTGATTTCTTCTTTTTTGCATACAACTTAGTGCTGACCAACAGAATTGGTCAGAGTAAAGTAATAGTATGCAATATTTTTACCTAAATTTTCTCTCCATGGGATTGGAGTAATAGAGTTCCACCTTCTAAATTAATAGTAAAGTAATAATATGCAATATTTTTACCTAAATTTTCTCTCCATGGGATTGGAGTAATAGAGTTCCACCTCCTAAATTTTTGGTCAGAATTATATAGATTTTTTTTAATGTGTTTAACTCTTGAAGAGTCCACATAAATGCAATTTCAAATTGTTGCTTTTATCGTTGCTTTTGTCAATAAATGTAATCATAAACTACAGTTTCCACATTGAATGCTAGCTAAGAGAGCAAAGATTTTCATGAACTACCTATTAGTCAAAAAGAACTCTTAAATATGGAATAGGTACACTGCAGCCAACAAGTCCAAATACTTTGTGTTATTCACTACCAGTAAGTCTCACTCAAATGGTAGAAAGACTATGATTATCCAAAAGTATTGCTTATTACACATCTAGCCTGACATTTTTCAATGGAAGGAACTTGTTTGTTAAAGTTGGCCAGTTGACAGGCTTTCAGTAAATCTCAAGTACACAAAGCCAATAATGTGCTTGGGGCTTATCAACTTATCATTATGAATATTTGATATTTCCCCATAACAGATATATCTTTAATAATCCAAGTTTTATATAATGGTAGTGGAAGGCTAAATTAGAACATCTCAAATCACAAATGCAAACATGATTGATTCAATCCAGCTTCAGGCCTGCAAATGAAATGAAAGCTTGGCTCTTTGACCAAGAGGAGCCCTCGGAAGACCCGTAACAGAGGTGTTTGGCTCACTCTTCACTGCCTCTTGGAAAAGCATTTGGCCTTTGCGTAGAGTTTATGCTCTTCTTTTGACATACAGCATCATCATATTTTTTGCATAGCCATATTTATCTTTAACTTCTTTATGATTCTGTCCTAGAAGTTGTGCTTAAAGAGTTATTCTCCTGCCCCTTTTTTGTAGTATTTTATAGTCATATTCTCTTTAAATTTGATGATTTAATCCATTCAAATATATCAGTGTATAATGTGACGCAAGTACACCATTTATTTCCAAGTAGCTTTCTTTTTTTTTTATTAATTCTATTTTATTATGTTATGTTAGTCACCATACATTACATCATTAGTTTTTGATGTAGTGTTCCATGATTCATTGTTTGCATGTAACACCCAGTGCTCCGTGCAATACGTGCCCTCCTTAATATCCATCACCAGGCTAACCCATCCCCCCCATCCCCCTCCACTCTAAAACCCTCAGTTTTTTTCTCAGAGTCCATAGTCTCTCATGGTTCATCTCCCCCTCTGATTTCCCCCCCTTCATTTTTCCCTTCCTACTATCTTTTTTTTTTTAACATACAATGTATTATTTGTTTCAGAGGTACAGGTCTGTGATTCCTCAGTCTTACAAAATTCACAGTGCTCACCATAGCACGTACCCTCCCCAATGTCCATCACCCAGCCCTCCATCACTCCAGCAACCCTCAGTTTGTTTCCTGAGATTAAGAGTCCCTTACGGTTTGTCTCCCTCTCTGGTTTCATCTTGTTTCATTTTTTCCTCCCTTCCCCTATGATCCTCTGTCTTGTTTCTTAAATTCCTCATATCAGTGAGTTCATATGATACTTGTCTTTCTTTGATTGACTCATTTCGCTTAGTATAATACTCTCTAGTTCCATCCATGTCATTGCAAATGGCAAGATTTTGGGGGGTTTGATGGCTGCATAATATTCCATCCACACACATACCCCACATCTTCTTTATCCATTCATCTGTTGATGGACATCTTGGCTCTTTCCATAGTTTGGCTATTGTGGACATTGCTGCTGTAAACATTGGGGTGCACATACCCCTTTGGATGACTACATTTGTATCTTTGGGGTAAATAACCAATAGTGCAATTGCTGGGTCATAGGGTAGCTCTATTTTCAACTTTTTTTTTCTTTATTATGTTATGTTAATCACCATACATTACATCATTAGTTTTTGATGTAGTGTTCCATGATTCATTATTTGCGTGTAACACACAGTGCTCCATTCAGTACATGCCCTGTTTAATACCCATCACCAGGCTAACCCATCCCCCACCCCCTCCCCTCTAGAACCCTCAGTTTGTTTCTCAGAGTCCATAGTCTCTCATGGTTCGTCTCCCCCTCCAATTTTCCCCCTTCATTCTTCCCCTCCTGCTATCTTCTTCTTCTTTTTTTTTTTAACATATAATGTATTATTTGTTTCAGAGGTACAGATCTGTGATTCAACAGTCTTGCGCAATTCACAGCGCTCACCCTAGCATACACCTTCCCCAATGTCTGTCACCCAGGCCCCCATCCCTCCCACCCCCCACCACTCCAGCAACCCTCAGTTTGTTTCCTGAGATTAAGAATTCCTCATATCAGTGAGGTCATATGATACATGTCTTTCTCTGATTAACTTATTTCGCTCAGCATAATACCCTCCAGTTCTATCCATGTCGTGGCAAATGGCACGATTTCATTCCTTTTGATGGCTGCATGATATTCCATTGTGTGTGTGTGTGTGTGTGTGTGTGTGTGTGTGTGTGTGTGTGTGTGTGTGTGTATATATATATATATATACCACATCTTCTTTATCCATTCATCTGTCGATGGACATCTTGGCTCTTTCCACAGTTTGGCTCTTGTGGATATTGCTGCTATAAACATCGGGGTGCATGTACCTCTTCGGATCCCTACATTTGTATCTTTGGGGTAAATACCCAACAGAGCAATTGCTGGGTTGTATGGTAGCTCTATTTTCAGCTGTTTGAGGAACCTCCATACTGTTTTCCAGAGTGGCTGCACCAGCTTGCATTCCCACCAACAGTGAAGGAGGGTTCCCCTTTCTCCACATCCTCGCCAACATCTGTCGTTTCCTGACTCGTTAATTTTAGCCATTCTGACTGGTGTGAGGTAGTATTTCATTGAGGTTTTGGTTTGTATTTCCCTGATGCTGAGTGATGTTGAACACTTTTTCATGTGTCCAAGTGGCTTTCTATTTATCCTATCACTACTTACTGAATAATCAACTCCTTCTGTCTTGACTTGAAATATATTTACCAAATTTTCATTTACATGCTGAGGTCCTTTTCTATGCTTTCTGTTGCTTTCATTCATTAGTTTGCCACATAGTTTTAGCTCTTAAAAGTATTAGATAACATCTTTTTAATTTGGAAGTAAACTTTGCCTCGCATTAGTCTTCTTTAAAATATTTATTGACTGTTGTTAATTTTATTCCAGATGAATTTTGGAATCATCTCATTAAGTTGTAAAATTTTTAAAACTATGGGACTTCGATTGCAAAGGTAGTAAATTTATTAATTAGTGGGGGAGAAATTTAATTTTGTTATAAATTCCCACACAGAGATATTCTATTTTTCTGTATTTTTTTCTTTGCCTCTTTCTAAAGTATTGTGAGATTTTTAGATTTATGTGTCAGTCAGTGAAGAAATACTTTTCAATTACCAATTATGCACTAGTTAGTAAGTCAGGAAGGTTTGAATTATAGTTGTAAAAAAATATATATATATATATGTATAAATAATAAATCAACCTCCACTCATGGAACTCATAGTCAAGTGGGGAATATAGACATTAAATAAACTTACAAATAATTAAATAATTGCCAAGTATGCACAGTGCGTAAAGAGGGGTATTATTTATTTGTAGCATTAATAAATGATCCCAGAAAAATGGCCTGTTCACTGGAGACTATTCAAATGAGAGTGGCATATTTGGGTCTCCTGCTAGTTGATCCACTTACAATGGACTTATAGTAGCTTTCCACGGAAGACCTTTTCCTTAGAGTGATGTGAAGCAGCAGTGATAGTTGTTCTAGTGATGTACTCACATAAATATCAAGGGTTGGTCCATAGGCGTTGGCCTGGCTTCCCTCCAGATCTCTGGCACAGACTACATACAGTCTCTTAAATTTCACTGTATTTTATTCTGTAGCATATTGCTAACTATTAGGTGGCGGGGACGGGAGCTAAATTATACTGCTTGTCAATTTCTGTGGTATAAATATTCCTACCATAGCTGATTCCAGGCTACCAATGTGAAGTCAGCTGACTTGTAACACTCCTGAAGATTTAATACTTGATCTCTCAAGTGAGCTCCAGTATACCCCCAACCCCAAGGTCCTGTCGTCTGGTTTCTGCTTAACCCCACCTCCTCCAAAGTCATGCCCCATCCCTGGTCAGTCTTATCTATTCCCTCAAGCTCTTTGGAAGCCACTCCTTTCACTCTCTTATTTTATATATGTTATACCATAAACTGACTTCTGCTCTCCTAAAGGGGTTCATTTTGTTGTGAACACCTTAATTTAGGAGTTAAAAGAAAACAAAACTTAATACTGTTTCTTTTCCCTTTTCTTCTTGCTGTAACAATCCATTTTGCCCTGAGGCAATGAAGATGCTGCTAACTGACCAGGGAAAGAGTCAAGAAATTCAGACAATCACAAGGATTAATATTTTAAAAGCTTAGCATACTGCTTAGAATCAATGGATACCTTTCATAAATCCATGGATAGTATCAAGTTATTTAACCAGTGCCCACTCTTTAGTTAAAATGTGTGGTAAATCTGTGGAGGGAAGTCTCCTCTTAATTTACACAGGAAGAGAGGGAAGAAAGCATGAGGAACCATCCTCTGAACAGCCATTTCAGTCTCTCACCCAGGGAAATGTGTGGGGAATTGTAGGCATTCCCTTTATGTCAGAAAACTGTTGGGTCACTGTGTGTGTCTGTCCATAGGAAGTGGTCAGTGTGTGAAGGATGTCACCTAGGAGGCACAGATTCATCATAAAGCTCAGTATAATGGTAATGAAAGATATATTTGGAAGGCAAAACAGAAGACACTCAGAGAAGAGTCCTATCAGGATCCTTCATTCCTACTCCCCTTGGTCTCTCTTCTGCTAACTTTGACTTGGAGGCAGTAAAAATGAAGTACAAAGATGCCAGAAAGCACCGGTCTCCAATTTTTTGATCAATGAAAGGTAGATTGACTTTCCTTAGATTTTGAATTCTCTTTGGATCTTGGGTCATTGCATTGGTGATGTAAACAGGCTTTCTGAGGAAATCCTCTGTCAGCTTTTCTGAAGATGTTCCAGTGGCCTCCAGGCTGATCCTGAGTCAATGATGGATGAAAATTTGGAGCCTTTGTTTCTTATGCCCGTTTAACTTGCATGGAGCAGATCAAATTGAGCTCTCTGACAGCTAGACTTTTATTTTTTGAACATTAGAGCCTATTTATAGCAATGTCACAGAATTAAAAAAAAAGTTGTATTATCTATCAATCTATCACAGCTGCTAACTTGGGAAATGAATGGGTGAGCTCTGGTGTGCTGCCCTGGGCAACTGCTCTGTCCCAGGGAATCCCGAGGGGCCTGGACAAATCCAAAGCAAAACTCCTCACTGGGTTTGTCAACACTGTTGCCCAAGAAACTCAGATAAAGTCATCATAAGAGAAGCCAGTAACTCAAATGATGAGGGTTTGGAAAAGAGAAAGGTAGAAATTTATTTCGGGTGCCAGCAGCTGGAGGAGGTGGCAGGTTCAAGTCTTAACAAGTGACCTCTCCACTGGTAAGATGGACACCTAGAGTTTTATAAGGAAAGATTAGAGGCAAGGGGTTACATGAAAGAGAGCAGGCAGAGAGTGCGTGATCATGGGCGAGGGTTAGTAGGTGTTCAGCCCATGGTCATGGGCAGGGAAGGGGTCCTGTGGGGTGAAGTCTTCTAGGCACTCCATTGCAATCAGGGCTTTGTGGTCTGGTGGTTAGAATGTTTAAAAAGTGTGGTAAGAAATAAGCACAATGGACTTTAGTTAGAGCATGAGTTAAGCTGTCTTGTCTATTTCTGGTTTTAACTGTTGGACTCTACAGTTGAACAAGAGGGCTCACTAACAGTATCCCTTATTTTTCATCTCTGGTCCTTCCTGGTGGTAGGTTACTTCTTATGGATATAACTCTGAGGACCTTTGTCCCCTTAATCAAAAAGAGAAAATGGGATGGAATAGGATGACTCAGAATTCGGCCCTACCTCAGACCACGTAGTTATTCATCTGGAGAGGCAATAAAGAACAATGTTGGATCTTAGCAAGATTGTCTGGAATAATCAAAGAACCTATGTCAAAACAGTCCACCCTGCTGACTTAGCATAGCCTTCTTGTTCTTGCTACTCTGCTTATTGATGTTAGAATACAGAACAGGGTTGAGATTGTTGAGTTCCATTCTTGGATAGCATTCAGAAATAGTGCACTGTCCCAAATAGTTCAGCTTAAAATTTTTCCCTTAAAATTACCTTCATACAAGATCTCTGGGCCCTTTCACACTTTCCCTGGATGTATCCTTTGCACATATTGTTCTGGTGTTCAGCACTCCAAGGCATTTGTAGATAGGAACAGATGGGAGGCAAATGAGTTAAATGTGTAGATGTCATATGTGAAAAGTTGCCTTCCTCTATGCATGCTATTTTGCCAGTGCTCCTTCTAAAGAATGGCATCCACAATTTGACAGAACATAGTGGAAAACACTGTGTAATCATGACCCCATTAATCTGGCTATTAAATAGTTTGCATACTGACTGGGCTAAATACATTGATCTGCTAATCTTTACTACTACAAATAGTATGATTAATGGTAATTATAATAATAATGATTATAGCACCTAAATATATTGAGCACATACAATATGAAAAATTTCCTGAGCACCTTTCATGTGATACCTAACTCTATGAGGGTATATAATAATAGCAATATACCTTTTGCCAAATGAGGATATAATTTACTGAAGGCCACGTATCTCTTGAGTCATGAATCCAGGAATGGTTGTGATATATTGCCAAACTCTTACAGAGTATTTATCCTTATTTTTATTTATTTATTTATTTGCAAGAGAGCACGAACAGGGGGAAGGAACAAAGGGAGAGAGAGAAGCAGACTCCCCACTGAGCAGGGAGCCTGATGCAGGCTCGATCCCAGGACCCTGAGATCACGACCTGAGCCGAAGGCAGATGCTTAACCGAATGAGTCACCCAGGCGCCCTTTTCCTTATAGTTCTTTCAATCAGTTAATTTTAGACTTTAAAGTAAATGCTTTGAAAAGCCATGATGTTTGCATACATTACTACATATCTGTGGTCTTTTTATTAGATGATCAGTATTTAACATGCTAAAAGACATTGGTAAATCCAAACATCTAATTCCATCTGATACAAACATGAATTTACCTTATAAGCTGTATGATATAAACATGCATGTTCCTCACCTCACTGAAAAGTTGCACTGAGGTGACAAAACATGAAAATAATGGGGGGATGAGGAGTCCACAGTGTGTTGAAGGCAGGGAGGGTGTTGAGGGAACCACAACAGGAATGGATTTGGGGATGATATGAAGCGTATGGATTCAGATGACAATGAAATTTGAATTAAGGAGCCCACATCCCAGGTACAAGCAAAACAGGATTCTAAAAAGAAATTTTTTCTAAGGGAGCCTCCTAAAGACACCAAAATTAGAAGCAGAAGTGAGCCCATGGCCGATAGCCTGTAAATTAATCAAAGTTCTGTGGAACCACTAATCTTAACTTGCATAAGAGCTATTTCCAGTCCGCCTCCAGAATAAAGCTGTGACTACAATTTTTCAGTTTGGGAGGGAAAGCACAGTGAAGAAGAGTAAAGTTGCTAGGCAGATTTCAGTCCATGCATTCTCCACAGATAACATTTTCTAGAGATTTAGTCACCTCCCCACCTCCCTGGTACTGAGGGGGACACCCTTCTCTCCCTTCTACCTGTAAATGTCTCCTGCAAAAGGGTGGCCTGTATTCAGTTTTCAGAGTGTCTCATGTGTCCACAGTTTCTTAAAAATAACCACCTTAAAATGATCAGTATGCCAAAGAGACGTATCTTGGGGTGGCAAAATTTGCTTCCCTAGACCTTCGAAATCCTCAGAACATTAAAATAGTTAAATAATTTCAAGGTTTTGGTTTTTACTTTTTTGGTACGTGCTTGAATGAAAACAGGATTATTTTAAAAGTTGTTATTAAACTTTAATCTTTAAATAACTTTAGCATATTTGAATTCCCTTAAGTCAAGGCAGTATACTCTTCTCAATAAATGACAATGAAAGCTCTGTAGTTAACAGTATTATCAGTATAGAGAGACAGAAGGAAATTTAATTAAAATATTGGCTTTATTGCATATGTTACCCCCTTGGTTTTCATCATCTATTTTAATTGGAACATTAGCTGTACTTTGTAGATTATTGAAATGTTTGCTTATTGAAGTATTGTATATTAAAATCTATTTAAGAGGGATTCTTAACTAGTTGAAATCTGTGATTAATATCTTTTAATATTGGGGAATATCTGAATTACCCTTGAGGTTGTTAAAAAAACAAAAGTTAACTGAGTAAATTTGAGAATCTAACTGGCTTTATTAAATGATTCATGAATCAGGCAGCATCCCATCTAACAAGCAGAGGGGACCTCTGAGGAATTGTACAACACATAAAGTTTTTATAGAATAAGGGTGGGGGTGAGAAAGTTACTAACAAAAGAAAAGAATTTTCCAGGCAAGGTAGCTATCCCTGAGAGGGAAGAATAGGAGGTCTTATCAGGCAGATCACCTCATCTTCCTTTGGGGGAGGGGGTGATGGAGAGGGCCAACATGGCAGACACTTTGCCTCTGATAGGAAAATTCCTGACTAGTTAAGGTTAAGACTAAGACTACATTAATGGGTGAAGTTGAAACTGCAGTTAGATGAGCTATTAATCCCCAGGTTGGGGATTCAGCCTAAGTGGTGCCATTTTGGGCCTGTGGTTTTGTAGCTGGGGCATAGGAGAGCAAGAGCACCTGGCTCCAGGGGCCCCAAACAGACCATGTTCAGACACTCGCTGCTGACAGAATCTGAAGGCAGAGAAATGAATGGTGGTGAAACCAGAAAGGAATTTATTTCAGTGAGGCCAACACCGGGAAGACAGTGGACTAGCGTCTCAAAAACCGTGTCCAAAAAGCCAATAATACTTTCAGGTTTACATAGGAAAACGTGGGGCAAAGTGGGTGGGCACGTGCTGAAGGTTAAATCCATCATTGTCTTGGAGTCAGTTACGGGCAGGGTCTTGCTGGTTCCAGGCAGACTTTGTGGCTTGAGGGGGTAGTGTCTGTCTCCTGCCTGTGCCACCCAAGCGGAAAGTTTGAGATCAAAATGGAGACAGCCCAAGCCCTCTTTCAGTTTTCTTTGTTTTCTTTTTAACAAGGTCATATGTTTTAAACTATTACTCGTTTATAAACAACCGAAAACAATTTTTTTTGTGTGTGTGTGTGTCTAGGATTTGGAAATATCTCACCGCGCACAGAAGGGGGAAAAATATTCTGTATCATCTATGCCTTACTGGGAATTCCCCTTTTTGGTTTTTTGTTGGCTGGAGTTGGTGATCAACTAGGGACCATATTTGGAAAAGGAATTGCAAAAGTGGAAGATACGTTTATTGTAAGTATAATAGCCTTTTAACTACATATGTTGTTTAATTTTTTTTAATAAAACTATCACCTCAAGTATGGTTAATCAAGTTATTGGGTTTTCCATAACCTTTTATATGCACCTTTATTAGCATGTAACTCACTTCATAGTTATTTTTATACTTAATTTGAATGAGTAAATTAGTACATGGGAAAAATCCAAAAATATGCAGAAATAAGAAATCTGACAATCCTGGGTTCCAATTCCAGACGTCTTGTCTTGCTGTATTCTCTTAAGCTAGTTATTTTACCCTGAAATCTCCATTTTGTCATTTATATAATGTGAATAATGGTACTGGCAATGGAGACATCACTTTGAGAGTTAGAGATAATAAATAAAAGCTTGGGGCACCTGGGTGGCTCGGTCAGTTAAGCATCCGACTCTTGGTTTTGGCTCGGGTCATGATCTCAGGGTCGTGTGATGGAGCCCCTAGTTGGGCTCCTCCCTCAGGGCAGAATCTGCTTAGGATCCTCTCCCTCTTCCTCTCCCTTCCCTTCTCCCTCCCCACCCCACACCCGCTTATGTGCATGTACTCTTTCTCTCTCTCTCTCTCTCTCCCAAATAAATAAGTAAATAAAATCTAAAATAAATAAATAAAAGCTTAACATAGCTAGTAAATAACTGACAATACTTTCTAATTTAAAATTTGCTTTGGTACCCTTGTCCATTGCTGGTGACATTCTAAATTTATATAGCCTTTTTGTGAAGGACATCCTATTTAGCAAACACAATAAAGGTGATCATATAACTTAATTCAGTGATGACATTGATAGAAACTTATCCAAGGGATATAATTCAGTAGAACCAAAAGTAATATACATGAAGATGTTCATGGCTATATTATCCTCAATAGAAAAAAATAAGTATAATGAAAATGCTTTTATTAGAATGGTAAATGAAAAGTAGTAATAATACCACTATGATTATAAGCTTTTATTCCTGAAGAAAATTACCAAGAAAATAGTTGCATGAGAGGGTAGGATTATAAAGGATATGTTACTACCATCACCTGTATTACAAATACATTTTACCTGCTCTTCAATAGTCTTTTCATCTTTTCACAAATATTTCAACAAAGTATTTTACATTTAATTCTACTGATAAAATAAGACTACTGAGTATTGGTTTTCAATTTATAGTTCCAATTTTTAGCATTAGTTATGTTTTAAGTTCCAAATTCACTCAGATATTTCTACAGTTGGAATGGAGTAGGTATGATTATTCTAAAATAGGCGTTTCATCCTGTTCTGGGTAATATACTTTTCTTATATTGACCTTAAAAGTATCTTGTATTTTTATTCATTAAGAGGGAAGATTAGTGGCATCCACGTGGTAATGCTGAATTATGCATTCATTCAACAAATTTTTTTTGCTTAATTTTTTTTGAGTATAGTTGACACACAATGTTACATTAGTTTCAGGTGTACGACTTAGTGACTTGACAAGTTTATGCATTATGCTATGCTCACCGCAAGTGTAGCTACCATTTGCCCCACTGCATTGCTATTACAATATCATTGACTGTTTTTCTTACGTTGTGCCTTTCATTCCCTTGACTTACTCATTCCATAACCGGAAGCCTGTATCTCCCTCTCCCCTTCACTCATTTTGTCCAATTCCCCCGCTCTCCCCCTTTCCCTCCCCTCAGGCAACCATCAGTTTGTTCTCTACATTTATACTTCTGATTCTGCTTTTTGTTTGTTTATTCATTTGTTTTATATATTTTTTTCAACAAATTTCTGGGTGCCCACTGGATGCCAGGTAATGTTTTTCATGCTGCATCTATATCGGTGCATAAAACACATCCCGTACCCTGATGGTGAATACGTTCCAGTGGTCATGAATATCAATACCAACTATTTAGTCCATGGTTCCATTTTGTGTATTTTCATATATTTCTAGAGTACGTTTGGCCCGCCATCAGTAGTATGCCTATAGAAGAGAAATATTTCAAAAGTTATTCAGGTAAACAAAGAGTGATGTACCTCTGAAATGGCATTCTCAGAGCAAATGTAATTTATTTTGAAAGCATTTTGCCTGTTGTAAAGCTATGTAAGGGTAAAGTAGCATCATCATTGGCATTGATTGTTTTGAGTTCTTTCTGCTATACCCAATTTTTATAAGACAATTGAACATTAATTATAAAAGGGAAAAAAATAACATCTGCACTTGCTAATTTGCTGAGAATGGTGTTTAAGGTAAGCTTTGTAGGTACGCCAATAATCAATAAATCTCCATCAGTGTCTCTCTCTCGCTCTCTTCACTCTCATCCTTAGAAGTGGAATGTTAGTCAGACCAAGATTCGCATCATCTCAACAATCATATTTATACTGTTTGGCTGCGTACTCTTTGTTGCCCTGCCTGCGATCATATTCAAGCACATAGAAGGTTGGAGTGCCCTGGATGCCATTTATTTTGTGGTCATCACTTTAACAACCATTGGATTTGGCGACTACGTTGCAGGTAAGTTTTTCCTGGCACCGACCCTACTTGCCTAACCTGTGTCCTTTAGTTAGACTTTTCACTCGGGTTTGCAGCACAAATGTCTGTCATAGTTTCCCAGGCCTGCTGTCATGAGCGATGTGCCCCAAAACTGGGTGGCTTTAAACAAGAGAAATTCATTGCCTCACAGAATTTCAAAATCAAGGGGACAGGAGGAATATGGTCCCTCTGAGACTCTTAAGTGGCATCGCTCCTTGCCAGTTCCAGCTTGTGGAGGAGGCCATCTGTCCTTGCCCGTCCCGCTGCATTACTCCAGTCCCTGCTTACGACATCACATGGCGTTCCTTATCTCTGTGTCTCTATTGCTGTGTCCACATTTCCCTTTTCTTATAAGGACACCAGTTATACTGGACGAAAAGCCCCCACTCTACTCCAGTATGAGTTCAGATGAACTAATTTCATCTTCAGATGTTCTGAGGTACTGGGAATTAGGACTTGAGCATACCATTTTGGAAGACCATTTAATCTGTAACAGGGACAGAGAGACAAAAGAAAAGTCATTCTGGGACAGTGGAGGTGGGCAGAAGGGTGCAGTTGACCATTTATTTTCATTCTAGGAAAGAAATTTAAGTTGCTCTTTGTTCAGAATCTTATATTCCCCTGCTAATTTCAGAAACCAGACAATCTGCCTCTCATTTTTATTTTTTATGTATTTATTTTTCTTTTACTGTTAGACAAATTCGAGTTTATCTTTGCTCTTTTTACTTGGGCTTTTTCATGTCTCAGTTTTAAAAACACCTGCAAACTTCAGAAGATGTTCTAAGCTACTTAAGACCTTCTTTTTTCTAAGATATTTACCTTATTTAATTTTCAGTTCTCAGGACAGTATTTTTTTATGTTAACCAGTGTCCACACTTTTTATTCGTGTTTTTTGATATTTCCTTTTCTACATGTTATTACAATTGCAGTTTGCTTTATTGTTGTATCTCTTGGGTCTTAACTTCCTGTTATTTTAACTCTCTTTACCATTTATATTATCCAAATTATCATTATTGTTCTAATTCCAATTTTAAATAAATTATAATAATGGTGGTAAAAGTAAGCATGATGGCATTCTATCGTGGATCATTTTGACTAGCTCCTGAAAATCTAAACCATTCTTTTTTAGAAAATCCAATTTCAAGTATTAGAAGAACATGCTAAACCCTAGAGTAGGAATGTGTCCTTAAACTTCACAGGATAAATTCACCAGCCTAATTTAGCTTTAGGAGAGTTTTATACTTTCAGACTGTTCTCTCTTCTTTCTTGTCCCAAAGTTCTTAAATGTTTTCAGAGAAAAAATATTTTGTGCAGTTCTATAAAATCTCAGAGAAGGCTGATAGTTCTTCTGCTTCTGTTGATTTGTTAATTATGGTTTAATCTCGCAAAGACCACACTGCCCTTGAAGATGGGGATGTTTTCATGAAGGAAGCCTTGTTTTTGGTCAAAAATCCTGTGCACACATCTCTGTACGGGATGGAGGCCCCAGAAAGGGAGGGGGCATCACTCTGCTGGAGATCCTTTTGTTTTCTAATTAGCAAAATGTAGAGAAGAATCTCAGATATTTGTAGCTCCTTATAGGAGGAACAACTTCGGCTCTAAAATGCCCATTTTTCTAACCTCTGAAGGTGTATGGTTGGCTTAAGTAGAAGTGGAAAGTACATTAATATAGGAGAAAGTAAGACACAGTGAGATAAGATTTAGACTTGTGATATGTTAACCTTGGCCTCTTGCACCACTTTATAAATATCATTAACAAGGTCTTATAGCAGCTATGGAATATATAGGTATTTGGTGAGGAGCTTAAGGCCAACAGCTTTGCACTGCATATGCTATTTTAAATTTTAATTTATAATTTTTATAGTAATACATTTTATTTATTTTTCAGGCTTTGTTGAGATATAATTAAAAATAAAATTATAAGATATTAAAAGTGTACACTACGGTGATTTAAGTATACCTTATAAAAGGATTCCCACTGTCTAGTTAATTAATACATTAACATATTCATCCCCTCACATATTTATCTTTTGAGGGAGTGGGGAGTAGTAAGAACATTTAAGTTCTACTCCTAACAGATTTCAGTAATACAATACAATGTACATGTTATTTTAAGAAATTGACAGACTCTGTCAGTCCAGTATGAGTCCTGGTCTGGTTAAAAAAAAAAAAAAAGATTATGAATTAAAAAAAAAAGTGGGTGAAATCCTAAAATAATGTTGTATTTGTGACCACAGTATAAAATGGCTTAGAAAAAAAGAACAAATATTTTTACTTTATGGTTTTGTAGAAGGTAAAAAAAAAAAATACCTTTTTTTAAAAGATTCTATTTATTTAGAGAGAGAGGGAGAGACTGAGCACGTGCCCAAGCGGGGGGAGGGGCAGAGGGAGAGGGAGAGAGAGAATCTCAGGCAGACTCCCCGCTGAGCAGAAGTCCAGGGAGGGGCTCCATCTCACAAGCCCTCATGACCCTCAGATAATGACCTGAGCCAAAAATCAAGGGTTGGAGGCTCAATCAACTGAGCCACCCATGCGCCCCATGTATTTTTTTAAACTAACCTTACGAGATCAACACTTTGAAACTGGCTAGATCATGTGGATCTCTTCATAGCCACTCTCTATTAGAAGAGCAGTTCAATGAGAACGTCTTGTGGGTATGAGTAGGGACCCCTTGCTAAATCCATTACTGTGATTTTATTTTTATTTTGCGGAGGAAGTAATAAAAAGCACTAGAAATAATGCCTTGCTAAAAATTAGCAAAGGAATGCGATGGGCTTAAAGTGACAAATGCTGAGAAAGATAAATTAGAGGAGAGTCCTTACATACCAGGCAGGTCCTTGTGCCCAGGGAGCGGTTTTGGAAGGAGCGTGTGGATGAGACAGATGTGGCAAAGGCTGGTAGGAAATGTGTAATTTTTGCAAGATTCTTTGGAAAAACGAAAATCTTGAGTCCTTTTTTTAAGGACCTGGAAAAGAATTGCCTCACTTAGTTCAATAGGGTACACACAGTTTTTGCTTCTGGGTAGCAAAAGTCTTTTGCTTCTGACTTTGCAAAAGTCAGCTATTGAGCAAAGGCAAGTATCCCATCTGGGAAATATCAGTTGTTTACTTTATAGAACCTTCCCCTTTGAAGTTCCATGTCGCTATAGATAGTACTATCACTTAATTTTGGAAATTTTGCCAAGGAAAAGCAGGGGGCATTGCTCCAACTTGAATCTTCTCGCCTTTCTATTGGGCTCTAAATCTCACAAGAACACAAAGATACACCTCCTACAATGCACACCCACCATATGATGCCCTTCTCATACCCTCCAACCCTGCTCTGAATGGAATGAAAGTTCAATCACATTGTTGTATTGAACTCCTTTGAAGATCAATTAAAGAACATACTCTTCAAACTGGTATTATTAAAGGAAAATAAGTAAATTTTGGAAAGTGATGTATAAATGTTTAGGATACAAGTTGTCATCTTGGTGTGATTATTAGAAGCATCTCAAGGGCAACAAGTAAAGATACGTGGTGTTTTAGACCAGAACTCTGAAACAGAGAGCTCATCTCTAGGGTATAAGCAAGAAAGTCCATGCCAGGTATATTTTCTGCCATGGGAGGCAAACAGGACAGCTCCTGTTTCTATGTATTTTTAAGCTTCATTCCTTACCCTCTCTTCTTTGTACATCATAGTGTTCATGATATAATATATAAGAGCATAATAGATTTTTTTTTTTTTTTTACTGAGAGACAGCACGAGCGGGGAGGGGCAGAGGGAGATGGAGAGAAAGAATCTTAAGCTGGTTCCAAGCTCAGCAAAGAGCCTAATGTGGGGCTTGATCTCATGACCCTGAGATTGTGACCTGAGCTGCAATCAAGAGTCAGACACTTAAGTATTGAGCCACCCACACACCCCAAGCATAATAGATTTCTAATTCATAAATAAACATGCATTTAAATTTGTGTGTGCTTTTCACTCTTGGTAATATTGATTCAAAAGCATTTACAGATCACTAGTAAAGATAGACAGACAATATTCAAGTGTATGTGACTGAAAATGGGAATTCGGCATTTGGTAATTTTTCTGCAAGAAGAGACCTGGAAAATTTTAATTTTATATTTATATTTATGCAAGGAAGGTGTTTTAGTTAAATGGCTGGTTACCTTAGTGGTTGGTGTGTGCTCCTTTCTGATGGGTTTTGTTCTTTCATTAGCTCTCGATGTTCTAGAACTAAAAAGAAGCCAGGAGTCCACGGGGTACTCCCACACTTACTTTACACATGAATAAACAGACCCCACTACTAAAACTAGTGCTTGCACACAGTAACCCTTCCTAAAAGGCAAGAAGAGACAAAGTCAATTATTTAGCAGAGTGTCATTTACTTGATTTTAGCACTGCCTGTAATTTATAGTCACATTATACAGGTAAGTTGAAGTTAATGGCAAAAATTATGTTTGAGAATTAACTGTTAATTTCCTGTGTTCTGTTTCTTAACTTTTGCCATTTTATTTTTCATTTGATGAAAAGTCTGGTGATAAGGTGTTAAGTCATGCTTACGTTGTAGACTGAGAGCTAAATCAGCTCTTCATTAAAACCTAAGCAATAATATTAATTATGTGGAAATATGTGACAGATTGAATTCTATTTATTCAGGCTTACCTCTATGACTGGTCTTCCAGGTCCATTATTTTTTTTTAATGGTTATTCTTCAAATTTAGGGAGAAGTCAAATAATTACCAAATATAATGCAATTTAAAATTCTTTTCCAAAGCTAGTATCTCCTATATATATATATATATATATATATGCTCTTGGGGTAAGAGTGGGTCATGCAAGACAAGAAAAACATTGCCACATATTGTTGAGAAGCTGCCTAAAGAAGTCCTCAAAAAACACCCCTTTTCATAAACCAGGTTTGTTCATAAGACATAATTTGAATGAGTGAAAGCCAGATGAAAATGTATAGTTTCACAAAGCAGTGTCCTCACATTACCTATTCTTCTAATAAAAAACAAAAATTTTAGCCAAAAATTTAGATGTTCTAAGAAATCCTCACGGTTGATCTTATGAAAACACATTTTTCCATCAGAGCATAAATTTATTTAGCCATCCAAATGTATCTTCTTGGAATTTGGATCAGTGAAATTTAGTATATTTAGTTGAATAATGAAATTTTCCATATCTGACAGGTAGTTATTGAAGGTGTAGGGGCCAAGGGCACACTGCCCCCAAGATGGGCCACTTTGGCACAAAGATTATTTCGAGTTAAAAGTAATCAAAACCAGGGGCGCCTGGGTGGTTCAGTCGTTGAGCGTCTGCCTTCCGACAGGTCATGATCCCAGGGTCCTGGGATCGTGCTCCGCAGGAAGCCTGCTTCTCCCTCTCCCACTCTCCCTGCTTGTGTTCCCTCTCTCGCTGTGTCTCTCTCTCTCTGTCAAATAAATAAATAAAATCTTTTAAAAAAGAAAGTAATCAAAACCCAACAGATGCAGGAAATCCTCTCTGCCTCCCCTACAGCTGCCTAAATATATTGGAGAGTCTACACCAGGAAGAGAGCTATTAACAGAGACTCCCCTTTACCTAAGAAACTTACCTGCATACTAGCACAACCTTTGTTTTTCCAAATATCTCCTCTCACCCGCCGGGAAATGGCCTTCCTCCCCTTTGTGTCCTCACACCCTTACCCCTCTCCTTGCTCGTAAAAGCTTCATGTTGCTTCATTGTCTTTGGAATTTCATATTTGTATGGATTCCCTGCCCGCACACCTATTAAATTTTATTTCCCCCACTGAATCTGTCTCATGTCAATTTGACTCTAAGTCCAGCTAGAAGGACCATAGGGCAGGGGAAGGTCTTCCTCCCTGACCAAAGCTTACTGAGTTAATCAGGCTTTATGCTTAGTGCCTTATGCTTCTCTATACAGAAAATATAATTTTGGATTTTCCAAGGTAAAATTTTCTGGTACTTTTACCTTTACTAAATTTTCAAATTTTCACAGCTGTATAATACTTTGTCGTCACATTTCTTAACTCGGGAAGAACATATTTGTATATCTCATATTAAGAATTAAGCTTAGAATTATGTTTCAAAGTCATTATCGGAAATGAAGTTTTTAGTAACCAAACTATTGCTCTTCCTTATAACTGAAAACATGACTCATTTGGTGGAGTGCTTAGAGCTTCCTTAATGGAGGGGAATTTTATCATGAAACATATAAATCTCTGTTGGAAAATCATGGCAGTTTTTTTTTTTAAAGATTTTATTTATTTATTTATGAGAGACAGAGAGAGGCAGAGGGAGAAGCAGGCTCCCAAGGAGCAGGGAGCCCGATGCGGGACTCGATCCCAGGACCCTGGGATAATGACCTGAGCCGAAGGCAGACGCTTAACCATCTGAGCCACCCAGGCGCCCCGTGGCACGTTTTTGCTTCAAAATAGTTCTAGCAGAGATCCTCTAGAAAACAGTTCCTGGGGTTTTGCAACTATGTCAGTGGCCAGTTCTTAAACTTGCTGTTATTGAACTGATCAATAACAGTAAAAATTTGCCAGGAATTCAACAGATAAGAAGGAAAGTAGCTGATGAGGAGTGAGGTCTACTGAAGAACATTCACCACCACCACCCAATGTCTCAGAAAAAAATTGCTTTTGTCAGAAAGGGAGGGTTTATGTGACTCCCAGGGAGATGTATTATAGTCACCATTCTTCTGTTTATTCAGGTATTTAGCGAGCCCATATTGCGTATTAGATACTGTGCTTACCACTTAATGATAATGACTGCTCTCTTTCCTTTTCCTTTGGGACAGAATGTTTGAAATTCGGGAGCAAAAATTAAATTCAGTAGGGAACTTTTCTTTTCTTCCTGGTAGTGAATGGCTGTTTTGTTTTGTTTTTAAAGATTTTATTTATTTATTTGACAGAGAGACACAGCTAGAGAGGGAACACAAGCAGGGGGAGGGGGAGAGGGAGAAGCAGGCTTCCTGCTGAGCAGGGAGCCCAATGCGGGGCTCAATCCCAGGACCCCGGGATCATGACCTGAGCCGAAGGCAGACGTTTAATGACTTAGCCACCCAGGCGCCCCTAACTGTTTTATAATACAGGAAAATACTGCAAAGAGTCTGGCCACCCCCAGATTCAGCCAGTGACTCTCAGAGAACTCATAAGAGAACAGATAGTGTCTGCATGATTAATTAAATGGGATTTGATCCAAATGATCCAGAAGTCCGAGGATCTGAGGACAAACCGAGAAGTTATTTAACTTTTCAGATTCAGAATGGATATATAAAAGCGTTGTGGAAACGTGCAGAAAAAAATGAGAAGGAAAACATTCAGGGATTGATAGTTATGGCTTAGTGAGACAGGCAGTAAATTGTACTAAGTGTAATGAAAAAGGCTCCAAATTGCTCTATATTGAGACTTTTAATGGTTATTTCTAGGTATAACAATTATGCACATCTTAAATACTATAGGTTTCCATCCTTGTAAAGGATGAGTGAGTGACAATGTGTTGATCTTTCTTTGTGATCATGAAACTCTTGCTCTTCAAATGGCTGTTTTCCTAAATTTAGACCAAGTACCTAGCAGGAAATGGACATCTTGAATGCTGAAATTAAAAATCCCAAAAATATAGGTTCAAACTCTAGAGATGTTTAGTTACCATTTTTTTGCCTTTTGTTTTTCTGACTTAATAGCATATGAGAAGTTTGGTTTAGTAGCTGAGCTATGGTTTAATACTGAAGTCATACCTTCCGTTGGTAAAAAAAAAAAAAAAAAAAACAGAATTTACATTATTGAAAGAGCCTCTTAGGTCTTGAAGCCCTGAGAAAACTCTTCATTCAGTTAAATTGCTTTACTGTAACAAAGAAAAGCATGCTAAAGCAGAAAATAAGTTCCCCCCTTTATAGGATAGTTTTATTTAATAATAGTAAAGCTAAACAAAAAAATTAAAATCAATATTTGATATCTAAACTAAAATACTTGAAGACTGGTATAAAGAAATGCCCATTTTCTTTAGAACAAAGTTCTATGTATCTATATTCTATAATACAAACATCATTTTAAACCAGAGGAGGGGGGCATGGCGTTGATGATTTTAGTTCCAAATAGCTAGATGATTCTTTAAATCCAGAATATATCTTTTTTTTTTCTTTACAAATATTCTGTGGTTCAGAAGCATCTCAGGGAAAGAAAATTAAAAGTAGGAGAGGGCATCGCATTCTCAAGTTCCTTGGAGCAGAATAGGGCCAACTAGTAGAAACTGTTGGAATGAGGACAGAAGCAAGGTAGGGAGGCGCCTGATGAAATAGTGATGCGGGAGAGTGAGGTTCTTGTCTCATGCAGTGGAAGAATGAATCTTGAGGACAATGGAGAGTGAGTAAAGCGATAGAAGTTTATTAAGCAAGGATACAGAAAAAAAAAGCTCTCGGGAGTGAGAGGGATCCCAACAGGGTTGCCACTGAGGGCTTTTAGGGATGGTCTTTTAAAGAAAGCTAGCCAGGGAACTTAAATCTATTTAACATCTCTATTGATAGCACCATTGAGTAAGGATTAGTGATACACCTTCAATGGCTTACTTCCTTTTTCGGGTCTGGTAATTGGAGGTTGGTCACAAGTAGCTGTTAGAACAAGACCTCCCCTCTGACACCGAGGAGAGGATGGTCTGGTTTGTTCCCTTTTCTCTGCTTTCTTTTCATCTCCCACATTTTGAATTTTGTGAGCCTGATCCCATGGCCCCTACCTATCTCTCCCTACCCAGCCCCACCTGTCCCTTATTCCTCCCCCTGGAATAGTAACCCTAACTGCCCTCAGGGAATGGGATGATGGGATGATGACCGCTCTAGCTGCTTCCTGCTGAAATGGGGCGGCAGGCTGCGCAGCAGTTAGAATCTCTCCAGGGGTTGGTCCAGGTGTCCACGGTATGGCTTCAGGGGGTCATGATGGACAACAAATGGTACATGCATCAGCACATGCAAAAGGATAAACCTAAAACAAGCATTAGGCCCCAAATTATGAATATACCCCTTAGATAAGATCCCCAATTATTAATTTTGTCAAATAGATCAGTGGATATTTTGATTTTATTTAATTGATCCCAAATGTCCCCTATTGATTGGGACACCTTGTGGGAGTTATCTGTAATGTTAAAACCACATGTGAGGAAATTCCTCACACCCCAAATGGTGTAGCAAGAGTAGAGAGTCAATAGTGGCATGGTTCTCGAGAAGTCCCTCTCTGACTTAAGTTTTGGCTGAGTGCATCTAGTGCCTGGAAAGGATCATTTAGAGTCCGGCTGAGCAAGCAGACTGTTTTGCTTATTTTATATTGCAGTCCTTTCGTAAGTCCTGGAAGCCCATAGTGAGCTTTGAGGCTTTTTTCTTCTTTTTTTTCTTTTTTTGAATTGAGACTCTTTTTACCAGGAGGGCTGTTGTATGCTTGGCTAAAGTCTTTGTTTGGAATTGTACCTCAGTAGAGGTGGCTTCTAGGATAAATATGACTAAGGAATAAAACAGTCAAGAAGTTCTCTGTTTGAGGTCTAGCTTGAGCAGTATTGTAATTACAATGAATCACTGGCAAGCGGGAGAAGCCTTGTCTCAGGAGATAAGGGCATCCCCAAGTACATTATCCAGTCGAATCATAAAGAAAGTGGGGTCATCATTTCCATAATAAGTCTATAAATTAACCCCATGCAGTGGGGTATGCTCTGGCTTTAAAGGACCAATTTCGTTATCCCAGCCACATAAAATTGGTCAAAGTGCTAGCTGAATTACATAAATGCTGGGGAATAATCCCATTTTTTTTTTAGTTCAAATAATCATATGATCATGGGGTCGTGTTATTATCCCCACAGAATAAAAAGCATGAAGATTGTCTATATGAGCTATTGTGGCAATTTCTCTGACGTTTACCTCAAGTTGTCTAGTTAGGTAAACAACATTCAAAGACAATCAGAACTAAAATTTAACATCCTCAAAGGCATGTTATTGAAACATAATTTCCCCTCTATAGTAACCCTCATTTTTAACCAGAGGTAGCCAATCAGGACTAATATATTTGCAAAACAAGTCCAGCTTTAACATACTTGGCCTAATTATTTACATAAGCTCAGCAAGAATAGTGAAAGATCATGTAGAGTTATCTTTTAGAATCTGCTTTGCTGGAACTTTTATAAGGAATCTCTAGATTGAACTTTTAGTAGTCTCTCCAGGCCAGAAGCCAAGCCAAGTACTTGCCATCAGACGTGCCTGCAATACTTGTAGATTTGGGTGAATTTCTCTTGAGGTCCCCAATATATCCTGAGGTTCCTACACGTGCCAGGAAGTGACATTCTTTACTCATCTGGTGAGGCTGCTGGGAACTCTATAAGCAAGGTGTCAGGCCAACATTTCCAAGGGGCTTTACGGCTCCAGGTTTTGTAAAGCCAGCCTTGGTTCCTTAAAGCTGTTTGGTCATATCTGAGTCTATGCATGTCTCTCTCAAATACGACATTCCAGTCAAAGCCTTGGTAAAATAACCAGTGTTTCCAATGGTGTCCTGTTACAAGGAGAACAGATTCTTATTGAACTTAGGCAAATGATTATGTTTGCCATGGAAGAAAGCTTATTGAGACCTTTTGAATTTCAGAGGGTTTAGGTAGAGAGAAATGTTAAATGCTTTAATGCTTTTGTTTACACATGAATACTTTATCACACTTTTGTAAGTCATAGATATCTTGAGAGAAAGTTTACTTAATCTGGGAGAATAAACATTAGAGAACCAGCAGTGTTTCAAAAAAGAGTCACAAAACTATAATCAACTTTTAGTTCATTTAGTCCCACTTTACTAATTCTTGTTTAGTTTGAATGCAGCCTTAGTTCTAGAAATTCTTACCCATTTCTGTTTTTTAATCTTAAAGATATTGAATACCTGAAAAAAAAAGATATCGAATACCTGTATTTGTCCTAAAAACCCTTTATATGAATCTCCTTGAAGATGGACGTCTTTTTGCAAGAGAATAACTATAAATGACAAAAATTCAGAATGGATATGGTTAAAGATTAAAACATATTAAAACTTTAAGAATTGCATATCATCTCTAGAATGGTTATAGCATTTACCCGAACAACATAACCTAAGGCTTATCATTTGTTTAACAGTGCTTCTGGAGTAACTTAACATACCAAATAAAAAGCCTAATGAGTTAAAGAGACTTCATTTATAATTTAAATCTTGGAAAAGTTGTTAAAGCCTTAGAAAGTTTAAAAGCACATGCCTAAATAGGATTAGGGATCCTCAAAAATCTGATAAAGGCAAAACATAGAAACTGGTTTTTCTGGACAGGCAAAGAGAAAACAACTGTTTTTTAAAGAGCAGATCAATTAATTCAAGAAAACTTGGTCTATTGAACTGAGAGAAAGCACACTTTTAATCTTATACGAGTGTACTTTAAAATCATTTATTTCAATCTTAGTCCGTCCTGACCACATTTAAAATTGCTTTCCAAAAATTACCCTTCTCAAACCTTCTACAACTTTCCTTTGCATTCAGATTTTGTCCCAAGCCATTTCTTTTCAAACAACCAGTCTCCATTTAGGACAAAATTACCTTCTTTTACCTTCAGCAAAAATGTATTCCCATTCCTTATGTCTTTCTTACATATCTTCTATTTTTCTACATACCGAGTTGTTTCCCTTATTTCCATCAGTCTTAATTACATTTAACAGAATTTTGCATTCTTAAGAAACTTTAGTCTCCAGTGAAAACTAAGTAGTAACCAGTTGTGAACTGTTACACAAAAACTTTAGACGGCAAATTTGTGAATCAGTTAAGCAAAAAGCATGTTTACCAACAGACTTAAATATCCTTAGTTTCTTTGCAATAAGTAGTCAAAAGCACAAACCTACGTCCAGTAATCAATGATTTAGCAGCTTATCCCATTTGGAAAAGACCTAAATGTCCAATGAATTTAATCCCATTTGTCATCCTAACAAAACTTTAAAGTTTCAGGTTACTAAAAGACTTTGAAACCTATCTTAACAATTACCCATGAAAACATTAAGCATCATTTTAAGTCATCCTTCTGCTAACAAACTGCAGTAGAGACAACTTGGACTTACTTGGCCTTCCATAGATTTTGGTGGAATAGAAGTTTCATATTTAATGTTGATAACTTTGAAGACATGTCTATTTTAAGTAAGCCAACAAACTTAAATTAGTTTAAATACCTAGTTATGTTCCACCTGCGCCCATTTTTGTAACAAGTCAATCAGTTTGTTCCCCGTCATCAATTTTACCTGAGACACAGGTGGGGGAATCTCAAGTGAGCAATGTATGCAGACCACACCCAAAGTGGTGCAGAAACGGGTGGAGAGAGAGGGGGAGACAGAAGACGCAAAGTACACCCAGAAGGCAGAGAAAAAGGGTTCCCAGTTCTGAAGCTCATCCACTTGGACCAATGAGTAAACGCCATGTTTTTCCACCAGCAAGTGGAAATAGGTAGTCCATGTCAGGCCGGGGAAGAGAGGGAATTTCCCTGAAACAAAGGGAGTTTCAGCAGCTGCTTGGAAATATTCCTTAAAGTCCCCGTCCTGAGGTAGACTAACCACAGATGGCTCTACTTATAGCCATTAACCTGGGAAATGAGTGAGGTAGAGGCCCCCACATCTATTAGGAGGAACAGTGAGGGAGAGTCAGGGTCCCCTTTGCTAGGGAGGGCCTGTGTTTCCTCCAGCAACCTAGGTTTATTTGAAGGAGGCCTATTTAGACAATTATCCAATATGTCAGAAGGGAGTTTACTGGTCTGGTTACCACCAAACACGTTCTGCACGAGGCCTCTAGGCCTGGGTCCTGATTTAAAGCCCTGAAAGCCTGGATGGATCTAGGGGTAGCTCCATCTATTCGCCTTGTTTCCTGCAGAAGAGACCTGATAGATCCCACCCTGGCCATGCAGTGAGCATTGCAGGAGCTCAGTCTTTTCCTAAATTTGCAATCCAAATTGTTTCCAGTGGGTTAAAAGGCACCCCAAGGGAGAGTCCTTGGGAACTGAAGAAGAGACCATGCCTTGTCGTGAAGGTCATGCCTTATTTTATTTTGCCTTAAAGAACCCGCCGTGTTCAACCCATGGGAAACACTAGAAAAGTCTTACAAGGAGAAATTACCCAATTTCGCAGTACCCAATCCAGAGAGGTCCCCTCAGAGGATGGTTTGTTTCCCATCTCCAGATCCCAGTAGGAGTCAGTTACCCCGTACCTGTTATGGAGAGATGACTATGAAGGCATCCCTACATACCAGCTCTCGCCTACGAACCAAGGCGTCCCATGGTTTCCTACCCAAGGTCAAAGAGTGGCCTAACATCTTGGGTTGAGGAGGGCTCAGGCCAGCAGGAGTAGCCACTCTTACCTGTCTGTCACCTGATCCTCTTTTTCTCCTCTGGATTCCCACCCCCCCCCAAAATCTGGCCTAATCATAAGGCTTTGGTGACGTTAATAGTTTAAACCTTGATATTCTTTTTAGAAGGCTAAGAATGCAAGTGAAACAGCTAGGGTCTCTTAGTGGGAGTCCTGTTCTGCTTATGGATGAGGCTTCCCTGGGGTGTGACCCCCAGGGCCAGGTCTCTATCCTTTCACGTGTCTCAGAGACCCCAAGATCACCCATGGTGACCACAGGGCAGGTTCTGAGCGCTGGATTGCCAGTCCTTACGTGCGCTCCCCGATGAATCTTATACAGAGTAGGAAATCCTTGTAATGACCTCATTCTTCGGAGCTCTCTGGATCGAACCCTCATTTTTGGTCATGGAAATGCGCTTGCTTTCCTAGCACCATGGTGCCTTATGAGTCAGGCCCGTTATTAGCCAATTTCCAATTATGCTTCCTCACCTCACCCCGTGAGCGCTTTTCCTGTCCATCCTGAACCAAGTTCTCACGAAAGACACTTTTAAATGAAATTTACCATTTCTAAATACCATTTCTTCAGGAATAAAAGCTTATAATCATAGTGGTATGATCACCGGAGATTGGAAGAACCTGAGGCAAAGTCCCTGAGGTGGGAGAAAGCCACTCAAGAAAAGTCAATGAAGAGAAAGCAGAGCTGGGTAGGGTTAGGCCAACATTCCCTTCTTTTGAGAAAGGGGGATTGACCAAACCTTTCTCCAGAAGCCTGTCACCTGAGACTTAAGACCAGTGGCTGCGCTATTCGCCTTTAATTGGCTGACAGGTACCCAGTTTTGTTGCTTGTTAAAAGAGGTCATCTAAGGGAGAAACTTCTCCCAGGAAAGAAAAGAGTCCACTTTTACTCACCCTTCGATGGGAGTGATCCTGGGTTTCGGCACCAGAATGATGCAGGGGAGTGAGGTTCTTGTCTCATGCAGTCGAAGAATGAATCTCGCGGACAACGGGGAGTAAGCGAGAGAAGTTATATTAAGTGAGGATACAGGAAAAAAGCTCTCAGGAGTGAGATGAATCCCAACAGGGTTGTCACTGAGGGCTCTCAAGGATGGTCTTTTATAGAAAGCTAGCCAGGGAACTTAAATCTGTTTAACATCTCTATTGATAGCACCTTCAATGGCGTACTTCCTTTTTAGGGTCTGGTAATTCTAGGTTGGTCACAAGTAGCTGTCAGAGTGAGACTTCCCCTCTGACACCTAGGATGGTCTGGTTTGTTCCCTTATCTCTGGTTTCCTTTCATCTCCCACATTTTGAATTTTGTGAGCCTGATCACATCCCCTTACTTAGCCCCACCTGTCCCTTATTCAGTAGTACTTATCTTCAGACCCACCTGGTTTCCAGGTAAGACCGTTGAGGAGGAGGGGGAAGAGGCAGTGATTATCAGCTTTGTTTGACTTAGTGTTTCTAGCCCTAGCTAAGTGTCTACCATGCAGTATGGACACAAAGGGCTGGTGGATAAATGATAGGGAAGGACAGCAGCTGAGATCACAGGTGACATGGGCAACCTGGTCAATGGGGAAAAGGCTGTGTTTTGGAGCCAGGGAGCCCTGAGTTTGAATTCTAGTTCTGCTGCCTCCTTTCCTGTGTGGCCTGACACACGTTCTTTTACCTACTGAGACTATGACTCCTCTATTTTAAGTGGGGCTACTTACTGTTGGGATTTCTAGGAGCCAATACAAAAATGGTCTTTTACTCCTCAGTTCTGAACAGACTATGAGAGTGATAGCAATTGAATTATCAGCTTAATTACTGATAAATGCAGCCAGAGAAGTGGCTTAAATCTATAGTGAATGGTCTTACTAATAGCCCTGTCCTAGAAATCAGTGGAAATGGAGGAGTGGGAATACAGCTCCCCTCACCACTTGCCCCCCAGGGCTTTAGGGTGGAATGATTTCATTTAGGTGGGCAATCAGGAAGTCTTACTTTTCACTCTTCTCTCTCAATCAGATTTTGGAATATTTCAGAAATCAGCTGAAATGAGCATAGACTGGGCGATATAGGACTAGCAGGGCCTTTATTTAAAAAAAACCTGTATGTGCCTGCTATAGCCTCATGGGCTGTTCTGCCCCCTAAGCAGTGATTCTTTGGGGCCAGGTAGGAGATGGCTTTGTTAATGCTAGCTGGAGGGATTGTTCCAAGCAAATGTTTAGGAAACCCACTATCGCTAAAATGGGTTCCTAGCAATAATGCCATAAGTAATAATAACAGTAATAATAGTAATAAACCTTTCCTGAGCTATATTTTTAGAAGTTTAATCTGCTAGATCAGATTAGATTCTGGCTGATCTCCTTATTTAAGCACTAAGGAGAAATCCAGAGAAAAATGGCGCCGTCACATATCATGAGCGTCAGGAAGAGATTTACGTTACTATTTGGAACAGTTTGTAAGATTCCTGGAACCTTTGTACCTCCACCCTTCTTTGCTATTTTTATTACCATCTGTCTGCTCTCCTATAAGGATTAGCTAGAAAGGTCTGAAAATGGAAAGGACTTGTGTGTGTATTTTCAGTAGCAACAAACAGCCGTGAGGTGACCGATCCGCCAAGTGGGTGAGGAGCCCAGTGGGGGAGAGTGGGTCGTAGCATCCTGCAGGCTACATCTCAGGAGTCTGTGGAAGGAGGGGAGAAAATAGAGTAGCCGAGTGGAGATGGGGGTGGGGGGCACAGGCAGTGAATCCAGGACAGAGAAATTACCCTAGGTTCTTAATCAGCGAGAGACCCACCCATGTTCAGATTTCCCGAATTTAGCTAGACTAAAATTGATGCTTACAACAGCCAGAAAAAATTTTTGTTGGCATTTCCTGATTTAAAAATAAAACTAACAACTCCTTTTAAGTGAGTTATCCTAATAATACAGATATTTTAATTTGGATTCTTGGATCAAGTGGATGAAATAATGTGGAAATTAATTCATAAATCTTGGCTACCAGGAAGTGAATAGGACTTGTGAGTTGTTGGACAACACTCCTGTGTACATTAGTTTTTCCCAAATCCTTTGACCACTGATATTTTATCCTAAGAGCGGGAATGGGAAACACTCTCCACCCCCATGCTCAGGCTTAGAATCCACTGGAACTTGTGGGATGAACATTTTACCCAAATATAGACCTTTCGGTGATTAAGCTAATTTACTCTTTTCAAACTGTGACATCCTGTTTATAAGAAAGAAGACTTCTAAAAAGTCATCTTGAGTATGAACTAACTTCTAAAGTCAACATGTTGGTGAACTTATGTGTTAAGTGAGTCACAACTATTTGGATGAAGATTTTTCTGGTTTTGAAAGAGAAAGTACTTGGAAAAAAATGTCATTTTGGTTTCAATGAAATGGAAACCTTTGAAAAATGGAATTCGCTAGCGAGCCTATCATATGACAAGTTTCCACACACACTTAAGTCACTTCTCTGAATTTGTAGAGCTGCTACCCCCCTGGGCCAAGTCTTAACCATCACGAGATGCCTTTGGCCTCCACAATCCTTCCCAGAAATGATACTTTTTAAAATTCTACACAAGGTAAAATTTCTACAATATTTTGAAAGTCACATTATTTACTTTGAAACTGGGTTTTTAAAATTATTTTTTTGTCCCCAAAGCAAGCTGAACCTGTGTCTATTCATATTACTTGCCTGATAGAAAAATGTTCTCTTTTTACTCTGACCTTTTGATATTTGAAAATGTCATTGCAGGCAACTCAAAGTCTAATTTATTGCTATGTTATATTCAGTATTTTATATCTGATTTTAATGTGTACTTGCTATTTATTAGCAGTTCTTCTGAACATATGGGTTGGATTTTTGTGACTTGAGTGCATCCATGACCCCTCTCAGCATCCCATCTCTGTGTCGTTCTCACTACAGTCCTTATTTCCTGCTCTGCCCTGTTACACATTATATCTTTATTTAAGGATCCTGCTGTATACTTCCACCTGCTGCTACCTCAAGCACTTCAGACCTATCATGTACCAGTTTGAATTACCTTTTTCTAAGTTTATTTATTTTATTTATTAATCTCTATACCCAAAGCGGGGCTTGAACTCACAACCCCATGATCAAGAGTCAGTGTTCTTCTAACTGAGCCAGCCCCCCCTCCTCACTTTTTTTTAATCCCTGTTCCTTCCCCTACATTTCCTGTTCAGTGGCTAGTATCCTCTCCCAAAAGAGGGACTCTGGTCATCCGAGAGCCCTTCCTTGACGATGCTGCCTCTACCACCTTTTCCTTCCATTCCAGCCCTAACTCAGGCACAATAAACTCTTGGCTAGTTCGGAACAAAAGTTTCTCATGGGACTTCCCTGTCAACCTTCCTTCTCTGCGGCTGGATCTTTCCATGCATATGGTCAAACATGAATAGAAGACTTATCATCTATAAACTTTACTGATGCCCCATTGCATCAGGAGCAAGTTTTTACAAGCTGACACAACTCATTTTTTCTAGATTCCTCTCTTCTGCCCATCTACTCCCTGGCCCCCATCCATATGTAGCATTAGCTACCAAAAGTCCTTTGAGTATGTTGTATATTTTTACACTGAATTTTTCTCTGTCTTGATCTTCATTACTGAAGACTCCCTTTCTCTCTTCTCACCTTTCCCCTTCCAGAAGTAAAAAAAAAAAAAAAAAAAAATCCTTTCTTCCATGTCCTCTTGTAAGCACTTTTTTAAAAATTCGTTTTTGCTGTCACTTGATCTACCCCATTATGAATGATTGTCTCTGTGAGGCTTTCTCAGGGTAAATTATGAATTTCTCAAGAGAGAGACTTGTTTCTCTCTCTTCTGAAGAGAAGTGTTGGAGCGTTTGGGAGTTACTAAGTGCTCCATTAATATGTGCTGAAGTAGGGATGTGTTGAAATGTATTCAGATTCTCATAGGTGCAGTTTCTGTATCAAATGGATGGAGAAGTAACAAAGGTTACACAGTAAAGCAGAAGAGCTCCTTTGCTAATTTTTTCTTGAGAGCCAAGGATTTAAATATGTGACATATATGGGAATTCCTCTGAAAAGTCCAAGAATAATGAATGGCAGTATCATCTGCAAATCACTCTTTGTTCCGATTAGCCTACCAAGGCATTGTCTCAGACTTTTGTTATCAATCCATTGTACTGGTGATTTTAGAATAAGAACCACTTTTGGTCCAGGTCGACTTTTAATTGATTGGTTAGCATGTATTGATTGGGTAGCCATGAATTGATTGGCAGTAATGTAAATATGCTAAGTTGAATGCATACCCAAAAAAGTGCCATTTCTATCTTCTACTTGTTACAGTAGAGGTGGAAAGAGAAACTAGTACACGTGCAATACTTAAGTGCTAGACTAGTTGAGGCAGATTATAATAAACAAAAAAGAAACAGAACAAAGAAAAATCATTATGACCTGGAGATGTAATGAAAGGTCTCATTAAGAAGAACGTAGTGACTAAATATAACACTTGGATGTTAGCTAATGGGAATTAAAATAAAAACTTAAGAAAAAAAAGAACCTAGTGACTGGTTCTTGAAAAATAGATACAGACAGGAAAGAATCCCAAATGAAGAAAATAATGTGGAGGTTTGTTTTGTAAGCCACAATTCAGTTGATACCTTTAGCAAATATCCATATTGTTTACTTTCATATGAATATGAAGTTATTTTGTTCTGCTTTATTTTTCTCACACAGGTGGATCAGATATTGAATATCTAGACTTCTATAAGCCTGTCGTGTGGTTTTGGATCCTTGTAGGGCTTGCTTACTTTGCAGCTGTCCTGAGCATGATTGGAGACTGGCTCCGAGTGATATCAAAAAAGACAAAGGAAGAGGTAAGAATTAAGGAGTGTGCAAAAAATACTCCTATTTAGCTAATTCAGTAAATGTTATTTTTCATCTTTTTTGACATTTATTTTTTATTTAAGATTTTTAATATTTATGTTTGGTGTGAATTTGCTGTATGTTAAGTGTAATTCAGTTAACAGATACTTGCTAAACACCCTTATGTACCAGGTGCTGAGGCTAATTTATAATGAAAAAAGGTAATTTAAAATATTTTCCTCACTATTTCTTCTTTTTTCTTTTGTTTCATTTTTTTTTTCTTAAGGGCACAAGGTAAATGTTATTCCATAAAGAGAAATACAATAGAAAATATTTATGTCAAAATGTCAATAGCATGGAAAAGTGAATGTATCATATAATATTGAATTTTTTTTTACTATATTGAATTATTTCCTTCTTTCTTATGTCCCTATAAACCTGTGCAAGTACACATAGGTATGTATACATTATGTGCCCAAAGCTGTATGCCTTATGGCCAAGTTCCCTGTGTACAGATTTCAGGTGTTCAAAAAGATACTGTTTTACCCATTTTATACAACTATACATATAGAAATGAACATTAGAATTTTGACCCATGAAGTTTTGGAAAGTTTAAAATTTCAATCTTGTTCTTGAAATTTTATGCTTTGGAAATTACATTTGGATTTCATAGTTACAGGTCCAGAAGTATTATCAGTTAAGTGTGACAGAGTAGTGTCTTATTACAAATTCTGAATTTTTGGTTTTTTGGTGTTAGCTAACTTTACCAATTTTTTTAGAGAACAAATCTGCAAAACCTGCAACAATTGTATCCATTGTCTTCCTCTAATTATCCCTCCATTTCATCATCCAGTGATGTTCATATGCCAGGAGACACCAGGGTCCAAATCTTTGATACAGCAAGCATGATTCTTTAAACATAAACCCAAAAGAAACAGAATAAGATAGGAAATGATAAAATTAGTTTCTCTCTACAAATAAATACTTTCTTTGAAACTCTTCATCATGTAAGTTCTTATCAGTGCCCACAGTGCCTATAAGGAATTAGACTGTGAGTTATCCAGCACTTCCCTTCATGGGTATCCTATTTCTCAGTTAGGAATTCACATAGTCTGTATGCATTAATCTATATCTTAGTTGCACCATAAAACCAAAATCTTTTATTATCAACAAATCAGCAAGACAATGTGCTTGACATTCTGGTTTAAATCATATAAAAAGTTCTGCTTTGAACAGGACACCAGTCAATTTTTTTTTTAAGATTTTATTTATTTGACAGAGAGAGACACAGCGAAAGAGAGAACACAAGCAGGGGCAGTGGGAGAGGGAGAAGCAGGCTTCCCATGGAGCAGGGAGCCCGATGTGGGGCTTGATGTGGGGCTTGATCCCAGGACTCTGGGATCATGACCTGAGCCGAAGGGAGATGCTTAACAACTGAGTCACTCAGGCACCCCAGGACCCCAATTGATTTGTCTCCATCTTAGTTAGACTCATTGTGTGTGTGTGTGTGTGTGTGTGTGTGTGTGTGTGTGTGTGTGTGTGTGTTTGAGAGAGAGGGAATGAATGTGAGGGAAAGAGAGAGAGAATATTGTAATTGTTTGAACTTCAGTGTACTTTTAAGGATCTTGAGATGCTAAGGGAAAAAAGGAAATTGTAACTAGGAAATGTTTTGGATAACATAAAAAAAAAACCCTCAAACATCTAGCCATAAACTGGCTCTTAAGTGGATGTTAAAAACATACACACGTTTATTTTTTTAATTAATTAACTTTTAAAATTTGTGTATAGTTGACACACAATGTTATATTAGTTTTGGGTGTACAGCATAGTGATTTAATATTTTTATACAAGTGTAGCTGCCATCTATGACCATACAAAGCTACTACAATGTTGACTGTATTCCCTATGCTGTACCTTATATGCCTGTGGACCTACTCATTCCATAACTGGAAGCCTGTATCTCCCACTCCCCTTCACCCATTGTGCCCCTCCTCCCACCCCCTTCCCTCTGGTGACCACCAGTTTGTTCTCCGTATTTATTGGTCTGATTCTGACAGGCATTTATTTTGTAAATAAAATAGAACTGAACAGATCTTCTACAGTTAGATAGGAAAAGTTTTGTGAAAGACACATACATATTATAAATACACTATACGTTATATACATACATGCATATATAAATACTAAGACTATTGTGGATCCCAGTCAAAAAGTGTGAAAACCACTAAGGCACATGTAGAAAAGGGGGAAATTGTATTTTTATGATGCTGGTATAGATTATTTGATCAAAGTTTAAAACCTGTACTATTAAAAAACCAGTGCTTTCTGTGCTAGGACTAGCTGGTACAAAGCATGAACACAGTTCTCCAGAGTAACGAGATAACAATCTGCCTTAGTCGGCTCGGGCCGCCGTAACCGAATACCATTGACTGAAGGACTTAAACAACAGACATTTATTTTCTCACAGTTGTGGAGGCTGGAAGTTCATAATCAAGGTGCCAGCAAGGTTAGTTTCTGGTCAGATCTCTCTCCTCAGTTTACAGATGCTGCCTTCTCCCCGTGGTCTTTACGTGGTCTTTTCTCTGAGCACCTGCCTGGAGAGAGAGTTCCAGTGGCTTTTCCTCTTCTTGTAAGGACATCAGTCAGCCCTGTAGACTCAGGGATGCACCCTTATGACCTCATTTAACCTTAATTACATCCTGAAAGGTCCATCTCCAAAGACAGTCACATTGGGGGTTTAGGGCTTCAACTTAAGCATCTTTAGAGGACACATTTGGGGCCGTAACACCATCCTTTGAAATAAAGTGAAATTTCTATGTTACCTGGCTATATTTAACAAGAAAAACAGGTTCACGTGCTTTCCTATGCGTGATCTTCATGATTCTCAAACAAAAGTATGAGATTTATCACTGTGTTTTTGTACTTTTAAACACTGAAAAGTAGTAAACCTTTTTTTTCTTTTTCTTACCATAAGTCTTTGAGATTTCACCTGACCTTCGACTCACATGTGGTTCTGGTGACTGCATCTGTAGAAAGCTTCTGTGAGTAAAGGCCACGAGCAAAATTTACTGTGAGCCTTCCTGGAGCTGCTCTGGGCGGTTGAGCCAATTAAAATGGAGCTGCCAGTTTGAGCAGATGTGTGTTTTCTAATTTATTTATAATGCAGTTTAGGGAAAGGACAGAGTTGAGTTACGGATTCAACAGAGGAATGTGAAGAAAGAAAGGGACAGACAATTTATAACTGATCTATAGATGATCAGAGCCAAAGGTTTTACAAATGGAAATACTACAAAAATGTCTACAGCGATGGAAGAAGGATTATTCGATCATTTTATTTTGAAATAACTCCCGAAAGGGCCTAATTAAATAAAACACAACTAAATACATTCGAGTTGTCATCTTTATGTAGATGGACCATGCATGCCGGGTGACTGTTCTCTGTGTATTCCTTACCTTCTGTCCCTAAACCATTCCAGATACTGTACCCTTTACAAACCTCCTACATGTTCAGAAGCAACAAGGTTATATCTAGTTTTCAGTCTTGATGAATAAAAATGCTGCATATTTGGGAGCCTGGGTGGCTCAGTTGGTTAAGCGACTGCCTTCGGCTCAGGTCATGATCCTGGAGTCCCGGGATCGAGTCCCACATCGGGCTCCCTGCTCGGCAGGGAGTCTGCTTCTCCCTCTGACCCTCCCCCCTC
Source organism: Zalophus californianus (assembly GCF_009762305.2). Taxonomy (NCBI): domain Eukaryota; kingdom Metazoa; phylum Chordata; class Mammalia; order Carnivora; family Otariidae; genus Zalophus; species Zalophus californianus. Next base: position 40,429,901 of record NC_045604.1, read on the forward strand.
TCATGTGCTCTCTCTCTCTCATTCTCTCTCTCTCAAATAAATAAATAAAATCTTAAAAAAAATGCTGCATATTTTTGATCACTTGAAATTCTGTCTACTAAAAATGTAATGTAGAATAATCAAAATAATATATAGCATTAAATTTGCAAGTGATAATACTAAAACATACATTTTCCCCAAATGAGAGTATTTTGCCTAATAATGTCTGTTATGTATTTAAAAAAATACATCCTTAAACCATATCAGTTGAGTATAAATATATACATCTAATCATATGTGGCCTTATTTCTGGGTTTTTTTATGCTAAAGCATATTTTGTTTCCAGTGAGGATGAATTTTAATGAAAATATGGTTAGAAATAAGGAAAATTCGTTTTTAATGAACATGCTGAAATAAAATATGTCAGTATAGCTAATCCATCTGAAATATTTGCAAAAGAAATGGTTAGTTGAAGCAATACTGCATTGTTTCAAAATGTCACACATAATTATAGTTGATCTGCATTCCTCAAGGGAAATAATAATGACCTCAATCCTTTTTCCATGGAGACACATGAGTTTCTGTAAAAGTGTTTATTTGTCTCATTATTTTTAAAAGTTTAATGGAGAGTAGGCGCATGTTCAACAAGAAGAATTGTATGACTAATTATCTTTTCCTTTTCCTTTTAAGCCATCTACCCTCTTCTGAGGAAATGATGTTTCCATTTAGAAAAGAAAGATTACTTAGGTATTCTGGATAATACAATAAAACCACTATCTGAGGCAGGTATAATAAAAAGAAAAATGTGACCACAAAAGTCAGAAGGGAAATTCTGAAGTAAGCACAGAACCGTGCATCCTTCTTATGCATCATTTTCTACTGTTTACAGGCCTTCCCTTTGAAAAGCCTGTGATTTCTGCATAGGTCTTGTATTGATTGATGTATATGTTCCCATGTCTGGAGTGTTCCTGCCCGTATGTGAGACGAGCACCCCCACGTTCCCCCCAACCCCCAGCATGCCAGTGTTGTCAGACCGCATGGCCCTGCAGCTGGCCACAGTGAGCGGACAGCCAAGCATCACGTCTTTACCAACGTCATGTGTTTTCCTCTCCAGAGGGGTTCGTGCTAATGGAGATGTTCATGTTAGCAGGCTGGCCTTACATCATAGTCAAAACTGCCTTTGGTTGGGAGGCTGTGGTGCCAGAAGGCTCGCAAGACTGTGCCTGGAATTTAGTTGGCTCCAGGGGGCCTGAGAATATGGAGGAAGGCTTAGCTGGCAGCAGCATTTGGTCTTTCCCAGACCTCATGGGGGATGGTGAGGCCTCCTGTGAAAGAGCTGGGACGAGGCAGCCGTTTTTCCTGTCCAGGATGGGCAAGTAAAGAGCATTTGCAGCCTGGGTCCTGGAAAGGTAGCAGCAGACCACTTTCTGTTATTTCTTATGGGAGAAGGGCTTTGACTAGGAAAGGCTTGTATGCCCTTTGAAACAGGTTAGCCTTTATTCTGAAAACCTGAGGGAGCCACTGAAGGATTTTAAGTTAAGTGGAATGAATGATCTCATCAACAGTGAGGAGGATGGATTAGAAACAAAGCTGGAGGCAGGACAATCATTCGGGAGAGGTTAGTGCAGGAGTCCAGGTGCTACAGAAGGAAGGCACTATGGTGGCAGTGGGATGGAGATGAGAGTATGGGTTTCAAAATTATCTGGGGGGTAGAGGGAATAGAACTTGGTAACCCATTAGCTTTGGGCAGCAAAGAGAAAAGGAGGGTGACATCCATGGTTCTCGCTTTGGATGGAATTCCAAAACACAGGAAAATGAGAGATTCTGAGGAAGGAATAAAGATGTCATTTTGGACCTGTTGTGATGGAACAATGTGTTGGATATCAGGTGGCTAGTGTACGTGTAAACAAAGAAGGATGGGAACTGGAGAGAGAGTTTGGGGGTGTCATCACTACGTAAATGACAGTGTAAGTTGTGAGTTCAGATAAATTCACCTAATCGAGATTTGTCAAGTCCGTCAACAAGAGAGCTGGAAATGGAACCTGGCATATAATACCTTCATTTAAGGGGGAAGGGGTAGGACGTAGTGACTATAAAGGACTGTTCAGTAAATACTGTATCCAAATACATTGATTCACAGTCGGGTCTGTTGGAAGGACAAAGGAGTTGAGGTTTTGAAGCGAGGATAATTGAAGTGATGGATCAGATTAGCTAAAGACAATGGAGAAGAAAAGGAATCAAACGTAAAACAGATAAGTCACTAGAATTCCCTATGAGGTTGTGCTCCAGGGGTGCCACTCCTATAGGGGAAAAAAAAAAGTGTCAACATTGCCTCCTGGGATTGTGCCATGGAGTGGGTATATTCTAAGATGGTTCTTTGGGCACACCAAGCACAATTTCCAAGGCCAACACCCAGTGTTTTTTTATGGAAATAGGAGCCCTTGGAGCACAAGTGACAGAAAACTATGTGCATGGTGCTGTATGGGGTTGAGCAGCGTTAGCAGTCCTGATCCCGGGTACTGCTGGGCATGCACTGTGGTGCATATGGACGGCGAGGGGCTGGGAGGTGAGCTGTGGGATGGCAGCGTCAAATTGGCAGGACAGGAAAAAGACTGGGGGCGTGGAGACCGGCTGGGAGATTATTTAACATCTAATTCATTCTTAAATCACTCATTTAAAAAAATACTAAGTACTATATGATGAGTGCTACATTAGGTTCTGGGAGTAACCTCATTGGTGCCAATTTGAGGCTGATGTCTTTTTTGGGAAGATTCCATAGGTGGTGCATTTCCTAACTGATCTTTATAATGTTGGCTTTTACTTTTCTTCTAGAGATGGAAAATGGAGTTTTGACTAAGAAGGCACCTAGTCTTTGATTAGTTCCAAAAATAGCCTGCTTTTACTTTTTTCTTTTCTCTCCCCACCCCCCTTCCTCCCTTCCCTTCCTTTCTTTAACCTTCAAACAGCCTATCAGATTTTGTAGTCCTTGCTTTGATTTCCAGCATGGGGCGGGGGGACATTACTGTTTAGTTCACATTTTTTCTTGGTATATTTTTGTTGTTCTCTGTTGAGATGTTGAAGTAGTTGTAAATAACTGAAGTTGGACTATGGGCACGATATACCGTGATCATGAGACTTCGCAGGTTTATATTTCAGCGCATATAACCCTTTGGCTAAAGGGTAAGAATAAAATAAAATCAAGGCAGGCGGTATCACTTAAAATAAGGCAGATATAAAGGGCCCTTCTTTTCTGTCCCATGGGGAGGGAGGTGTCCCTCACTGTGCTATGGGGAAAAGCTCAGAGCAATCAGACTTTGAGGTTTATCTGCTGGGTCTATATTCGACTCTGCTTGGTTGTGCCGAAGGGAAAGGTCCTTCTTTTTCCAGGCTGAGCCTCAGCTGGGCAAGTTATTACCTATTTAGTATTAGTAAATAGAAATTTGGAAAGGAGAATAGGATAAATAAAAGAACAAATAACAATGTAAAACTTAAATTATGCTTTGAGGCAACAGTAACTCTTACACACCAACGAGTATGTGTCTAATTTCTAAATGAGTTTTATGGACAGTCATTTCTGTAGAATCAAGACCCCAAATTATGTCTCTAGATCATCCCAGGATTATATTGCATCCATGAACCTTTGCAGGTCCAGTGTTAGGAAGCTCTTACAAGTCAAAATATATGCTAAAAACAAAATTGGATTTGAGAGTGGTAAAAATGGAAGTACATTTCTTCTAGAATATACTTTATTTCTTTTTTAATGTTAAATGAGATAATGAGGCAAAGTGCTCAGCTGTTAAACAATAATTGCTAATAAGGAAGCTGAAGCACAGGGAGATAAGATGACTTGCTTAAGGTTATAAAGCTGGTAAGTGGTAGAATCTGTCATCAACCCAGATGGCATGACTCCGTGGCCCAATCTTTTTGCTAAGCTGTCTTTTTTTTGTTACGCTGCCTCCCAAGTGCCTAAAAAAGTTAGGTGTGTATAATTGTTATTGCTATTTTTTTTCTTACTATTAGTTTATATGTAGGTAATATCAACACATTACAAATAAGTACCCAAATCTGACCCATCTGTTACTATGTAGCTATAGAAAAGGGCTTTGTGAGTTTCGTTTGGTCACCCGTGTTATGGTACAAGTCAGTGATCTCTTGAAGTATAAAGTTTTAACATTCTTTTAAATGCATGGAAGTGATTTGTATGATTTCTAAAAAGTGCATGGGCTTTGGAGCCCTTGGAACTGAGATTTAATACTATCTTAACTATTTACTAGCTTTGCAAATTTCACCAAAATACCTGATCTGTCTGAGTCTCCATATTCTTATAAAGTAAGATTTAACCCCCTTAATGAGGCTGCTTTATAAAGATTTAGTCGGTAGAGTGTAGGATGTGGCTAAGTGCTTACTAGATGCTTGTTCTTTTCCTCCTGGGTTTCTGAAGAAATTAGTATCAAATTACTATCCCAAATCAAGGAATCCTGTAAAGCTCTAAAATTATCATCTGGATATCATCATATATTATTGGGAAATGCTATGAATGCTTATATGTCTAAACATCTCATCTGGCTGAAATAAAAAGTAAAAAGAAAAGAAAAGGTAAACAAGAAAACATTAAGGTTATATATATTGCTAGAATTTAATCACAAACCCAGAGTCCATATGAAATGTCTAGGAAAAAGTGAGTGCAAGAATTTCAAGTATGTTGGATGTTCTATGGACTTGAAAACTAGGTTCGGCATTAAATGTTCCTTAAGTCTACCCACATTACTATTATCTTAATTCTTTTCTTGAATTAGAGCAGCAGATTTTCTGGTGTCTTCATGTATGGACTGAGGTAGAATCTTACTTGTATTTTTCCTTTTATTAAACTGGGAAGGAGTAGCTCAAATTTTACTTAAAAAAATGGGGGAAGATTCCTTTCTTTTTTTTCCTCTCTTTTAGATTGAACCCTCACTATTTCTAAATTGTAACTTGTTTTTGCTCCAGGATTTCACAGAATGTCATCTCGTAATGGCTACTCAGACTAATTTTTTTCAACTCATTTGTACATAATAGGAAAATAACTAGTAGTTTTTGCCTCAAAACACTTTATAAGTAATTTTATTTTCTTTCGCTAGGGAGCATATTATGGGGATTTAATGCATCGAGATATAATGTTATCTCTTTTGACTGTTTTGATACCGTCATCTGTTCTGAGAATTTGTGTCAGGAATAGTGGTCACCATGAACTTTGCTTTCAAAATTGTTTTTGGACTTTCTTCATCAAACCAAAGTATTGTGCTTGCCTGTATTCAGAGCTAAAATCCATCAAATTTGGGCACCTGGGTGGCTCAGTTGGTTAAGCCTCTGCCTTCAGCTCAGATCATGATCCGGGGGTCCTGGGATCGAGCCCGGCATCGGGCTCCCTGCTCAGTGGGGAGCCTGCTTCTCCCTCTCCCTGCCGCTCCCCCTGCTTGTACTTTTTCTCTCTTTCTGTCAAATAAATAAATAAAATCTTTAAAAAATAAAAATAAAATCCATCAAATTTTACAAAACATCAAGCTTGTGTTTGCTGAGAACACAAGCAAGTAGGTTTTCAAAGATGGATCAACAAAATAAATTTGTTTTTAGTTCCTCCTCATAGATGGCTCTTCCTAAAAGAAGATTTGTTTGTGGTCGGTTGGAGCTGAGTAGGGGGCCCACTTTGAAATTTAATCAGGGATTATTTGATCATCTTTTGCAACAAAGTGCGGTGATTTGTTTAGTGTTCAGTGGATGGCACCCTAATTGTAGTAAAGGAATTTAGTTCTTCCTGCCTAAACTTGATTTGAACCCAAAGAATGGCTTCCAATGAATGATCATGTGTACATGCGCACACACACAGATATAAAATGTTTCCTAACAAGGAAGATTCCCTGTTCTTCTTCCAGTAAAAGTGTTAGTCCATCAGTGCTATTCATGAAATATGTGTTTCTCCTCACAGACATTTGTGAGGATTGCACTTCTTCTTTCCCTTGTGGCTGGTGAGCCATATGAATAGTTCTGGCCAATGACTTGTGCCCAGAACTGATATGAGCAGAACAAAAAGAAGATTTAATTGCACCTGTGAGCGCCCCCCCTCCAGAGTGTACTTGCCTCCAGCACAGTGACTATAGGAGATCATGGTGCATTGTCAGCCTGGGTCCCTGACTAACACCAGTGACATGTAGGCAGTTAGCCTGAGTGAGAGATTAACCTTTGTTCTTTAAGCCACTAAAATTAAGGAGGGAGCTGTTTGCTAGAGATTATAACCTCTTCTATTTTGACTAATCTGGTAAAATATAAACATTGCTCTAATTCAAGGAAAGAGTCATGATAATAATTTGGAGGATTAAAATTTTATGTCTCATGCTCATATTTGTTGAATTTTGTATTAGTTTCCAAATCTCTGATGGACTTAGGTATATTGTCTGACTTTATAATATTTAAGATACTATGTTATCTGTTTTTATATTATTTAAGATTCACTAGTGGTTTTATTAGAACAGAAGCATCAAAGTAACAGTTGAAACAACCTGCTTTTTAAGGAGACTATAGATGGGTTTTAAATTGTACAGAGACCAGATAGTCCTGTTTCTGTAAAAAAGCAATCTCTGCCCTCATTCAGGATTGGGTACAGTGCTTTTGAATCTGTTCTATATGTAAACTTTCTAGAAGAAAGAATCTTGAACTGATGTTGAGTTTCATAAAACTAATGCCTAACACCAAAGTAATCACAAATATAAAAGAGCAAATATCCTTATATTTTTGAAATTTAGTAGGTTGAACTATATGAAATTATTGACATTCAACCATTTTGACCTTAAGAATCACAATTCCATATGGTTTAACCTATTAGTCTAAGGAACTGGATTTACAAACCAGTTTCTACAAATATTATAATTTTCATATTCTAATCTGTACATTGGATTATGACCTACACATTAGGCAAAATCATATTTGGCTAAACATTGCTTTATTCAGTACTTGGCTAAAACTTGTCAAAATTCCATTCAATTAGGTATAAACTGTAGACTGATTATCTCAACTTGAAGACAGACCAGTTGGTTGTGCTTGCATGTTCCACACGCCTGTCCTTATTACACTTGTCAGTGGTCACTCCAGACTCTAGTTCTGGATTTCCCTGTTCTTTCCTTATCTGGGCATGTCATAACTGCTGAAGCTCTCTCTGGGGCCACTTCAAGCCAATCAGGAATAGAGATTCCTCACTTTATTCCTCACCATACAGTTAATAGGAGGCTGAGACAGTCTATAGGTTTGTGGAGGCTTGAGGATAACCTAAGGGAATTAATTACACGGCAGAAGGGGACAACTTGATACTAGGTGATCAAAGCAAATTGCTCCTAGAGTCCACTGGTCATCTTCTCAAAATTTCCTGCCTCAACCATTTCACTCCTCAACCTCTGGCTTGGTGGCTTATTGTAGTGGTCTGTTTGTCACTCTAGATGGATTTATTCTGTTGGGTGTTCCCTCTCCTGAGTGCAGAGACCAAACCAGCAGAAAACCAGTTGACGTGATAATAATATATCCAATATATAAAAAATATACAACATATGCAAATATATTCTCCCCTAAATGAAGATATTCATTTAAATTATTAAACATCATATTGGATTGGTCTAAAGCAACTCCATTTGGACTGCTTCCTCTGGTAAGGTTGTTCTAAGAACTGGGGGTAGGTACTTGACTTACATGTCTATGATTAAGCAAACAAAACAAACACACACACAAAAACATGCTCTCCAAAGTAGTCACTTTCAAAATGAGGTGGATGCAACTTATAAGGATAAACTCTAGCTCCAGAATATCAGGTTGCTTATGATCCCTGAAATGTCAGTTTTTTTCATCTTTAGAATTAAAAAAAAAAAAGAAAAAAGAAAAAGCTTCTTACATCTTATACTAAATATCCCTCCTACACATGGTTATTCATCATTGCTCTGGCAATGACTTTCATAATTTCTCTATACCAACAAGTACTTAGTTATCTGTTGAAGAAAATGTTTGTATGAAATATTGCCCTAAAGCTGGTAGAAAATCAATCATATTGGGAAATCTTACTATGCAAAGGAATTTATTTCCTAAGCTGGAAGCTGTGTATATAAACATGATATTCTTCATGGAATTTCTCACAAATGCCAAGGTTTGTAATGTGTTGGTGGTCCCTTCAGTATCCTGGTACCTATCTGTGAGAAGCTAAGACATTTATTTTAGTGCTATCTGGTGCTATTTTTATGCTATCTGGTGACATATACATAAAAGTCTTTGCACTGACCATTCCCTCCATCAGGAACGCTCTTTGCTTTTTTCCAGGATTATCTATCAGGCTCACTTAATGATATTTTCAAGTCTTTTTTTTTTTTTGAAGATTTTATTTATTTGAGAAAGAGTGCGTGCACGCGCACACATGACCACAAGCAAGGGGAGGGACAGAGAAAAAGGGAGAGAGACTCCTCAAGCAGACTCTTCACTGAGCTTGGTGCCTGACGTAGGGCCCGATCCCAAGACCCTGAGATCACAACCTGAGCCAAAGCTGGAGGTTTAACTGACTAGGCACCCCAAGTCTTTTTTTTTTTTTTAATTAGTCACCATACAATACATCATTAGTTTTTGATGTGGTGATCCACAATCCAAGTCTTTTTTTAAAAAAATAACTTCAATGTTTAATCATGAAAATAATTTGCCATTCCGAAAACAACTTTAGGGGAGAAAAATCTTCTCCATTAAATAAACTAATCAAAATTGCAAATATTATAGCTTAATAGTCCCTGCCAGACTGCCCCTCTATTCAGGATCTTTCCTGTACCATCACATATTGAAAAGAAAGCAGTATTAAAACAGTAATGCTTGATAATTTCATTTAACATAAGAATTTGTTGATTTTTTTTCATCTTTGGCTTTAGTGGTCTTTCTCCTTTGACACATTAAAAGTGCTGCGACAGTAACCAGTATTTGGGAGAGAACATTCACCTTTTTATCACGTACCATTTAGAGACCTACACCTTGACCATCCTTTTTAAAGCTGAAACTCCTCTACCCCCAGCATCTTGATTCTCCTTGCCTTCCTGTATTTTTTCATCATATTTACCAACTTCTAACATTCTGTGTGATGTACTCATTGATTAGATTTCATTGTTTATTGCCTGATTCTCATTGTAGAAGGGTTTGCTCATAAGAAAAGGAATTTTTTTGATTTTACTTCATCAGAATCAAGTAAAACAATCCTTGGCATATAATAGACACTCAATAAATGTGTATCTTGTACTTCTTCAGTGATAAAAGAGGAACAGGCTAGTTTTTCCTCCCTGGCAAGTCAGAAATGCTATTTTAATTTAGTTCATTTTTCATTAGTTCATTTAGTTCATTTTTTTACATTTTCAGTAGAACCAAAGAATACTTATTTTGGTTACTTTTATTCTATTGTTGCTTACAGATATAAATAAATTATAATTGATATTTAAATAATGGACTAATTTCATGATTAAATAGCTTGACATATGAGATATGAAACTATTGAGCTAAAACTATTCGTATTTCAATTTTAAAAACTTGGGCAATTACTATAACATATCTTACTTTGTAAGACATGGTACAAAGTACAAAGTTTGATACCATCAAGCTAGAAGCTAGTTCAAAAGGTATCTTTATTCTAGCTGCAATCAAATGTCAGTAAAATGTCATTTTTATTCCTGATGTGATGGTTTTATGACAGGAAGCTTCTTGGCAATTTTAATACCTTTATTATTATTTGTTTTGTTTTATTTTAAAATAATTGGCCCTTATTTTCCCCTGTGGCTACCTTTGCGAGTACCCTCTACTCCCACTCCTGCCCATGTGAAATATTGCTTATAGGCAGTTGATTTTATTTTAAGCATCAGGAAATTTTTCCAGAAGACTTTAATACTTTCAAATTTTCTAGGCTATGTAAAATTGCAAATTTGCTGATTTGAAGGTCATTTATTTTATTTGAAAAGTGAAATATACGCATGAGTAAAGAAAAATGCAGGCAGGAAAGGAGATTTGTGCATAACTGGCCTATTTCTAGAGAACAATACACGTAATAATAGTACTGGATAAAGTGAAGAGAGTGCTTAGAGAAATTGGTTTTTTTTCATTATGTTATGTTAATCACCATACATTACATCATTAGTTTTTGATGTAGTGTTCCATGATTCATTGTTTGCGTATAACACCTAGTACTCCATTCAGTATGTGCCCTCTTTAATACCCATCACCAGGCTAACCCATCCCCCTACCCCCCTTCCCCTCTAGAACCCTCAGTTTGTTTCTCAGAGTCCATAGTTTCTCATGGTTTGTCTCCCCCTCCGATTTCCCCCCCTTCATTCTTCCCCTCCTGCTATCTTCTTCTTCTTTTTTTTTTTTAACATATGATGTATTATATGTTTCAGAGGTACAGGTCTGTGATTCAACAGTCTTACACAATTCACAGCGCTCACCCTAGCACATACCCTACCTGATGTCTATCACCCAGCCACCCCATCCCTCCCACCCCCCCACCACTCCAGCAACCCTCAGTTTGTTTCCTGAGATTAAGAATTCCTCATATCAGTGAGATCATATGATACATGTCTTTCTCTGATTGACTTATTTCACTCAGCATAATACCCTCCACTTCCATCCACGTTGTTGCAAATGGCAAGATCTCATTCCTTTTGATGGCTGCATAATATTGCATTGTATATATATACCACATCTTCTTTATCCATTCATCTGTCGATGGACATCTTGGCTCTTTCCACAGTTTGGCTATTGTGGAGATTGCTGCTATAAACAATGGAGTGCACGTACCCCTTTGGATCCCGACACTTGTACCTTTGGGGTAGATACCCAGTAGTGCAATTGCTGGGTCATATGGTAGCTCTATTTTCAACTTTTTGAGGGAGCTCCATACTGTTTTCCAGAGTGGCTGCACCAGCTTGCACTGCCACCAACAATGTAGCAGGGTGCACCTTTTTCCGAAACCCCTCCAACATCTGTCGTTTCCTGACTTGTTAATTTTTGCCATTCTGAATGGTGTGAGGTGGTATCTCATTGAGGTTTTGGTTTGGATTTCCCTGATGCCGAGTGACGTTGAGCACTTTTTCATATGTCTGTAGGCCATTTGGATGTCTTCTTTGGAAAAATGTCTGTTCATGTCTTCTGCCCATTTCTTGATTGGATCATTTGTTCTTTGGGTGTTGAGTTTGATAAGTTCTTCATATATTTTGGATACTAGCCCTTTATCTGATATGTCATTTGCAAATATCCTCTCCCATTCTGTCAGTTTTCTTTTGGTTTTATTAACTGTTTCTTCTGCTGTGCAAAAGCTTTCTATCTTGATGAAGGCCCAATAGTTCATTTTTGCCCTTGCTTCCCTTGCCTTTGGCGATGTTTCTAAGAAGAAGTTGCTGCGGCTGAGGTCGAAGAGGTTGCTGCCTGTGTTCTCCTTTAGGATTTTGATGGACTCCTGTCTTACATTTAGGTCTTTCAACCATTTTGAGTCTATTTTTGTGTGTGGTGTAAGGAAATGGTCCAATTTAATTCTTCTGCATATGGCTGTCCAACTTTCCCAACACCACTCTTGAAGAAACTTTTTTCCATTGGACATTCTTTCCTGCTTTGTCGAAGATTAGCTGACCATAGAGTTGAGAGTGCATTTCTGGGCTCTCTATTATGTTCTATTGATCTATCTGTCTGTTTTTGTGACATTACAGCTTTGTAATAGAGCTTGAAGTCCAGAATTGTGATGCCACCACCTTTGCTTTTCTTTTTCAACATTCCTTTGGCTATTCAGCGTCTTTTCGGGTTCCATACAAATTTTAGGATTCTTTGTTCCATTTCTTTGAAAAAAGCGGATGGTATTTTGATGGGGATTGCATTGAATGTGTAGATTGCTCTAGGTAGCATTGACATATTCACAATATTTGTTCTTCCAATCCATGAGAATGGAACGTTTTTCCATTTCTTTGTGTCTTCCTCAGTTTCTTTCATGAGTATTTCATGAGTACAGATTCTTTGCCTCTTTGGTTAGATTTATTCCTAGGTATCTTATGGTTTTGGGTGCAATTGTAAATGGGATCAACTCCTTAATTTCTCTTTCTTCTGTCTTGTTGTTGGTATATAGGAATGCCACTGATTTCTGTGCATTGATTTTATATCCTGCCGCTTGACTGAATTTCAGTGAGTTCTAGCAGTTTTGGGGTAGAGTCTTTTGGGTTTTCCACATAAAGTATCATATCATCTGCAAAAAGTGAGAGTTTGACTTCCTCTTTGCCAATTTGGATGCCTCTTATTTCTTTTTGTTGTCTGATTGCTGTGGTTAGGACTTCTAATACTATGTTGAATAGCAGTGGTGAGAGTAGACATCCCTGCCACGTTCCTGACCTTAGGGGGAAAGCACTCAGTTTTACCCCATTGAGAATGATATTCGCTGTAGGTTTTTCATAGATGGCTTTTAAGATATTGAGGTATGTACCCTCTATCCCTATACTCTGAAGAGTTTTGATCAAGAAAGGATGCTGTACTTTGTCAAATGCTTTCTCTGCATCTATTGAGAAGATCATATGGTTCTTGTTCTTTCTTTTATTAATGTATTATATCACATTGATTGATTTGTGGATGTTGAACCAACCTTGCAGCCCAGGGATAAATCCCACTTGGTTTGGGTGAAGAATCCTTTTAATGTACTGTTGGATCCTATTGGCTAGTATTTTGATGAGAATTTTTGGATCTATGTTCATCAAGGATATTGGTCTGTAATTCTCCCTTTGGATGGGGTCTTTGTCTGGTTTTGGGATCAAGGTAATGGTGGCCTCATAAAAAGAGTTTGGAAGTTTTCCTTCCATTTCTATTTTTTGGAACACTTACATAAGAATAAGTATTAATTCTTCTTTAAATGTTTGGTAGAATTCCCCTGGGAAACCATCTGGCTCTAGGCTCTAGTTTGTTGGGAGATTTTTGATGACTGCTTCAATTTCCTTAGTGGTTATAGGTCTGTTCAGGTTTTCTATTTCTTCCTGGTTCAGTTTTGGTAGCTTATACGTCACTAGGAATGCATCCATTTTTTCCAAATTATCTAATTTGCTTCCATATAGTTCCTCATAATATGTATGTTCTTATAATTGTTTGTATTTCTTTTGTGTTGGTTGTGATCTCTCCTCTTTCATTCATGATTTTGTTTATTTGGGTCATTTCTCTTTTCTTTTGGATAAGTCTGGCCAGGGGTTTATCAATCTTGTTAATTCTTTCAGGGAACCAGCTCCTAGTTTCGTTGATCTGTTCTACTGTTCTTTTGGTTTCTATTTCATTGATTTCTGCTCTGATCTTTATTTCTCTTCTCCTGCTGGGTTTAGGCCTTATTTGCTGTTCATTCTCCAGCTCCTTTAGGTGTAGGATTAGGTTGTGTATTTGAGACCTTTCTTGTTTCTTGAGAAAGGCTTGGATTGCTATATACTGTCCTCTTAGGACTGCCTTTGCTGTATCCCAAAGATTTTGAACAGTTGTGTTTTCATTTTCATTGGTTTCCATGAATTTTTTTAATTCTTCTTTAATGTCCTGGTTGACCCATTCATTCTTTAGTAGGATGCTCTTTAGCCTCCATGTATTTGAGTTCTTTCCGACTTTCCTCTTGTGATTGAGTTCTAGTTTCAAAGCACTGTGGTCCGAAAATATGCAGGGAATGATCCCAATCTTTTGGTACTGGTTGAGACCTGATTTGTGACCTAGAATGTGATCTATTCTGGAGAATGTTCCATGGGCCCTAGAGAAGAATGTGTATTCTGTTGCTTTGGGATGGAATGTTCTGAATATATCTGTGAGGTCCACTTGGTCCAGTGTGTCATTTAAAGTCTTTATTTCCTTGTTGATCTTTTGCTTAGATGATCTGTCCATTTCAGTCAGGGGGGTGTTAAAGTCCCCCACTATTATTGTTGTCAATGTGTTTCTTTGCTTTTTTATTAATTGGCTTATATAATTGGCTGCTCCCATGTTAGGGGCATAGATATTTACAATTGTTAGATCTTCTTGTTGGATAGACCCTTTAAGTAGGATATAGTGTCCTTCCTCATCTCTTATTACAGTCTTTGTTTTAAAATCTAATTTGTCTGATATAAGGATTGCCACCCCAGCTTTCTTTGGTGTCCATTAGCATGGTAAATGGTTTTCCATCCCCTCACTTTCAATCTGGTGGTGTCTTTGGATCTAAAATGAGTCTCTTGCAGACAGCATATCAATGGGTCTTGTTTTTTTTATCCAATCTGATAGCCTTGTCTTTTGATTAGGGCATTTAGCCCATTTACATTCAGGGTGACTATTGAAAGATATGAATTTAGTGCCATTGTATTGCCTGTAAGGTGACAGTTACTGAATATTGTCTGTGTTCCTTTCTGGTCTACGTTACTTTTAGTCTCTCTCTTTGTTTGCTTAGACGATCCCTTTCAATATTTCTTGTACGGCTGGTTTCATGTTTGCAAATTCCTTTAGTTTTTGTTTGTCCTGGAAGCTTTTTATCTCTCCTTATTTTCAATGACAGCCTAGCTGGATATAGTATTCTTGGCTGCATATTTTTCTCGTTTAGAGCTCTGAATATATCATGCCAGTCCTTCAGGCCTGCCAGGTCTCTGTGGATAGGTCTGTTGCCGATCTAATGTTTCTGCCGTTATAGGTTACATATCTCTTCTCCCAAGCTGCTTTCAGGATTTTCTCTTTGTCTCTGAGACTCGTAAGTTTTACTGTTAGACGTCGGGGTGTTGACCTATTTTTATTGATTTTGAGGGTGGTTCTCTGTGCCTTCTGGATTTTGATGCCTGTTTCCTTCCCCAAATTAGGGAAGTTCTCTGCTATAATTTGCTCCAATATACCTTCTGTCCCTCTCTCTCTTTCTTCTTCTTCTGGGATCCCAATTATTCCTATGTTCTTTCATCTTATGGTATCACTCATCTCTCGAATTCTGCCCTCATGATCTAATAGTTTTTCTCTCTTTTTCTCAGCTTTATTTTCCATCATTTGGTCTCCTATATCACTAATTCTCTCTTCTGCCTCATTTTTCCTAGCAGTTAGAGTCTCCATTTTCGATTGCACCTCATTAATAACCTTTTTGATTTCTACCTGGTTAGATTTTAGTTCTTTTATTTCTCCAGAAAAGATTTCTCTAATATCTTCCATGCTTTTTTCAACCCCAGCTAGTATCTTTAAAATCGTCATTCTGAACTCTAGTTCTGACATCTTAGTAATGTCCATATTCATTAGGTCCCTGGCAGTCGGTACTGCCTCTTGTTCTTTTCTTTGAGGTGATTTTTTCCATCTTGTCATTTTGTCCAGAGGAGAATAGATGAATGAGAGAACAAAATGCTACAGGGTAGCAACAACCCCAGAAAAATACACACTAAACAAATCAGAAGACATCTGAAACCAGGGGAAAAGAAAGGGAAAGAAAGAAAAGAGGGGAAAAAAAGTATAAAGAAAGAGAAAAAGATGATAAACAAACAAACAAAACAATATGATCAAATACGATCAGGCTGGTGCATAGATCAGTGCCACACACTAGATTTTGGGCATATTTTGGTCTTTTAGAAGAAACTGCCTCCCAAAATTTTAAAGAAAGAAAAGCTTATATATGTACAAAAATAAGGGTAAATATGAAGCGATGGAATATGACTGTAAAGATGAAAATTATAAAAGATTTTATAAAAGGAATTGATAAGTTGGTTGAAAAAAGAAAGAAGAGAATTTTTAAAAAAAGGGGGGGAGAGAATGTGATCAGGCAGGAGACTAGAACAAAGCCATACACTAGAGATTTAGTGTATATTTTGGTCTGTTAGAAGAAACTGTATCCCAAAATTTTAAAGAGAGAACAACTTATATGTACATACCAAAAATAAGGTTAACTACTATGAAGGGATAGAATATGACTCTAAAAATGAAAAATAAAAAAGATTTTTTAAAAAAGGGATTGATAAGATGATGGTTGAAAAAGGGAAAAAGAAAAATTCAAAAGAAAAAAGAAAATTTAAAAAATTAACTTTGAAAGACAAAAAATCATGGGAAAAAAGCCATGAATGTGCAGTATTCCCCTAGCGCTGGAGTTCTGCCATTCTCATTGACCGGTAAACTTGGTCTTGACTGGCTGTTCTTGCTGATCTTCTGGGGGAGGGGCCTGTTGCCGTGGTTCCCAAATGTCTTTGCCAGAGGCGGAATTGCCCCACCCTTGCCCGTCCAGGCCAAGTAATCTGCTCGGGTTAGCTCTCAGGAGCTTTTGTCCCCTGCGAGCTTTCTGTGCAGCTTTGGGGGAAGAGAGTGAAAATGGCGGCCTCCCAATCTCAGCCCTGGAGGAGCCGAGAGCTCAGGGCACCGCTCCTCAGTGAGCCCCCAGAGAAAAACAGTCAATCACTCCCGGCTCCGGCCGCACTCCATGCTCACCCAGCCACAGCATTTCTATCTCTGGCACCCGACTTGGTGTGGAGTCTCCAAACCCAGCAGATCCCTGCCATGCGCTCCCACGCCGCTCCTCCTGGGGGAGGAAGGAGAGTCTCCCCGGGTCTGCCATTTGTTGGGACCCTGCTGGAGGATCAGTGGCCCGACTGTGCTGCGGATCACGGTTTATGGCAACCCCGAGCTGAGAGCCCAATCCTCGGCTCCGTCTCTGCAGCCGGCTTCCCCGGTCCGATCCCTGGGAGCTCTGCCACACTCAGGCACCCCTGGTCTTTCTGTGACCCCAAGGGTCCAGAGACTGCACTGTCCCACGAGGGTTCTACCCCCTGCTTAGCCACTGGAGCGATGTCCCTCAGCGGAGCCGACTTCTAAAAATTCCGATTTTGTGCTCCGCGGCTCTATCACTTGCCAGAAGCAGCCGACGGAGGCCCCCTCCCCCGCCGTCTATCCTCCCGAATATCGCCTCGGATTCACTTCTCCGCACGTCCTACCTTCCAGAAAGTGGTCGCTTTTCTGTTCAGAGTGTCGCTGCTATTCTTTTCTTCGATCTCCTGTTGAGTTTGTAGGTGTTCAGAATGATTTGATCCCTATCTAGCTGAATTTTTGGGACCAGATGAAATTTAGGTCTCCTAGTCCTCCACCATCTTGCTCCTTCTGGGTTCCACTTCATTTTTTCTTGGTAGAGTTCCTTACTTCTGACGGAGTACAAGTAGATGCTCTGGACAGCTCTGACCACCACAGTCAAGCTGTGTTTGTGCCCAACGTGCTATCTTTAGAATTACCACTTTCTCTTTAGAAGCATTTGTTGAAGGGATAGTAAAGTCTACCTCTTTGACTTTTCTTTCACAGTGAGTGCTTCTTATGTTTTATTCTTGCATTCAGTGGTGGTGTTTTTCTCTAAGTTCTAAATCCATAAGCTATCAGTGGATACATCTGGGGAGACAGGCTCACAGACTTCTGATCTGTATGCACAATACTCAGGGTGAGCCCCTGCAGTCTTCTGGGGTGAGAGGCTAGCTGTGCCTTTTTGTCATGCCCTCAATATTTCCATTGCCCCTTCTTTTATTTTCCATCTTTTCCTCCTGTTTCTTATGTAGCCTCATTACAATTTGGCCGCATTAACTGAAATACAGGGCCGTGCTTGTAAGACAGAGCATGTCCTGCACAGTGAACAGCATTTCTGTAGAACTAATTTGGCAATGCTAGATTGGGCTTGGGAAAGGCAGCTGGGAACACTTGCTTCCTGTGCAGTGAATACTGCATTATTAGACCGTTTCTGCTCCTTTGGTTAAAATAGAGTGAAGGAAGAATTCTAATCTTGCATTATTTTCCAAAAGTACATGACCATTTTTTCCCCTAAATGTTTGTTTTTCACATTCCTTTAAGAATAAATGCATGAGGGATGCCTGGGTGGCTCAGTCAGTTAAGCGTCTGCCTTTGGCTCAGGTCATGATCCCAGTGTCCTGGGATCGAGTCTCGCATCGGGCTCCTTGCTCAGCAAGGAGCCTACTTCTCCCTCTACCTGCCACTCTCCCTGCTTGTGCTCTCTGACAAATAAATAAATCTTAAAAAAAAAAAAGGAATAAAAACATGATTCTCTGCAATCCAGTTTAAAGATGGCAATGAAAGGGCATTCTATGGACCAGGCTGTTCAGTAGAAATATAGTGCAAAGCACAAATGCAAGCCACATATGTAACTTTAAATTTTCAGATAAGTTCCCTAAAAAAGTTAAAAAGAAAAGGATGAAATTATTTTAATAGCATATTTTATTTGACCCAGTATATTCAAACTTGTATCATTTTGATCTGTAAATGAGATATTTTACATTTTCTGCAATAAAATTTCAATATCTAGTATGTATTTAACATTTATAGCATATCTCAAATCAGATTGGCTGGGTTTGACGTGTCCAATAGTCAGAATGGTGGCGGTCAGTGGATTGGACAGCACAGCTGTAGACTAAGATCAGAATATGTTTTATAGACTCTATTATAGAATATAGACTAAGAATCTCTGGCAGTGACCTGTTTTAAAACAAAGCTGCTGCTTCTGTGCTAATGGTACAGATTGTGGTTTTCCTTCTAAAAATGGAGTGTCCTTAATCATATCGTTTCAAGGAGTTAGAATAGAGAAGAGTAAATTGCAAGGCACTGAAATAAATATGCAAATTCACAATGTTTATTACACATTACACAAATGTGTAAATTACTTATCTTTCTCTTGTCTGAAGCGATTCTTGGAGAATATCTCTGAGTTTTATATTTTTGTTGATACCTCTGCCTTTCGTCTGATGTGTCAAAGTGAAGAGCTCTACATGGATCATCAGTTATTTCAGAGGATTTTGGTAAAGGTCAACCACCACCCACACCCATGCAATTGTCCATAGGAGAGTTTACTCTATGAGGGAAATTTCTGGAAGCAATATCTCTCTTGGAAAAAAAGTTGGAAATAAAATTTTCCTGGTTCCACTTAGACCATATTGAATATTTTCTCTCACATTCCATTTTGCATTGCTTAAATATGATAAAGATTTTTTAATTGATAGAGCATATTCTCAGAGAAAAATGTATTAACCTCTGAAAATAATACCAACAAGAACAACAACATGAAGACTTGTTCTTTTCCCACTTCTCTGTTACTTCTCATCTTCTTTGGTATGTGTATGTGTTTCAAGTTTTTATTTAAATTCTACTTAGTTAACATATAGTGTACTGTTGGTTTCAGTAGTAAAATTTAGTGATTCATCACTTACATACAACAACCATTGCTCATCACAACTGACCTCCTTAATGCCCATCACCCATTCAGCCCATCCCCCTGCCCACCTCTCCTCCAGCAACCCTCAGTTTGTTCTCTATAGTTAAGAGTCTCTTATGGTTTGTCTCCCTCTCTGTTTTTATTTCCCTTCTCCTATGTTCACCTGTTTTGTTTCTTAGATTCTGCATATGAGTGAAATCATATGGTATTTGTCTTTCTCTGACTGACTTATTTCGCTTAGCATACTACACTCTTCCTCCATCCATGTCATTACAAATGGCAAGATTTCATTCTTTTTGATGGCTGAGTAATATCCCACTATATATTTATACTACGTCTTCTTTGTTCATTCATCAGTTGATGGACATTTGGGCTCTCTCCATAATTTGCCTGTTACTGATAATGCTACTATAAACATCAAGTTGCATGTGCAACTTGAATCAGTACTTTGTAGCCTTTGGGTAAATATCTGGAAGTGCAATTGCTGGATCATAGTGTAGTTCTATTTTTAACTTTTGCAGAACCTCCATACTGTTTTCTAGAATGGCTGCACCAATTTATATTCCCACCAGCAGCGTAAGAGGGTTCCCCTTTCTCTGTATCCTCACCAACATCTGTTGTTTCCTCTGTTGTTTATTTTAGCCATTCTGACAGGTGTAAGGCGATACCTCATTGTACTTTTGATTTGTATTTCCCTCATGATGAGTGATGTTGAGGATCTTTTCATGTGTCTGTTAACCATCTGTATGTCTTCTTTGGAAAAATGTCTGTTCATGTGTTTTTAATTTTTTTTTTTACTCACAGCACATGCCCTCCTTAATACTCATCACCCTGTTACCCCCTCCCCCCAAACCCTTCCCCTCTGAAACCCTCAGTTTGTTTCCCAGGGTCCAGAGTCTCTCATGGTTCATCTCCTTCTCTGATTTCTCCCATTTCTTAACTGGATTATTTGTTTTTTGGGTGTTGAGTTTGATAAGTTCTTTATAAATTTTGGATACTAACTCTTTATCAGATATGTTATTTCAAATCTGTTTTCCCATTCCATAGGCTGCCTTTTAGTTTTGTTGATTGTTTCCTTTGCTGTGCAGAAGAAGCTTTTTATCTTGATGAAGTCCGAATAGTTCAGTTTTGCTTTTGTTTCCCATGCTTCCAGGAATGTGTCTAGTAAGAGCTGCTATGGCCCATGTCAAAGAGGTTGCTGCCTGTGTTCTCTGGGATTTTGATGGCTTCCTGTCTCACATTTAGGTCTTTCATCCGTTCTGAATTTATTTTTGTGTATGGTGTAAGAAAGTCATCCAGTTTCATTCTTCTGCATGTTGCTGTACGGTTTTCCCAACACCATTTGTTGAAGAGATGGTCCTTTTTCCACTGGATATTCTTTCCTGCTTTGTTGAAGATTAGTTGACCATATAGTTGTGAGTCCATTTCTGGGTCTTCTCTTCTGTTCCATTGATCTATGTGTCTGTTTTTGTGCATTACCATACTGTTTTGATTACTACAGCTTTATAACTTGAAGTCCAGAATTGCGATGTCTCCAGCTTTGCTTTTCTTTTTCAAGATTTCTTTGGCTATTCAGGGTCTTTTGTGGTTCCATACAAATTTTAGGATTGTTTGTTCTAGCTCTGTGAAAAATGTTGTTGGTATTTTGATAGAGATTGCATTAAATGTGTAGATTGCTTTGGGTAGTATAGACATTTTAATAGTATTTGTTCTTCCAATCCATGAGCATGGAATGTTTTTCCATTTCTTTATGTCATCTTCCATTTCTTTCATAAGTATTCTATAGTTTTCATAGTACAAATATTTTACCTCTTTAGTTAGGTTTATTCCTAGGTGTCTTATGGTTTTTGGTGCATTTATAAGTGGGATTGACTCTTTGATTTCTCTTTTTTTTTAATTTTTTATTGTTATGTTAATCACCATAGATTACATCATTAGTTTTTAATGTAGTGTTCCCTGATTCATTGTTTGTGTATAACAACCAGTGCTCCATGCAGAACATGCCCTCTTTAATACCCATCACCAGGCTAACCCATCCTCCTACCCCCATCCCCTCTAGAACCCTAAGTTTGTTTTTCAGAGTCCATCATCTCTCATGGTTTGTCTCCCCCTCCGATGTCTCCCCCTTCATTTTTCCCCTCCTATCTTCTTCTTTTATTTTTTTTAACATATATTGTATTATTTGTTTCAGAGGTACAGATCTGTGATTCAACAGTCTTACACAATTCACAGTGCTCACCATAGCACAGACCCTCCCCAATGTCTATCACCCAGCCACCCTATCCCACCCAACCCTCACCACTCCAGCAACCCTCAGTTTCCTGAGGTTAAGAATTCCTCATATCAGTGAGGTCATATGATACATGTCTTTCTCTGATTGACTTATTTCGCTCAGCATAACACCCTCCAGTTCCATCCACGTCATTGCAAATGGCAAGATCTCATTCCTTTTGATGGCTGCATGATATTCCATTGTATATATATACACCACATCTTCTTTATCCATTCATCTGTCAATGGACATCTTGGCTCTTTCCATAGTTTGGCTATTCTGGACATTGCTGCTATAAACATGGGGTGCACATACCCCTTCGGATCCCTACATTTGTATCTTTGGGGTAAATACCCAGTAGTGCAATTGCTGGTCATAGGGTAGCTCTATTTCAACTTTTTGAGGGAGCTCCATACTGTTTTCCAAAGTGGCTGCACCAGCTTGCATTCCCACCAACAGTGTAGGAGGGTGCCCCTTTCTCCACATCCCCGCCAATACCTGTCATTTCTGACTTGTTAATTTTAGCCATCCTGACTGGTGTGAGGTGGTATCTCATTGAGGTTTTGATTTGGAGTTCCCTGATGCTGAGCAATGTTGAGCACTTTTTCATGTGTGTGTTGGCTATTCGGATGTTTTCTTTGGAAAAATGTCTGTTCATGTCTTCTGCCCATTTCTTGATTGGATCATTTGTTCTTTGGGTGTTTAGTTTGATATAGATTTTGGATACTGGCCCTTTATCTGATATGTCATTGGCAAATATCTTCTCCCATTCTGTCGGTTGTCTTTTGGTTTTGTTGACTGTTTCCTTTGCTGTGCAAAAGCTTTCTATCTTGATGAAGTCCCAGTAGTTCATTTTTGCCCTTGCTTCCCTTGCCTTTGGCGATGTTTCTAGGAAGAATTTGCTGCGGCTGAGGTTGAAGAGGTTGCTGCCTGTGTTCTCCTTTAGGATTTGGATGGACTCCTGTCTCACATTTAGGTCTTTCAACCATTTTGAGTCTATTTTTGTGTGTGGTATAAGGAAATGGTCCAGTTTCATTCTTCTGCATGTGGCTGTCCAACTTTCCCAACACCATTTGTTGAAGAAACTTTTTTCATTGGGCATTCTTTCCTGCTTTGTCAAAGATTAGTTGACCATAGAGTTGAGGGTCCATTTCTGGGCTTTCTATTCTGTTCCATTGATCTATGTGTCTGTTTTTGTGCCAGTACCATACTGTCTTGATGTTGACAGCTTTGTAATAGAGCTGGAAGTGTGGAATTGTGATGCCGCCAGCTTTGCTTTTCTTTTTCAACATTCCAATGGCTATTCAGGGTCTTTTCTGGTTCCATACAAATTTTAGGATTATTTGTTCCATTTCTTTGAAAAAAGTGGATGGTATTTTGATGGGGATTGCATTGAATGTGTAGATTGCTCTAGGTAGCATTGACATCTTCACAATATTTATTCTTCCAATCCATGAGCATGGAATGTTTTTCCATTTCTTTATGTCTTCCTCAATTTCTTTCATGAGTATTTTATAGTTTTCTGAGTACAGATCCTTTGCCTCTTTGGTTAGATTTATTCCTAGGTATCTTATGGTATTCTCTCTCTTCTGTCTTGTTGTTGGTATATAGGAATGCCACTGATTTCTGTGTTGATTTCTCTTTCTGCTACTTCATTATTGGTCTATAGAAATGCAACAGATTTCTGTATGTTGATTTTCTATCCTGCAACTTTACTGAATTCGTGTGTCAGTTCTAACAGTTTTTTGGTGGAGTCTTTCAGAGTTTCTACATAGAGTATTCCTGTCATCTATGAACAGTGAAAGTTTAACTTCTTCCTTACTGGTTTGGATGTCTTTTATTTCTTCTTCTTCTTTTTTTTTTCTGATTGCTGAGGCTGGGACTTTCAGTACTATGCTGAATAACAGTGGTGAGGATGGACATCCCTCTCTTGTTCCTGACCATAAAAGGAAAGCTCTCAGTTTTTCACCATTGAGGAGGATGTTAGCTGTGGTTCTTTCATGTATGGCCTTCATGATGCTGAGGTCTCATCTTCTTTTTCACACTCTATAACTCTCCAGCCACTCATCTATAGCTTGCCCTGGCGGTGATTCTGGTAATATGCCTGATTAGAGACTGGTTTAGCCCTAGAAACCTAAATAACTTTTTCCTTTGACTCTCATAGGAAAAAACACATATCTGGCACTGCTTGGAATAAAATTTCCAATATTCTTACATTCAAAATTAATTTAATGGATTTAAATTGTAAAACACTCACCTTCAGTTTACCTACTGAACCTGATCGATATGTGTGATTTAAATATTTTCATAAATTTAGGTAAATAGCTTAAAGAAAGAGCAATTAATATGCTCTGTACAGTTTAGTTTTTAGAGCTCTCTGGGGCAGCCACTGTGCTTCAGGCAGAGATTGGATCTGGAGATAAAACGATGACACAGTAAGACATACTCTCAGGCCTCAGTGACCAGTGTCCAATAGGAAACATGATAGACAAAAACCAGTAGCTACAGTACAATACATGGCTATCAAAATATGTACACAAATAGTGTTTGAGGGGATCTTGGGGGTGGTGGGAGAGTATGGGGAGGAGTCAAGAGGGACTAATGGGCTTAAGATACTAATGGACCAAGAGTCTAAGAGGCTCAGTGAAGTCACAATTTAGAATAATGATGGTCAGAGAGTAAAGATCTAGAGAGATTGGAATTATGGTCAGAGATGAGGTCAAGAATAGGGACAGGTGGATGGGTGCTCACCTGCTGCAAAGGTTACAGAGCTGGGAATGGTGGAAGTAGATGTTGGTGAGGCTGTTGTGCTAAGTGAGTCATTTATGGAGGTTGGAATTTCCCCAATATGGTGGAAGGAGCTGCAGTGCAAGGGATACTTTATAATTAACTACCTATTTTACCATCTCAAATCTAACATGACCCACATGGGATTGTGATAGCCCCAGTCCCCAAAATATCCTTCTTCTCTCATGTTCCAGTTCACACTAGATCTCACTTAAAATCTTTTCTTTTGCTCATGCCAAAATCTTTTCAATCACTCTGGATACTTTACTATTCCTCACCTCCATGACTCATACGTCACAAGTTCTAGGGATAGTATCATCAAAACACATCAGTGCTTCCCTCTGCTCCATGTCTCTCCAGCTCCAAAGTTACCATATTAGCCTGTCTGACCCCTACCGCAGAATCCTACCCAGATGTCTGCCTTTCCTCTCCATCTCCCAGGGATCCATTTCCTTTCTCCAGTGGTCTCCAAAAGTTTTACTGAGTAATTATTTGCAAAAAAAAAAAAAAAATGAGTATGTGCCTCTGCTGTGTGCATGTTTACTTATAAGTTACATACATGTACTACCATGTTTCTGTACCGATACATTATATATTTAAAATACATGCAAAGGTAGAAATGTTAAAAGATGAAAATGAAGTCATTTAAAAATGTTTTGTTTTCACTGATAATAAAAAAAATCTTTTTTGCTTTCACTAAAAGTTATTAATAATGAGGACAGTACAATTTGAATGTTCCAATACTTTTTGAGATCTTGGATTTAACACTCCATGTTATAGTAACTCCCAATTCTACTTCACATTGCAGTTTATTTTGATCCTTGATTTAATAGCTGTTGTGTCTGGAAAAAGCTAACTCACATAGATCCAGATGAAAGGAGGACTTTTTTTTTTTTAATTTTGCCTGTGGTACACTGTACTCACTTTTCAGTATCATTTCACAAATTGTGCAAATGGCTTTCCTAAGCTAGGAAATAGCCATCTTTACTGATGTCAAATGGTTATTTTTAATGCTAGTCCATGTTGAATATCCTCTGAAACTCTTTGTTTGGGAGACTTTTCAACAGTTTATAAAAACCTTCTTCCAAGTTTACTAAAGTATTAAGACATATGATTTGATAAGTGGCACTCTATATAACAATGACAACATTTCTAAACACCTGTTTTAAAAAATTCTTTTTCCAGGGGCCACCTGGGTGGCTTGGTCCAGTCGGTTAAATGTCCGACTCTTGGTTTCTGTTCAGGTCATGATCTCAGGGCTGTGGGATCGAGCTCTGAGCCCCATGTGGGACTCACGCTGTGAAGAGTCTGCTTGGGATTCTTTCCCTTTCCTTCTCCCTCCCCATCTGTCCCTCTCCCTGCTCGATAGAAAACATTTGTCGTCCCAGAGTAGCTTATCAAATTTTAAGAAAGAAAAATGCATAGGTGATCTTTAAGTGTTATACCATGAGGCAACTATATGTCAGTGCCTAAGATTTTCATGGCTACATCCCATCTTATTACTTAGTATTACAGAAATTCTATGTAGAGATTTTGATTTTATAGAAGTAACCACATTGTTAAGAGCCTGTAAATTCTAATACACCAGAAAACACTGACAGCAATGAAGTGAGGGAGCCCCTGCCAACCTGCCCATTGTTGAAATCCCGCCCTTTCCTCGTCATTCCTCCAAGGTCCACAGGGACCAAGTGAGGGCACCAGTGTCATTCCATATATTAAATATTAGTAGCAGCCTAACAAAAATAAATAAAAGTTGAAGTCCTATTCTTGTCTCTGCACTCAGGACCTTTTTGTCAACATATGTGGTGCGTGCACAGAAACCAAAACCCCAAACTGACATTTTTATTCTCTGCTTCAAATTGCTCAGTTGTCTTGCATTGCTCTGAGAATAAATTCAAGATCTTTGCATTAACATGACTTCTGTGGTCATGCATAATTTGGGCCCTGCCCACCTCTCGAGCCTCATCTTGTGGCTTCATTAGACTCGAGCTATATGGACCACCTTTCAGTTCTCTGCACCAAGCTCTTTTCCACATGTGTCCCTTCCCATCCTCTCCCTTCCCACGTGCTCTGCTCTGGCCTTGACCGCTCTTCTCCAGGCTCATTACCTTGCTGACTACAGAGATCATTCTGATCTGAGATCAAATGTCACATCCCTCCAGACGTCCATGTAACCCCACCAGTCTAATTCTTCCTCTTCCTTATATGCTGTCCTGACATTCCTTACTTTGGCTTAACTGTACTTAATCATGATTTGCAATTATGAATTTACTTGTGAAATTATTTGTCTGTCTCATCCAGTAAGCACTATGAGGGCAATAGCTTTTCTCCTAACATTCCATTGGGCCTTTGCATCATGACGCTCAGTGTCTGAAATAATACTCTCTACCATCCTCTTGTCTGTTATCTGCCAACCTTCTTGTGACATCCCCAAATTCCTTTGGCTCCTAGGACACTTATTTGACAAAGCTCTATTAAGTGCCTACAAAGTGCCTCTACTGGGCTTGGCAGTTGTGATAAAACAGTACACAAAATGAAACTTATGAAACATAGGAGTGGTCTTCCACTTTTATTAACATCAATGTTGAATTTATTTCATATAGCAGGGGTTCATAACCTTTTCTGGGTCACAGAAAGTTTGAGAGTTTGTGAAGAGCTCTGATCCCCTTACCCACTAAAAAAATGCACAAATCCATCAAAAACTAATGATGTACTGTATGTTGGCTAATTGAACATAATTTAAAAAATGCACAAATCCTCATAGTCTATATACAGTTGCAAGAGTTTCATATGGTCCCTGAAGCTCACGGTTGGGGAACACATCCTAAATCAATCATGTTAAAAAGTACCAAAATATTTACATTCTCTTTGCAAAACTCTGGGATAGAGGAAGAGGAAAAGTGAAGTGGAGAATAAAGGAGTGAGCTACAACTGTGTCTCTGGAGGAGGCTAAGGGAGTGGGCGGGCTGACCAACAACATAGCTACGAAACAGTGGTTCAGAGCAGGGGTCTTCACACTTCTTGTGTTTGAACTCCCTGAAAGTATTTTGAAAAGTGAAGTCTGTCCATGCATATTCTTATGTTGAAATCTAAGATTCTTCATTTTAGGTTAAATAGTTTTAAAGGATATAATTTTCAGTGAACTTAGACACTGACATTCAACTACAACTATGATCTATCTTTTTCAGTGTACCAGTGAAATACAGATATCACGGTAATTGATACCCAACATAAGTCTAAATAACACATGAAAAAGCTCTTCTCATTCTACCCTCTTAGATGGCACACAATTTTGATTTGTCCCATTATCTGGATGTTAACTACAATCACAAAAAGTAGTGTCTGCCAGGCTTCTCCACTATAAAGTTACTCCTTTCCCTGTGTGATTATTTTTTGAAGATTTTATTTATTTGAGAGAGATAGTGAGAGCACAAGAGGGAGAGGGAGAAGCAGACTCCCCGCTGAGCAAGGAGCCCGATGTGGGGCTCAATCCCAGGACCCTGAGATCATGACCTGAGCCAAAGGCAGACACTTAACCGCCACCCTGGCACCCCTTCCCTGTGTAATTAATACACATTTTGTGGGGAAGTACTTTGAGATATTATGGTTATCCCTTTCATCCTCAAACTTATATATGTGTGTGTGTGTGTGTATGTGTATGTATATACACACACACAAATATATACACATTTATGTATGCATATATGTGTGTATATATGTCAGTCTACTATAATCAATGGGCTATAATCTGTTACAAACAGCATTTATTTTGATCCTCACGTAGTCCCAGACTTGGCTAGTGGGAGCCCCTGCAAGCTGTCTTCTGTGCCCTTTGGTGTATCCCCATTATTCTTTGAGCAATTCTTTACTTCCTGGCACAATCATATGTTCCTGGGTCAACTTAAAATTTCTCTGCCTGGCCTCAGAATCATTCATTTCTCCAAGGAGCCATGGTTTCCTTTAGTGGGTAATGGTATTTAGAAACAGAGATTTGGGTGCTCATTGCTAATGGTGCTGTTATTTTCCCAGACACTCTGAGTAGACAAAGCTAAAGAAGGTATTTTATATTCATGAATACACATATTTCTACCTATTTGATATCTATCTGTGTATCTTGAAAACTATGAGGATGTTAACTGGACTTTGGTGAGCATTTTGCAATATATATGAATGTCAAGTCATTACACTATACACATGAAATTAATATGTCAATTATACCTAAATTAAAAAATAAAAATTACAGAAAAAAATGGTATCCCCAGTTGCAGTCTGACATAAGAGTTCATTCTAATTTCCTGCCTTTTTTTTAGAGAGGGAGGGGGGAGGGCAGAAGGAGAGGAAGAGAGAGACTCTTAAGCAGACTCCACACTGAGTGTGGAGCCCAGTATGGGGCTCAGTCTCATAACCCTGAGATCATGACCTGAGCCAAAAATCAAAAGTCGGACACTTGACTGAGCCAACCAGGCACCCCTAATTTTCTGCTTTTTTATATTTGTAATTCCTTTTCTGCAGTGAAATATCCAATTCTCATTATTCTCCATCAGTCTCCTTGTATGTCACCACTGCTGTCCCACCCCCTACCCTTCAGGGATGCCCTCTCCACCCCATTAGGTCTCCAGCACTCTGTGTTGGGTTGCCCTTATATGGGTTGTCCCCCTCATTCCTCTCAGGCTCTGATACCCCACATTGGGCTGCCACCCCATTGTGCAGGTGCTCCTCTTATGCTGGTCTAACTCTGATATGCCACTCTGGCACCATGGGCCCCTCCCCAAACCCGCCCCACTGATGTCTCCCAAGTTCTGCTTCACCCAATTGCTTTAGGGCTGAGTTGTTTCGGAAGGAAAGCAGAAGACAGAAGAAAGCAAAAGCATTTTTTTAGTGCACAGGTCTTAGTCCCATATGAACATAAAATGCCCTTTTGTTATAAGTAAGCTACTATTTTTTAAAAGATTTTATTTATTCATTTGAGACACAGAGATACAGAGAGAGAGAGAGCGCATGAACAGGGGGAGAGGCAGAGGGAGGGGGAGAAGCAGGCTCCCTACTAAGCCAGGAGCCCGATATGGGGCTCGATCCCAGGACCCTGGGATCATGACCTGAGCCAAAGGCAGACACTTAACCATCTGAGCCACCCAGGTGCCCCATAAGTAAGCTACTATTAAATCCAGGTTTCTTGAGAGAGTTTTGAAACATCAATTTTTTTTAGCTTATTTATTTATTTATTTGAGAGGGAGAGAGAGAATCCAAAGCAGACTCCACACTATGCATGGAGCCCGACGCAGGGCTCGATCCCAAAACCATGAGATCATGACCTGAGCCAAAAACGCAGAGTCAGAAGCTTAGGGGACTGAGCCACCCAGGTGCCCCTGTTTTGATTTTATTAAATATATAATGAATATGTTTTGTGGAGAATGATTATAAAGCTTCACCAGCCCTTCATTCAGTTATTACTTTTAACTCGTATTTGTCACACAGCTATATACCTTTAAGAAAAACAAACACAGCACTACCCCACCATCAGCCCATGATAGAGTTTCCACATTGTACTGTCAGACAAATATCTACCTACTATAACTCAGTCATGAGCACGTGAAATTTTATAAAAAGTACATAAATTATATTGTTTTATGAATTTTAATATCCCTATCTTTACAGTACAATAAAATGTCCTGTAAGTTGGACTGAGCTCCACAATACGGATTGTCAAAGTAACTCTAATACCAGAGGGGAGAATTTCAAGAATGTTCAGTGATAGGGGCACCTGGGTGGCTCAGTGGGTTAAGAGTCTGTCTTGGGCTCAGGTCATGATCCCAGGGTCCTGGGATCGAGCCCCACATC
Source organism: Zalophus californianus (assembly GCF_009762305.2). Lineage (NCBI taxonomy): Eukaryota > Metazoa > Chordata > Mammalia > Carnivora > Otariidae > Zalophus > Zalophus californianus. The sequence continues at coordinate 40,459,978 of NC_045604.1, forward strand.
GGGCTCCCTGCTCAGCGGGGAGCCTCCTTCTCCCTCTCCCTCTGGCCCTCTCCCCTCTCATTCTCTCCCTCTCAGATAAATAAATAAAATCTTTAAAAAAAAAGAATGTTCAGTGATACATTGACAATATGTCGCACCTATAAAAAACTTAAGAAGTTGAGTCTACTGTACAACAAGTGAATGTCTGATTTTGCAGCCCCACCTTATCATTAAAGCGGTTAACATTATATATAATACTTGCACATTTTTACAGGAAAGATACTTAAAATCACAGTATTAATATTAGTATTGTTATTTTCCTTGACATTGTTTTATTAAAACTATTGTACTTAATCTTTGCACAATTATGTTAATATGTGTGCTGTTAAGTGGAGAAATTGCTAGCTAAAAAAAGTAGTTTAAAGAGGCCTTATGAATATTACATACAGTTTCCTGAAAACTAGAGAAAAACATCATGTACTATTCTGTCAAGATAATGTGACACTTAGTAATCCTTTTATTTGATTTTTTTTTTTTAACCTGGTCGGTAAAGAGAATACTTTGAATTGTTCTTTTTAACAGTGCAGTTCAACAATACAGCAAAATGTCAATACTTCAGAAAATGAATTAATAATAATTATCAGGAATTACAGTCTAGGCAACCTCTGAAGTTGGAATGCAAAGTAGCCTTCAAATTATTTTTACACATTTAACCAGAGGAATGTTTTCAACTTGGCTACCTGCTTTTCATATTTAACTTTCCTCACGTCATTAAGGTCTGTATTTGAGCACTGAGAACAATAAATTAATATTCCGCTGTCAAAGGGATAGGATAATGCATTGGACAAAGACAAGAAAAACCTCTTAGTTTCATTCCTGGTGAAGAAAATTACTTAATGGCCATTCAGTCCTAAATGGTCAGTTTTGCTTTAGATTCTTTTGAAGACATCCCTTAGAGAGGCACCTGGGCGGCTCAGTCAGTTAAGCGCCTGCCTCCTGATTTTGGCTCAGGTCATGATCTCAGGGTCCTGAAATCGAGCCCTGTGGACTCGGTGCTCAGTGCGGAGTCTGCTTGTCCCTTTCCCTCGGCTCCTCCCCCACATGCATTCACCTCTCTCAAAGAAAGAAAAGAAAAGAGAATAAATAAGTATCTTTTTTTTTAAATCCCTTAGGGAGAAGGTTCTCGGATATATCCAAGTTATTCTGCCCATGTCAAAATGATACAATGGAATATTAGCCATAAAAAAAAAATGAAATCTTGCCATTTGCAACAACACGGATGGATCTAGAGAGTATAATGCTAAGCAAAATAAGGCCGTCAGAGAAAGACAAATACCATATGATTTTGCTCATATGTGGAATTTAAGAAACAAAACAAATGAGCCAAGGGGAAAGTCGAGAGAGAGAGAGAGAGGCAAACCAAGAAACAGACTCTTAACTATAGAGAACAAACTCGTGGTTAACAGACGGGAGGTGGGTGGGCAGATGGGTAAAATAGGTGATGGGGATTAAGGAGTGCACTTGTGAGGAGCACCTGGTGTTGTATGTAAGTACTGAATCTCTATATTGTACACCTGAAACTAATGTTACGCTGTTCTGTTAACTGGAATTTAAATAAAACTTTAAATCAAAGGTTAGATCTGCACATTAAAAAAAAATGTTTTTTTTTTTTAAAGAAAAGTTGAAGCTCTTCCAAGTATTACCCAGTACTTGAGTTGGCTTTTGTTAATGGAAAAATCTTACAAAAACCTTACAGAGTTTCAGATGGAAATTCCTCATCTAGTTATGAGTCTATGAAAGGGACTGGCTTACCTATAATGAGTGATTATTGTTCATGGTCATCTAGTTATGAGTCTATGAAAGGGACTGGCTTACCTATAATGAGTGATTATTGTTCATGGTTAATTGAGCATACATAAGAAGAAAAAGCCAATTAGAATAGAAAAATAGAAGGTAGGGTAAGGTCTGTAGGGAGAAACTGACTAGCAGAGATTATAGGACTGCAAAACATGGCCGTGTCTGTGAACTGAGAATGGAAGGGAGTCATTCAAGGGAAATGACTGGTGGAAAGAGATTTGAGGGGAAAAATTTTGAATTGCTATCTTACCACAAAGGACCAGTGGAGTCACTGTTGCCAAATTTCTAAATTACACCACAAATTTACCCTAAAGTAGCTGCCTGAAAGTAATTGGAAAAAATGTTGCTGAGCTATTCAGTGTTTGGAACTGGAAAATTTAGAATATTATCAAATTTTTTATTATTACTCATCTATTAATGATCTGAAAACCAAAACTCTATAAAGAATGTTGTATAATTTCAAAGCTCATGGGTAGGCAGAAGTAGGGTAGTTATGATTCTAGGTGAAAAGCTGAAGCACAGAATACTGGGTTTTCCTATTTAATAGAAATGTATGGAAGAGTAAAAGACTTGTTTGGTCAAAGTGAAATAGTTAAGGTAAATAATTTGGGTTAGAATTATTCTAAATTTGAGGAATTTCACAAGTTCATTTGATAAATTAAGCAAATTAAAATGAAATAATATTTAACCTCTTGGTGATTGTTGAATTTTACCAAAAACAAAACAAAACAAAAACAGGACTCATGAAAGAGCATGGTTGAAAATTGTAGAGCCCCTTGTATATTATCTAAAATTCAACAGCAATTTTTCAGGTAACTCCAGCTGGTGGGGAGACATTGACTCTTACCATGTTGAGAGGACACTTAGATGACATGCAACCTAGAATCTAGTCTCTTATCAAGACTCAGGATTATGTCTTCTTGTCACAGAAGCTTGGTTAAGAAACAGATCAGAAGGGAAAAATTATAAGGAATCACTGCTCCTCACAAATCAGCTTTACTCTTGGGGAAAAAAAAGTGGCTAGCATTGTGCAGAATTGTTTGAAGGAAAATAACCTTAGAAATGCAGTTGATAAAGACAAAACATTTAAAAGACCTGTAATTTAAAAATTTTCAGACTGAGAATATGGAAAATTCTCTTTAGGTCATTACACCTTCTATTACTAGGAAATGACTATTCTGGTAAAGATTGACCTGGGGTAGAGACAAGGAAGCCTTCAGAAGCGAAATCATTAACAAATATGAAAGTCATCACACCTAGATGCATAGTAAAGTATAATGAATTATGCTTTAGTAAACAAGGTAGAGTTAAGATTCAGAAATAATGACTCAAACATTCTCAGTCTTTTTTTTGGGGGGGGAGAATTTTTTAATTCCTTTGTTGAGGTATAATTGGCATACTACATAACATTACTTTCATGTGTAGTAGATAATGATTCAATATTTGTATATATCGCAAAATGATCACCACAGGTCTAGTTAATATCCATCACCACACATAGTTACAGAGTTTTTTTTTATCTACTTTTAGATCTACTTTTAAGATCTACTCTCTTTGCAACTTCCCAATATGCAGTACAGTGTTACTAAATATAGTTGCCATGGTGTACATTACATCCCCATGACTTATTTATAACTGGAAGTTTATACCTTTTAACTCCTTTCACCCATTTTGACTACCGCCCCCCCACTCCCTGCCTCCAGCAACCATCAATCTCTTCTCTGTAACTATGAGGTTGGGTGTGTGTGTGTGTGTGTGTGTGTGTGTGTGTGTGTGTTTTAAGATTCCACATGTGAGATCACATAATCATATGATACTTGTCTTTCTCTGTCTGACTTATTTCACTTAGCATAATGCCCGCAGGTTCCACCCATGTTGTTGCAAATGGCAAGATTTCATTTTTTATGGCTGAATATTCCTGCGTGTGTGTGTGTGTGTGTGTGTGTGTGTGTGTGTGTGTGTGTGTGTGACAGTTTCTTTATCCATTAATCCACTGATGATCACTTAGGTTGCTTCCATGCCTTGGCTGTTGTAAATAATGTGGCAGTGATCATGGGGGTGTATATCTTTTTTTTTTAATGTTTTATTTATTTATTCATGAGAGTCAGAGAGAGAGAGAGAGAGAGAGAGGCAGAGGCAGAGGGAGAAGCAGGCTCCCCATCTAGCAGAGAGCCCAATGTGGGACTCGATCCCAGGACCCTGGGATCATGACCTGAGCCGAAGGCAGACGCTTAACCATCTGAGCCACCCAGGTGCCCACATATATCTTTTTGAGTAAGTGGTTTCATTTTCTTTGGATAAATACTGAGAAGTGGAATTGCTACATCATATGCTAGTTCTATTTTTAATTTTTTGTGGAACCTGCATAGTGTTTTCCACAGTGGTTGCAGCAATTTATATTCCCACCAAAAGTTCACAAGGTTCCCTTTCTTCACATCCTTGCTAATACCTGTTCTTGTCTTCTTGGTACTAGCCATTCGAACAGTTGTGAGGTGATATGTCATTTTCGTTTTGAACTGCATTTTCCCAATGATGAATGATGTTAAACACCTCATGTACATGTTGGCCATCTGTATGGCTTCTTTGGAAAATTGTCTATTCAGGGGCATCTGTGTGGCTCAGTCGGTTAAGCATCTGACTCTTGATTTCAGGTCAGGTCATGATCTCAGGGTTGTGAGGTTGAGCCCCACATTGGGCTCCCTGCTCAGCAGGGAGTCTGCTTGAGATTCTCTCTCTCTCCCTCTCTCTCCCTCTCTAAAATAAATAAGTCTTTAAAAAAAAGAAAAGAAAAATATCTGTTCAGATCCTCTGCCTATTATTTTAATTGGATTAGTTTTTTGCTGTTGAGTTCTAGGAGTTCTTTATGTATTTTGGATATGAACCTCTTATCAGATAATAGGATTGGCAAATATTTTCTCCCATTCTGTAGGTTGCCTTTTCATCTTATTGATTCTCATTTTTTCTTTCTTTGTAACATTAAAGATTCCTTCAAGGTTCGTTTCACTTTGATACCTGGATAAGAAAAATTCCCAGTGGCAATTGCAATCCAATTCTGATGCATGTGTTGAACAAATAAAAAGCATTCCATAGAGAACTCTGCCCTCACAAGCTTTACTCAGGGCTGGGTATGCTGGACACTGAATGTGCATAGGTAGTACTATAACATCAGTAAGGGGAGATTTAAAAGGAAAAAAACTATTCAAATTGCTGCAACTCAAGAGAGTCAGCGCTAAGCCCAGGGCCTGGTCCATAATAGATATTCCTTACGTGATTGTTGAAATTTACGGTTTCCATTTTTACATACTGTTACTCTTACTACCCTTGCCTATATACGTTCATTATTTTGCACAGTTGTAATCAAAATAAAGATATAATTGTATTTCCTTTATCACTTTATTTAACACATCATAATAGAAGAAAAGGGTTTCTATAGATGAGGATGTCTCATAAACACTGATTTCTTAAATGACCTTTATTAATCTCAATATTATGCTATTAAAAATATGGTTCAGGGGCACCTGGCTGGCTCAGTCGGAAGAGCATGCAACTCTTGATCTCAGGGTCATGAGTTCAAACCCCATGTTGGGTGTAGAGATTACTTAAGTAAATTTTAAAAACTTTAAAAATATATATATGGTTCCGAGACTATCTTTATACATATTTTTTCCTTTGGTGAAAATTCTTGCCCAGAATAAATTTCTTTAGAGTAATTGACTTTTATCAAAGGCTATGAACATTTTAGTGATTAGTAAAATTGATTTATAAATTGCTTTCTCTTCAGGCTATACCAACACACACTGATACAGAACATATGCACCTTTTCTGGAGAGCCCCTGAGAGTGTTTGTACACAGGAAGAGGGCTGTGTCAGTCAACGGTCACAGATTTCTCACTAGTCAGTCAGAAAGTATGCAAGAGCCTAGTTTGTTCAAATTACCATGTTGGATACTTTTATGAGAAGAAATAAATAAGATGCATTGTCTCTGTCATTAAGCTTACCATCTAGGTTGGGGAAACTAAACTTTATTCAATCACACTGTCCCAAATGCTGCAGTGTGGGATGAGTGGGTAGAAAGGCTGAGCTTGATAAGAACTTAACCAATAATCTTTACCCTCAGACAATCTGCCTTGTTGTTGGTTGGTTGGAGTCAATGGGGTGATAAATACTCTTTATGGTTACAGATGAGCCTCCTGTGAACTTCATTAATTACCAGTTTCTAGAACAGTGAACTTCCATCTTTCTTAGGTCATCCTATCAACCTTAAGTGATTTAGGAAAATTGCTCTAAAAGCATTGAAATATATGGCAAGTGCTTGATTTTAAATTATGTTGCTACCATTCCAAGGGCCTTCTTTGTATTATTTGAGATGCTTTAGAGGACGTGAACTGTAGGGCTTGGAACCACTACTGAGGAGGCAAATACCACTATAATCATGAGACTTTGCTACCTTAGAAAGCTATAGATGCTTAAAAAGTATTCATAGTTGCTGACAAAGATGTTGGTGATTCTCTAATGTAAAAGCATTCTTTAACTTTAAAGATTACATTCCACAAGAATGGTGGGGTGGCCTAGTCAGGTATTGTCGTGCAGAGTGGTGAGAATGATGACAGAGGTTAGGGGGCTAGTGGGGAGAAGGGAATTTAAATGATTTTCTTCACATTGAAGATGAGACATTGGTAGCATCACAGACTTGTTAGAATGGTGAGATTTTAGAAAGACTAAAAAGTCTGAGGAAACATACTTTGAACCTTCACTATGAATAGATCCAGCTGCATCTCTCTCCTGAAAGGAACAGGATTCTCCCATTAGAGTCAACCAAGAGGCACATCCTTCTTATTGGAGCATGTTTCCCAAACATGATTGATTTTTTTCTACCATTTGTCCAACAAATACTGAATTCCAGCTATGTGCACTCTTCTAAGTTCTGGGAAAGCTGAACAAGATATCCCTCTCTATTGCCATGAAGCCAGGACAGCAATTAAACTAGTAGCTGTAATATACATCAGTAACGCTAGAGAAGTACAGTGCTGGAATGATCCTGACATAGTCTGGGGTAGGGGGCGGTTGGCAGGGAATGGTAGACCTGAAGAGATCTAGTTCAGGTTGGGTAGGAAATGCAGGGGGCACTAGAGAAGGACTGGGAAACAGTATTCTGAACAGAGAAAATCATGAGCAATGAATGAATACAGGCAAAAGAACGAGTGGCATGTTTGAGTAAATAAATGTTCGGGATGGCCCCCCCAGAGTAGACTTAGAAGTGAGGCTAAAGAGGTAGACCCTAGACCATATGAGCCACTAAATCCAACTTTAAGAGTTTGGATTTTATCCTAAGGGAAACGAGAATCAATTGAATGGTTTTACACAAGGGAAAGTACCTGATCAATAAGAGTTTATGAAAGGACACTCAAGACTGTTGCATGGATAATGCATGTGGAGGGAGGTAGAGTGAGGCTGCTGAGGTAGTATTTCAGGACAGGACCACAGTTTTGACAACAGGAATGGAGAGAGGTGAAAGGAACTGAGAGAAAAGGTGGTGTAAATCAGCAAGGCTCAGGGCTGATTTGATGTAAGATTGAGAGGAAGAACAGAGGATGATACTGAAGTTCAGCTTGGGAAACGTAGTGGTTAATGGTGCTGTTCACTGTAATAAGAAATTAGGTAAGAACAGGTTTGAGGAGTTAAATGATTTCATTTGGAGAGAGGCTGAGTTTGAGATGCCTGCACATCATCTAAAGTGAAGGTGTTTACCAAGCAGTCAGTTATACAGATACAGAATTCGGTAGGGAGATTAGACCTAGAAATATGGATTTGGGAGTCATCCATTGGAAGGATAGGAGAAGCAGAGAACCCTGTGGAGCAGAGCTAGTCAAGGAAAGGCTAAGAGAAAGCAGCCCCCAAGTTGACTGAGAAGAATCAACCTGAATGATAAAGCAGGACCTTGAGAGGGTGCTGATTTGGTAACTAGGACCAAAGATTGATTGGAAGGGAGGGAGGAGTCAGCAAAACCCTTTGCAGCTGTGAAGATCGGGCAAAACAGGGACAGAGAATGGTCCACTGGATTTAGTGACAAGGATGAGAACAGTTCCCTTCCAGGTTAAAGGGCAAGTGACTGTAGCATGCCATAGTCTTCCTTTTCTTGTAAAGCAAATCACGTGACCTGGACGCACTGTGTAAAAGTTAAGAATTCCTGGAATCGGGGGGTCAAGTGTATGAGTTTTAGAAACATTAGCTACGATCTTTTAGGTGCTATTTTTTGCTCATTTTTGGTCCTCCGCTTTGTTACTAAGTGGTGTAGATTGCTTAGTTTTAGGGAGATGAAATACTATTTGATTAAGTTATTGAAAGATTTTTTTTAATAAAAATCCAATGAAACAAAAATGTTTTAGTGCATAAGGATTAACTGTAATTATCCAGAGTACCACAAACATTAACATTTCAATCAAGGAAAGTTTGACTTATATAAATGTGACGCTCTAATTTCATTGAAAACAAAAAAAAGCACCTTCAGAGTTTGAATATACAATTTTAGCCCCATTGACAGAAATGGGTCTGTACTTCAGGACACTGTTATTTGGTCAATAATGAATACATTGCTATGGACAATTCTATAAGGTCAGGATTTTTTTTTAAAGGAATGGGAATAAGTTAATTATTTTGATGGTGTTGGTTTCATTTTTGAGGGACTCTCTCTGATTTTTCTCTTGTTTTTCTGCTTTATTTTCAAGCTTTGAGTTTGAGTGGCTATGTTCCCTAAATCCAGTATCATGAAGACTAGTAGAAAGATCAGGGCACAATAGAGAGGGAGCAGATACTACTGTTGGTTTAGATAAGTAGCCCGAGGGCAGATACTGGAACATTCTCCCAATATCTTTAGGAAATTATGGCAGTCTGTCCTCACCCTAGTATAACCTGCTACAGGATGGATTTCCATACGATGTGAATTTTCCTTGTGCTCCTCCAAAAGATGTTTAGTCCTTAAAATTAGTAAGATTGTACTGGCAAGGCAGAGTAATAGGATGGAACTAGACCTCCAAGTTTGAATTCTGGCTTCACCACATATTTACTGTGTGTCTTAAGTTTTTTAACTTCCTAGCCTCAGTGAAATGGGGGAAATAATAGAATCATCCTCATCGAGTTGATTAAATAAGTTAACATTTTTAAAAAAGAACAACACCTAGCACAGTAGGCACTGTATATACGTATAGAATTTTACACAATCCAATGACATAGACCTTTGTTAATAATTAGAATCCTTTCTAATATGAGTAAATGTTTGAGGTTTACATTGAATGCATATTTTGAAATATTATTCCAGCTATAGTAATGAGTAAAAGGTAAACATAAACACTCTCTTGCCTTGGCCTTCCTTTGACTGATGAAATACATCACCCAGCGTATCTGGCCAGGATGACTGTTCAGCTGTATCTTAAAAAACAAACAAAAGATTTTATTTGAGAGAGAAAGAGAGAGAGTGTGTGCATGAGCACAGACATGCACAGGAGTATAGGGGAGGGATGGGGGAGAGGCAGACTCCCCGCTGAGCAGGGAGCCTGACACAGGTCTTGATCCCAGGACCCTGAGATCATGACCCAAGCCAAAGGCAGATGACTGAGTCACCCAGGCACCCCTGTTCAGCTGTATCTTTTATGTGCGCCGTCAACATGCCCAAAGCACCTCACGACTTAAAGATCCATATAACTCAGGGGTTAAGTAATCCATTGCCTTTCTGGGGAGAGCTGCAAAGAGACCTCTGACCATGGTGCCACTGGATGCTTAGAATATGTGAATTATATTGCAGGGGGAAATGTCCCATTTTTTCAGTTCTGTATCACTTAGTCTATATCTGGTACTCTTCCTTTAAGCTCTCAAAGTACCCTTGGCAAGCTATAGCATCACCAGCCTCATTGTCATAATTAGTCATTGTGTAGTCCTTTATATTTTAAGGATACAGACACACACATTTCTCCTGCGAGATAGACTGTTATCACCCTTATTTTATAGATAAGGAATCTAAAGCTCAAAAAAGGTAAAACTGCTCGCCAGTGGGCACACAAACTGTGAGTAATAGAGCTGAACCGGAGGCTCTCATCCTACATCCCCTGTTTTTATCAGCTGATATAGACTAGGAGGTAGAATAATGGATACTAATAGGGAGAAATGACTAAAATTGGCTAAGAGAGGGGAAAAGCCATTTGCAAAACCATGGTTAATAGAAGACCATTTTTGTAAAGATATTAATGATAATCAAAATGGAGGTGGCAGAAAGTACTGTTAGTGTAGGGAGAAGACCTGTGTGCCATAAGACGCCTGTTCTACGCCCGAGGAAGTGAGTAACTTCACCGATTCCACAAACATTCATTGAGAAACTAGTCCTTGGACTTACTCTCCAAGTGGGCCTCCAAGTGGGCTTCCCAGTTCTCATTCCTTTGCTTTCCCTGAAAGCAGAAACAAAATATTTTACTGCTTATTCAGTAAACAGAGAATTCCCCACTGACCAATGTGGGGTTGGATACAGAGCTCTTGCACACACCACTTCTGCTCTCTCAAACCTGTGTTTGCATCCCGAGCACACAGCGTGGCTTCCAGAACCAACTAGGTCACCTGGGTTCACATTCCAGGCTTTGACTTAGGCTTGCTGCTCCTACTGTGTCTCAATGCCTTTTCTACAAATACTTCTTGAAATTACAGATGAAAAAATAACTCAGAATGTTTTAAAAAGTTAGAGATTGCCATTTTACAGCTGCAGAAGTTTCCATGGCAGGATCGGTGTACAAAAAAACAAGCACATCTAGTACCTCTAATACAATCCGGGTCAGAGAGTTTTAAGTTCCCAAATTAATTTTTAGAGCCCTGTCTCTAGAAGGTGGAGTGTCGCCCTGCACAACATGCCTAATTACACCAATTCTCAGACCTCCTGTATCACAAAGGGCTACTACCATCTTCTTGTTTGAAAAAAACACGAGAATAAAACAATCCGAAGATAAAGCACACAAAATGCTGACTGTCATGTGGGTGTCTCTCTGTGTTTTCTCTGCGTGATGCTCCAGGTGGGAGAGTTCAGAGCCCATGCTGCTGAGTGGACGGCCAACGTCACGGCCGAGTTCAAGGAGACCAGGAGGCGCCTGAGTGTGGAGATCTACGACAAGTTCCAACGCGCCACCTCCATCAAGCGGAAGTTGTCCGCGGAGCTTGCCGGGAACCACAACCAAGAGCTGACTCCTTGTAGGAGGACCCTGTCCGTCAATCACCTAGCCAGCGAGAGGGATGTCTTGCCTCCCTTACTGAAAACTGAGAGTATCTATTTGAATGGATTGACGCCACACTGTGCAGGCGAGGAAATTGCGGTTATCGAGAACATTAAATAACCCTCTCTTTGAAGAACCTTAGGTGTAGCCATAGGTGAGGACTTCTATATGCTCTTTATGACTGTTGCTGGTAGCATTTTTTAAATTGTGCATGAGCTCCAAAGGGGGAAAAAATAGATACACCCATCATGGCCATCTACCATCAAGAGAATTTGGAATTCTGAGCCAGCACTATCTTTTTGATGATGCTTGTTGAGCAGTCCACTTTCTTTGACAAGTGGAATAAAACAAGCAATGTCTGATGCCTTTTGTGCCCAGACTGTTTTCCTCCCTCTTTTCGTAACGTGCCATAAGGCCTCAGAATGAATTATAATTGTTTCTGGTAATCACGTAGCTTCGAGGGATCAGTCCTTAACTTTTCAGGGTCTACCTAACTGAGCCTAGATATGGACCATTTATGGATGACCACGTTTCTTTTTGTAAATGGCAAGAGATTCATATGCAGCCTTTTACCTAAGAAATTTTCTGTCAGTGCCTTATCTTCCGAAGAAACAGAACCTCTCTAGCTAATGTGTGGTTTCTCCTTCCCCCCCTCCACCCCTAGGCTCACCTCTGCAGCCCTTTATCCCACAACTCCCGTTTGAATACCATACCTTGCTGGGAACAGTGTGTAAACTGAAGTGATGATGCCCAAAGAAGGAATAGATGCCAAATTAGATGGACATTGAAGCAACTCTCAGAAATTCTAGCGTTAAAGGCACTGCAAAGAAATGAGGTGCACAGATGGCCCCTCTGAGTATTTATTTGACTCAGGTACCAGTGGTACATATACACAGTATAATTATTTCCAGCCCGGTAAAATGGGCTGCTCCAAACAGTCCCCCTTTTTTTTTTCCTGGCAGTATTTGGAAGTTATCATTTATTCATCGCTACATATTTTGAAAGGTGGAAGCAAAAGAAGAAAAAATATCTATATATGATCTGACAGAAGAAAGCGGTTAAACACGGATCTTATTGGAGGTGATTTAAGACAATTGGTGTGAATTACCATTCTGAGGAAAAGAAGATAGCACGATATTAGCATTTGCTAATAAACATTATGCTGCCAGCACGTCTTTGCTTTTTTGATGTGGAAGTCTTACCCGATTTTCTTTCCCTGGGTGACTTTTGCCAGACAGGGGAGGTGATGCTGTAGTCGGAGCTGGGCACAGCCTCGCCTTGTGTGGGTGTCCCTCTGGAGCTGTGACTGAGCATGAGAGCAGAAGTTGAAACTGGGATCACTGTGATATTGCACATGGGAAAAAAAATGCAGATTGCAAGCATAATTCATCTTTGACATTAGAGAAAAAGCTGTTCTAGCACAATTTAAATCTTGAGAGCTTTTTTTTTTTTTTAGATAGAAAAGGCTGATAACCCTTTTTAGTTGAATTTTATATCCTGTAACTCTTTGGAGGTTTCCAAGATTCAGAAGAAATTCATTAAAGGCACCTAGTAGAGATTGCTACTCTCTTTTATTTTCATACTTAGATCTGCTGTACATTGTATATATAATTTTTCAAATGCAGAAAGAAGATGACTTCCCCAAATACAATTGCAAGACATTTCTTTTATTCGGGGGGTGAGGGTGGTGGAAATATCAGAATAAGTGGCATTCGGATTAGGGTCTTAAAATATAAACCAAGGATCTTAAAAAAAAAAACAACATTTAAATAGATGCTTATTTTCCCAAATTTAAATTTAAGCTAGAAATGTAAATATGCAGTTAACTTGTTGAAGGTACTTTTATAAACTTAAAAAATTCTAACCAAAATTTTAGAAAGTCGGGCTCTTTTAGAAAGAAAGCTACACCCATTTCCTCAATAACTGTTCTGACAGTTCCTATGGTGGAATGCACCATGTATAAACTGTGAATTGTATTGACAAATAAAGTTTGTAATTAAAGTCAGCATTTTCTGAGTCTCCTGCTTGCTGCTGAGAATGGAGATGGGATTCTAGCCGAGCAGAACTCCAGGATGTCACCTTTCATGCTGAGTTTTCTGTGGCTCCTTCATTCACAATATTCAAGAAATATTTTTGATGCGGTATTACTACCCTTGTTAAATATGTGCAGAATGTTCTTCTTGGTGACTGTTAATCAAAAGTAAATATCCTGACATTTCCCTTTGGAAATATGATATTTTAAATAGCATGTAAATTCAAGATTGTTTCTACATTATGACATATTAATGTCTTATTTTATCATTGTAAGACCTTATTTTGACACTGAAGTAATCTGAATGCCAAACATCGGCACCTGAATATTTTTTGTAAGGGAAAAAACAATCAAAACATCCTGGCAGTATCAAAGCCCAAAGAAGTCAGTTGCCAGCTAATCTTCTAGACCTCATACCCCAAATATTTGAACAACATACCTTATCAATATCTTGCATAAATGTATTGATTCATTCCTAAGCACCTTGATGCTCAGTAAATGTCCTAAACCTGGTTCCCAACATTATCCTCAAAATTGGGGAAAATCTAAGAAAAACTGTATATCAATTTTATTTCCTCAAGCTTTAATGTGTTTACTTACTGTGGAGAGAACATTGATACAGATTTTGACATAGTCTCAAATTTTCTAGTGAATTTTTTTCATTGGACCGGTTTTAAAAGTAGTTTTGCCCTGAAGAATATCTGAAAAAAAAAAGTACTAGAACCAGCAAGAATCAGGAACTCTTTGATATGAAATCTTAGACGTGGATTCTAGATAAGAATCCTCTACCTTACGGCTATTACATGTAAAAGTGATTATTTTGGAGTTCTTTCAATTTCTTATACAAATCCATATATTTTGCTACCTAGTTAATGTCATCCACCCTTTTTTCAATAATATTTCACTTTTGTAATACAGGAAGAAGTGAAACTTCTAAAGCCAAGAGAGAACTGAATAATTTGTTTCTTAGCCATCAATAAAGTGGGAGCAGTGTGTATGGAGGGCTTTGTTTCTTTCTCAGATTCTAAGGAATATGTGACATACAAGAAAGACTAAATTCCACCTCACTTTGTGTAAAAAAATCTGTGGAATTCTTTGATTCTTAAGGCTAGAGTTTCAAGCAGACTAAGGGAAATTTTAGATGGAATACCAAAAAAAAAAAAAAAATTCATCCATTCTGAAGACTTGAGATACCTATTTATGCCTAAGAACTACAGACCTAGATCAACTTACATTGTTTTCCTTTTTAAAAAAATGTTTGCTGTTCTAGTAAAATCATAACTTATTTGTGGTTTGCATTCCTTATTAAAGTACGAGTATAAATTTGCTTTTGTATAAAGTAAAAGATGTCTCTATTTGAATACTCATAATTCCATTAAAATTAATATATGATTTTGCTCCAGCATGAGTTTACTTAAATGTCCTTTGATAGGGAAACTTACATATAGCAGGTGCTCCAAAAATGGTGATGCCCATCTGAGAACAAATAACATAAAAACAGGTGTTTAATTGTAACAGTCTGATGTATATTTGTGTGTAGTTCTCCCAGCTCCACAAACATCTGTCCTCTTCTACTGGGTTAGTGGTAATTGGGGCACAGATAAGTCGTTATTTCTCCAATTTACTTACAAGCTGGTACTAGTTACTCACTGTATAGAAGAAAAATCAAAGCCAATTCTTCAACCAGAGAGACTTTCAGTTTGTCATACACTTACTCCTTATAAGCAAGGGTTTCATTATTTTCATTTCCAAATTTTGGTTCACAATAGATACCATCAAAACTTTTCAATTATAATTTAATCTTGAAAATTTGTTTAGAAATTAATTGTAAAATATTTGCCAATACTAGTAAACGGATGCCTCTTATTAGTAGAAAGCTAAATACACATTTATTTCTCCTTGCCAAATGAAATTCAGCTTTCTCATGCTTAAATTTATAAGCAGTCTGGGAAGAAATCCATTATTGGGCACATTTTGAACTGTATCCAATAGAGAATATTAGTCACTTACATGGTATAATTTTGAAATTAACTCACAGAATAAACATTGGTTTTCATGTAGTTGATGCTTGACTTTTGCAGATGGTATTTCTTCTTACACTGTACAATTCATAGGGAGTAGCATATAGATGATTTTTATCATACTTTCTACTTAATTTTAAAACATTTTATACATTTAAATATTATTGACATCAGACTCTATGTTTCATGATTTTTCTTAAGAATTTTTAGATGAGCATTGGTGGCAATGTCTGGTCCAGATTCAAATTTTATCATTGCCCAAGTATCTCAGAGTTGGAAAGATAAAGCCTCAAGATACTGTCAATACATCTAATTAACCCATCCTGTTTCTCAGTCAGGTGCAGAAATCCAAAGTTTACACATGCACTGAGAAAGTTTAATATTGCCAAAGTCTAGCTATATACAAGTAGATTAGCCAAGTGTATAAATCTCTTCAATGATTATGTTGTATGTACAAACAAAATATTACCATGCTCATGGTTTACCAAGTCAACATTTTTCAAGAGCCTTTATTGTGCCAATTGCTGGAAATACTAAGCCAAATAAATGTCTACTCTCTGGGAGATATCAGTCCACGGGTCAGAGAGTGACACGCAGCACAGAGAAGAGGGAAGCTTCTCAGGGCTGAGGAGCTCTGACCAAAAGGCTCTTGCCTTTTTATGGACTTGGGAGGCCGAGGCTAAGGAAGAGGGAAGGGCTAACAGCGGAAAGCTACTGAGTCAGGGTGGAGAAAGGTCTCAACTGAGGGCCCAGTAAGGAAGTCTCCAAATGGAGGTGCCTGCTTCTGAGTCCTTGCCTGATACTCCCTCAGGAAAACCACAGCGGGCTGGTTGTGGGAAGGGCAGCTTCCCCCATGCTGCCTGCCAGGCAAAGGCTTGAAACTACCCATGGTTGGGTCTGAAAGACCACACACAGGATTTTAGCCTGGAGCCAGACTCCTCAGAAGGAATGGTGGTACCCATCTGAGAATTTTGGATTTGACACTGGAAAGACATTCCAAGCTTTAAAATAGGGAGTGATGTGAATCGATGTGTACTTTTAGGATGATCACTCTGGCAATGGTATGGGGTAGATGTTGAGCTAAAAGAGCTGGGATGCACCGCAGGAAGTCAGAGGAATGTGCGGTGGCCCCTGAGGAAGGGATTCATGTCTAAACCATATGAGGGCAACTGGGAGATGCTGATGCGTCCACCACCTTCACCTAAGATGAGGAACATGGAGCTAGGAGAAAGCAGGAGAAGATTCGACGGGGAGACTAATGTTTTGAATTTGAAGTATCCATGGGGTCACCAAAGTGAAAACCCGCAGTGGGCAATTAGAATACTCAAATGCTCTCAGGTCAAGCATCCCAGGTAGAGAAATGAATGTGGGAATCACTAACATGAGAAGTGCTGCATATTAATAGTGAGAAGCTGAAGTTACTTACCATAGTCAATAGCGTTAGGTAAAAGGCCCTTCTAAATGTTAACCCAGTTTGGGATGATACATGTCAGGTGTATTTCATTGCAAGTTAGAAAACCCTCTCATATGAATTACATAAGAAGGTTCTAGAACCTTTCCAACCTAAATGATAATCAAGTATTACTTTCGGGTTGGTACTACAGTAATCACACTACCTTTTCTTTATGGTAAATGGTTTTCATCAGCAAAGCATATATACGTTTGTGCTTTATTTTAGCCATGCCTACACAACTTCATTTGGTTCTGCTAATTTTAACATATGTTCCCAGGATATCCTCTTATCTTGAAAAGGAGAAATAGAACTAAGATATGGATTAAAATAGAAAAATACAAATGACAACGGACATGACAACTGTGGCAGGTACTGCTGGTGCCTGAACAGGATTCCCAGTTGACTGGACTGGTGGCCCCATGTCCCGATGCTCTGAGGGTTAGATGCTAACAGCTCACAGCTGCCCCCTTTTCTGCAGAGTAACCTTCTGCAGATCAGAAGCCGCCACTAGGAGGTTACCCAGCGCCAACCCCACCACAATGTGGGCAAAGCCCAGCCAATAAGTGACATGTGGATAGCAAAAGACAGTCATCCTTCCTTAAGGTGGGATTTAGTCTGTGCTGCAACTTACACTCCAGAGCTCTCTGGGGGACCATGTTGAGGCTAGACTCCAGCTGAGACCACATTCTTGCTTAGCACCTTCCCCTGCCCTCTCCTGCTTCCCTCCCTCCCTTTCTCCGGAGGGCACACTCCTAAATATCACATGCACCTGAATCCCTGTCTCAGACTCTGTTTTCATGACAACTATCAAAGTTACCTGTTGGAATAGCAGGTTAGATCTAGGGGAAGGAGGAATAAAACACAAAAATTTTAATACAGAGGTGATGACTCGGAGCCACTTAACATGGTTACCAGTTTCTAAGCAGCCCAAGTGAAAAGTAAAACCCTTATTAATGACTTGGTTCTCAATGTCCGCGATCAGAAAGTATATCCATGTCTCACGAAAACATAGCCTTTCTAGGGCTGAGTTCTAAAGTAAAAGTTTTATTCAAGGCTTCGTATAGGTAACAGAGATGCAGGAGAAAAAGAATACAATATCCCTACAAAAATGTTACACTGGATTCCATGACTATTCTTGCTATTAGTTCTAGATATAAGATAATGGCAGAGCACCAATTTTAGCTTAACGAAAACATTTCTTCAGCATGGGTCAAAACAATATGACCCATGTGCACATCTTTTGGGTATCTGAAGTAATGTTTTAAATTTCCATAGCAGAAATGTTTTTATAAACTTCAGTTATCTCTAAGACTAACCTGAAAATTGGATTTTAAAAGGCAAATTTCTGAGTCCCATCACTAGAGAAGCTCCTGAAGTAGGTATAGAGTAAAGCCCAGAAAATGAACCCCTATCTGCCTGTTCTCCAAGATTCACATTTTGAGAAACTAATATAGAACACTAGGTAGAAATGGTTTCTCAAATTTTCATTTATATCAACACAGTTTTCATAAGAATGGGATAGCAGAAATTTTGTGGTGTTATTCTCTGATATTTGACCCAACTATTGGCATGTGTGTGTAAATGGAGTATGGACTGGTCAACTTTATAGACTGAATATGCAGATGATAGGTCTGGAATTTTGGGTGCTCACTGAGGTCAGCCAAGCTTGACATGGCTCACAAGGAGGTTGGCCATGAGATGATCCTCTGTAGAGGTTAAGAATAAGAAAGGAGTCTATTCACAATTCATGTAGGAATTTATGGAATCTTCCTGATTGATAGTTTATATTTAAAAACGAACTTTTCCCTAGGGCCGGTTCCACCCTCATATTTGATCACTATTCTGCAGTCCACCAGGAACATTTCTTTTTCAGGTAGAATTCTGAAAATGGTAAGATTTGAAATGGCCACAGAAAACACACCAAAAATACTGTATGTCTTGAAATGACACAGCTGCGGTATAGGCTGGACAGATTTAAAGTTTTTTCCTTGGCTTCCACAGAGGTTGCAAAGTGAAGTGAGCTGGGTAAACCAGTCACAAAAGAGCTGAATTGGGGAAGTTCAGACACATACTGTGATAGAGGGAGAGTGATTAACAGCTAAATACAACACACCCCTTGGGAAAATATAACAATATGGCTTCTAACTAGATCAGTTTCTCAACCTCTGTGTTACTGATATTTTGGACTGGGTAATTCTTTGTTGGGGGGCTGTTCTACAACTTGTGGGATGTTTGGCAGCATTAGTGACCTCTATCCACATTGTGTATGTTGTAGTAAGGAGTTCAGTAATGTCAACCAAGAGGAAATCAAGAAAAGAAACAGGTGAACCTTTAATTAAATATATGCAGTCGAGAAATTCCCACAAACTAGGGAATGCTGTAAGAGAATTGATACAGATGGAGCATTTGTTCAAACCAAAGCAATAAAACCAATGAATGAGAAGAGCTAAGTTGCCTGCAATTTCTCCTGAGTTAACTTGACCTGATTCAGTGCTAAACAGAGACCTTCCATGATTAGCTTTAGATTAAGGAGAATTAAAGTCATTTTTGACACTGTGGTTTAAAATTCTTACATTGGTCATCTGTGGGCAGCCACTGAAACCAAGGTAAGTAGTCAGATACTAAGCAGTTCCATCTGCTATGCCTGCTGCAAGCCTGCATTAGTTAGGTCTGCATTTTGGAGGCTAGTGGCCTAGGGAATAAGACTTTCTCAAAACCCCTTTACCCTGAGAGTCATGTAAATCCTCTTTGAGCTTTTCCCAGCGTGTTCTCTGAGGAAGCCTGCTGCAGTGGTAATCTCCCTTGTAAAGGTCTTATCTCATCTGAGTCCAAGAAGCAATTTCCTTCAGCAAAATAAGGCTCTTGGCGTTTCAGTGTAGGAATTAAAAACTACATTTCCTATTAATTTGTGAATGCTGTTCCCATGGCAAGGCTGAATTTTAAAGGCTGTTTAATATTTGCAGTTTGATAATTTCTTACAATCAGCTATGGAACATGACCAACATTACAATGAGGTATTCCAATTTTCATGAATTATTTTGGCAATGGCTCTTAGCAGAAAAATATTTCATCGGAACTTGATCATTTTCTGCCATGTAAGCATAGCAGTGCCCCCTGCACACTGCAGGAAATGCACCGAAGATCAAAGACTTGGAGTGCTCTTGACTCTGCACACTACTTAACCAACTGTCTCAGGGCTTTTTCAAAATTTCTTTAAGTTGACTGCTCTGAAATTGTTACTTACCTAAGTGGATCTGCTCTCTTGTTAACGTGGCTGTGAGGAATCTAAGCTCTATGTCAGCCTTTCTCGAAAATATTTAGTTAAGCACTACCCATTGGTATTCTTTGGGGAAAAAATGTTTTTGATCAAAAAATTTGCAGTTCCACAACGAGCACCAGCAAGCTAAAGGCTTTAAGAAGTCTTACAGTAAAGAATCTGTATTAGTTAATTACCCCCCAAATTTAGCAACTTGAAACAGACATTTGTTTTCTCAGAGTTTCTAAAGATTGGGAATCTGGGAATGATTAGCTAGGTGGTCTGGCTCAGGGTCTTTCATGAGGTTACAGTCAAGCTGTTGGCCAGAGCTGCAATCATATGAAGGCTTGACTGGGGCAGGGAAATGTATGTCAAAGATGGCTCACTCAAACGCTTATTGGTGGGAGGCCCCAGTTCCTTACCACAGACACCCCTTCATAGCGCTTCCAAGTGTCCTCATGACATGGCAGCTGGCTTCCCGCAGACTGAGTGATCTGACAAAGAGAAAGCAAGCAGAAAGCCTCAGTGCTTCTTATAATCCAGCTTGCGAAGTCACACATAGTCACTTCCACTTTTATTCTATTTGCTAGAAGTGAGTCACTAAGTCAAACTAACAAAGGGAGGGCAACTAGGTTCTGCCCTTTGAAAGGAGCATCAAACAACATGTGGACATCCTTTGAAGCATCATGTATGGTTTAAGCCATCATTTTCTTTATTTTACCACAGAAGTTTCTCTGACCATAATACTTATTGCTATGGTTAATAATCCTGTAGAATGGAAGATAACTGGGGAAATGCCAGGGTATGCTCTTGATTTTCACTCAAGGAAATGTAGACAATGAAAACATACATATGTATGTATATAACTGGTAAGTCAACAAAGTATCATCTTTGCTTTCTTCTTTTCAAAGTTGGCAAATATATCTTGGACATTTTTAGAGAGACGTTAGTTAACTAACAGTCCTGAAAAAGTTTTACAAATGTTTAAAAAAATGCTACTCATTGCATGACACTTACAATGCTCATTCTGTGTATAGTCTGTTATAGTTGGAGACACTTTTATTCTAGACAAAAAGATTTCCCCAGCTTCAATATAAAATGATAACCATGGCAGGAAGGATAAAGTGATGATTATGGCCTCTGGGAGCATTCCCTTGGACAGCTGTTGAGAATTTATAAGTATAGGAACCTTGAAGATGGAAGTAGAAGGTACATTTATGCACAGATCTGTTAGACACCAATACTGTCAATTAAACCAACCAAACTTGATTGCATATTTTTTAAAAATCATTTTGGGTTTCAGATAGGAGTTTAAGCTTTTTGACTATGTAAGCTAATAAAATAATTTGGGGATGGATCATTACTTCTCAGGTAATTCATAATCCATTCTGCATACTTTAAAAAAGTGTAAATCTCAAAAAAGAAAAGGAAAACTGGCTATTAGAAGTATGGGTTACATTGGTTCTTCACAAGTGACTTTCATTCTATTGACAAATTTTCATGGAATATAATTATGGTTTTAGTGAAATAGAATCACCGTGGCAAAGACAAGAAATCATACCTGTGGGTGCCTGGGTGGCTCAGTTGGTTAAGCGACTGCCTTCCACTCAGGTCATGATCCTGGAGTCCCAGGATCGAGTCCAACATCGGGCTCCCTGCTCAGTGGGAGGTCTGCTTCCCCCTCTGACCCTCTTCCCTCTCATGCTCTCTATCTCTCATTCTCTCTCACTCAAATAAATAAGTAAAATCTTTAAAAAAAATCATACCTGTACCTCTCTATGGAAATAAGAGTACAGTAGAGAATATTAAAGAATATTAAGCATAAAAGAAAATATGCATCTTTTCATTACCGTTTTTAAAGGGCATCTGGGTGAAAATCTCTGTGTGACTCTTTATAGTTTTGCTTCTGCTGCCAAGAATCATTTCTGTAGGTAAACATATTCTACTCAATCTTGTTGGCCATTTGCAAAAAAAGTAATTGTTTACCATTCAGATCCCAAGAGACTGGATTATCAGAAAAGAAAAAAACTGAACATGACTGGACTGACCCAGAGGCAGGGAAGTTTCTGGAATAGCCCAGGGGGTGATGCTGACCATAAATGAAATATACCAAGGAATCTCCCTTTACCTTTTAAACAAATCTACATATATATATATCTGAGTCTGAAACTAGGTTAGATGTAATCATCTCAAATAAGTTGGTATAACTACAGCATATCCAATTACATCTATTCAGAAGCCATATTTCTTTCTTTCATCAATTAAAATTAATAAGGGGAGACTTTAATTAGTGCCAGCCCTTTGAGCATGGAGAATATGAACAGCCTGGAATATTAGTGGTTTCAGGAGTCTCATTTGCCCCCAAATGTTCTCCTAAAGGAACTATGTCTGAAACCTCATTAGAAACAAAAGATATTTTCAAAAGAAACATAAATATTACCCCAGTGCTTTTAAATTCTTCTTACTTCTGGGATATTGTCCCAAGGAAATAATTTTAAAGAAAAGAAAGAAAATCTGTAAATACAAAGATGTTTTAGAAGTGTTGATTATGTAACCAAATTCCCCAGTCATCATTAGATCACAAGAACTACCAGGGTCAGATCATTATTAAGAACTTGAAATTCTTGGGGCATCTTTTCCTGACCTTCTGGCAAATGCTCTTTCCCTAGGTACTTCTAGGAGTCACCCGGAGGTGTCCCCATGTAGCCACAAACCAGTCTCCCAATGGGCATCACTCTTGCTTTGTTCTTCTCACCAGGGACTGCCATTTCCCATAGGTATCACCACTGCTGCCCTCATGAAATCCTCTATCTGCAGTATCTGTGACTTTTCCATTGCTTAAGCCATGCCATTATTGGTGACAACAAGGAGTATATCCCAAAGCAATTTTGCTTTGTGATTTCAGTAGGTTACTGAGAAACTGAAATTTTTTATTATGTTCAGCTAGCCAGCATATAGTATATCATTAGTTTTTGATGTAGTGTTCAATGATTCATTAGTTGTGTGTAACACCCAGTGCTCATCACCACACGTGCCCTCCTTAATACCATCACCCGGTTACCCCATCCCCCCACGCCCTTCCCCTCTGTAACCCTCAGTTTGTTTCCTGGAGTCCAGAGTCTCTCATGGTTTGTCTCCCTCTCTGATTTCTTCCCGTTCAGTTTTCTCTCCCTTCCCCTGTGGTCCTCCACACTATTCCTTATGTTCCACATATGAGTGAAACCATAAGATAATTGCCTTTCTCTGCTTGACTTACTTCACTTAGCATAATCCCCTCCAGTTCCATCCATGTTGATGCAAATGGTGGGTATTCATCCTTTCTGGTGGCTGAGTAATATTCCATTGTATATACGAACCACATCTTCTTTATCCATTCATCTGTTGAAAGTCATCTCTGCTCCTTCCACAGTTTGGCTATTGTGGACATTGCTACTATGAACATTGGGGTGCATGTGCCCCTTCTTTTCATTACATCTGTATCTTTGGGGTAAATACCTAGTAGTGCAATGCTGGGTCATAGGGTAGCTCTATTTTTAATGTCTTGAGGAACCTCCACACTGTTTTCCAGAGTAGCTGTACCATCTTGCATTCCCACCAGCAGTGTAAGAGGGATCCCCTTTCTCTACATCCTCACCAACACTTGTTGTTTCCTGTCTTGTTAATTTTTGCCATTCTAACTGGTGTGAGGTGGTACCTCATTGTGGTTTTGATTTGTACTTCCCTGATGGCTACTGATGCTGAACACTTTTTTATTGCCTGACTAAAATCATCATACTGTACCTCCCTTCTAGGCCCCTATCCAGGGGTTGCTTCTGTTGGGCACAGAACATCAGTTAGCAGGACTAGATTTATCTACCTAGATCTGTCTAAATTTCAGGTGAGGCTTAAAGTTGAATCTTTGCTACATTTCTATTTTTAAAAAATTAGAAACACAGTGAGTTCTCAGAGATTACAGCAGAAAACGTCAGTGTAATATGATGTGATTATGTTAAATATTAAAGCACCACAAATATATTGGAAATGCACAGAAGTGTATAGACTCTAACGTAACATATAAAAATCATTATTTAGCAATCATATTTTATATACCCAGATTATAGCAATAAGCATATATGAAAAAAACAAGCCATGTAAAAACATATATTGTATGTTGTACTTTTAATATACATACAGATATTATATATACATATATATATGAAAAATTATATACGTCCTAAAAATTACTGGGTGGAGCAGAAAGAAATATATATAGTAACCTACTAACACTTTAAAAGTTCATTAAAGAATCCAGTAAGATCCCAAGGGAAAGGGAGAGCAGGCAGAAATTCTGTCAAAGCCTAGAAAGTAATTCAGGTCCAGAGAATGGGGGCTGGCCAGGGTGGGAGACCACACTAGGGGATGGCCCTGGGGCAGCAGGAATCTCGCCTTACAGGGAAAACAACAGAGCACCAATAATTTGATCATGGAAGGAGAATGCCAAGGGTTCATCAGTCCCCTTTTGATTTTGCTTTGGGCTAACCCAGACTTCAATATTTGTTTCCTCCTAGAGTGTCATAATGAAATGGCCAGGGGCCTTATTCAGAAACTAAAACAAACTTTTAAAATTATATCGATTTTTGTCCTTGCCCTGAACTCATTTCAACTCTCAGAGCTTCTCAGTGCTTTAACTCTTTTCCTCTCTCAATAGCTGTATGTTCATCACAGCTGTACAGCATATTGCAATTACGTAATTATATTTCATAAATGACATTAGAGCAACTACAAAAGTCTAGCTTAGGTCACACTCTCTAATAAATGTCGAAATAAGAGCAAGAGGTAAATCTAACCGTACATTTGATTGAATGGAACAACTCATCTTTGCTCACTGAGTTCTAGAGTTATAAGGCTTTCCTCAATCTTTCTGAAATCTTAGGATAAAACCTAAGGCTGATTCAAAGCTATTGAATGGAAAAGTTGATAAGCTAAAAATAAGCATAGTCATTAAATGTTAGTGACTCCATCTTAAAGTGACAGGAGATGTGCCTATCAGTATGCTCTGGAGTGCCCTTAGGAGCAGAGTATGCATACTCATGTCCCTCAAGCCTTGTCTAAAGAACAGAGTCAAGACTGATTGGATTTTCTGTGTGTAAGCCATTGATCACTGGGAATAAAAGATGTTTGTATCTGAGGTATACAAAGATGAAAGGAAAAAGACTGTAGACAATATTGGTCTACTGATTTATGTCCTGTGATGGCCTGAGATAGGAATATCTTCTAATCTTCTCACAGAGAACATATTTTTCTCTACTTGGGGAATTCATAAATAATTTTTCTTACGGTGTTGTTTGAATCATAGTTCTCTGAAGACAGGTACTTTGTTTTTTGTTTTACTTTGTCTATCCATAATGCATAGTGACTTAAGCTGTTTACATATGGAATAGATGTTTGGGGACGGGGGTGGAGAGAGAGGCAGGCAAGTGAAGGAAGTAGAAGAGGGAAAGAAAAGCTGATCTAGCAAACTCTAAAAATGATGTGCAGGGAAAGGTTGTGACAGGAGTTTTCAATTTTTGTTCTACTTGAGAGGTTTGGAAGGGGTCTACACCAAGGCAGGTTGTCCTCAAATGCCTGTTGGGTTGAATATTTTCTCAAACAGTGCAGTTTACAAACGAGCATCAGATTCCACAGCTTAGATTCCCTGGTAAGCCACAGCCTGGGTATCTGCAGAGTCTTGCCCCTCCTCACCCAGGATGACATTCTGGTCATTCTAATGGTTACTGTTATGAGAGTAATGACTCTTTAATGCCCCAAAGGCACTAGGAGAACCACCTACCAAGGTTAAATCTGTCAGACTCCATAGCAGCTATTTTTCCCACTATACTAAGCTGCATCCCAGAAAGCCCCACTGTCTAGAGTCACAGGGTTCCCATACTAAGTTACAGTCTCAGTGGGTGCCAGCAACACTCTTCCTCCAAAAATGCCTCAGGGGAACCACTCATGGGGAAATATCAGAATACCATCCTTCCCTTTTTCCCCATGTCTGTCTCATCCCCTATCATCAATCAGCATAGGGGCTACCAGAGAAGTCAAACAAAGCAGTAGGCAGGATGTGTGTTTGGGGAGCAGCTAAGTGTGATCTCCCTCCTCCCACAAACTCACTGTCACCTTCAACCCAACCTCCCCCCATAGAAACACACTCTGGCAATCGTCCATGGGGAAGAGACAGAATCTCTTCTAGACTCCAAATATATTGGAGGCCAGAGTAGGTAGATCCTTGAATTTCTGGAAAAAAAATATATAACTGAGCAATTTCTGCAAATTAAAAGGCTATTGAAGTAACATCTAAATTATGCAGCAGTTTCTTCTTTGCTACAGTGTGGTCCAAACTTTTTATGTCATACAAGTAAAGGCATATTTATAAGTGGCTCAGCAGGCTGACACCTTACACAGCTTTTGATTGATGAGTATTTCTGCACACCAAAGGGTTAGAAAAGCCTTCTTACCTAGGAAGTATTTTGACTGCTTGAGGGATTCAAATGTAATAACACATCATCACAATTTTAGGACACAGAATGGAAGTGAGAACATGTTCGGGCTCTCGGCACACAATAAACCAACCCCCAGACCTTTTATTTGGCTAAAGATGATCTGTTATGTAGATCTAGTGAAAAGGTAATCAAGGTAGTCATTTCCTGAACCAGACTATATATACTATGACTGAAATACTGGTCTTTAAATGGTGTTCATTAAATTGCATTAAATTAGGGGCCCTTTGGAAAATTACTATTTCTTTAAGTCTAGGAAATTTGTCTAATGATAATCTTGGCTGAACATTGTCCCATTGGATATTGGCACCAAAAAATGGGTACTTCCATTGAACTTGAGAATAATTCATGGTGGAATGGAAATGGTGTCCTAGGCTGGGTTTTAGCCCTAATCCCGCTCCTGCCTGACTGCGATGGCAAGCAAGAGGCACCACACTTTTCTTATCTTGCAAATACAGGGCTGCATCTGAATAATCCCTATAAGAAAAAAAAATCCTGATACTATTATGCCTTCTTTTGCAAACTCCTGAGCCATTAAAATCCATCTATCATGTTGAGAAGTAGTAATGGAAATGAAATAGGACCAAGGGCACACCAATCAATTCGGCCATCCAGAGATGAACCTTGGCAGGGACTCATGTCTCAGGTGGAAGGAATGAGTATCAAAAGAAAAGAACTCAATTATTTTCATTTCCAACCTCATTTCGGGCCAGCAAGATCTTTCCATTCCAGGCTGTGAGAGAAAAACCCAGGCCACTCTGGTCATTAATACTTGGGACCAAAGGTGCCATGACATTTGTTTTATTTTGAGTGGCATTTCATTCAGTGGAGATTGGAAACATGTTTGGCACGTCTTTGTCATTACTTTCCTATAGAAGAGCTTCCGAAAGCATGCTTGTACACTGCCAAGTAGAAGAGTCATCCCTCTCATTTCCCATATCATAATTATCTATCTGTCTCCAGGGCAATTCCAAATGCAACTTCTCAGAAGCAGGTTACAAATTTAGAGTCAAGAAAGACTACTAGACCCAAGTAATCAACTGGCTGTCAGGGCATAAATAGGAGCAAGAACAAAAACAGATGAGAGACTTTAACCACTACTGAATGGAGGTGGATGACTAGTTAGCTCTTAATTAATAATACACAATTTTTTCCACAGTATACATAGTACAGCTACATGTTATTTAATCTCTACAGTGAGGCATTTGTTTGCTTACAGTGATGATCATATGAAATTTGCTTGAATTTTGAAACTGTGTATATTTCCCTCAGAGACCAGTGTTAGCAACTACACTGAGGTGGGTTACAACTTTGTAGGAAATGTATTTGATTGTCATTTTCCTTGTGTTTTATATTCCAAATCTAAATTCTATACCAAAAATATTGAGAAAGTTCACAGTAAAAGGCACATACAATGAAACGATAAGATTATAACCAAGATTCAAATTCACACAAAAAGAGTTTTCATACTAAATTGCAGACATATAAAATCTTACCCCCTTAACCAGCTGTAAAACTTTGTAAATCACCTGCCTGGGGACATTGGGCTGTATTGATTTGTCCCCCTCTGTACCCAGAGAAAGGCAGTACATTTTATTGGGTGCTTATTATGCATAAGACATCATCAGATGAGGGGGGGTTGCATGGCTGGTTCAGTTGGTGGAGCTTGCAACTCTTGATCTCGGGGTTGTGAGTTAGAGCCCCATGGTGGGTGGAGAGATTACTTAAAAATAAAAATCTTTTAAAACACCCACACACATCATCAGGGGCTTCACAAATTTTGGCATTTAATCATCCCAAGAATCCAAGAAGGTGGGGTTTTTTTTAGGTGGATATTTTCAAGAAGGTGGATTCTACTAATCTCCTTTCTACATGTAAGGAAACTATGCCTCTTAGTTATACCAAATAGCTTACTTAAGATGATACACACAATAACTGAGAAAACGGAGATTCTATCCCAAGAGTCCTTGAACTAGAATGTGTTCCTTTCACCACTGCCTGCTTCCCAAACAAAATACAGAGTTTGAGCATGGGTTCAGATCAGAATCCACTTTATACAGGCTAACTACTCATAAGCTAATAAGAATTGTATTTCTGTTTTTATTCCTCATTAATTGTGTATACATATATTACAGATTTATCTAAAATTTAGACTATTTTAGTATTATAATCTCGAAAAAGATGGAAGAGGAAGTCTAATGAGATGGGTTTTTAAAGGTCTGGTCCTTCCCTGGTTCTATTAAGATGCCAGGATTTCTAGTTTTCTGTAACTGATCCTGCCATAGGTGGTCCTCAGTTTCTCCTATTACAATGATATGTGTGACTTCAAACACACTCTTCAGATCACCCTGGAGCCAATCTATTTTTTGCATAACCAAACACTGACTAACCCAGAAGCTAAGCATATTCTGTGAACCAACCTAAATGTGACTTTTTGGGAGACAAGAGTTGGAGATATTCCCAGGCACTCCATGTTGGGGTTGCTGTGAGCATGGGATTCCTCGGGGGAATGCACGGCAACTTCTGTGAGTGTAAACGGGAGGTCACCATCATTTTGTTCCCAGCGATTGTACTTAGTCACCACTGTGGGTGGCAGTGAAGTGCCAGTTTTAGGAAAAGTTCTAGGTGGTGTGTTTGAGGTAGAGGAATGTATGCAGAAGATAGATGAGGAGGAGCTCCATTTCTCATAATTCTTTTCTGCTCCTTACACATAAGGCATTCTATTAGGAAAGAATATACTGCAAACTGTTTATCAGAGAGCAGAATGCAGAATAAATGGTGATCATCTTGGAATCCCTCCATAGAAAAGGAGTTTCTGAGGAACTAAAAGAGGATCTCTTCCTAGTGGAGACCCAAGTTTGGGCTCAGTAGACAATGTCAGAAATTTAGTAGTATTTTGGCCATCTTTTTTTATAATATATCACTTCAAAAAGAAAGCAAATGGATTGTATCTGCATCAGCTGTTTGAATGTATGCTTGTAACTCAATCTAACACAATTCAAAGTTACACATTAAATGTAGACTCAAAAGTGAACTTTTAAACTCTTCTGTCAATTTATTGTATTTATTAATAACCACTCATTTTCAGGATTTTGGAGGACCTCAGCAGGCTTTGGTTAGCAAGTTCTCAGCCCAGATTTCCAGACAAATTCTCTTTTCCAAATTATATTTAGCTTGAGGTCTGAGTCTGGAAAGTGAGCAAGCTACTGTTCCCTTGGTTTCCTAATTTGTTTCACGTTTACTCTTTCCAAAGGTGTCCAAATCCTTTCAGGCTTGCCACTAGCTGCTGGGTATTTTCTGCCCTGCCAGGTGTCATGCAATTTAGTTGGAGTGCCTCATCACAGAAATTGCTTGATTTTAAGCGATTTTGAACAACTGTTTATGAGTTTTTCTTGTAAGGTCTGGAGGCGTATGAATTTTTTAAAATACTACTTTTCTACTTTACTTTTAATTTTTATTTAAGTACAGTTGACACAACACTGTTACATTAGTTTCAGGTGTATGACACAGTGATTCAACTTCTCCCTATGTTATGCTATGCTCACAAGTGTAGCTACCACTTGTCACCATACAATGCTATTACAACACCATTAACTACATTCCCTATATTGTACCTTTTATTCCTTCCTTGTATTACCATGACACTCATTCCATAACTGGAAGCCTGTATCTCCCACTCCCCTTCACTGATTTTGCCTCTCCCCTAGGCCCCTTTCTCTCTGGCAACCATCAGATTGTTCTCTGTATTTATCGGTCTGATTTGGTTTTTTTCTCCATTTACTCATTTGTTTTGTTTTTTAGATTCCATATATGTGAGTGAAATCATATAGCATCTGTCTTTCTCTGACCTATTTCACTTAGCATAATACCCTCTGGGTCCATCTACGTTGTCTGAAATGGCAAGATTTCATCTTTTATGGCTGTGTAATACACACACACACACACACACACACACACACACACACACACACATATCTTCCTTATCCATTTGTCTATCAGTGGATACTTAGGTTGCTTCCACATTGGCTATTGTAAATAATACTGCAATAAACATAGGGGTGCATATATCTTTTTCATAGCCTTATCATTTTCTCTGAGGAATTATAGAATCATATGGTATTTCTATTTTTAATTTTTTGAAGAAACTCCACACTGTTTTCCAGAGTGGCTGCACCAGTTTACATTCTTGCCAACAGTGCGTGAGGGTTCCTTTTCCTCCACATCCTCGCCAACACTTGCCATTTCTTGTCTTTTTGATTTTAACCATTCTGACAAGTGTGAAGCGATAGCTCGTTGCAGTTTTGATTTGCATTTCCCAAATGATGAGTGACATTGAGCATCTTTTCATGTGTCTGTTGGCCATCTGTATTGTCTTCTTTGGGAAAATGTCTACAGGTCCTCTGCCCATTTTTTAATTGGGTTGCTTGGTTTTTTGGGTGTTGAAGTTGTATAAGTTCTTTAAATATTTTGGATATTAACCCCTTATCGGATATATCATTTACAAATATCTTCTCCCATGCAGAAGTTCGCCTTGTTGTTTTGTTGATGGTTTTCTTTGCTGTGCAGAGGCTTTTTATTTTGGTGTAATCCCAACAGTTTATTTTTGCTTTTGTTTCCCTTGAATAAGGAGACATATCTAGAAAAATGTTGTCATGGCCAATTTCAAAGAAATTACTGCCTGTGCAGGATTTTCAGATTTTTCAGGATTTTTATGGTTTCAGGTCTCACATTTAGATCTTCGGTCGATTTTGAGTTTACTTTTGTGTATGGTCTAAGAAGCTAGTCCAGTTTCATTATTTTGCATGTAGTTGTTCAGTTTTCCCAGTACTACTTATTGAAGAGACTATCTTTTACCCCATTGCATATTTGTGCCCTCCTCTGTCTTAGATTAACTGGCCATATGGCATGGATTCATTTCTGAGCTCTCTATTCTGTTTCACTGATCTATGTGTCTATTTTTGTAACAGTACCATACTGTTCCTTTTACTACAGCTTTGCAGCATATCTTGAAATCTGAAATTGGTACCTCCAGCTTTATTCTTCTTTCTCAAGATTGCTTTGACTATTTGGGTTATTATGTGGTCCCATACACATTTTAATATTATTTGTTCTAATTCTGTGGAAAATGCCGTTGGTATTTTGATAGGGATTATGCTGAACCAAAGAGTAATGGTGAAAGTTGTCTCTTGGCTCAGTAGATTGCTTTGGGTAGTAAAAGTATTACTTTAATTCAAAGTACAAATAAAATTCTAATAATTATATTCCTTCTAGTTTATTCCCAAAGGTAACACTTGAAACTCTATTTATAGTTAATTCTAGGCTAGGTTCTGTTTGATCTAAAGTTACTTCAAGAATATATTATTTATTCAGAAAATGTCAGAACTGAGAATGCAGGACAATAAATGTATTTTCTTAATACATAGTACTAACTGAATTAAATATTCTGGAAATTTCTCTTCTTTAATATAATTATTAAATAAATTTTTAAAAGGTGACAAACCTTATGATATAATACTTCTCCTTGTTGCCTGTGTAAAAAAGTCAGCTGCAAGACAACAGGGAGACTTCCATAATTATTTTAATGCCATTTTGCAGTGGCTATCCATTATTTTTGTGTGTCCTCAACATCTTCCACTCGTCCTCTGATGTCAGCATCCCAACTTTCTTTGGAGAAATACTCCTCCCCCATCCCACGTAATTCTGTTGGTAACTCCAGTCAGAATATCTCATCTGGCTGGGTACATTCCACAGTGCTGGCCACAGTGACCAGCTTCCTATTACATGTCTCTCCAAAATTCCTTTATGCCAGAAAAAACTTGTAGACCATTTCTGCCTTATTTTATTTGTAATTATGGACTCTCCATTCAGTCATAGGCTCTTCCAAAGATGGTCAGGCTAGCCACCACTGAAATATTTTTTTATGGCTTTGAAGATGCAAATAATTCCTAATGTTGGACACCAAAACACACTACTGAAGCTCTGGTATTTTTCTAACCTCATGTTATGACCATTGTAACTTGTTAATCTTTTATTTACATCCTGTGTTGTATGTCTCCTACATTTGCATCCTCTACCAGTGAATCCAAAGTTTGATCCATAGCACGGTCTAGGCTACCTGTACAGATCAAGGAGATCTGTTTTCAAGTGGTAGAACAGGGAAAAATCTTGAAAACACCTAGTTGAAACATGTTTGCCACAAATCTTTTCTTCCCCTCCAGAGAGGATTAATTTCCCAAGAAACTGATAAATCGGTTAAACCTGGGTGAAAAACTAACCAGGGAATTCACATCAGACTTTTGAGATATGCTCAATTTACTGAACTCACGCTAGACAAGTTGAATTCTCTGTTCACCATTAGCAGGTCATGCAACCCCTGATTTGCAATAATTCAGCCTTTACAATGTGCCACTAGCATTCAGGGGACCATCCCATTTCATGATGCATCAGTTCTTGCTCCCCTGCCCCACAAGTCCAGGAGCCAAAGAGTAGTGGTGAAAGTTCTCTCTTGGCTCAGTTCTGGGATCATTACTGTGTCTGGGATGTTGCAAATAGTAGACTTGGGGTCCAACAGCCACCTTGTAGCTCCAAATATAACCATTATGAGGCTGTATTATCTGTGTTCAGTCTCAGCCGAGTGTTGCATTCAGAAGTACATATCCAAATGTCCAAAATAAATTTTAAACCAATTTAAATCTTTACTGCAGCCTTGTGTGAAAGGACAAAGAGAGGGACTTCAGGTCATACCATGTAGCAAAACTATATATCCCCCTACCTCCTCAAATACCTTTTTTCACAGTATGACATCCACCCCTCCCTTCCCTCAATTCTTTCTCTCCCAACTCTCCCAACATGGTTCTTTCCCTTTCTCTGCTTCTCTTATTAATTTTTTTTCTTTCTTTTCAATGGTTCCCTGCCCTTCCTAATAGAATTCAATGTAGACATTCTAGGGTTTCATCTCAGTAGAGGTCCAGCCAAGAGAGAAAAACAATAACAGAGAGAATTTAACATAAATTGTTAACTAGTAATAAAGTTGATAACTAAGAAAATGAAAGGATAAAAGACAATTTTATAGTATCATAGGGACAGCAACCACAAGAAGTCACTACTACTCCTGGCACTGACACAGAAAACAGATGATGGTGGGATTATTAAAACTTAGAGACTTAAGGAAGGAGCCCATGTAGCTGAAACTCTCCCTCTAAGGAGAAGATGCTGCTTGGCAGGTGCTGGGGTTTCTGAAGGAAGGTATGATCTTGAAAAAAAACTGCAAAGGCTTGAGAGAATAGCAAACTGAGTTCAGCTACTGTTCTAGGAAGGAACTCCCACCCTGGATGAAGTCTTGCTGGGGTGACTCTCACAAGGATGAGGAGCAGACAGCCCACAGGAAACAGGAAAGACCAAGTGTCTTCCACCTCTCTATCCAATTTTATAATCTACCTCTGGCGCCCTCTATTGGCAAAGTCTACTGGCAACAAGAGATGATGGAGGTTAATCTAGAGTAAAGTGAGCTCCATTTGGCAAGGCAACAGCTCCCATTCAAGCGAGAGAAGGCTTGCCTTTTCAGACACAGAGGCAATTAGCTTCTACTGGCAGGAGAGGCTCAGAGTGACTTGGGTCTAAGATTCTTAGCTTCACCTGATTGCAAAATGATGTGTCCATTTCAAGTTTGATTCCTTACTCCTTCCTATTCAAGCCCTCCCCCCAACTTTCTCATGAGAGACTTGGTGAGACTATGAATTCAACACATACCGTAATTCTGCAAACATAATATTTTGAGTTTGATTTTTGAAATATTGGTCCTGTGGTTACAAAAAAAAAAAAAAAATAGATTGATTTAGGGTTACCACGGAAGCTTCGTGGTTCTCTGACCATGACTTGAACTAAAATTATAAAGACTTGCTCCTCATTTCTGTCCTGTAAGCACTCCAATGCACCCATCAAAATCCATGCCATCCCACCATCCTTATTGGCATCTTTATTCCCACCATTGTTAAGTGCAGTAGCCACTTGAGTCCCCAAGGCACTTGCTTCAGTCAATACTTCATCAAAATCAATCACAGGCAGTAACTTGATTGATTATAATGAGGCTCCATGCATGGGTTTTAGAATCCTCCTTCCCATTGGAAAGGAGATCAATATTGCATTTAAGCTCAAGAACATGACTAAACTAGGGCGCCTGGGTGGCTCAGTTGGTTAAGCGGCTGCCTTTGCTCAGGTCATGATCCTGGAGTCCCCTGGATCAAGTCCGTATCGGGCTCCCTGCTCGGCAGGGAGTCTGCTTTGCCCTCTGACCCTCCCCCCTCTCATGTTCTCCTCTCTCTTTCTCAAATAAATAAATAAAATCTTTAAAAAAGAAAAAAAGAACATGACTAAACTTATCCCCAAATAATTTTGAGGATCTGTCTCCCCGAAATGACCCCTGGAAACCAATTTCTCTGTAAGTAAGGACCCATTCAGGAGACAGACACAACAGTACCTAATTCAACCATGAAAATTTAATATAAAAATTGCTAACTAGTTATAAGGTTCTTAAATAGGTAATGGGAAGCATAACAAAAGAACTTGAAGGTATCAAGGATATCAACTGTGGAAAACAGCTACCACCCTTCGGGTTGAGGTAACCAAGGGAAGTGGTTAAAATTATTAAAACAGAACTGAGATGGGGCTCTGTGGAGCTGAAACACAGATATTTGAGGAAAAGATGCCGCTTGGCTAGTGCCAGTGTATCTAAGCTCAGAGAAAGAGGCCCTGTGGGCTGGGGAGGTCTCTGGGGAGAGGACATCAGATAATTCTTGCTGGGGGTCTTTTGGTGGGGGGAAGCCACGAGGAAGCTGGCTCTGCAAGTGTAGAGAGAACTACAAACTGGTTTCAGCTGCTCTTATGGGAAGCAAAGAAACTGTTCCTGCAGAGAAAACAATCCTAAAGCGATGTTCACGGTTACCCGCCCTGGGGAAGAATAAATACAGAGTTGCTGGCCCCTCCCGCAGCATGGCGGGCTCCCTCTAGCGCCCCTCACTGGCAGAGCCTAATAGAGAGCAACTGGCAGCCCTGGGTGTGGGGGACCACAAAGCAGAAGGTAGAAGGATGAGTCTAGAGCTGAGGACAATAACTTAATAACTGGCAGAGGCCTCTTCTAGTTCTACTCTTTTGCTTTATAAATCCAAAGCAGGACTGTTTTAGAAGGCAGACCTGGGAAGAAAAACCCACATCAATCTCACATTCTGTTTTCAACGAATTCAGTCAAATCCTGTTGTTCCTTATTCCATTGGCATTTGGCACGACTCATAACTTGCTCTTCTTCCCCTGGCTTTTTTACCACTTCTCTAACTCTTCCATCTCAGTCTCAGTCGTGAGCTTTGGGCTTCACCATCTTTTCCCCATTCCTGTCCATCCTCCTGTATTCGCCATTTCAATAGGTAGCATTAATTTTCACATAGTCACCCCAGCTAGATACTGAAGAGTCACTCCCCACTCTCATCCAGCCTGCAGAGGGAGGCCAAAACCTGTGTATCCTACTCGCTCCCTGATCGCGTCTCACGTATCTTTCCTCTTTTCCTTCCATTTTGCCCCTGATACTTATTTAGGCCTTCATCTTACTCTTTAGCCGTTTCTAAATGATCTTCCTGCCTCTGCTCTAGGCCTCTAATTCGTCAGCACACCACCCTGCTTGAACGCCCTCAGTGGTTCCTATCACTTCAGCCAGTGCTATGCCCCAGCCTTGGGCCAGGATCACCAGAGAAACGTTAAAAAATACAGATGCCACCCCCGACCACTAGTGACTTCATTTGAACTGGTCTGGACAGGTACTGGGGCTTTTATAGTCTTTAAACATCTGCAGGTGATTCTAATGTTCAGCCAGGAGGATGAAACCCTGCTTGAGTCCAAGTATGCGGGGCTCTATCTAAGTGCATTTCTATCTCGCTGACCATATCTTCCATCCCTCCTGTCTCAATACACCGAGCCTTAACAAACCACTCGCACTATCGCCTCAAATGTTCTCCCCATTCCTTCTCTTCCTTATAAATTCCTAATCCATTAATTAACACAGGAAGGGACTCTTCTCAACCCCTAAAGCTATATAATAAACAGCTAAGAGCAGAGGCTTTGGAGTCTGAAAGTTTCAATCTCAGCTCTACCACTTGACACAGCTCGTGGCCTTGGGCAAGTTGCTTTAGCCTATCCAAGCTTTGAATCCTTAACTCTAAAATAGAGATAAGACCAGGCGCCTGGGGGGCTCAGTCGTTAAGCATCTGCCTTCGGCTCAGGTCATGATCCCAGGGTCCTGGGATCAAGCCTCGCATCGGGCTCCCTGCTCCGCGGAAAGCCTGCTTCTCCCTCTCCCACTCCCCCTGCTTGTGTTCCCTCTCTCTCGCTGTGTCTCTGTCAAATAAATAAAATCTTTTAAAAAAATAATAATAATAAAATAGAGATAATACTCACCCCAGAGCATGAGTACACCAAATAAATAATGTATTTGCACTGTGTAGCATGGTGCCTGGCAGCAGAAACTCTCTAATGATCAGCAATAGCATATACTTACATTATCTATCTTTCTGCCCCATCAAGCGTAAGCACAGCATTGGCAAGAACCATATCTTTCATTTTTCTACCATGATATTTAACACAGTGGTTGACACATCCTAGGTATTAAATAAAATGCCTACTGAATGATAAAGACATGGTTCCTGTTCTAGACTTCTCAGTCTCTTAGGAAAGAGAGTCAGAAAACCAACCCTACTCTGTGAATTTTTGTTCATTTGTTTATCTCTCTGGCAGTTACACAATGGGTGACTCATGTAGATACTCATAATTTTTTAATTGACTTTCATATGGTGATCTAGCACAAAAGTTTTTCCTTAATCTGCAAATTAGAATTGTTCACCTATCTGAGCTCCCATTTGTATAGAGTATACCCATTTATTTTTCAATGACATGTATTGAGAATCACATGCATCAGGCATTGCCCTAGATACTGGGAAGGGGTTTATGAATTTCTACTCTGGCCCATTACACATTTAGTGGTATGCAAGGTATTAGAAGGAAGGGAGGAAGGGAGGGGAGGGGAGGGAAGAAAGGAAGCGAAGGAACAGAGGGAGGGAAACAGGGTGAGAGGGAGAAAAAAAGGAAAAGCCTCCTGAGATGGCTGCATTCACCTACACCCTTCCCCACAAATCTCTACCTTTACAAATTTCTTCTTTACTCTTCATGGTGTTTTTAAAGAAAGTCTACGCAATCTTTTAAGACCTATGTCAAATACCACCTTTCCATAAAGCACTAATGATCCTCCAGTCAAAATTAATCATTTCCCAGTGGATGCGTGATCATTGCACTTTGTGTCTGTTTCACACCTACCACTCCCCCGACCCCCACCCCAAATTCCTGCTGGAGACATCTGGTCCACCTCTGACTCGTCCACCAGACTATGTACTCTTTGAGGCCGGGGTGATTGCCTGTGTCTTCATGCCCCTCACAATATGTAGTATAGCTCAATACACAAAATGATTATCCAACAACTGTTTTTGACTGCAATTTTATCTATTATCCAGGGTTTTTTTTCCCCCACTCTCTTTTTTTCCCTCATTTACTGGAACATTTGTACAATAGTCAACAGGACTACCAGCACCATCATAGTCATGACATAAGCATAAATGTTATTAGGATTCGAGAAGTTGTAGAAAATAATCGACAAAGTGAGCTTCTTTCCTTCAACTTAATGGGGAAAAGCACAACCACAAAATCACTTATCTTTAAAATGTCTGCAGTGAAGGTAGAGAAATGCCATAAACACACACACACACACACACAACATATTTCTGAAACCTCAATTTCCTGTGAGTCATCCTTAGGGAAATAAAATATGAAAAGAATCAGCACAGATTCCAGATGGGAAGGTTCCTTGAAATACCCTCAGAGTTGCATGAGGATGTCCTCTGAATTGTTTACAATTTATTATTCTACAGTGGGTCGGAACAGGAAATGTGTGATCCAGCCTGATCCTTCTCTCTCTCCAAGCCCTCTTATCTTAAGTGTTCATTGTAAATACATCCAAATAAGAACTATTTTTTGAGTGTATAGAATTCAATAACAATTACTGAGAGCCTTCTTTGAGCTCTTCTTTAAGTCGTTGCTTTAACACAATAAATGTTCAGTCTTATTTTTTTTACTCCATGAATCAATTATATACTACAGAAAAGAGGCAATAGATCAAGGAGATCAAGAACATGAAATCTGGAGGTAAATTGCCTGGGTCTGAAGATTTATTATGAGCTGTGTGACCATGGACAGGTGACCTAATCTCTTTGTGTCTCAGTTTTCCCAGTCTTACCTATCTCTTAATATGTATTTGTATCATGAGATTAACACCTGTCAGTTTCTTTAAAAGAAGAATAAGATACTGAGTAAGCACTTGATAAGTCTTAGAAATCACTATTATCAAAATTGTTAAGATTCTTACTTTCCTGACCTTACACCAAGTACGCTCCTTCCTTCTTTCCTTCCTTCCTTTTTCATTAACAAATGTTATTGAGGAACCGTTGTGTGCTAAGCACTCCTCTATGTGCCAAGGAAAAAGAGGTAACCCTCCTTTCATGAGGAGGAGGCTTTGTTCCTGAGGGGTAGCCTGACAATAAGCAAATAGAGTTACACCATAATGCCAGACAGCAATGACTGATAAGTACTAGGAAGGAAAATAAAGCAAGATAAAGCAAACATGTGATCGTAGCAGGTGCAAAGAGGGACAATAAAATATGGAAATTTGAACTACAGATCATTATTTTAGATTTCACAGCATATAACATGTGCTTACTCTTTTAACCTTATGCCAAGAAAGAGCTCATCTAAACTGCTATACTTTGCTTTGTCACTTTATATTTGTCCCTGGGTATTTGGAAGCCCAGATTGTCATAAAGTAGAGCTTACCACCTAAAAAGGTTGCCTGGAGCCTTGACACATGCTCCAAAATCTATAGAGACTCCACAAAGCCTGAAGAGCAATGATGAAGGGCAGTTCAATCTCTGGTCCACACTGGAGAGGCCCTAGTTAAGTAACAACAGTAACAGTTGCATTTTATAAACTATGAAACTAACACTTCAGGAAGTGAAGTGACTTGCCTTGGATTTATAATTCATAAATTGGGCATTGAATACATACCTCACAGAGTTGTAGAGATTGAAGCTAATGGTTAAAAGTTAAGCGATTCAAACCCATC
Source organism: Zalophus californianus (assembly GCF_009762305.2). Taxonomy (NCBI): domain Eukaryota; kingdom Metazoa; phylum Chordata; class Mammalia; order Carnivora; family Otariidae; genus Zalophus; species Zalophus californianus. Next base: position 40,499,549 of record NC_045604.1, read on the forward strand.
ATGGTCAAACTCCAACGTCCATGATATCTCCACCAGGCAGCCCTCCTGATCCCAGCAGGCAGGCAAATGTAGGCATCAAGGAAGTCTTTCCTCAAGAGTAGAAGTGCCTGGACATGGGTGAGGAGGGCTATTTAAAGATATAGGGCCAATCAGAACAGAACATTCTGCAAATGGAAGGAACTAAAGTGCCTGACACTGAAGAAGAGCCAAAACTGTAGCAAGAGGAAAGAGATTCAGAACATGGGTACTTACATGAGTGCAGCTTATTCAGCAACCCAGTTATGAGAGAAGAGTCACAGATTGCTATGAGATTAACAGCAGATTTTTGCCTCCTGACTCACTCTAAAATCTATAGGCCTCCATATTCCCCTGATGGGAATGGAGCCAGTCCTTCTGCTTACAGTATAGTTAAGACACGTAGAGGTCAAAAACAGTTATGATGACATTGAAAAAATATGTGCATAGATGCACCATTATTATTATGAGTTCATATTCATAATCCTTAAAACTTAGGATTCCTGATCCTTAATCTCTAAATAGCAATGGATACCATGTGTTAACCCACATGCATGTTTTCATTAGGTGCCAAAGTTCAGAGGTAGACACTGTATAGAAGAAAAAGAAAGCACATGGGTCTTGAAACTGAAATCCGGGTTTTAATTTTAATCCCCCAATCAATGAGACCTCATACTGGTCATTTAATTTCTCTCAGATTCTATAACTACAAAATTGGCACCACTCTTGTTCTATGTGGTTTATAAAATTGTTAAGATAATATGAATTAATACACTTGTAAAGTATGAAATATTGTCATAAAAGGTGATTGTTGTGCTCTCATATAGTTGCAGGTAAAATTTTATTGAATGAGTTCTATATACATTTAATACCAGGATCTATCATTATTTGTGGTAATTGTGGTTAATTCTTTGGCCACATTTTCAACTCTTATAAAAATGAAGTTTCTTAAATGCATCCATTTATAACTTTGAATTTTCTATGTTGGCTTTACTCAAGTTTAAAAAGCCAACATCTTCAGCCCAAATTATGAAAACATTTTAGCCTATCTGCATGGAGTGGAAGGCCACCTCTGCCAGAATGGTGAGGAAAGCTGCTGAGATAGGTGTTCAGGGTGACCCCTGACAGCTGAGTGTCGAAGGCTCCTCAGATTCTTCTGTGGGTGGTAATCTGAGCTGAATAGGCTTCAGAGCTGGTCCTAACTGCAGATGGAAATTATTAAGAGTCCAGTGCAACAACAGAACAGAAGGCAACTGTATTATGCCGTTGACCGGAGTCTACTCTGGGGAAAAGTAAGAAAGCTTATGAGCATGGTAGAAAGAATCTGACTTTTGTACCGGTTCACTTATGCAACATCATGAACGTTACTCACTTTCTTCTTTCTCTACACCTACAAATAGTCTCCAATGAGTCCTACCATTAAAATATGTGTATTTTTTACTTAAAAAGGGACTGGGATGGGGAGAGATGTTTGGTTCTCTGATATCACTGCCTGGAGACATTGGGTTAACATGGACCTCAATAATATCAGAAATAAGAAAAGGATTAAGTAGACTGGTTCAATGCTCTAAATACTCTAAGTGAAGGTGCTGGAGGCCCTTAACTACTTTGACACTGCTCGTTGCTCTTTTCAAAGAGTAAGAAACAGCACAGTCCTCTAAGGCAGGAGAAACTGCTCTGTGGTTTCCATGGATTCAAGCATCATCCACTTGGTACCAGCCTACCTCAATTTTAGAAAAACTTGTAAAAAGTAGTTATTTCTGTAATACAAATCTTGAAATCCCAAGCCTGTGATGCGATAGTGAATGTCCCAGGCTGCCGGTCCACAGAGCTAAACACCTCGTAAGATAAAGCCTCCACACTCTCCTAGACTTCACTCGAAGTGTTAATTTTACCTATCAAAACTGTCTATGTTAGGCAGCTCCCAGCATTGTTGCACATCTCCATAGAAACATTTGAAATGCCCTTAACAGGATTCTTTCTCTGATCAAAATTCCGCCCAAACTAAAACCAGGGGTGTAGTTTTCTCTGACCAAAATTAACTTTGCAACTGTGTCATCCAGATGTACAAAGTCTTTGACAGTTTGTTTACAGACTGTACACAGTACTGCTTTGGAAAACAGAGAAGAAGTTGTTTTAGCAGTTGACTGTCAATGCACTTGAGTTAGTTGTTTGTGGGACCTTTACTGGAAATCTGAACATCTGACTGACTCAGGAAATGGCTTTGTTTGGTTCCCGGCCAATCAGTATTCTCCTAAGGCCTCAGCATCTTGTACACAACTTAGCTTCCTATCATGTCCTATCAAGATACAGACATAGTTCAGGGGCACATATGCAGCATTTCCAATTATAGACTCCAAGAATGGCATGTCCAACTTGATTAGTTACGATTCTGGGCACTGTTCTGAATATCAGTGATTTTCTTACAGAATAAAGGAGAAGGGTTGTGTGTCTTTCCACTATTTTCTCTCTTGATGAATTTGTACACTGCATCAAAGGCCATTTAGAGGCATCTTGGTATGTCCTAACAGGCTATATCTGCAACAATACACAATAAAATTTAAGAATCAGGTTATGCCTTCATAATGTCCAAAGTTCCAGTACAACTAGTCTTTCAAAAGTCAAACTAAATCTTTTTCCTTTGCTGAAAAATTCTGAGAGTGTTATGAGTAAAAATAGCTTAGTTCATCACAAAATTTCATTTAAAACACTTTGTGTCTTGGTCATCTCAGGCTGCCATAACAAAATATCACAGACTTTTGGTGGTTCAAACAACAGAAATTTATTTCCTCACAGTTCTAGCCTAGAAACCCAAGATCAAGGTGCCAGCACAGCTGATTTCTAGTGAGGATGCTCTTCCTGGCTAGTAGAAGCCACCCTCTTGCTGAATCCTCACATGGTGGGGAGAGAGAGAGCAAGCTTCTTATAAGGGGACTAATCTCATCATAAAGGCCCCACCCTCAGGCACTCATTAACATATTTATTTGTTTTAAAAATAAGTAAAAATGACAGTCTGAATTACTGGGGCAATGTACTGGGAATACAAGGATGCACAGTACACAGCCACTGATGCTAAGAAACCCACATATAACAGAATAGGTAGGCAACTAACAGCACAGGCACCTGCCAGAAGAGAGCTCTCGTAGGTAGTGAGCAACGGAAGGAAGACTTAATCAATAGCCTCTGTGGGGCTTAAAAACATGTTCTTTCAGACACAGTTTTTTAAAATTGGAAATTTACAGCTTAGGAAGGAGGAGACAAAGTAATACTATTCATACAACATTTGAAGTGCTATCATAAGGAGGGAGACTGGGTTTTTATCTTTAAAGGTCTGTAAATAGAATCAATGGATGTAACTGAGGAGATAGAAAGTTTGATATAAGAAAGAATTTTCTAGACGTGAAAGCTGCTAAAGGCTACAAGGAATTTTTCTGGGAAACGAAAACATAAGCCAGGAGACTCCTTTAAAGAACACTTTGCCATTGGAAGGGGGTGGGGGTATGCACAATTTATGTTCTCTTTTGACTCTGAGATTCTCTGTAATTTACTGAGATTCTGGTTAGTACATAAGGAAAACAACTTTGTTTCCAATTTTTTCTGCTTTATCTTAAAGGCAAATTTCTTTTAAAGTTCCTTAGGATTTATTTAACCCACAAATCCCTTGACAGTGCCCCCAGTGGTCAAAGCCAACAGTTAGCGGACACGTGATTATATAAGGTAGGCTTCGAGAATGGAGTGAAGAGGGTTAACAGTAAAGCTGAAGTACAGGGCAAAACTTTACTGTCGGGTGAAAGAAGCAATATCTATGCATTATCGGGGGACAAATTTAGGAGAATGTGGACGGCCAGGCAAAGAAATAAAGCTTGACATCAAACAACAACAGACTATTGGAGGTTCTGGTGTATAGGACAATGTGGTGAAATATAGCAAAGACTATATTGTCAGTAGTGTGAGGATTCAGCTATTAAGCAGAACTCAGATGTGAGGTTTGGAAATTAAGGTTGGGAGAGGGCAACAGATGACACACCAACACATAAGATTCATTAGGACTTGTGAACTGATTGCGACCCAAAGAAAGAAAGGATCTAAAATTATGGCACTGTTTCAAGTCTGAGGTACTAAGAGAATTGTGATGCCATGGATAGAACAGAGGAGGAGTTAGAAAAGAAATTTAAGGAGTAATGTTTCTGACTCCAACTCCAAGGAGGGGAGAGGTTTTCCACACCACCAAGAAATTCTCCAGCACCAGCTGGGTGTCCTACAGTTCGACTCAATACTGACACTCTCTGCCTGGAGATAGTCCCACAAGACTGCTCTCCCCTTCAGATGCCAATCGCAAGCCCAGGTTCTCACTTGCATCTCTGACTGACTGGCTATAAATCAGAGGTTCCTCTCTGAGTTCAGTTAATTCACTAGAGTGGCTGACAGAACTCAGGAAACCAGTTTACTCGCTAGATTTCTGGTTGATTATAAAAGGCTATAACTCAGGAACAGCCAGATGAAAGAAATGCATAGGGCAAGGATGGAGAAAGGGCGAGGAGCTTCCATGTCCTCTCCAAGCACACCAACTCTTCCCAAAATGCCCACAAGTTTGCTAACCCAGAAGCTCTCTGAACCTGGTCCTTTCAGGTTTTTATGGAGGCATCATGACATAGGTATGCTTGATTCAATCATCTACCGTTGTTGACAACTCATCCTCCAGCCTCCCTTCCCACCCCAGAGGGAGGTTGGGGTGAGACTGAGAGTTCCAACTGTCTGATCATTTGGTTGTTTCTCCTATCAACCCGCCCCAATCCTGAGGTGCTTCCCAAAACCCACCTTGTTAACATAACAAAAGACAACTTGATTATTCTCACCACTTAGAAAATGTCAAGGGTTTGAGGAGCTCCTATGCCAGAAACAGGAGCAAGACCACATATATATTTATTATATCACAATGTCACAGTCTAGATGGAAACATCCTGGAGACATGAAAAGATCACAGGTCATTTCTTTAGCTTATGATTTCCTTTTATATCACAAGAGAGCCTTACCTGAAGAGAATAATTCAGTGATGTGCAGCGTTATATCCCTAGTGAGTGAAAAAGTTTTTCTTCCATTTAAAATCTACTGTCTGAATAGAAGATAATTAAATTACTACTGGTTCCAGAACACTTTACCTTTTGTTAACTTTCTGTTGATTGTTTTATATCAATAACAACGAAAACTTTTATTTTTTACATTTTTAGAATTTGTCATTATTTCAAAGTACTGTGATTCCAGTAAGTCATGCACCGGTTTTCTAAGGAAAGGAGCAAATTCTGTCCCTATAAGGTCTTTAAAATTACACTGTGAAGTTGTTTGGATAAGTGTATATTATAATATTTTTTTACGCTGTTGAAAAGCATGTAACAGTACTTCACTTATATGACAAGTTGTTCTTTTGCATAAAATATTTTATTGCGAAGAAAATTCTCTTCCATATATAAAAACAGACAGAATGCTATATACTGAACCCATTTTCTTCCTTTAACAATTATCAGTTTCTGACCAATCTTGTTTTATTTCTTCCCTATTCACTTAGCCCCCAGCTCAAATAATTTTAAAGAATATTCTAGACACCATATTATTTTCTCTCTAAATAGTTCAGTACACATCTCTAAAAGATATGGACTCTTTTAAAAAAAATATATAACCACAATGCCAATTATTGCATTTAATAGAATTAAAATTCCTTAATAGCCTTATATACCCAAATTATCTTATCACTTTATTATAGTTTCTTTTTTGCTTCTAAATCCAAACAAAGTCCATACATCACAATTGATTGAAATATTTCCTAAGTAATGTTTAATCTGTGGGTACTTCTTCAGACTATTTTATTTTCTTTCAACTTTTTGTTGAAGAGACTATATTTTGTCCTATAGTTTCCCATTGTGTACATTTTGCTGGTTGAATCCTCATGGGTGTCATTTTACATGTGTCTCTTTCCTCCATATCCTGTAAAATGTTAAATAGATGGAGTGGTTTTATCAGTGTCAGGTATAATTTCCTTTTAGGCAAGACTACTTTAGGTAGTGTTGTGCTCCATTATGATGTATGTAATGTCTGATTGTCTCTCTTTTTGTGATTTTAGCAGCCATTGGTAATCCTTGTCATAAGTCTTATACAACATATTATTCACAAGAAAGTACTTGAATTTTCCAGCATTTAAATTAGTCTCAGGAAGCTCTGAAAGAGCTACCAATAAGTTCAACACTCCCCTATTTATTTCTTATGACACTATCTTTGCCTCCTAAAATATTTAACAAGTAACTTAAGGATACATATATTTACATAACCTAGGGGTAACAAAGCATTTGGTTATTTGAATGCATATGTCATAAACACAAAGTTCATTTACCTTTAAATATGTTCTATTTTCTCTATTTATTCCATAACATCAATTTAAAAAATAATTTGTCCTTTTAAATAAACTTTTGCCATTTTTTCAATAATTTAGCCTTTTATTTTATTTTTTTTTAAGACTTTATTTATTTATTTGACAGAGAGAGAGAGCACAAGCAGGGGAAGCAGCATGTAGAAGGAGAGGGAGAAGCAGGCTCCCCGCGGAGCAGAGAGTCTGATGTGGGGCTCAATCCCAGGACTCTGGGATTATGACCTGAGCAGAAGGCAGATGCTCAACCAACTGAGCCACCCAGGCACCCCTCAATAATTTAGCCTTTTAAATAAACTTTTGCCATTTTTTTCTAATTCAAAACATTTTTCACTGACATTATAGAGGATAAATGTTCTCATTTGCATTTTTTTTTTACAAGAGTCAAGCCATCCTGTGTTTTCCAGGTCATTGATAGACACAGTCCTCACCTTGAAAATAAAGAGTTTTTATTTCCTATTCAACATTTTGTTTTCTAATATAATTTTGCATAAAATTTTATATATGACTTTAATATCAAAATTTAATAATTTATATATCAATAATAGAATTATTAAGGACGTGAGTTATAATTTTTCTACATTTTTTCTTTGACTACAAAAATGCTTATGATATATTTGGCTCACATTAATGTAAAATACCTCTTACTTAGGCCTTCTGGTATCTTTTAAAAATTTATTTCTTATATTTGAATAAGAAAAGGGTACATACTTTTAGGTTTCTATGCTGTTCATGGATGGAGCTTTTAAAGTAAACATATTTATTCTCCTTTTTTTCCATCATTATATCAGTCGGACCAAACATGTTGGTAAGAAAAATAAAATGTGGAAGCAGACCTATAAATACCAAGAACAAACTGATGGTCACCAGAGTGGAAATGGGTCAGGGCCGGGGCAAAGTGGGTGAAGGGGAGAGGGAGACACAGGCTTCCAGGAATGAATACGTTATGGGAATAAAAGACACAGCATAATAAATATAGTCAATGATATTGTAATAATTGTATGCTGACAGATGGCAGCTACATTTGTGGTGAGCACAGCATAAGGTATAAACTTGTCAAATCACTGTGTTGTACACCTAAAACTAATATAACATTATTTTTCAACTGTACTCAAATGTAAGAATAAAAAAAGAAAAAAATAGAAGAAAAAAAGAAAAGAAAAGGGCTAGCCTAATGAGTCCTGGAAAAATAAAGCTGTTGTTTCTTAACCATTTGAGAAGTGCCAAAGTTTCTAAAGTTAAAGAAAAAATAAATCAAGCAAAGAAATCCCAGAAAATATCTATATTTGGAAACAGTTTCTCTTAAAACTATTAATGTAGCATTGCTCTGTTTTTAAGTTGACCTTTCTCTCCAATCAGGCTGCGTTATAGCAAAAAGAGAAAAAAAACTAGATCATGCAGTGACCTTTAGAAAGGTCTATTCACCTCCTGTAACCTTTTTAATTTGTCAGTTTACTTTTTTTGTTGTTGTTCCATTTGAGGTGTGAGAGAAGGAAAAGTTCTCTCTGAAGAAACCATGTAGATTAAAGACAATAAATTATTTTGTCAGAGTGAAAGCTCAAATAAGAAACACCATCAGGAGAATGGCCAGATGGTCTGGATAATGACACTGTATATACCCAAAGAAAACCACAGCTGTTTATAAATGCATCTGTTGACAAATGTTCGTTTTGAATGGAAATCTATTCCAATGAACCAATGAGACTATTTAAGTGAAGTTTAATATGAAAGCAGAAGAAATTTAATAATAGAACAGAACTTTAAAGAACTATCAGCCTTCTGCTCAGCACGCACCCTCATTCTTTTGAATATATTTTTATTGTGTACTAGCTGGGGCTAATCACAACCAAATGTTGGAGTGTGTATTCCATATAGTTGGTCTCAACATATTTGCATCCCATGTGGTAAAGAGTTTTCCACTCAAAACCTTAATTACTCCTATACATGTGCGTGAGTGGACAGGATGTATATATCTATGGAAATTAACACTGTTCTGAGTTACATCCTGATTCCCAAGGAATAACTTATATACCCACAGGAAGTCATCAACTTTTGCCTTCCCTCTAAAATAATAAAAAGACCCTCAACTGCCTCATAGAAACAGAGCCACATATTGTTTCTTAGAATTTATAAAATTCTTCAAGACCTATGGCTGTAAAGATTTTAAAAACAAGGGTTCTATTTCCACGAGGCCTAGCCCTTTCCTATGCATAGATCAGACAGGTCTGCCAATTCTCCACCATAATCAGGCATTGCAGAGCTGAAGAAGGTCCTTGGATTCAGGCCCCTGTTACTGTAAGCCAGGTGAATGCCAGAACACATATGACTTATGTTATTACACATGCAATTGGTGCAAGGAACACACAAGATAATTTCACTCAACCAATTTTCCTATGAGGAAAATAAGCATTACATTCATTTAAACAACACAATGATGTGCCTTCCTACACAACCTAACAGGATAAAGCATTTACATAGTAGGAAAAAAAAATGCAATGAGTTGCCACTTTTCTGCTTAGATTCTACTTTGCGATGAGTTTTTGTCATTGTTGTTGCTGTTATCACGGCTACTCAACCATAATATAGGCTCCTCTGTGCTTGTTGATCTTTTACATTATGTGCATTACCAGTCTCCTTCCTCAAAATGTGTCCCATCAATTTGTTGCTTGATGAAAATATTCTCTCCATGAACTTCAACCAACTGGTGATAAATTTTGCAATGGAATCTCTGTCATAAATATTGAGTGATTATGCACACATTGCCTGGAGAGCATGGATCTAAGACAGTAGCCATTTTTTAACCAAGGGTTCTCCAGGCCACAAACGGTACAACAAACTCTCTCAATAGTGTATATTTAGGGCACCTAGATGTCTCAGTTGGTTAAGCTCTGACTCTTGATTTTGGCTAAGGTCATGACCTCAGGGTCATGAGAGTGAGCCCCATGTCAGGCCCCCGGCTCAGCACGGAGTCTCCTTGTCCCAGTCCCTCCCCCTGCTTGTGTGTGCTCTCTCCTAAGCAAATAAATAAATAAATAAATAAATAAACAAATAAAATCTAAAAACTCAGGGTATATTTGCCTAGATAAAGTTAAATTGTTAACAAATATCTGTAGTATGTGAAAGGGCTTCAGTAATAGACTGAACACTTAAATTTTAAATAAACGTCACCTTTAATAGACTCAGACACAAATTCTGAACTATTTTCATTGGTTCTTCTTGGGGTTGTTCACATTTAACTTCCTGGTATTCTTGCGCTGGATGAATGCTCTTGCTAAAATTCTTAAGCCTCTTCCCTACAGCACTCAGGGTAGTTGAAGCACATCTTCCTGCTTTACTATTAATTTGACAGATAAGTTAAATCATTGTTTATTTTTCTTCTTCAGGTGACTCAAAACCAATATTACTAATTTTGCCACTGGGTCAGTCTTCCTTCAACTCTTCAGGTTGTCTTGCCCATGAGGTACAGATCCAGAAATGTTTCCTTCAGTCACAACAGCCCTAATGTAATGCTAATCCTTACAGGTAACTAAATTGGTTTGTACCCCAAGGTCATTTTAGAGCAATATATGTGGACTCACGCCTAATGCATGCCAGAGTATCTGTGGAGGCTGTTGACATGGAAGCCATCACCACAGATAAAGCTGGGAGCATCAACCAATAAGAAGGCAGATTATTGTTAACAACAATTTCTAACAATTCAGATGGTTTTATTGTCCTCAGAGTCTTACAAGTGTGATAACCAGAGTCCTCACGCCTCCTTAGCATTTTGGTGTTTTAAATTCCACCTGGAACTCATTTCCTCAAGAAAGTCACTTGCGTATGTTTTCCCCTTAGATAACTTCTAGACACTGTAACATATTCTAACTGGAAAAGTGAAAATTTCTCTTCAAATCATCTGGCTCTTTTGTCTACATGATGCCAAACATCTGGATATTTGGGATACCTCCAGATGACTGACTGAATTTTTCATTTTCAACCAACATGGTTTCTGGCATCATGGAAATAAAGCATCAGGCTTTGTTTGCACAGTGGCCTCATGCCAACTGCTAAAGAGTAAACCGGTGCCTACCCACATGAGCTACCCTGTCTGATAAGAGGAAACATCTGCTAATGGTTACCTCTTTGTTCTGGAACCTAAGAGGGTGGGAGGAGTGGAGGGGTTTGTAACTGATAGCAAGAGGTGAGATCAGAGATAAAAAATAGGGGCTAAATCTTGAAAGACTATGTTAAAACTAGGTTAAGGAAATAGAGAACCATAAGCAGGAAATAATGAGTACACACCTGATTCTAGAAACCATCACTCTGGTCACAGGTTACCAACTTGACTAGAGTCCGAGTAACTGGAGATGGAATAATCTATGAAAAGTCTCTTGCTGGAGTCGGAGGGGGAGGCATGGGGTGGCTGGGTGATAGACACTGGGGAGGGTATGTGCTATGGTGAGCATTGTGAATTGTGCAAGACTGTTGAATCACAGATCTGTACCTCTGAAACAAATAATGCAATATATGTTAAGAAAAAGAAGAAGAAGAAGATACCAGGAGGCAAAGAATGAAGGGGGGAAATCGGAGGTGGAGACAAACCAAGAGAGACAATGGACTCTGAGAAACAAACTGAGGGTTATAGAGGGGAGAGGGGTGGGGGGATGGGTTAGCCTGGTGATGGGTATTAAAGAGGGCACGTTCTGCATGGAGCACCGGGTGTTATGCACAAACAATGAATCATGGAACACTACATCAAAAACTAATGATGTAATGTATGGTGATTAACAAAAAATTTTTTAATAAATAAATAATAAATATAAATAAATAAATAAATAAATAAATAAATAAATAAATAAAATAAAAAAGTCTTGCAGTAATCCAAAAGAGGAATTGATGATGGCCTGGACCACAGTATCGACAATAGCGATGGAGAAACGGTGAAGATTTCTGCACAGTAGTGGGAAGGATCAGAAATATACTTTAGGAGGGGAGCAGAGCAAGATGGCAGAGGAGTAGGAGACCTGGATTTCGTCTGGTCCCAGGAATTCAGCTGAATAGGGATCAAACCATTCTGAACACCTACAAAGTCAACAGGAGATCAAAGAAAAGAATAGCAGAAACTCTCTGAACAGAAAAGCAACCACTTTCTGGAAGGGAGGACGTGCAGAGAAGTGAATCCGAGGCGATATTCGGGAGGATAGACGGCGGGGGAGGGGGCCTCTGTCGGCAGCTTCTGGCAAGTGATAGAGCCGCAGAGCACAAAATCGGAACTTTTAGAAGTCGGCTCCGCTGAGGGACATTGCTCCAGTGGCTAAACGGGGGGTGGAACCCGCGCAGGACAGTGTGTTCTCAGGACCCTCGGGGTCGCAGAAAGACCGGGGGAGCCTGAGTGCGCCAGAGCTCCTGGGTATCAGAGCAGGGAAGCTGGCTATAGAGACGGAGCCGAGGCGCGGGCTCTCAGCTCGCGGTTGCCATAAACCGTGATCCACGGCACAGTTGGGCCACTGCTCCTCCAGCGGGGACCCAACAGGCGGCAGAGCTGGGGAGACTCCCCTTCCTCCCCCGGGAGCGACACGGGAGCGCACCACAGGCATCTGCTGGGTTTGGAGGCTCCACACGGGGTCGGGTGCCAGAGATAGAAATGCTCGGTCACAGGCTGCGTGAGCATGGAGTGCGGCTGGAGACCGGAGAGATGGGAGTGATTGCTTTTCTCTGGGGGCTCACTGAGGAGCCGGGCCCCAAGCTCGTGGCTCCTCTGGGGCAGAGATTGGGAGGCTGCAATTTTCACTCTCGTCCTCCAACACTGTACAGAAAGCTCGCAGGGAACAAAAGCTCCCGAGAGCAAACCCGAGCAGATTACTTAGCCTGGACCAGCAAGGGCAGGTCCCCCCCGGAAGATCAGCAAGAACAGCCAGTCAAGACCAAGTTTACCAATCAATGAGAATGGCAGAACTCCAGTGCTAGGGGAATGCAGCACATAGAATTCATGGCTTTTTAACCATGATTCTTTAGTCTTTCAAAGTTAATTTTTTTAACTATCTTTTCTTTTTAATTTTTCTGTTTCCCTTTTTCAACCAACATCTTATCAATCCCTTTTTTTTTTTTAAAGATTTTATTTATTTATTCATGAGAGACAGAGAGAGAGAGAGAGAGAGAGGCAGAGGGAGAAGCAGGCTCCCAAGGAGCAGGGAGCCCGATGCGGGACTCGATCCCAGGACCCTGGGATCATGACCTGAGCCGAAGGCAGACGCTTAACCATCTGAGCCACCCAGGCGCCCTTATCAATCCCTTTTTTAAAAAACATTTTTTTTTTTTTTAAAGATTTTATTTATTTATTTGAGAGAGAGAATGAGAGACAGAGAGCATGAGAGGGGGGAGGGTCAGAGGGAGAAGCAGACTCTCCGCCGAGCAGGGAGCCCGATGTGGGACTCGATCCCGGGACTCCAGGATCATGACCTGAGCCGAAGGCAGTCGCTTAACCAACTGAGCCACCCAGGCGCCCTAAAAAACATTTTTATTTTTCATTTTTAGAGTCATATTCTATCCCTTCATAGTAGTTACCCTTATTTTTGGTATATATATATAAGTTGTTCTCTCTTTAAAATTTTGAGATACAGTTTCTTGTAACAGATCAAAATATACCCTAAATCTCTACTGTAAGGCTTTGTTCTAGTCTCCTGCCTGATCACATCTCTCCCCTTTTTTTTTTTTTTTTTTAAATCCTCTTCTTTCTTTTTCAAACAACTTCGTATCAATTCCTTTTATAAAATCTTTGATAATCTTCATCTTTACAGTCATATTCCATCCCTTCATTGTATCAACCCTTATTTTTGTACATATATAAGTTTTTCTTTTTTTAAAATTTTGGGAGGCACTTTCTTCTAACAGACCAAAATACACCAAAAATCTAGTGAGTGGCACTGATCTATGCACCAGCCTGATCATATTTGATCATATTCAGTTCTTTTTGTTTTGTTCTCTTTTTTGTTTTGTTTTGTTTTTATCTTTTTCTTTTTCTTTTTTTTTTTTCTCTTTCTTTCCCTTTCTTTTCTCCTGGTTCCAGGTTTTTTCTGATTTGTTTAGAGTATACTTTCTGGGGACGTTGTTACCCGGTTAGCATTTTGTTCTCTCATTCATCTAACTCATCTGGACAAAATGACAAGATGGAAAAAATCACCTCAACAAAAAGAACAAGATGTAGTACCGACTGCCAGGGACCTACTCAATACAGACATTAGTACTATGTTGGACCTAGAGTTCAGAATCATGACTTTAGGGATACTAGCTGGGCTTGAAGAAAGCATGGAAGTTATTAGAGAAACCCTTTCTAGAGAAATAAAAGAACTAAAATCTAACCAAGGTGAAATCAAAAAGACTATTAATGAGGTGCAATCAAAAATGGGGGCACTAACTGCTAGGATAAATGAGGCAGAAGAGAGAATCAGTGATATAGAAGACCAAATGATGGAAAATAAAGAAGCTGAGAAAAAGAGAGATAGACAACTACTGGATCAGGAGGGCAGAACTCGAGAGATAAGCGATACCATAAGACGAAACAACATTAGAATAATTGGGATCCCAGAAGAAGAAGAAAGAGGAGAGGGGCAGAAGGTATATTGGAGCAAATTATAGCAGAGAACTTCCCTAATGTGGGGAAGGAAACAGGCATCAAATCCAGGAGGCACAGAGAACCCTTCTCAAAATCAACAAAAATAGGTCAACACCCCAACATCTAATAGTAAAAATTATGAGTCTCAGAGACAAAGAGAAAATCCTGAAAGCACTTTGGGACAAGAGATCTGTAATCTATAATGGTAGACACATTAGGTTGGCAACAGACGTATCCACAGAGACCTGGCAGGCCCGAAAGGACTGGCATGATATATTCAGAGCACTAAAGCCAAGAATACTATATCCAGCTAAGCTGTCATTGAAAATAGAAGGAGAGATAAAAAGCTTCCAGGACAAAAAACACTAAAGGAATTTGCAAACATGAAACCAGCCCTGCAAGAAATGTTGAAAGGGGTCCTCTAAGCAAAGAGAGAGCCTAAAAGCAGCATAGACCAGAAAGGAACACAGACAATATATAGCAACAGTCACCTTACAGGCAATACGATGGCACTAAATTCATATCTTTCAGTAGTTACCCTGAATGTAAACGGGCTAAATGCCCTAATCAAAACACAGGCTACCAGATTGGATTAAAAAACAAGACCCATCGATATGCTGTCTGCAAGAGACTCATTTTAGACCCAAAGACACCCCCAGATTGAAAGTGAGGGTAAATGGTTTTACCATGCTAACGGACACCAAAAGAAAGCTGGGGTGGCAATCCTTATATCAGACAAATTAGATTTTAAACCAAAGACTGTAATAAGACATGAGGAAGGACACTATATCCTACTCAAAGGGTCTATCCAACAAGAAGATCTAACAATTGTAAATATCTATGCCCCTAACATGGGAGCAGCCAATTATATAAGGCAATTAATAACAAAAGCGAAGAAACACATTGACAACAATACAATAATAGTGGGGGACTTTAACATCCCCCTGACTGAAATGGACAGATGATCTAAGCAAAAGATCAACAAGGAAATAAAGACTTTAAATGACACACTGCACCAAATGGACTTCACAGACATATTCAAAACATTCCATCCCAAAGCAACGGAATACACATTCTTCTCTAGTACCCATGGAACATTCTCCAGAACAGATCACATCCTAGGTCACAAATCAGGTCTCAACCTGTACCAAAATATTAGAATTATTCCCTGCATATTTTCAGACCACAATGCTTTGAAACTAGAACTCAACCACAAGAGGAAAGTCGGAAAGAACTCAAATACATGGAGGCTAAAGAGCATCCTCCTAAAGAATGAATGGGTCAACCAGGAAATTAAAGAAGAATTAAAAAAATTCATGGAAACCAATGAAAATGAAAACACAACTGTTCAAAATCTTTGGGATAGAGCAAACGCAGTCCTAAGAGGAAAGTATATAGCAATACAAGCCTTTCTCAAGAAACAAGAAAGGTCTCAAATACACAACCTAACCCCACACCTAAAGCAGCTAGAGAAAAAAACAGCAAATAAAGCCTAAACCCAGCAGGAGAAGAGAAATAATAGAGATCAGAGCAGAAATCAATGAACTAGAAACCAAAAGAACAGTAGAACAGATCAATGAAACTAGGAGCTGGTTCTTTGAAAGAATTAACAAGATTGATAAACCCCAGGCCAGACTTATCCAAAAGAAAAGAGAAATGACCCAAATCAACAAAATCATGAATGAAAGAGCAGAGATCACAACCAACACCAAAGACATACAAACAATTATAAGAACATATTATGAGCAACTATAGGCCAGCAAATTAGATAACCTGGAAGAAATGGATGCATTCCTAGCAATGTATCAACTACCAAAACTGACCCAGGAAGAAATAGAAAACCTGAACAGACCTAT
This sequence comes from Zalophus californianus, assembly GCF_009762305.2. Classification (NCBI taxonomy): domain Eukaryota; kingdom Metazoa; phylum Chordata; class Mammalia; order Carnivora; family Otariidae; genus Zalophus; species Zalophus californianus. The sequence goes on from NC_045604.1 coordinate 40,515,426, forward strand.
AGCCACTAAGGAAATTGAAGCAGTCATCAAAAATCTCCCAAGAAACAAAAGCCCAGGGCCAGATGGCTTCCCATGGGAATTCTACCAGACATTTAAAGAAGAATTAATAGTTATTCTTCTGAAACTGTTCCAAAAAATAGAAATGGAAGGAAAATTTCCAAACTCGTTTTATGAGGCCACCATTACCTTGATCCCCAAACCAGACAAAGACCCCATCAAAAAGGAGAATTAGAGACCAATATCCTTGATGAACATGGATGCAAAAATTCTCACCAAAATACTAGCCAATAGGATCCAACAGTACATTAAAAGGATTTTTCACCACAACCAAGTGGGATTTATCCCCGGGCTGCAAGATTGGTTCAACATCCACAAATCAATCAACGTGATACAATATATTAACAAAAGAAAGAACAAGAATCATGTGATCCTCTCAACAGATGCAGAAAAAGCATTTGACAAAGTACAGCATCCTTTCTTGATCAAAACTCTTCAGAGTATAGGGATACAGGGTACATACCTCAATATCACAAAAGCCATCTATGAAAAACCCACAGCGAATATCATTCTCAGTGGGGAAAAACAGAGCTTTCCCCCTAAGGTCAGGAACGGGGCAGGGATGTCCACTATCACCACTGCTATTCAACATAGTATTAGAAGTCCTAGCCACAGCAATCAGACAACAAAAAGAAATAAGAGGCATCCAAATCGGCAAAGAGGAAGTCAAACTCTCACTCTTTGCAGATGATATGATACTTTATGTGGAAAACCCAAAAGACTGCACCCCAAAACTGCTAGAACTCATACAAGAATTCAGTAAAGTGGCAGGATAGAAAATCAATGCACAGAAATCAGTGGCATTCCTATACACCAACAAGACAGAAGAGAGAGAAATTAAGGAGTTGATCCCATTTACAGTTGCATCCAAAACCATAAGATACCTGGGAATAAATCTAACCAAAGAGGCAAAGGATCTGTACTCAGAAAACTATAAAATACTCATGAAAGAAATTGAGGAAGACACAAAGAAATGGAAAAACGTTCCATGCTCATGGATTGGGAGAACCAACATTGTGAAGATGTCAATGCTACCTAGAGCAATCTACACATTCAGTGCAATCCCCATCAAAATACCATCCATTTTTTTCAGAGAAATGGAACAAACAATCCTAAAATTTGTATGGAACCAGAAAAGACCCCGAATAGCCAGAGGAATGTTGAAAAAAAAAAGCAAAGCTAGCGGCATCACAATTCCACACTTCCAGCACTATTACAAAGCTGTCATCAAGACAGTATGGTACTGGCACAAAAACAGACACATAGATCAATGGAACAGAATCGAGAGCCCAGAAATGGACCCTCAACTCTATGGTCAACTAACCTTTGACAAAGCAGGAAAGAATGTCCAATGGAAAAAAGACAGTCTCGTCAACAAATGGTGTTGGGAAAATTGGGCAGCCACATGCAGAAGAATGAACCTGGACCATTTCCTTACACCACACACAAAAATAGACTCAAAATGGTTGAAAGGCCTAAATGTGAGACAGGAGTCCATCAAAATCCTAAAGGAGAACACAGGCAGCAAGCTCTTCGATCTCAGCTGCAGCAACTTCTTCCTAGAGACATCACCAAATGCAAGGGAAGCCAGGGCAAAAATGAACTACTGGGATTTCATCAAGATAAAAAGCTTTTGCACAGCAAAAGAAACAGTCCACAAAACCAAAAGACAACCGACAGAACTTATCAAACTCAACACCCAAAGAACAAATAATCCAATCAAGAAATGGGCAGAAGACATGAACAGACATTTCTCCAAAGAAGACATCCAAATGGCCAACAGACACATGAAAAAGTGCTCAACATCGCTCGGCATCAGGGAAATCCAAATCAAAACCTCAATGAGATACCACCTCACAACACTCAGAATGGCTAAAATTAACAAGTCAGGAAATGACAGATGTTGGCAGGGATGCGGAGAAAGGGGAACCCTCCTACACTGTTGGTGGGAATGCAAGCTGGTGCAGCCACTCTGGAAAACAGTATGGAGCTTCCTCAAAAAGTTGAAAATAGAGCTACCATTCGATCCAGCAATTGCACTACTGGGTATTTACCCCAAAGATACAAATACCCCAAAGATACAAATGTAGGGATCCGAAGGGGTACATGCACCCCGATGTTTATAGCAGCAATGTCCACAATAGCCAAACTGTGGAAAGAGCCAAGATGTCCATCAACAGATGAATGGATAAAGAAGATGTGGCATATATATATATATATATATATATATATATACACAATGGAATATAACGCAGCCATCAGAAGGAATGAGATCTTGCCATTTGCAACGATGTGGATGGAACTGGAGGACATTATACTGAGTGAAATAAGTCAATCAGAGAAAGACATGTATCATATGACCTCACTGATATGAGGAATTCTTAATCTCAGGAAACAAACTGAGGGTTGCTGGAGTGTGGTGGGGGGTGGGAGGGATGGGGTGGCTGGGTGATAGACATTGGGGAGGGTATGTGCTATGGTGAGTGCTGTGAATTGTGCAAGACTGTTGAATCACAGATCTGTACCTCTGAAACAAATAATGCAATATATGTTAAGAAAAAAAAAAGAAGAAGCTAGCAGGAGGGGAAGAATGAAGGGGGGGAAATCAGAGGGGGAGACGAACCATGAGAGATGATGGACTCTGAAAAACAAACTGAGGGTTCTAGAGGGGAGGGGGGTGGGGGGATGGGTTAGCCTGGTGATGGGTATTAAAGAGGGCACGTTCTGCGTGGAGCACTGAGTTTTATGCACAAACAATGAATCATGGAACACTACATCAAAAACTAATGATGTAATGTATGGTGATTAATATAACAATAAAAAAATTTAAAGAAAAAAATATATATACTTTAGGAGATTTAATATGACAGTGCTATGAAGGACCAAATGGAAAGGAAAGCAATTGGAAGCTGGACTAGTAGACTATGTGAGAAGTAAGGGTCTGAAGAAGGGTAACGGCTTTAGAAATGGAAGAGGAAATGGATAGGGGAGAGGTGGAAAAGTAAGAATATCTAGGATTCAGCAGGATCTTGCTTGAAGAGTGAAGATAAAGGTACATGCCAAGATTTCAAGACGTGGTGAATGAGAAGATGATATCACAACAACAACAAAATAAGGAATCAGAAAGTTTGGCTTTGATGAAAAAGAGTTCACCTTGAGACGCTGGTGATATCTAGATACAGCTCAGTGAAGATATTTGACTAGTGGTTTAGAATGCAGAACTGGAACTTAGGTGTGTGGTTGGGGCTAGATATATAGATTTGAAATCAGAAAAGTGAATGAAATTATCAGAGAGAAAGGACAGTGGAAGGCCTACTCTCATGGAAGAGGGAAGATGAGACAAATCAGGGGATAGAAAAAGACTAATCCTCAAGAAAGACAGGAAGGTATAGCAGACAACAAGGTACAGGATGCAAACATTTTACAAGGTTTGTTGATGATTTATAGCAGACAACTATGTTAACCCTGCATCCTATTCTCCTATTCTCCTTTCTTCCTTGAGGGCACAGCCCTGATTGTGTTCTGGGGTCCACCACTTCCCTCTAGGACTAAGTTAAAAATGACCCTATCCCAATTCCAGAGGTAAATCCTGGTTGGTACAAATTAGTCAAGGTGGGTGGACCCTTTTTTCTTACTATCTTTGAGTTTGTAAGGGGGTATATGACCCTGTTCCAGCCAATGAAATGTAAAAGGAAGTCTGCGGAGACTTCTGAGATATATTCCCAGCTCCCTTTTTGCTTCTGGCCAGCGTTGGGCCTTAGAAGTGACACCTCTTCCAACCATGGGATAGCCGATCTGAGGGCAAATCTAGCAAATACCCAAGTGGAGGGCAAAAGGATCCTGCATCCCTGACAACCTCCTTGAGCTAGAGAATCCAATAATGCTGAACCCCTCCATCCCTATGAATGACCAACTCTGGGAGGTAATACCTTCTGTTCTTATTTATCGAATATGATGTCTTTAAGTGCAAACAAATACATCTTAACTGTTTTGGGGTTTGCCATTTCAATGTTACTGAAGGGGGACAATTGAGGAGTATGGTGTGGGTTGTAGAATTCAGTAGTCATATTCAAAAGCATGAATCAGAAATCAGAAAAGCTTTCCTGTTGTATATGAAGGAGCCACAAGAACCTTGGTCCTGAATATTAGTCTCTTAAAAATCACATCAAATAATAACTATTTCAGTAGTACCATCACCAGTATGTATCAGGTACTACGCTAGGTGTTTCACATATCTCATTTGTTTCTGTTATTAATACTGTAAGGTAGGGATCAATAATCCCTAATTTTCAGATGAGGGCCATAGACATTAAGCAATTTCTACAGGCACACAGTGAATATAATTATAGCCATAACTATTATTTTGTGCTTACTAGAAGTACAGGCGTTAACTCATTAATCACTACATCAACTCTTTAAAGAAAATACTTTTATCTTCCATGTTCTACTAGTGGGGAAGCTGAAGTACAGAAAGTGTAAGCAAATTTCCCAACATCACATAAGTGGTAAGTGGCAATATGCAACTGCAGAGCCCCACACTTACTGTCTCCCCACACACTAGAGCCAAGACTCAGAATTACAGCCATGTCTGTCTAAATTCTAAGCCAATGTTTTTTCCCTCCAGGTTGGGTAGGAACGTCAGGGTATATTCTGGCTGCCTGCTCTGTTTTAGAGACCCAGGATGGAATGAAAACTTGAAAAACACTTTTTATTACATGAATGAAACAGGCAAAGACTCTGGTTTGGGCAAGAGGAAATCACACAACCTGTTCCCTCTTTGACTCCAGAAAGCTTCTGCTGTGTCCTAGAGAATGACAAGGAATAACGAGCTCAAACCACAAGCCAGCATCAAGGCACACATGGCAACACAGTCCACGCCCTTCCGTAGCAAGTCAGCCAGAGTGAGGCAGACGAAATCTTGTCCCACTGTTGTAGCTGATGAAAGAATTTAATGTGACTCTTCAGACAGTGAACATTACTGAAAGTAGGGAAAATCAAAAACATATTCAAAAACAGACGTAGAAGATGCAGGGCAAAAATGAAATAGTACAATCCTATTCACTTTGTCCTGCTGAAGTCTTTATAGATTGCTGAATCAAATACAAGGTGTAATTGTGTTTCCATCTTTTTCTGATTATTATCATTCAACTAACATTTACCATGAGGCTGACTCTGCTAGGCTCTGGGGATGTAGCCCCCGATATCATCCCATCAGACATAGGAACAATCCAAATCCTTACTTTGATCTACAAGGGCCTCACCACCACTTACTACCACCTTTGCACCTGCCCACTCGGCTTCAGCTCCACTGCTCTCCTGGTGGAGCAGGCTGGTGGAGCAGGTGGGACAAGCTTCTGCCTCAGAGCATTTGCTCTGTACTCTCCCTTTCTCCAGCCAGACCACACTTCTCCCAGATCATTTACACAACTGGTTCACTCCCTTACTTGACTCAGGTGTGTGCTCAGGTGTCACCCCATCTGTCACTATCTTCTCATTGTATTTCAATTCATATTACTTATTTATTACATATTTATCTGTTCATTTATTTTTTATTGTCTCTACCTGCTCCTGCTCAATTTTTGTAGGGCTTTATTCTGTTCATGGCTCTATCCTTGGCATTTACCATACTGACTGACACATGATCCTCAATAAATATTTGTTTAAAAAAAAAAAAGATGACACTGATGGGTATGACAGGAGCTTTGGGAAATATTAGAGTCTCCTCCAGAGACTCACAGTTCAGCACTATAATATAGTAAAGCCAAAGGGTTTATAATGTTAGGATTTAACTGAACACTTGTCTATTATATAGTACAGTTAAGCCTAAACCCCAAATGTTTGTCTTTTCCATTTTCATATCTGAACATAGGTTAATAATAACAAAAACTTTATCGCTGCTACAATTTTTGAAATCTGCGGTTGTTCTCCTGATTGTTGGTGTGGAAATTGCTGGTTACCTCTTATTTCATTGTGCTGGTAAATCAGGTCTTCCCTTGTAACACAGAAACTTGTAATACAATGAATAGAGGATGAAAACACTAGCAAAATCTAGGGCAAGCAAGAAGTATTGTTCTTGATTCCATGTCACACCTAAAATCAACTTATATGAATTTTGCAATAGTCTTGGCATTTGGAAATGTGGGTTGCGTGAGCAACTTCTACCCAAGCAGTACATTCCATTTTTGTGCTGAGCATGAGGCTGGCCTCAAAACTGGTGCCAAAACCAGATGTTTGACTCTGGAAAAAGGGCATTCCACACATTCATTAAAAATATTTCTTGGCAAATTCAAGCCAATGGTACAGGACACATATGTGTCTCCATGGTCGATAGTGCAGAAACCACATTGATTATTTACAGGAAACAGTATAAAATCGGATGTATTTATAGAAATGCCTGTGAAACATGCAGTTATTTTTAACAAGAAAGAGTTGGTTTAGTGCAGATGCATAAATTGTCTTACAAATGAAGTGACTGATTGCAACACAATCCATACTTACAGATATCCTTTGATAGCTTCACCATCAAGTGCTTATTATATATGGCAAAGGACTGGGAAATGTTTGAAAAGATTTAATAAGTATAGATCTCAATCTCTGAAAAATTACATGCTCTCAAAGAAAAATGAAAGGCTCATGCTTGTGGAGAAATCAAGTGTGCCTGAGAAATTTATGGCCATCGGCATGCAGCATAGGACCTACTAGACCAAGCCTTTGCTCTTGCCTTTGATCTTTACAGGTTGTAGTAATGGATGTGACTAAATTCTTCACTGGCACTCCATTGTTTCCTCTGCACTAATGAACGACCTCAACTGGTAAATGAACAAGGACAAGACAACCAGGTTTTTGCTTCCCAATTGTTTAAAAATTATGTGAAAATCAGGGGCACCTGGGTGTCTCAGTCAGTTGAGCATCTGACTCTTGGTTTTGGGTCAGGTCATGATCTCAGGGTTGTGGGATCGAGCCCTGAGTTGGGCTCCACGCTCAGCAGGGAGTCTGTTTGGGATTCTCTCTCTCTCTCCCTCTGCCCCTCTCCCCACTTGCACTCATTCTCTTTCTCTCTATCTCTAAAATAAATAAATAAATCTTTAAAAAAATAAAAATTATGCAAATGTAGGGATCCAAAGGGGTACGTGCACCCTGATGTTTATAGCAGCAATGTCCACAATAGCCAAACTGTGGAAAGAGCCAAGATGTCTATCGACAGATGAATGGATAAAGAAGATGTGGTATATACATACAATGGAATATTATGCAGCCATCAAAAGGAATGAGATCTTGCCATTTGCAACGACGTGGATGGAACTGGAGGGTGTTATGCTGAGCGAAATAAGTCAATCAGAGAAAGACATGTATCATATGACCTCACTGATATGAGGAATTCTTAATCTCAGGAAACAAACTGAGGGTTGCTGGAGTGGGGGTGGGGTGGGAGGGAGGGGGTGGCTGGGTGACAGACATTGGGGAAGGTAGGTGCTATGGTGAGTGCTGTGAATTGTGCAAGACTGTTGAATCACAGATCTGTACCTCTGAAACAAATAATGCAATATATGTTAAGAAAAAGAAGAAGAAGAAGCTAGCAGGAGGGGAAGAATGAAGGGGGGAAATCAGAGGGGGAGACGAACCATGAGAGATGATGGACTCTGAAAAACAAACTGAGGGTTCTAGAGGGGGGGGGGGGGGGATGGGTTAGCCTGGTGATGGGTATTAAAGAGGGCACGTTCTGCATGGAGCACTGGGTGTTATGCACAAACAATGAATCATGGAACACTACATCAAAAACTAATGATGTAATGTATGGTGATTAACCTAACAATAAAAAAATTTAAAGAAGAAAAAAAATAAATAAAAATTATGTGAACACCAAAATATATATTTTAAAAAGTTAACTCCCAATCAAAGATTTATGTTATTAAGTCCTCAATAGACACCCTTTTTTCTCACCTTCACTGATATGGTGTAAATAAATGCAAAACAGTATGAATTCAAAGCAGAAAAACGTCACTATGAAAAGAAAAGTTACATCTCTTTGGAGAATGTAGGTTTTGAATTGAGCCATAAAGTCTCGGTAGGATGTGGAGAATACAAGAAAGGAAATCCCATGGTGGAGGAAGATGGTAGGAACAAATGATATATTCCAGTGACAGTGTGGCATGATCTTAACCTGAAGGAGCCAGTAAGAACAGAATTATGTAGGAATTAATTATGGCTAAAGAGAAAGGTAGATGATCTCACCTGTGTGTTCACACTGTCTCCATAATCTAGAACAGTATCTGGCATGCAGTAGACATTCAGTAAATATTTACTGTGAAAAAAACACAAGCAGACCTACGTTGAACCAACTATGATAATACCATTGAAGAGGGATCACAAAGTACTGAAACACAAAGCTGAGGTCAAGGGGAGGGAGTGAGCCTTCAAAGCTCTGTTGACATAGTATTCTCATTTATCAACCTCTGACACATAAAAAGCTAGAAAGTTGTTACTCCCATCCTTACAATTAGAAAACAGTTAACAAACTGAAAATCAATGGACCCATCAGAGAATGGAGGTCACAGGGCAAACTGCCACCCTGAAATCTGGAGAGACAAGAGGATACAGAGCATCATCACTAAGATCTGCTTACCTAGAACAAAAGTTGCAGGAGCCATAAACTGGAAGAAACACCTTAATGGTAATTTTGCCAAATTATTAGAGGCTGAGAATGAGAAGCTAGTATGAGAATGAGAGACTCTTGGGGACCACAGTCTTAGAGGCCCCCCCCCATTTTCGTAGGTTTTATATTCAAGAATCCCACCAGGGTCTCATACTGAAAAGCCAAAAAAACTTCCCTGTGCTTCTGGCAGGAGGAGGGGAAAAGTAACTTCATATTTGAAAAAGCCCCACAGCGTTATCCATAACCAAGGCCTATGATGCAGGGGAAAAGACTCTACCGGAACGTTATCCCACCTGAGGGAAGTGCAATCACTCAATTCCAGCCCCCCACTAGCCTTCCTGTCTCTTCTAAGGTAGAGGGAGAGCCAAGAAAAGCTTCTGAAGGTCACAGCGCAGGGACACAGGCCCACCAAAAGACTAAGATTGAATCACAAGATTAAAAACCAGAATACTTTCCTCCCTCTCCAATATTTTACACCACAGCAATGGGGCTCCGGTATGATAACACTGGACTTACGGCTAAAAGAGCAGCAAGACATCACTTCCTTTCAAGGAGGAGTTATTAGAGAAGCCCAAAGACAACAGGAGAGATAAAAAACTAGGACACCAGAGCAACGTCAAGACTTGGACATCTATGGCTACAGCAAAATTAAACAGCCCAATTCCCAGCTAGATCAACATCAAAGCTCACATTAAAGAATTATTAACCTTAATTTCTATTCTCTGGTAAATCATGTCCCGCTTCCAGTAAAAAACTGCAAAACAGCCAAATGGCAAATAAAAACACAATCTGAAGAAACAAAGGAAGCATCAGATCCAGACTCAGATGTGACAAAAATTTCGGTGTTATCAGAGAGGAAGGGAATTTAGGATGACTATAATTGATATGTCAAAGGATTTAATGGAAAAAGTAGACAACAGGCAAGACCAGATAGATAATGTAAGTAGAGAGATGGAAACTCTAAGAAAGAATCAAAAGGAAATGTTGGAAATTGAAAACACTGTAACTAAAATGAAAAAATGCCTTTAATGGGCTCATCTCTAGACTATTTATGTCCAAGAAAAGAATCAGTGAGCTTGAAGATATGTTAGGAGAAACTTCCCAAACTAAAATGCAAAGAGGAAAAAGAATGGGAAAAAACCACATATTCAAGGAGGTAGCCAAATAAGAGATGGAGAGACAGATACACACATACATACACACATGTGTGTACTAGTATATATAGTATACGTATGCATATGTTAATTTATAAGTTTTAAATATTTTTACATATAGTTAATATTTATACAGCATTCTGTAACAAGCAACTTCCTATGATTTTTACATATATTGACTCATTTAATCCTCAAAACAACTCTGAAATAGATGGTATTGTCCCCATTTTAATGATGAGACTATAGAGGTTGCAGTGGCTTTCCCAAGGTACATGGCCAGTAAATGGTAGTCTGAGAATGTCAAGATAAAGAAAGTAGATGGAGGAGGAGTGAAGAGTCACAGACCCAAATCTAAGAGAAGTCAAGAAGTGACCAAGGAATTCAATGAACATGTTGCTAAACTGAAATCAAATGGATAATAAAAGCTATAGCAGGTTATAAAAGGCCAAGATTGTAATCTGCCTCCACTATGGCCCATCTAGTGGATTAGAAGATTTATAACGTGAAGTATAAGATGAAACTGAAAATGCTAAGTGGGCAAGAAAATGGAAATGCTTGACTACGAGGATGAGCAATAGGCAGTAGGAACTGTAGAGGTATATGAATTAAATAAGATTTGATAGGAAGGAAGTAGATAGAGGGATCAGTGAGCATAATTAGGCTTTCATGGGATTAGAGACATAATTATGAACTAAATTGGTGCTAAGGACTTAGAAGGGACTGAAGTTCCTTTGCAAGTATGGAGATGAGTGATCCTCACAACAACCTGAGCACCAGGAGCACATAATACAGAAGACACAAGGAATCAGCACAGCTGCTTAAATTATCCAGGAGTCCTCAAGTGCAAATCCAAGAGCAATCTTTCTGCTCAGCCTGCCATCCTTATCAACTATAATTATTTATTGAAAACCCATTATATTCCTGATGAAATTCTAGGCACCTTGAGAATTCTCATAGCATGAAGGTAATGGCCAAAATTTGCCTTCAATGAGAACACATGCTAATGAAAACATTTCCTTTTGATCTGGGGCCAATTGCTAAAGTTGTATGTTTGAACACATGGGTGTCTTTTTACAAGCAAAGCACAAAACCAGAGGCTGAACAACACTTTTGGAAGCACAAAATCTGTGATCATTATCCGGCTTTCCAGAAACATCTGGAATTTGAGTTGCTACTTTCATTACTCTGGAAAGCAATAAGCTTCCTCCTGACATTCACCTCCAGGTGACCTTATTGTAACAGTCCTTAAAAGGAGACCCATTTTGTCTATGGAAGTAACATCTAAGACATTGCCTGATTCATCTTGTGATCCATATTGTCTAGAATCATTCTTCCTTGGAAGTGAGCTGGGAATGACTCTTAAGATATAATTACATTTATTTACCTAAATGTTTTGTTTCATTTACCTTCTGTGCTGGCATTTAACTTATTTTCATAGGACCAAGCTCTTCAAATTTTCCAGATAATTTCTAAATGCTAATTCTAAAATTATTTGATCCCTTTGCTGCAATCAACTACTTCAGGGTAAGTAAGGAAAAATATCTTGCAATTAGGTCAACTTTTCACTTTTTGTTTTTTATTAAATTCTTTAAAAATAGAACTCTGATTTTAGCAATTTAGCCCCCCAGATATGTGAAAATGTCACAAATCAAGTGGACACCTCGGAACACAGCTGCATTAAACAATTATTACAGTAACTTACCCTAGAGTCTTGATTTCCAGATAAGCTTCCCTATTATTCAAATTTTTACTAATGTAACATGAGATTAAATGCAAATAGATGAAAGAGTGTAAGAAAAACTAATGGCTGTGGCATGTGCTTTCTATGGCGACTGACTATGGGGACACCTATCTTCCACTTAAGGCTCCATTGAGTGTGTTTAGCAGAGAAAGGAGATATTAAAAACTATTAACACACAATCAAGAATATATGAGTAGAACCAGAAGGCCTATGTGATGGCTTTAAAAGAGTTCATCATCCCTGGCAGTCACAGGCGGCATATGACAGAGACAAAGTTCTGATTGTAATGTATAAAGTTATAGCATCAACCTTGTCAAGTCTCTCATACCACTGGAAGATCACTGGTGAGGAAGGATTGAGAATGATCATCATTGGATGGAGACATTTGGGCAGAAATGAATGAGGGAGAGAGATCTGTTGTAATTTTTTGTTTTTGCTTTTTTTTTTGTACATTTTAAGGAGCTTTGAGATATGATTTAATAAACTCCACATATTTGAATTGTACAACCTGATATATTTCAACATACATACACACAGAGACACATGTGAAACTATCATCATAATCAACATAATTAATATAGCCACCACCTGCAAAAGTTTATAATCCCTTCCACTTGCAACTTCCTTCCCTGCCCCATCCCCATGCAAACCACAGAAGTTTTTCTTCTATTTAGATCAGTTTGTATTTTCTACAATTTTATATAGATTGACTCATTATTTACTCGGTATGTACTTTTATTTGTCTGACTTCTTACACTAGGCATAATCATTCTGAGACTTATCTGTGTTGTTACATGTAACATTCATTCTTATTTCTAGTAATCCATTACAGTATTATTATAGTATTCCATTGTAGTAGTATTCCATTGTGTGACTATATTTTGTTTATCCTTTAACTTGGTAATAGATACTTGAGTTGTTTCCAGTTTTTGCCTCATACACAAATAAAGCTGTTATAGCATTTCTGTACAAGTCAATGTAGACATAAGCTTTTATCCTTTGGGGTAAATAACTAGCATAGGATATCAGGGTTATGCAGTAGATGTATGTTTAATTTTTTAAAAAGCTGAAAAACAATTTACATAGTGGATACACTATTTTATATTACCACAAGTATTATGTAACAGTTCTAGTTGCTCCATATCCTCACCAAACCTTGCAATGATCAATATTTTAAAATTTTTGCCATTTTTTAAAGATTTATTTATTTATTTGAGAGAGAGAGCAGGGGGAAGGGGCAGAGGGAGAGGGACGGAGAGAGTCAAAAGCAGACTACGTGCTGAGCATGGAGCTGGATGCAGGGTTCGATCTCACAAGCCTGAGCCAAAACCAAGAGTCTAGGTGGCGCAATCTGCTTAACAGATTGCGCCACACGGACACCCCAAAATTTTTGCCATTTTAATAGATGTGTAGTTATAACTCTTGAAAAAAATCAATAAGAAGAAAAGCCAATCAATTGAAATTAGCCTGGAACAACACAAATAACAGAACTGAGATACAAGGATATTAAAAACGTAATGCTATCTATATTCTCGTATGTTCAAGAAGCTAGAAGACAGACTCAACCAGTTAAGCAAAAATATGGAAGATATAAAAGGTCCAAACAAACTTCTAAGGATGAAAACAAAAATATCTGATATGAAAAATACACCAGGTCTCTTGCTGCAGCAACGCGAGTGGGAGCACCAGGCGCTGGGCTCAGAGCGGAACTCCACAGATCGCTTTAAGAAAATGGCAGACAAGCCGGACATGGGGGAAATCACCCGCTTCAATAAGGTCAAGCTGAAGAAAACAGATGCGGAGAAGAACACCCTGCCGACCAAAGAGACCACTGAGCAGGAGAAGCGGAGTGAAATTTCCTAAGAACCTAGAGGATTCCCCACCCCCGTCATCTTGGAGACACCCAGTTGGGATGTGGAGGAAGAAGAGCCACCTGCAAGATGGACAGAACGACAAACTGCACTGTGAACCCCGGCACTCTGTGCCGACGCCACTGGCCTGCAGTCTCTGAGGGGACCTCCCCCAATCGGACTGCCAAATTCTCCGGTTTGCCCTGGGATATTATAGCAAATTATTTGTATGTTTATTGAAAATAAAACACACCTCGTGGCAAAAAAAAATACACCAAATTAGACCAACTGCAGAGTAAGCCTTGTAAGAGAAAAAAAGTAGTAAACCTACAGGTGTGGAAACAGCAATTATCCAAAGTTGAGAGATGTAATGTATGGTGATTAACATAACATAATTAAAAAAAAAAAAACAAAGTTGGGAGAAAATAGGACTGAAAAAAATGAGCATCAAAGAGCACAACTTTAGGCAGCCAAATATACTTGTTTGGGGAGTCCCTCAATGGAAGAGGTGGGAAAAAAAAACACATTTGAAGAAATAATGGCTAAAAAATTTCCATATTTGATGCAAACTAGAAATCCACAGATCCAAGAAGCCAAGCAAACTCTAGGCACAAGAAGAATTAGAAGAAGAAAAAGAGTACACCAACATAGTATAATAAAATTGCTTAAAGTTAGTGATTAAGAAAAAAATTTTAGGGACCCCTGGGTGGCTCAGTCAGTTAAGCATCTGACTCTTGATTTTGGCTCAGGTCATGATTTTAGCATCCTGAGATCAAACCCCACGTCAGGCTCCACACTGAGCATGGAGCCTGCTTAAGATTCTCTCCCTCTGCCCTATCCCCACCCCCCTGCTCACAAGTGCACTCGAAAGAAAGAAAGAAGAAAAAGAAAGAAAGAAAGAAGAAAGAAAGAAAGAAAGAAAGAAAGAAAGAAAGAAAGAAAGAAAGAAAGAAAAGAAAAGAAGAAAGAAGAAAGAAAGAAGAAAGGAAGGAAGGAAGAAGAAGGAAGGAAGGAAGAAGGAAGGAGGAAGGAAGGAAGGAAGAAGAAAGGAAGGAAGGAAGGAAGGAAGAAGAAAGGAAGGAAAGGAAGGAAGGAAGGAAGGAAGGAAGGAAGGAAGGAAGGAAAGAAGGAAGGAAGGAAGGAAAGAAAAAAGAAAGAAAGAAAGAAAGAAAGAAGAAAAAAAGAAAGAAAGAAGAAAGAAAAAAGAAGAAGAAAAGAAAGAAAGAAGAAAAAGAAAGAAAGAAAGAAAGAAAAGAGAAAAAAAAGAAAAAAAGAAAAAGAAAAAAGAAAGAAAGAAGAAAGAAAGAAAGAAAAGTAGAAAAAAATTTTAAAGCAGACAGAAAAGAGAAGCATCATGTGCACAAGAACAGAAATAAGGATGACAGCAGAGTTCTCATCAGCAACAGTACAAATCAGAAGACATAAAAAGAGGGGCCTTGGTGGCTCAGTCAGTTAAGCGTCTGCCTTCAGCTCAAGTCATGATCCCAGAGTCCCAGGATCGAACCCCACATCAGGCTCTCTGCCCAGTGGGGAGTCTGCTTCTCCTCTCCCTTTGCCCTTCCCCCAATTGTGCACACTCTCTCAAATAAAATCTTTTTAAGAATTTTAAAAATTAAAAAAGAAGACACAAAAGAAAAAAAAACTGTTAATCTAGAATTCCTTACCCAGCAAAAATAGCTTTCATAAAACAAAGGTGAAATAAAGATTGTTTAAGACATACAAAAGCTGGAAAATTTTATTATCAGCATGTCTTCTTTAACCTTGGGTAGTTTCCTTATCTGCATACATGGATCACTACTAAATCAATTTTAATCTTAATTTAAATTTTAATCTGTGCCAGAGACATGAATTTTTCACTTAGATGAAGGACAAAAGCAGATGTTGAGGGGCGATAGATAGATAGATAGATAGACAGATAGATAGATAGATAGATATCTTTATATCTAACTATATAATTTTTTTGCTTGTCAAGATCCTTTTTTCAACCATTTTCATTCTCTTTTCTGACTAGGATACTTGACTGAATGAACTACATCAATAGTCAGTGACACCTGACTTCCATTCCAGTGGGCTTGATCAATTGGGCACTTTGGAAAGAGATCAGAGGAAGACCGAAAAATAAGGTCAGAGCTCCCTTTCTAGAAGGCTCAATAAGCTGACTATGTTATTCACACAGGTCATTGCTACAGAGGTCATTACTCTTAAAGTGGCCAACTTTATACGACTCTTCCCTTCCAGACCACAGTACCTACACTTGACAGATATAGTCCCTACAGGTATAGTGAGGGCTTAGGTGCCACCAAGCCCTATGCAACTACATTAACCTTTTGGGTTTCCCTAAACCCACCTTTGTAAATATCTCTTGTGAATAAACTCTTTTAATTATCCTACTTTGTGTATGGTATCTGTTTCCTGCTGGAATCTGATACAACTTTTTTTCCTCCTAACTTATCCTCCTTTTCTTTAGGAGCTAAATGTCAAAAGAAAAGGGAGAAATTAACCCAAAGTGGACATAAGATTGAAAATGTTAAGCATGACTATAATTGGCCTAGACTTTTTAATAATTGAAAGTGAGTAGAAATCAATGGAATCAATCTAAGGGGTCATTACTATGGTAACATAAAAATCAGCAGAAATGGGTTAAAAATAGTTGTTGTGGAGAAAGAATTAAAGCCATTTCCTATTTGTTGCCTCTCAAAAACTACCCTTATACTGGGTATCTCAGTCACTGTGTAAAGTAATTTTCAAAGAGACACAATTTCAGGTAAGTCCAAAGGAATTCCAAATGTCCTTGCATCCCCAAAGAAAATAAAAAATATCCAACTTATAAAACATAGTGACACTTTTCAAAAAATATTTTGCTCTCTCCTCAATTCCTGAACCCTCTGCCAAGCAAGTTTCTCATGTCAGTACTTTGCATCCTTTCAACATGGGCAAATGTCCCTAAATTCTCTCCAGTTTTTTAGACTACCCACAACTTTCCTGTCTTTTGTCCTTCTTTCCAACATTTCAATACATACAAAACTAAACAATCTTTACATCTGATCCGGCAAGCAAACAAGGATAAGCTCTGCTGTGGCCATTCTGTTTTGTCCATTCTCTCTGTTCTGCATTACCAAAACAAAACAACAGCAAAAAGCAAAGAAACAAAACAAAAAACTGAGAAATTGTTTGGGAAACTAAAACTCACCTGGAGAGTAATGGATATTAAAATGAAATGCTCAGTGGTTAAAGGACAGTGTAAGAGGCATTGTTCCTGAACGTCTATCATTCCCTTCCCACATGAGGCTTAGAAAACCATCTAAGTGATTAGTGTGAACCCAATGAATCCTAGCAAGTTTTTTGTGGCATGTGAGAAGGATAGAAGTGATTTGGGTCATTTCAGTATCTCTGAAAACTGAAACTTTTGTTTTTGTTGTTGTTGTTGCTGTTTTTTTTTTTTAAGATTTTATTTATTTATTTGACAGAGAGTGAGAGAGCACAAGCAGGGGAGCAGTGGAGGGAGAGTGACAAGCAGGCTCTCCGCTGAGCAGAGATCTTGATGCGGGACTCAATCCACAACCCCGAGATCATGACCTGAGCTGAAGGCAGCCGCTTAACCAACTGAGCCACACAGGCACCCCATGAAAACTGAAACTTCTGAACATAAAAGTCTGGATTTGAAGAATCCTTCCACAGAAAAGTTGACTATAAGATGGTTGTACTATTTCCTGTCATATTAGTCATCATCCAGACAGTTGCCAAAATGAATAAGTAATGCATTTCCTCACACATTTTACTTTTATGCAGATGTGGATGAAAAGTCTCATGAGCCCACATACATTCAGTTCTGTGTTTTACATGGCAGTGCCTTCTACTGTTTTGATAGTCTAGACTCTGTGTTTTGGGTTAATGAAGAACACCTGTCATTTGTGGATTATCTTCTGTGCCCTGTGTAAAATGTGCTATGTGCAGTATCTCATGCCTACAACAGCTCTCTTGGGTGTGACTCCCATTAGGTGAGTTTTAAAACACTTTTATAGCTTTTTATTGTATTTTATTCCACTGGAAAGAAAAACAAAATAACTATTTGTGGCTCATGGAAATTATTCCTCAGAAATATTATTTCCCTTTTGTGGATTCCTTTTTATTGGGTGCCAGCCTGGTCTGTCAGCCATGGTTTTCTATCAGCAGCCCCTGCCCTGCTGAGTTGCTAGAAGGAGTGCTTCAAGGTATCTGAAATTTCAAAAGGCAAAAGTTTTCTTTTTGGCCTCCAGTTATCTCCATAACCTCATACCTGGCTTCTTAAATTTACAAAAAAAAAAAAAAAAAAAAAAAAAAGATGGTTCTTTGTAGATATTATAGTAAGCTATAATTCAACATTTCTTCCAGGCCATCTCTGTAATCTGTAGCAAGGTCTCCCAGGGAGTCTTTTTTTTTTAAATATTTTATTCATTTATTTGAGGGGGGGAAAGCATGAGCAGAAGGGCAGAGGGAGGGGAGAAGCAGACTCCCTGCTGAGCAGGGAGCCCGCCACGGGGCTTGATCCCAGGACCCCAAGATCATGACCTAAGCCGAAGGCAGATGCTTAACCAACTGAGGCACCCAGGTTCCCCTCCTATGGAGTCTTTTTAATACTTTTATGGAAAATAAGACATACAAGAATGAGACAACAATGAGAAGAGCCTCGTGGTAAATAGCCTTTCACTAAACTTTAAAAGAACAAAGGCACTTTAGCAAAACAACCTTGAAACTATCCCAGCTCCTCTGCATCAAACACAGTCAGTAAAGAAGTGTTTACCGAACCCTCCTACAGAGGAGTGTACAAGAATGCTGAAGCACTTGAAATGTTCCTAGAGATAATTCTGGTTTCCAATTTACAGAATGGCTACTAATCTGATGGTTTACAATATTCTACGGGTCTTGTTTTCTTTTCCAGTCCTTAGAATGGAACTGTTAGCACTGCCTTAGCGTAATAGCTAGTTTTTGCTACATAGCAAATGACCCCCAAAAGTTAGAGGCAGAACCATCTATTTATCATCACGCACAGTTCTAGAGATCAGCAATTTAGGATGGGGGTCAGCTCTGCAATTCTGCCAATCTTAAGTCACTCATGTGTTTGTAATCAGCTGTCAGCTTCTGGTTGGAGCCTATCCCATTGATCAAAATAAGTCCTATGATTCGTTATGGGAAGGCACTGCCAAAGGGCAAATTTATAAGAAGTAGTGAAAAAATTGGGGCCATTACTGCAATCAATTCACTAACTTATTTTTCTTAATTATTATTTCCGTCTCCTATAATGGCTTCTCCTGGACAATGGATGTCCCTGCATGAACTGTTCTCAGTGTCACAACATAAAAAGTGAATGATTCAGCCAAAATGTCTTCTTCTCTATGACATAATGACCTGTCACCCTTGAACTTATGCCACAAAGTAAATTGGAACCAACAACTTCTCACAAGATCCCAGAAGTATAAGTGAATCTAATAAAACCACCACCAAGAACACCAAAAATAAAACATTTAGTCAAATATTTTGACATCTACATTTGCCACAAAACAAAAACAAAAACACACCAAGTCAATGGTACCTCTATCCTTCCCTTTTCTCCTTCCTCCTCAGCTAAGCTTCTTATCACTCAACTGAAGTTAGTTACCTGCTATTTTGATCAAATCGAACCCAGAGGAATTTGGCACCAAGTGAAATTGGGAAATCAACTGCCACCCACACTCTCTAACTTGGAAGCCAAGGAAAAAAAATGGGCTTTTCAAATGTATTGTTTCAGAGTTTGGAGCTGTTTCCAATGGTAGTAATACAATACCTACCCACCACCCCACCCAATCCAAAATCCCAAAAGAGACAACAGAAAAAGCTATTCTACTGGTTACCTCACATAACCCCACATTGCTATTCATACACATAAAACAGGTCATTTTAGTAGGTTGCTTCAATGTCTTGAGTTCAACTAAATGGTTTATTTTGTATAACTGTATGTCTTCTGAGAGCTATTTGGGCCCTTACCACACTGCAAATGAATTACTCCTTCATAGGAAATGTTCACTAAGTAAGAAATTGGAGGCTTGTAAGTCCAAGAGAGAGGCGATCTATTTATTTGAGAGAGAGAGAATGGGAGATAGAGAGCGCATGAGAGGGGGGAGGGTCAGAGGGAGAAGCAGACTCCCCGTGAGCAGGGAGCCTGATGTGGGACTCGGTCCCGGGACTCCAGGATCACGACCCGAGCCGAAGGCAGTCGCTTAACCAACTGAGCCACCCAGGCGCCCCCTTTTAAAGGAACTCCCTGGGTGCTGTGTTGAGCATTACAGGAGATTCAAGAGTGGGAACTAGGAGAATAGTGAGAAGACTATTATAAGAGTCAAGGCAAGAGATGATGTGGCTTGACCTATGACATAGCAGTGCAGGTGAAGAATAGAAATACTTAGTAAATATGCCACGTGTACTTTAAAAATTGTGTATTCTGTAGTTACAGAACTCTATAAATACCAATTAGATCAAAGTGTTTAATACTATTGTTAAAATCTGTGTCCTTACTAAATTTTTGTGTAGTTGTTTCATCCATTACAGGTCAATGACATTAAACTCTTCAATTGTAACTGTAAAATTGTCTGCTTCTCCATTTAATTTTGTCAATTTGTGCTTCATGTATTTTGAAGTTCTCTTATTTGGCATATACATGTTTATGATTATATGTTCCTGATGAACTGACATTTTTATCATTATGAATTGTTCCTATTTATCTCTGGTAATACTCTATGTCTTAAAACCTATTTTTTTTTCACATATTAATATGGCTACTCTAACCTTCTTACACTTAATATTTGTATAACATATTGTTTTTCCAACCATTTCACTATATGGGGTTTTTCAGGGTTTTTTTTAATATTATTTATTTGAGAGAGAGCGAGAGCACACTAGAGAGAGCAAACACAAGTGGGGGGCGGGAGTGAGAGGGAGAAGCAGGCTCCCCACTGAGCAGGGAGCCTAACATGGAGCTCAATCCCAGGACCCTAGGATCATGACCTGAGTGAGCCAAAGCAGACACTTAATGAACTGAGTCACCCAGGCACCCTGGGGTTTTTCAGTTTTAATTATTCTGATTATAGCTGCCTTTTGAATGTTTACTCCATTAATATTTAATGTAATAAATTGATATGTTTGGAATTATGTCTGCCATTTTATTATTTGTTTGGAATTATGTCTGTTTGTCCCTCTGTTTTTTCCTTTCTCTGTTCCTCCATTTCCTACCTTCTTTTGGTATATTTGAATATATAATTCCATTTTAAATTTATCCATTGGCTTTTTAGTAGCACATGTTTTTCTCAATGAGAGGAACTGGATGTTATAATAGCCTTAGTAATATGAAACAAAACTAAATATTTTTTGGCCCACTATATAAGTAGAATCACATAGTGATTATCTTTTTGTGATGTCATTTTTATTCCATGCTCAGTATTGGTGAGATTCATCCATGTTGATGCTAATATAAAGGGCCAAGAAAGTAAAAGCCAGTGTATTGTTTAGGAATATACATGCATCCCTAATCTCTAATTAAAACAAGGAAATGTCATAGGATTGAGATACACAGAGGAATTATAATGTTCTATTTCTGAAACTGGGTAGTGAGAATATGGGTATTTGTTCTACTATTATCCTTTAATCAATACATTTATATTATCTATGCACCTTTCTTTGTCAAATATATTTCTCAATAAAAACCACACCACACATCAAAAAAAAAAAAAAGCCTAAATATTTACTTCTTATACTCTACAACATGGAACAAGAATTGAAGTATAGCAGCCTTGGTTACTAAGCTTAAAAAAAGAGACTAAAAGGGTACTAAACACTTGAAGCTTGTCTATTTTTTCCTCATTGTAAGAACGTTTTATTTTTTGTTTTCGTTTTAATAGTTTGTGCACTTTTACTCACAATTTCATTCTCTATAAAGGCCAGGCATATACCGTCACTGCAGGTTAAGCCATTAGCATAAAAAAAAAGACTATGCTATAAGGAAAAATACAGTGTAGGTAAGCACAGATGTCTCTGCTAATTAACAAGAACAGCAGGATACACAATGAAAAAGGTGAATGAAGTTTATGTTATTATTCCCAGGAAGAACATTTCATTCAGTTCAAGGAAAGAATTTCTTAAAAGCTGTTTAACTACTTTAGAAGTAAAACATACACATACTGGAAGCACTAGAGACTTTTTCAAATTAATTCGGTGCCAAAAAACAAACATGTCCATGTTGGAGGAGTAATAGAAGTTAAGATGAATTTGTTTAGGCTCAATTAATTTTCTGGTTATTTCCTTGCCATACCAATGAGCTCATTTCTCTGTCGATGATTTAGTTGCAAGTAGGACTATAAGTTAACTCTTTGGGACTCCTTACTATAGCTGTTCCAAAATATTTATTGTCATTAGAAAGAATGTGGTTTTTTTTTTTTTTACATTTTTCTGTAGTCTTACTTTTCACATTTTCATGCAACAGAAGGAGTACACTAATGATATATACCACAGCATGAATAAACATTAAAATCATGATGCTCAGCGAAGGAATTCAATCATAAAAGATCCCATACCATATGATTCCATTTACATAAAATTCTAGAAAACACAAAACTATAATGATGGAAAGCAAATTAGTGGTCACTGAGGGGTGTTAAGAAGCTCACGAAGATTCTAAAAAAAAGTCATAAGGAAAGTTTTTGAGATGATAGATATGTTTTATATCATAATTATGATGGTAGTTATACAATGGTACATGTTCGTTAAAAATCATCAACTTATAGGCTTGCAATTGGTAAATTTTGTATGTAAATTAAACTTCCAAGAAACTGACCAAAGATGTTAAAAGCAAACAAAAATTCCAACTTCAAATTGTTTCTGAAACAAATACTCTCTGAAGCTGGCAGTAAAAATTTACATTAAAATAAAGGCAAAATAATTTAAAAATCTGTTTGACCTATCAGTGGCCAAGCTGAAAATACTACATATTCTGTATAGTTATTTGAGATTACTGTAGTATGAGAATCTCAAAAGCAGGCTAAGCATTTTGTGTACCATATGAAAAAATGAGAACTCTGATCCTTGAGAAATTAAGATTTTGTCTGTATGTTAAACTGGCCTTTTTCAACATTTTGACTACAATGCTTATTACACTTTGTGTACATATTAATCAAATGGTACATGGATTTAAAATGAATTTGAATGAATTGATGCTATCTATATCCTTATCTTTATTATAGATATATTGTAGCTTGACTATAGATACAGTATACATGCCATTTAATTTCAGCTCCTCAGTCTTGAGACAGAAGTAGGCAGAACACTCAAGTTGCTAAATTTGCAGCACTCCTTTAATAACCCCCCTCAACTCACTTTCATTCTCATTGCTTTCAATTGCTTAATTGCTCTTAAGGGTTGTCTCTGTATCAGACCCTAACCTAGACAAACTCATGATTTTCATTAAGCTTTCCAAGATGATTCCAACCTTCACAGATTTGTCCTGTTTTGTTTGTTTTTTTCATATCTACAGTGACTATGTGTGGTGGTGCCTCATTATAGAATGTCTTCATATTGAAAATAATTAGAAAAATAGGGAAGCAGAGGCTGGAAAGGAAGAAAGGAGGCAACATTTATAGAAGAGCAATATCCAATGTTCTTGCAAGGAAGACTGGGAATAGAGAAAAAAGCTGAGGCAAAAGCTGAGGTTGAAGGTTTGAGAACTGTATTCCTTCCTGTCAAAAAAGCTTCAGAGGAAAAGTGGGGCAAAGCTGATAAATTCAGTCTAGAGTGCTCTGTTCACTGGAATATAGAATCAATATCAGGTTATGACTCTGACTACTGGGAAAATACAGATATAAAGATTTCCCACTTAGCTATTGTCAATTTTATAGTTTAATATGATAATAATTGAAAGGCTAACCAGAACTTCACCTTCATCCAGCATAGGAGCATCTCTGTATCTTCAGAGTTATAAGACTGAGCAGGTAAGTCAACGTTGCACTTTCCTAATTTTTTCTGTGTACTATTCTCATCTCTTGATTCAGAACTTTCCAGCATCAAAATTCCTCTCAGACTGTTTACATTACCACAATGCCTTGACTATGTTAAATCTCTCAATAATTGCTTTGTTATTAATATAGTTTTCATATAGAAAGGATTCCTGTATGAATGCAATTGCTGATAAACACAAATGCTGCCAATCAGGCTAGTAAAAATCTATTACTAGAAATTTTTAAAAGTTGATGTTTTTCCTTTGACCCAATAATTTCACTTATCCGAAGTAAATATCCCAAGTAAATAGGAAAGGGTAGGCAAAAATCTTCAGCTATGTAAAAGAAGAGAAGAAAAAACTGGAGAGGAAGAAAGGCAGGAAGTAGAAAACAGGAAGAAAGGGGGGACCCAATGCAGACAGATTTACAGCTTCATGATTTAGAGGACTTGGATCTTTTTCCCACTTCCATGCTACCATGTTGTGTTTCATGTTGTGCATATACTCAGTATATGCAATTGTATGTTCCTTCTCTCATAATTCTCACTTCATGAAGAATACTTTTTATCATTCAATAAAGGACATAGGAAATGAATGTTTCTCTTCAGAATAAAGTACTTTAAAATTCACCATGCTAGCTGCTAGAGAACCAGTCTTTTGGAAATAACTAGGTCTGTACACAACTTTGTCCTTCATTTCTAGTTATCATGTTAAAAGATATCAACAGCTATTTGATGGCTGAGAACAACTAAAAACAGTGTGTCCGAGTCAACTTCTCCCAGAGAGAGGTTTGGTTTTCTAATCACAGACCACCCTTGCATCTTGGCTAATATCCAGCTGACCACTATTGGTCAAAGAGGAACTGGGTTAAGGACTAGGAATGGTTTATTGTAAGTCAAACTATTTATATATAACTTGAATAATTGCATGCTCTTATAATAGGGATCTGCAGCATCATATTTATAAATAGCTATTGTTGAGATGAAAATTTCAAGGAAAAACTTTCCAAATACGTATGTCTCAGAGATAGCCAAAAGGGTAGCAGCTGCTCTGGATATAGAACACATTTGGATGTAGGGTCAGTTCTTATATGTTTGGGGCTATATATTATCTCATCTCAGAGGCTGAAACAAAATTAGTTCTGACAGATAATAAGCACAATGGCAGACATGGAAATCACCAGTGAAAGCTGATGTTTCTTTGTCTTTGAGGTATTATTGTTTTTATGTTTTGCTCCAGGAGGAGGTCAACTTAGAGCTAAAAATCTTTTTTTTTTTCTCTAGAAAGCATTTTCAGAATTTGTACTCAGGATTCACTGTGTAGAATTCTCAAACAAACAAAACCAAAAAATTTCTAGAAGGCATATTTAGAAGTTATTTATTCATCTCAATTGCTCTTAAATGAAAATTCAAATTTTATCTTCTTTTGAATTTGTGAGCATGTTAGTAATATTATTGTCATCACCACTTTGCAGCCATCAGATATTTTCTCTCTAGCGTGGTGCGGTTAAGCAAATCAAAACCCGACTTCCAGACCAATGGAGTCCTGACCCAGGCTATTACATGAGGTCAAAACGATCTGAAATATGCTCAAGAGCCAATTGACAAAATAGTAAATAGAATCGGTGACTAGATTCAGAAAGAATTAACTGTTAAGGAAAAAACATTGCTTTCCCAAAATCTTATTGAAACTTAGAGCCCTCCAATTAATTTGTTAATTTAGCCACAGTACAGGCTTTATTCAAACTATATGAACATTTTTTTTTCTTTTTTAATTTTTTTATTGTTAGGTTAATCACCATATATTACATCATTAGTTTTTTGGTGCAGTGTTCCATGATTCATTGTTTGTTCATAACACCCAGTGCTCCATGCAGAACGTGCCCTCCTCAATACCCATCACCAGGCTAACCCATCCCCCTACCCCCTCCCTCTAGAACCCTCAGTTGTGTTTTTCAGAGTCCATCATCTCTCATGGTTCGTCTCCCCTCTGACATACTCCCTTTTCTTCCTCTCCTGTTATCTTCTTTTTTTTTTCTTAAAATATGTTGCGTTATTTGTTTCAGAAGTACAGATCTGTGATTCAACAGTCTTGCACAATTCCAGCGCTCACCGTAGCACATACCCTCCCCAATGTCTATCACCCAGCCACCCCCTCCCTCCCACCCCCAACCACTCCAGTAACACTCAGTTTGTTTCCTGAGATTAAGAATTCCTCATATCAGTGAGGTCATGTGATACATGTCTTTCTCTGATTGACTTATTTCACTCAGCATAACACCCTCCAGTTCCATCCACGTCATTGCAAATGGCAAGATCTCATTCCTTTTGATGGCTGCATAATATTCCATTGTGTATATATACCACCTCTTCTTTATCCATTCATCTGTCGATGGGCATCTTGGCTCTTTCCACAGTTTGGCTATTGTGGACATTGCTGCTATAAACATTGGGGTACACGTACACCTTCAGATCCCTACATTTGTATCTTTGTGGTAAATACCCAGTAGTGCAATTGCTGGATCGAACGGTAGCTCTAATTTCAACTGTTTGAGGAACCTCCATACTGTTTTCCAGAGTGGTTGCACCAGCTTGCATTCCCACCAACAGTGTAGGAGGGTTCGCCTTTCTCCACATCCCCGCCAACATCTGTCGTTCCCTGACTTGTTAATTTTAGCCATTCTGACGGGTGTGAGGTGGTATCTCATTGAGGTTTTGATTTGGATTTCCCTGATGCCGAGCGATGTTGAGCACTTTTTCATGTGCCTGTTGGCCATTTGGATGTCTTCTTTGGAGAAATGTCTGTTCATGTCTTCTGCCCATTTCTTGATTGGATTATTTGTTCTTTGGGTGTTGAGTTTGATAAGTTCTTTATAGATTTTGGATACTAGCCCTTTATCTGATATGTCGTTTGCAAATATTTTCTCCCATTCTGTCGGTTGTCTTTTGGTTTTGTGGACTGTTTCTTTTGCTGTGCAAAAGCTTTTTATCTTGATGAAATCCCAATAGTTCATTTTTGCCCTGGCTTCCCGTGCCTTTGGCGATGTTTCTAGGAAGAAGTTGCTGCGGCTAAGGTCGAAAAGGTTGCTACCTGTGTTCTCCTTTAGGATTTGGATGGACTCCTGTCTCACGTTTAGGTCTTTCAACCATTTGGAGTCTATTTTTGTGTGTGGTGTAAGGAAATGGTCCAGTTTCATTCTGCTGCATGTGGCTGTCCAATTTTCCCACCACCATTTGTTGAAGAGACTGTCTTTTTGCCATTGGACATTCTTTCCTGCTTTGTCAAAAATAAGTTGACCATAGAGTTGAGGGTCCATTTCTGGGCTCTCGATTCTGTTCCATTGATCTATGTATCTGTTTTTGTGCCAGTACCATACTGTCTTTATGATGACAGCTTTGTAATAGAGCTGGAAGTCCGGAATTGTGATGCCGCCAGCTTTGCTTTTCTTTTTCAGTATTCCTCTGGCTATTCTGGGTCTCTTCTGGTTCCATACAAATTTTAGGATTATTTGTTCCATTTCTTTGAAAAAAGTGGATGGTATTTTGATGGGGATTGCATTGAATGTGTAGATTGCTCTAGGTAGCATTGACATCTTCACAATGTTGGTTCTCCCAATCCATGAGCATGGAACGTTTTTCCATTTCTTTGTGTCTTCTTCAATTTCTTTCCTGAGTATTTTATAGTTTTCTGAGTACAGATCCTTTGCCTCTTTGGTTAGATTTATTCCTAGGTATCTAATGGTTTTGGGTGCAATTGTAAATGGGATAGACTCCTTGATTTGTCTCTCTTCTGTCTTGTTGTTGGTGTATAGGAATGCCACTGATTTCTGTGCATTGATTTTATAGCCTGCTACTTTACTGAATTCCTGTATGAGTTCTAGCAGTTTTGGGGTAGAGTCTTTTGGGTTTTCCACATACAGTATCATATCATCTGCAAAGAGTGAGAGTTTGACTTCCTCTTTGCCGATTTGGATGCCTTTGATTTCTTTTTGTTGTCTGATTGCTGTGGCTAGGACTTCTAATACTATGTTGAATAGCAGTGGTGAGAGTGGACATCCCTGCCGCGTTCCTGACCTTAGGGGAAAAGCTCTCAACCTTTCCCCATTGAGAATGATATTCGCTGTAGGTTTTTCGTAGATGGCTTTTATGATATTGAGGTATGTACCCTCTATCCCTATACTCTGAAGAGTTTTGATCAAGAAAGGATGTTGTACTTTGTCAAATGCTTTTTCTGCATCTATTGAGAGGATCATATGATTCTTGCTCTTTCTTTTGTTAATATATTGTATCACGTTGATTGATTTGCAGATGTTGAACCAGCCTTGCAGCCCAGGAATAAATCCCACTTGGTCGTGGTGAATAATCCTTTTAATGTACTGTTGGATCCTATTGGCTAGTATTTTGGTGAGAAATTTGCATCCATGTTCATCAGGGATATTGGTCTGTAATTCTCCTTTTTGATGGGGTCTTTGTCTGGTTTTGGGATCAAGGTAATGCTGGCCTCATAAAATGAGTTTGGAAGTTTCCCTTCCATTTCTATTTTTTGGAACAGTTTCAGGAGAATAGGTATTAATTCTGCTTGAAATGTCTGATAGAATTCCCCTGGGAAGCCATCTGGCCCTGGGCTTTTGTTTCTTGGGAGATTTTTGATGACTGCTTCAATTTCCTTAGTGGTTATAGGTCTGTTCAGGTTTTCTATTTCTTCCTGGTTCAGTTTTGGTAGTTGATACATCTCTAGCAATGCACCCATTTCTTCCAGGTTATCTAATTTGCTGGCATATAGTTGCTCATAATATGTTCTTATAATTGTTTGGATTTCTTTGGTGTTGGTTGTGATCTCTCCTCTTTCATTCATGATTTTGTTGATTTGGGTCATTTCTCTTTTCTTTTTGATCAGTCTGGCCAGGGGTTTATCAATCTTGTTAATTCTTTCAAAGAACCAGCTCCTAGTTTCGTTGATCTGTTCTACTGTTCTTTTGGTTTCTATTTCATTGATTTCTGCTCTGATCTTTATGATTTCTCTTCTCCTGCTGGGTTTAGGCTTTATTTGCTGTTCTTTCTCCAGCTCCTTTAGGTGTAGGGTTAGGTTGTGTATTTGAGACCTTTCTTGTTTCTTGAGAAAGGCTTGTATTGCTATATACTTTCCTCTCAGGACTGCCTTTGCTGTATCCCAAAGATTTTGAACAGTTGTGTTTTCATTTTCATTGGTTTCCATGAATTTTTTTAATTCTTCTTTAATTTCTTGGTTGACCCATTCATTCTTTAGTAGGATGCTCTTTAGCCTCCATGTATTTGAGTTCTTTCCGACTTTCCTCTTGTGATTGAGTTCTAGTTTCAAAGCATTGTGGTCTGAAAATATGCAGGGAATGATCCCAATCTTTTGGTACCGATTGAGACCTGATTTGTGACCTAGGATGTGATCAATTCTGGAGAATGTTCCATGGGCACTAGAGAAGAATGTGTATTCTGTTGCTTTGGGATGGAATGTTCTGAATATGTCTGTGAAGTCCATTTGTTGCAGTGTGTCATTTAAAGTCTTTATTTCCTTGTTGATCTTTTGCTTAGATGATCTGTCCATTTCAGTCAGGGGGGTGTTAAAGTCCCCCACTATTATTGTATTGTTGTCAATGTGTTTCTTTGCTTTTGTTATTAATTGCCTTATATAATTGGCTGCTCCCATGTTCGGGGCATAGATATTTACAATTGTTAGATCTTCTTGTTGGATAGACCCTTTAAGTAGGATATAGTGTCCTTCCTCATCTCTTATTACAGTCTTTGTTTTAAAATCTAGATTGTCTGATATAAGGATTGCCACCCCAGCTTTCTTTTGGTGTCCATTAGCATGGTAAATGGTTTTCCACCCCCTCACTTTCAATCTGGGGGTGTCTTTGGGTCTAAAGTGAGTCTCTTGCAGACAGCATATGGATGGGTCTTGTTTTTTAATCCAATCTGATAGCCTGTGTCTTTTGATTGGGGCATTGAGCCCATTTACATTCAGGGTAACTATTGAAAGGTATGAATTTAGTGCCATTGTATTTCCTGTAAGGTGACTGTTAACTGTCTGTTTGTCTGTGTTCGTTTCTGCTCTTTGCTGCTTTAGGTTCTCTATTTGCTTAGAGGACCCCTCTCAATATTCTTGGAGGGCTGGTTTCGTGTTTGCAAATTCCTTTAGTTTTTGTTTGTTCTGGAAGCTTTTTATCTCTCCTTCTATTTTCAATGATAGCCTAGCTGGATATAGTATTCTTGGCTGCATATTTTTCTCGTTTAGTGCTCTGAAGATATCTTGCCAGTCCTTTCTGGCCTGCCAGGTCTCTGTGGATAGGTCTGTTGCCAATCTAATGTTTCTACCATTGTAGGTTACATATCTCTTCTCTCGAGCTGCTTTCAGGATTTTCTCTTTGTCTCTGGGACTCGTAAGTTTTACTATTAAATGTCGGGGTGTTGGCCTATTATTACTGATTTTGAGAGGGGTTCTCTGTGCCTCCTGGATTTTGATGCCTGTTTCCTTCCTCACATTAGGGAAGTTCTCTGCTATAATTTGCTCCAATATACCTTCTGCCCCTCTCTCTCTCTCTTCTTCTTCTGGGATCCCAATTATTCTAATATTGTTTCGTCTTATCGTATCACTTATCTCTCGAATTCTGCCCTCATGATCCTGTAGTTGTTTCTCTCTCTTTCTCTCAGCCTCTTTATTTTCCATCATTTGGTCTTCTATATCGCTGATTCTCTCTTCTGCCTCATTTATCCTAGCATTTAGTGCCCCAATTTTTGATTGCACCTCATCAATAGCTTTTTTGATTTCGATTTGGTTAGATTTAGTTCTTTTATTTCTCCAGAAAGGGTTTCTCTAATAACTTCCACGCTTTTTTCAAGCCCAGCTAGTATCTTTAAAGTCATGATTCTGAACTCTAGGTCCGACATCGTACTAATGTCCGTATTGAGTAGGTCCTGGCTGACGGTACTACCTCTTGTTCTTTTTGCTGAGGTGATTTCTTTCGTTCTTGTCATTTTGTCCAGAGGAGAATAGATGAATGAGAGAACAAAATGCTAACAGGTTTACAACGTCCCCAGGAAATATACTGTATACAAATCAGAAAAGACCTGAAACCAGGGGAAAAGAAAGGGAAAGAAGGAAAAAAGAAAGAGAAAAAGCAGAAAAAAAAAAAGAAAATAAAGATAAAAACAAAAACAAAACAATACAAAAAAAAGCAGAATATGATCAAATATGATCAGGCTAGTGCATAGATCAGTGCCACTAGATTTTGGGCGTATTTTGGTCTGTTAGAAAAAAGTGCCTCCTAAAATTTTAAAGGAAGAAAGACATATATGTACAAAATAAGGGTTGATACAATGAAGGGATGGAATATGACTGTAAAGATGAAAGTTATAAAAGATTTTATAAAAGGACTTGGTAAGATAAGTTGTTTGAAAAAAGGATAGAGATTTAAGAAAAAAAAGAAAAAAAAGGAAAAAGGGAGAGAAGTGAATCAGGCAGGAGACTAGAACAAAGCCATACACTAGTGATTTAGGGTATATTTTGATCTGTTTAGAAGAAACTGTACCTCAAAGTTTTAAAGAGAGAACAACTTATATATATATGCAAAAATAAGGGTAACTACTATGAAGGGAATAAAATAATGACTCTAAAAATGAAAAATAAAAAATGTTTTTTTTTCTTTAAAAAAAAAAGGGATTGATAAGATTTGGTTGAAAAAGGGGAAAAAGAAAAAATAAAAAAAGAAACAGTCAAACAAAAATTAACTTTGATGAAATAATGAATCATGGTAAAAAAAAAAAAAAAAAGCCATGAATCTATGTGCAGTATTCCCCTAGCGCTGGAGTTCTCCCATTCTCCTTGATCGATCCACTTGGTCTTGGCTTGCTGGCTGTTTGTGCTGATCTTCTGGGGGAGGGGCCTGTTGCTGTGGTTTCCAAATGTCTTTGCCGGAGGCGGAATTGCCCCGCCCTTGTCGGTCCGGGCTAAGGAAGCTGCTCCGGTTTGCTCTCAGGAGCTTTTGTTCCCTGCAAGCTCTCGGTACAGCTTTGGAGGACCAGGGCAGAAATGGTGGCCTCCCAATCTCCGCCCGGAGGAGCTGAGAACTCGGGGCCCCGCTCCTCAGTGTGCTCCCAGAGAAAAGCAGTCACTTCCGTGTCCCCGGTCTCCGGCCACACTCCGTGCACACCCGGCCTGTGACCGAGCATTGCTATCTCTGGCACCCGACCCCGCACGGAGTCTCCAAAACCCAGCAGATCCCTGCAGTGCGTTCCCGCACCGCTCCTCCCCGGTTAGGAAGGGGAGTCTCCACCGGATCTGCTGCTTGTTGGGTCCCTGCTGGGGGAGCCGTGCCCCGACTGGGCCGCAGATCACAGTTTATGGCAACCCCGAGCTGAGAGCCCACAACTCTGCTCCGTCTCTGCAGCCGGCTTCCCTGCTCTGAGATCTGGGAGCTCTGGCGCACTCAGGCACCCCCGGTCTCTCTGTGACCCCAAGGGTCCTGAGACCACACTGTCCCGGGAGGATTTCCACCCCCCGCTTAGCCACTGCAGCGACGTCCCTCCGCCGAGCCAACTTCTAAAAGGTCCGATTTTGTGCTCCGCGGCTCTAGCACTTGCCAGAAGCGGCCGGCGGAGGCCCCTCCCCCCGCCGTCTATCCTCCCAAATATCGCCTCGGATTCACTTCTCCGCACGTCCTACCTGGAAGTGGTCGCTTCTCTGTTCAGAGAGTTGTTGCTACTCTCCTGTTCGATCTCCTGTTGAGTTCGTAGGTGTTCAGAATGGTTTTGATCCCTATTCAGCTGAATTCCTGAGACCAGACGAAATCTAGGTCTCCTACTCCTCCGCCATCTTGCTCCGCCCCCTATATGAACATTTCTATTTGCAAATCTTGTCTCTTTGATGAAAATTTGGTCAAGCACCTATTGAACGTTGTAGTAAAAGAGTCTTCTAACCAGAAAACTAATCACTCCATGCTTGTGTTTGGCCTCTGACCCTAAGACACCGCCATCATGTGTTCAAGGTCCTCCTCAGACTCAGCCAGCCACACCATGTCACACCCTCCTACCTGCACACCCACCCCTGGAAGGGCATTATAGTAAGACGTCATCCCCCACATTCATGATTCTCAAAGGGCTTACTGGAGTTTCCTGGGTTAGGAAAAAGAGGGGACTCTTTTTGCCCCCAGATGAGGTGAGCTCTTCAGACACCCTCTTTCCCCTTCCCCTTTCCCTCTTCTCTCCCTCCCTTTCCTCCCCGAAGTGTGCAAATCAACTCTCACTTAATAAATGGAGAAATTGATAAATATAGAGAGATTATTTGTGGCATCCAAGGTTACATAGCTAGTTAGTGACAAAGTAAGGGCTAGGATCTTGGTCAATTAACCTCTAATTCATACCCTTTCTCCTACTTGTTCATTCCTTCAACAAATATTTATTGAGAGCTACTATGTTCCTTTACTGAGATGTATACAGGTGATATAATAATGAAAAATATAAGTACAGTTTTTGTTCTCATGGATTTTATATTCTGTTGGAATCTAATGGTATAAGATTAAAAATAAGCAAGGAGAACAAATAAAAAAAATTAAAGATAACTTCAAAAAGTCATAATTGTAACAAAGAAAATAAAACAAAGTAATGGAATAGCAAATAACCTGTGTTATTTCATTAGCCAAGGGCAAGGAAAGTCTCTCTCAAGGGGGGGTGATATTTAAGCTGACTGGTAAGGAACTAACCATGAAAATTTCAGGGATAGAGATGCCCCAGGAGGAGGAAAGGGGACATATAGAAGCCCTGGGGAGTGAGTGAAGTGGGTTGGTCAAGGTAGCTACAATGTAATGACTGAAAGGGAACATGCCACAAGATTGAAGTGAGTTGAAGCATGCCCTCCACCCAATTCATGTCTGCCTGGAGTCTCAGAATGGTACCTTATTTAGAAAGAGAGTCTCTGTAAATATAATTAAGGTAAAGATCAAGAAGAGAGTATACTGGAATAGAATGGTCCCTAATTCTGTGAGCGTGAACTTGTAAGAGACAGAGAAGACATTCACACACAGAGAAGGCCTTGTAAAGATAAAGATGGCAGAAACTGGAGTCATGCTGCCATAAACCAAGGAATGCCAAGAGCCACAAGAAGCTGGAAGAGGCAAGAAAGAATTCTTCTGTCCTCCAGATGGAGTGTGGCCTTGCCGACACCTGATTTGGACATCTATTCTCCAGAATTGTGAGGGAATATATCCCGTTGTTTTTAAACCACCATGCTTGTGGTCATTTGTTTTGGCATGCCCAGAAAACTAATACAAACATGAAGCCAGAGAATGAAGCACGCTCACTTCCATGGCAAAAAGTGGGAATTGTTATTCTAATGACAATTCTCAGTGTTGGATAACTGATTTATGGCTTACAAAAAGCATTGTGGATACTGTATTGAAGAACAGATTTCAGAGGAGTAGGCAAGACCGGAAGCAAGGAAACCAAGTAGATGCTACAGTTAGAATGCTCCAAGTCAGAGATGATGGATCTTTGGTATAAGGCTCTAGTAGAGTGCACAGAGGGAAGTGGGATGGCCTTTGTGAGTTGAACATATAGAACATGTTGATGGATTGGACATGGAACTCATTTCTATAAAATATTTGCTGCCAACTTTCAAAATAGCAGCTCTTTCACGTTTTGCTGTTAAGTACAGCAAGTGCTCCATCCCCTCCCAGAGTTCTTTGTCACATTCAGTAAATCATGACTATTATTATAATGAGTTTAGTATCAAGGTTGCCATTGATGAGAAAAACTGGAAAATAAATTAACTCTGAGTGTGTCTGATATGAGAGATACCTTATATCTCGGTAACTCAACTAACCTTTCAGCAGCATTGAACAGAGGTATTTGTTTTTAATTTGAATTCAATCGATTAACATATAGTATATTATTAGTTTCAGAGGTAGGGGTCAGTGATTCATCAGCCTTATATAATGCTCCGTGCTCATTACATCACATGCCCTCCTTAATGCCCATCCCTCAGTTACCCCATCCTCCCACCCACCTCCCCTCCAGCAACCCCCAGTTTGCTTCCTATGATTAAGAGTCTCTTATGGTTTGTCTCCCTCTCTGATTTCATCTTGTTTTATTTTTCCCTTCCTTCCCCTATGATCCTGTTTTGTTTTTTAAATTCCACATATGAGTGATATCATATAATAATTATCTTTCTCAGGGTGCCTGGGTGGCTCAGTTTGTTGGGCGACTGCCTTCGGCTCAGGTCATGGTCCTGGAGTCCCGGGATCGAGCCCCGCATAGGGCTCCCTGCTCAGTGGGGAGTCTGCTTCTCCCCTCTGACCTTCTTCTCTCTCATGCTTTCTCTCTACCATTCTCGCTCTCTCTCAATAAATAAATAAAAATCTTTAAAAAAAATAATTATCTTTCTCTGATTGACTTATTTCACTTAGTATAATACCCTTGAATTCTATACACATCATTGCAAATAGCAAGATTTCAGGTTTTTTGATGGCTTAGTATTCCATTGTGTGTGTGTATATACATACATATACATGTGTGTGCGTATGGGTATATACACACATACACACACACACATCTTTATCCATTCATCCGTCGATGGACATCTGGGCTCTTTCCATAGTTTGGATATTGTGGACATTGCTTCTATAAACATTGGGGTGCAGGTGTCCCTTGGGTTCACTACATTTGTGTCTTTGGGGTAAATACCTAGTGGTGCAATTGCTGGGTCATAGGTAGCTCTATTTTCAATTTTTTGAGGAACCTCCATACAAGGTATTCTTATTTCCAGATGAGTAAACTGCAATTTCAGATACAGTGAATAACATGACCAAAGACCTATGTGCTTACAAATAAGTCTTACAATTCTCAACAGGTTGATCCTCAAAACAAATGATTTGATCTACTCATCTAGCCGCCCAAATGACAAAATAATAATGTACAAGTTGAGGGAGAGGCTTTAAGATCCAAATATTTGCTCTGTATTGGAGATCAGGAGACCTGGGATATGATATTGACTATTTTTTTTAACACTGTCATCTCTGGTAAACTAGATTATTTGTGCATTTGTATGGGCTTGGCCAGAGCTTCTGTTTTTTTGGTGGTTCCTTTTTGTATCTTTATCTACACAATTTATTTCCTCTGAATATGAAAAACTCAATAGAAATATTTGGTAAGTGGTTTATCTGGCAGAGAAATGGACCATTCTTGAGATGTGCAGGAGAAACACTGGACTGGAGAAATGTTCTTTAAGTTGTTATGCAACAATTAAGAGTACATAGGCATTGGGTACCTATCCAATTATCTGACGACTACTCCTGCATTCTTTCAATCATATTGATTGGCCACTTACTCTGTACCAGCTACTGTTCTAGTTATGGAGAATTTTATTTTAATCTCTTAAGTTTATTCTGATGATTTCATGATTAAGCATTAAAGTTGAGATCTCATTCATCCAGTTTTGCCCTATATATATTGAAGTCACAGGACATGTTTTGATTCTTTGCTTTGCTTAAACAGACACGACTGGCACACAGAATAGAAAGGAGTTGGGGAAAAAAACCATTGGTATTACTTTTGGAAACTTCAGAACATTCTTTGGTCTTTGGAGTGCGCATCTTTTGAAACTAAAATAGGCCCACTTAGAGAAAAAGAGTATGGGCAAAGAATAAAAGAAACAGAATCAGTCACTCCCACATCCCTCTGGGGGCCTATTCTTTAAAGACTTGATGATGTCTTCATACAGGAACTCCAATGACACAATGACACAGCTGGAGTATTCTGCCCCAATTAACAAAATGATTACAATGTTTTCAAATGATTGTTAATGATACAGGATAAAGGTTAACAACTCATCAATATAAGATTTCCAGCTGAAAAGCTAGAGCTTTCCAAAGAAAATGTTTAATTTTTTTCATTTAGCTTGATCTCAGGAGGCAAAAATCTTTTTAAAACAAATTAAATTTGCTATTAGCAGTGCTAGGTAAGACTATTATTCTCACAGTAAGCTCTAGTGCAAACGCTGATAAAAATAAAATTGTAGGGCACCTGGGTGGCTCAGTTGGTTAATCGACTGCCTTGGGCTCAGGTCATGATCCTGGAGTCCCAGGATCGAGTCCTGCATCGGGCTCCCTGCTTGGCAGGGAGTCTGCTTCTCCCTCTGACCCTCTCCCCTCTCATGCTCTCTCTCTTTCTCCCTCTCTCAAATAAATAAATAAAATCTTTAAAAATAAAAAATAAAAAATAAAATTGTAGATAAAAAAATTCAAGGGAAATCCTAAATGGACCTCTTTTATAAGCCATGATGGGAAAAATAAAGGTATTTGACATTTCACATTTCAAAACAAGATTTTACAAACACTGATATTGGAGTAATTTGGATCAGTGTTCCTTAAGCTAGTCATCAAATACAGATATTATTTTCCAAATGAGTGGTTCCCAGACTTCCAAATTTTATAGACAGCTAAACTTTTTTTTTCCAACTGGTAACACCAATAAAATGCTTCCAGACTTTTATTTTTTCACTAAGGGCATTAAATAAAAAAAAAAAAAAACACCTTATTTTTCTAGCATTGCCTTTCTTTTTTTGTACATGACATTTTGTACTTGTGCAGGTATATCGATCGTTATGATTCCCAGAATTGGGATTGCTGGGTCTGTGAATCTATAAATTTAGTAAATATTACCAATTGTCCCATTTTGCATTCTTTTTTTTTAAGATTTTATTTATTTATTTGACAGAGAGAGACACAGTGAGAGAGGGAACACAAGCAGGCAGAGGGAGAGGGAGAAGAAGGCCTCCCGCGGAGCAGGGAGCCCGATGCGGGGCTCGATTCCAGAACCCCGGAATCATGACCTGAAGGCAGATGCTTAACGACTGAGCCACCCAGGTGCCCCTCTAGCATTGCCTTTTTATAAAGGAAATTATATTCGAACCCTCCAAAGTAGAAAGAACATAATCACAGAAGAACTTGGTAAAATACTCATAAGTTAAAAACTTTGCCGTGGGCTACTAGAAGAACTCCATATCCACAAATTATAAATAACTTACCCAAGATCTAGTTCAATAACTTACCCAAGAATTAACTAGCTTGGGTAAGTTATTATTTTTTTTTTTTGGTTTTTCCAAGTTATTTTATGAGACTGTTTGACAAAAGGAACTACACAGAACATGCCTAAAAATGCTGTACACAGTTTATGCTTGACAGCTTACAGGACAGCTGCAGACACTGGATCCAAAGTCTAGACAGCAAGGCAGTAAGAGGGCCAAGTAGTAGAAGGGGGCTAGGACAGCATCTGCACTGACTGGCCAGATCTCACACCAACAGACCTGGTCCCCACGTAACTGTACATGTTCCTGATTCAGGTGCAATTCTTCTCTCCTGTTTGTAAGAGTAAGTGCCTCTGGACTCAGTCTGAGTCACTGTCTGTCTCCGCTTCCTTCACATCCACACTGAATTTGTATTCCTGGTCACAACCCATGTAAGCATCACTCATGACATACAGGGTGTAATTGTGGGCACCAGTGGCTGGGGCCACAAAGTCAAGCTTCACCTTGGCCTTCTGCTGCAGGGTCAGCCTCTTGATGGAGATGAGGCTATTAGACTTGGCATCGCCGATCACCACCCACCAGGCCTCATGTTTCTGCGGAAAGAGAGGTGCAGGATAGAAACTGGCATAGGTAGATACTCAGTGAGTGTTAGTTGTTGAATAGAAGGCAGGACTCTGCCTTCTAACTTGGTACCTAATTTCCATACATATTAAGCAGAGATATTCAGAGCATGCTTTTGTTTCTAGTTCTGCCTGCAAACTTGCAGTTTCTCAGGCCATTTGCTGCACTGTAACCTGTCCTCTCCATATTCCAAGTGTCTCCAGGGCAGATCTCCCAGTGCTGGGGTTTCCCAGCTATTTTTGTAAGGAGACAAGGGGTAGCAATGTGCTTCAGCACAGGCTTTATGTGAGTGGTTTTCATTCCTGACAGAATTTCAGAATCACCTGGGAAGCTTTCAATAAATACAAATGTGTGCTTCCTATTCCCAGAGGTTCTGATATAATTGCTCTGGGGAGGAGACAAGATAGGATGATTTTTTTAAACTCTCCAGTATATTCTAAGGCACTGCTTTTAGGAGTTTGGCACCTTCCCTCTTTTCTGTCTCAGGTTCTCACTTTCCTGCATAAAACCTACCGAAATTACAACAGCAAAATATGCACAGCCATGTTTGATATGGTTCTTGGTTGGAAAACTTTTTAAAATTGCGATACAAGCAGACTGGCCTCTTTAAAGATTCATTTTGTAATAAGAACAGATTTTGAAAACAGGTTTAAACAAGTGATTTAGTACTAAACCAGGAATTGGACCTCTATATGAAGCCAGGGTCGTGTGTGCTAGAGAGATAGCAACAGAAATTCTGCTTAATGTTATGACTAGTGAGTCAAGGGTAATCTCAGCAGAATAACAGCAGTTGGACCTTACACACTAACTGAGAAATGTTAAGGAAATAATTAACACCTTCCATCTGCGTGGTTTAGGGCCAGATATTTGCTAACGATCTCCAGACAACACTAGAGTTAAAAGAAAGTTATCAATCTCTTCTCTGGATATGGAGAAAAAAAATAATGCTTAGATTAGTTCACAGTTGGTAAACTATGCCAACTGTACTTAGGAATCAGGCTGTTATTAATGGCGCCTGAGTGGTTCAGTTGGTTAAGCATCTGACTCCTGGTTTCTGCTCAGGTCTCAGGGTCCTTGGATTGAGCCCCACCTCAGGCTCTGTGCTCAGCAGGGATTCTGCTTCTCTCCTTCTCCCTCTGCCCCTTCCCCTGCTCACACATACATACTCTCTTTCTAAAATAAATAAATCTTTTTTTTAAGGAATCAGGCTGATATTCAGCTGTAAAATACTGTATGACTAAACCAAGTGTTAAGATATTTTAAAAAATGAACTCCTTGGGGTGATATCACTGGTATTGGTAGGTAAAATAGTTCAAAAAGCTTGTCCTCCATAAAAGCCATGAGATCACTGGCAAACATTGTCAAAAATCAACATTTTCAAAACTCTAGAAATTAACCAAAGGCTAAAAGTTTCCTGGGAAGCATTTTTTCTTAAAGGCTAACTATTGGTAAACCAGTGAGCTTTATCAGATTTTAGCTTTCCCTATTACCATGAAAATTTCCACAGCTCAGAGGTATACTTGAAAACCAACACCGTAAAATCACAGTGAAAATCAGCAGCCTCACAGCCACTGGAGGAGGAATAACGGTGTTGGATCCCCTTGAAAGCCTCATTTCCAGAGAACTGCCATTAATTGATCTATCTGGAAGAGCCCTCTCACCCTGGAAGAGCCCTCTCACCCTCTTGTCTCAAAAGGCTTGTCTTTATTGGACCGACTTGGAGCTTTACTACTGCAAACAGCCTATTCTCTGGTGCATTTGCTGACAATAATCAGTGGCAATTGTTTAACATCACTGCTGCCTGAGGTGGTAGATAACAGAGAAATGTTTAAAAGGTGAACCAAAAAGCCTTTTAAAAGGAAAAGCACAATGAGCTGTCCAAATGGGGTTTTAAAAACTCTGACATATTCCTGGGAACCTAGAAGCCTTAATTCTCACTTCTGGCTGAACTTGAGGCTCTGCACAAGCAGGATGTGAAGGTTAATACAGAGTTCTCAACTGCCTGAATGACTGAAAACATTTTCAAACACGTACACAGAGACTCTCACTAAACCTGGGAGACTTACTGATTCCAAGTATTTAAGAATAGCTCTCTAGTCATTAGCTGACTAATAAGCTAACTAAGCAGGTACTTCATTGGCCACACATGACAAAATACAGATTATACCGAATTAGTTCAGAAAATTCACAAAAGAAACAATATAACAAAAACAAAAAACTTGGTAAGAAAGGAGAAACTGATTCCCAGAGTTGCCACATTATATTATTTAAAATTCAGTTTTCAACAACAACAACAACAAAGAAATAAGTAAAGAAACAAGAAGTATTATCCATACAAGGTGGGGGAGTAAATAGAAACTGTCCTTAAAGAAGCCAAGACTTTGAATTTAGTAGGCAAAGACTTTAAATCAGCTGTTTTAATCAGTTCAAAGAACTAAAAAAAAACCCATGTCTAAAGGACTAAATGGAAGTGAGAGAACTATGTCTCACCAAATATGAAATAGCAATGAAAAAATAGAAATTATAAAAAGAAACCAAATAAAAATTCTAGAACTGAAATATAATTAAAATGAAAAATTTGCAAGAGGGGCTCAACAGTTTATTTGAGCAAGGGGAAGAAAGAATCAGAGAAAGTGAAAATAGATTAGTTGATATTATTCAGCCTAAGCAAACAGGAAGAAAAAGAAACAGGACCAGAGTCCTGTGGGACAATACCAGGCATGCCTGCATACAAATAATGCAACTCTCAGAAGGAGAGGAGAGAAAAAAAGAAGAATATTTGGTTGAATAATGGCCAAATTATTTACTCATCACAAACTTGATGAAAAAAATTAATCTGCACATCTAAGCAGCTCAATAAAACTCTAAATAGAATAGACTGAAAGAGATCCTCACTCAGACATATCACAGTTAATCTGTTAAAAGACAGAGACAAAGAGAATCTTGAAAGCATCAAAAAAGAAATGACTCATCACAGAAAGTGCTTCTATAAGATTAATAGACAATATCTCATCAGAAACAACAGATAAAAGACAGTGATAGATATAATTACAATGCTGAAAGAAAAGAGGTAACTTTTTTAGAGTTAGAATATAGAGCCAACTATAAGCTCTATATTCAGAAACACGCTCCTCCAAAAATGCAAAAATCAAGGCATTCCCAGATAAACAAAAACTGAGGGAGTTTGTCACTAGTAGACCTTCCCTCAAAGAAATACTAGAGTCCTTTAGTCAAGATATAAAAGGACATGAGACATTAACTCAAATAAAAAAGGAAAAAATAAAGACCATAGTAAAGGTAACAATGTAGGTACATGTAAAATAGAGTATAAATGTATTTTCTGTTACTCTTGTTTTCTAATCTGATTTAAAAGACCACTTCCTAAAGCAATAATTATAAATCTGTGTTGGTAAGTACACCATGTATAAAGATGTAATTAATATGACAATAACAATGCAAAAGAGGAAGGAAAAATGGACCTATATAGGAGTAGAAATTTTGTATAATATTGAAATTAAATTGGTGTTAATCCTACATGGACTGTAATTGTAGATTCCAGGGTAACCATTAAGAAAGTAACTGGTCAGAACCTTCCTGCCGCTGCGTTCGGACCTCACTGCTCCAGCCTCTGGGACACGTCCCATCCTTCCAGGCTGCCATTAGCAGTATAGAAAAAAAATTCCATATCATTTTCTTGCCCTGTACACACCTTGAGGTGAGCAAAAGAATTAAAAATAAATTTTAACAATGAGGGAAATCGTGCACATCCAGGCCAGTCAGTGTGGCAACCAGATCGGTGCCAAGTTCTGGGAGGTAATCAGTGATGAACACGGGATCGACCCCACCGGAACCTACCACAGTGACAGCGACCTGCAGCTGAATCACATCTCCATGTACTACAATGAAGCTACAGGTGGCAAATATGTTCCTCGTGCTATC
Organism: Zalophus californianus; assembly: GCF_009762305.2. NCBI lineage: Eukaryota > Metazoa > Chordata > Mammalia > Carnivora > Otariidae > Zalophus > Zalophus californianus. The sequence continues at coordinate 40,557,484 of NC_045604.1, forward strand.
TTGGTGGATCTAGAACCCGGGACCGTGGACTCTGTTTGCTCAGGTCCTTTTGGGCAGATATTCAGACCAGACAACTTTGTTTTTGGTCAGTCCAGGGCAGGTAACAACTGGGCCAAGGGCCACTATACAGAGGGGGCTGAGCTGGTTGACTCAGTCCTGGATGTGGTGAGGAAGGAGGCTGAAAGCTGTGACTGCCTGCAGGGCTTCCAGCTGACCCACTCGCTGGGTGGGGGCACAGGCTCTGGAATGGGCACCTTGCTCATCAGCAAGATCCGAGAAGAGTATCCTGACCGCATCATGAACACCTTCAGTGTGGTACCCTCACCCAAAGTGTCTGACACTGTGGTCGAGCCCTACAATGCCACCCTCCCCACCCATCAGTTGGTAGAGAACACAGATGAGACCTACTGCACTGACAATGAGGCCCTTTACAACATCTGCTTCCGCATTCTCAAGCTGACCAGGCCAACCTACGGGGACCTGAACCCCCTCGTCTCAGCCACCATGAGCGGTGTCACCACCTGCCTTCACTTCCCTGGTCAGCTCAGTGCTGACCTCCGCAAGCTAGCCGTCAACATGTTGCCCTTCTCATGTCTCCACTTCTTCATGCCTGGCTTTGCGCCTCTGACCAGCTGTGGAAACCAGCAGTACCGGGCCCTCACTGTGCCTGAACTCACCCAACAGGTCTTTGATGCCAAGAACATGATGGCCGCCTATGACCCCTGCCATGGCCGTTACCTCACGGTGGCTGCTGTCCTCCGTGGGTGGATGTCCATGAAGGAGGTAGATTAGCAGATGCTCAACGTGAAAAACAAGAATAGCAGCCACTTCGTGGAATGGATCCCCAACAACGTCAAGACAGCAGTCTGCGATATCCCACCTCATGGCCTCAAGATGGCAGTCACCTTCATTGGAAATAGCACAGCTATCCAGGAGCTCTTCAAGCGCATCTCAGAGCAGTTCACAGCCATGTTCCGGTGCAAGGCCTTCCTCCACTGGTACACAAGTGAGGGCATGGACGAGATGAGAGTTCACTGAAGCTGAGAGCAACATGAACGACCTTGTCTCCGAGTACCAGCAGTACCAGGATGCCACCACAGAAGAAGAGGATTTCGGTGAGGAGGCCAAAGAGGAGGCCTAAGGCAGAGCACCATCACCTCAGGCTTCTCCATTCCCTCAGGCTTCTTCCTCAGCTGCCCCTGTGCTCTCCCTCAGAATTGCATTTTCTGCCTCTGTCTCATTTTATTTTGTTTTGTTTTCCTTTTTTGGAGGGGGATCCTAGGACAGTGCCTGGCACATAATAGGTGCTCAATAAATATCTGTTGTTTGTTGAATGTCTCCTCTCTTCCACTCTGGGAAACCTAGATTTTCGCCATTCTGGGTAGCCCTGTATTTCCTTTTGGTGTCCACTTCTCCCATCTTTTCAGTTGATATTTCCCTTTGTTTTTTAATATAATTTTCCAAGAAGCTGGGTCTTATCAGATCCCATTTAGAACCATGTGCTGAAAACCCAGTAGATGGTCACCATCCTAAGCCCATGTGGTAGCCCAGGGGAAAGGAAACCAAGTTACCTCATAGCAGTAGAGGTACCTATAAGGAAGAGGTAGGGTTTTCTATTCTAGAGCAGTTTTGGAGAGGGATATTCAGGCTATTGAGCCCTAATTTCCAGGAACTTCCCTGCTCCTCTCAGCTTCAGGAGAGGTGTTGACAGCATTATCTCTATTTTTCATCTTCTTCCAAGCTCTGTCCTGATGTGTTTTTTTGTTTTGTTGTTTTGTTTTGTTTTGTTTTGTTTTGTTTGCAGGGGTCTGCCCCACTCTGTTAAACAGGATCCTCCCTCTCCTACATAACCTCCTTCATATGTTGCATTCCTTCCTTTTCCCCTGGTTGGAGAAGGGGGCCAAGAGGGGGAAGAGGGACTAGCCTCCAGAAAGGCCCTCCCCCTCCCCACCTTTTCTTAGCAAGCACCCAGCTCTGCTGTGTATATATGGAAAGGTGTGTATTGCCACCTAAATCTTCTGAATCATTCTTCCAGAGAGGGGACAAGGAGACCCTCCATCTTGGGCAACATCTCATTTCTTCCTCTTGCTATTCCCTCCCCCCGCCCTTGGCCTCATCCTGTGCTGCACTTCAAATTGCTATTTTGTGTGGAACTTGCTTTTCATATTGAAAAGATAACATTGCCCCAAGAGCCAAAAATAAATGACAACTGAAAAAAAAAAGAAAGTAAGTGAAAAAATGTAGTAAGAGAAATGGCAAAGGAATTAAAAAGACAGAAGATGTATAGAAAATAAACAGCATGATGTCAGATATAAATCCTACCTTACCAGTAATTTTAAATTAAATGTCAATGAATTGAACACATCAATGAAAAGACAGAGATTAGCAGAAATGATTTTTTTTAAAAAGGATCCGACAATACATGATCTACAATACACACAATTTTTTTTCCTTTAAAAAAAAACATCTATTTTTTGGAATTTTAGGTTCATAGCAAAACTGAGGAGAAGGTACAGAGATTTATCATGTACCTCTACCCCACACACATGATAGTCTCCCCTCCAATCAACACCCAGCACCAGAGTGGCACATTTGTTATAAATGATGAAGCAATATTGACACATCTTTATCACCCAGAATCCATTTACTTTGGGGTTCACTCTTGGTGTTGTACATTCTAAGACTTCAGACAAATATATAATGACATGTATCTACCACTATAGTATACTGAAAAGTCATTTTACTGCCCTAAACATCCTCTGTTATGCAAGTTCATTCCTTTTGATTACTGAGTAATATTCCACTGCAGGGCTATGCAACTTGCTTTTACACACACCTGCTAATAGGTATTTGGATTGCTTCCAGTTTTCTTTGTTTAAAGGTTTTTTTTTTTTCATAATTTTTTTAAGACTTTATTTATTAACAGAGAGAGAGAAAGACAGCGAGAGAGGGAACACAAGCAGGGAGAGTGAGAGAGGGAGAAGCAGGCTTCCCAATGAGCAGGGAGCCCGATGTGGGACTGGATCCCAGGACCCCGGGATCATGACCTGAGCTGAAGGCAGACCCTTCACGACTGAGCCACCCAGGCGCCCTAAAGGTTTTTTTTTTTTAATTTAAACTCAATTAATTAACATATAGTATATTAGTTTCAGAGGTAGAAGTCAGTGATTCTTCATTATTATATAATACCCAGTGCTCATTACATCACATGCCCTCCTTAAAGTCCATCACCAATTTTCCCATCCCTTTACCCCCTCCCCTCCAACAACCCTCAGTTTGTTTCCTATGATTAGGAGTCTCTTATGGTTTGTCTCCCTCTCTGATTTCATCTTGTTTTATTTTTCCCTCCCTTCCCCTATGCTCCTCTGTTTCATTTCTTAAATTCCACACAGTGAAATCATATAATTTTCTTTCTCTGACTTATTTCATTTAGCATAATACCCTCTAGTTCTATCAACGTCATTGCAAATGGCAAGATTTCATTTTTTGATGGCTGAGTAATATTCCAGTGTGTGTGTGTATGTCTGTGTGTGTGTATACATCTTCTTTATCCATTCATTTGTCAGTGAACATCTGGACTCTTTCCATAGTTTAGCTACTGTGAATATTGCTCCTATAAACATTGGGGTGCAGGTGCCACTTCAGGTCACTACATTTGTGTCTTCAGGGTAAATACCTAGTAGTGCAATTGCTGGGCCATAGGGTAACTCTATTTTCAACTTTTTGAGGAACCTCCATACTGTATTCCAGAGTGGCTACACCAGCTTATGTTCCCACCAACAATATAAGAGGGTTCCCCTTTCACTGCATCCTCGCCAACATCTCTCATTTCCTGACTTATTTAATTTTAGCCACTCTGACTGGTGTGAGGTGATATCTCATTGTGGTTTTGATTTGTTTTTATATCCCTGATGCTGAGTCATGTTGAGCATTTTTTCATGTGTCTGTTGGCCATTTGTATGTCTTCTTTGAAGAAAATTCTGTTTATGTCTTCTGCCCATCTCTTGATGGGATTATTTTTTCTTTGGGTGTTGAGTTTGGTAAGTTTTTCATAGATTTTAGATACTAGCTCTTTATCTGATAAGACATTACAAATATCTTCTCCCATTCTGTCGGTTGTCTCTTGGTCTTGTTGACTGTCTCCTTTGCTGTGCAAAAGCTTTTTAACTTGAGGAAGTCCCAATACTTCATTTTTCCCTTGCTTCCCTTGCCTTTGGAGACATGGCTAACAAGAAGTTGCTACGGCTGAGGTCGAATACACACAATTTAGAATCGAAGACATATGTTACAAGTAAAAAGGTGGAAAAAAAAAGTAAAAAGGTGGGAAAATACATGTCACACAAACAGCAACAAAAAGAGAGCTAGAGTGGCTAAACTAATATCAGACAAAAGAGACTTTAACAAAAATTGCTACTAAAGATAAAGTAGTATATAATAACAAAAGTGTCATTCTAACAAGAGGTATAATAACTCTAAACATATATGAACATAACAGCAAAGCTCCAAAATACATGAAGCAAAAAGAGAATTCCAGAGAAAAATAGTTCAACAATAATAGAAATTTCAAAACTCCTCAATAATGAAGAAAACAACTAGACATAAAATCCACAGGAAAATATAGAAGACTGAACACCACCATAATCAAGTGGTCCTAATACTATACCCCAAACCAGCAGAATACATATTCTTCTTTATTAAATATGGAATGTTTTCCAGAAATAGACAATCAGCAGGTCATAAAATAAGTCTTTAAAAAATGGAAATAACACAAAATATATTCTATGAATACAAGGGAATGGAGTTAGAAATCAATAAAAGAGAAGGTGGCCAAAGAGTAGGAGACCTGGATTTCGTCTGGTCTCAGGAATTCAGCTGGATAGGGATCAAACCATTCTGAACACCTACGAACTCAACAGGAGATCAAAGAAAAGAATAGCAACAACTCACTGAACAGAAAAGTGACCACTTTCTGGAAGGTAGGACGTGTGGAGAAGTAAAACTGAGGCGATATTCGGGAGGATAGACGGCAAAGGAGGGGCCTCTGTCGGCTGCTTCTGGCAAGTGATAGAGCCGCGGAGCACAAAATCGGAACTTTGAGAACTCGGCTCCGCTGAGGGGCATCGCTCCAGTGAACCCGGGCGGGACAGTGTGGTCTCAGGACCCTCGGGGTCACAGAAAGACCGGGGTGCCTGAGTGCGGCAGAGCTCCCAGGTATCAGAGCGGGGAAGCCGGCTGCAGAGACGGAGCCGAGGCATGGGCTCTCAGCTCGGGGTTGGCATAAACTGTGATCCGCGGCCCAGTCGGGCCACTTCTCCTCCAGCAGGGACCCAACAAGCGGCAGATCCAGGGAGACTCCCCTCCCTCCCCCGGGAGGAGCGGCGCGGGAGCGCACCGCAGGGATCTGCTGGGTTTGGAGACTCCACACGGGGTCGGGTGCCAGAGATAGAAATGATCGGTCACAGGCCGGGTGAGCACGGAGTGCGGCCGGAGACCGGGGAGACGGGAGTGACTGACTGCTTTTCTCTGGGGACGCACTGAGGAGTGGGGCCCTGAGTTCTTGGCTCCTCGGGGGCAGAGACTGGAAGGCCGCCATTTTCACTCACATCCTCCAAAGCTGTACAGAAAGCTTGCAGGGAACAAAAGCTCCCGGGAGCAAACCCAAGCCGACTACTTAGCCCGGACCGGCAAGGGCGGGGCAATTCCGCCTCCGGCAAACACTCTTGGCAACCACGCAACAGGCCCCTCTCCCAAAAGATCAGCAAGAACAGCCCACCAAGAACAAGTTTACCAATCAAGGAGAGCGGCAGAACTCCAGCACTAGGGGAATACTGCACATAGAATCCATGGCTTTTTTACCATGATTCTTTAGTCTTTCAAAGTTAATTTTTTTCTTTTTTTTTTATTTTTCTGTTCCCTTTTCAACCAACATCTTATCAATCCCTGTTTTAAAAAAGATTTTTATTTTTCATTTTTAGAGTCATATTCTATCCCTCCAGAGTAGTTACGCTTATTTTTGGCATATTATATATATATGCCAAAATATATATATATATATATATAAGAGTTGTTCTCTCTTTAAAATTTTGAGATACAGTTTCTTCTAACAAATCAAAATATACCCTAAATCTCTAGTGTATGGATTTGTTCTAGTCTCCTGCCTGATCACATTCTCTCCCTTTTTTGTTTTTTTTTAAATCCTCCTTTTTTCAAACAACTTATCAATTCCTTTTATAAAATCTTTTCTAATTTTCATCTTTACAGTCATATTCCATCACTTCATCGTATTAACCCTTATGTTTGTACATATATGTTATTCTTTCTTCAGAATTTTGGGAGGCACTTTCTTCTAACTGAACAAAATACACCCAAAATCTAGTGTGTGGCACTGATCTTTGCACCAGCCTGATCATATTTGATCATATTGTTTTTTTTCTGTTTTGTTCTGTTTTTGTTTCTTTTTATTTTTTTCTTTTTCTTTTTTTTCTTTCTTTCCCTTTCTTTTCCCCTGGTTTCAGGTCTTTTCTGATTTCTTAAGAGTATATTTTCTGGGGACGTTGTTACCCTGTGAGCATTTTGTGCTCTCATTCATCTGTTCTCCTCTGGACAAAATGACAAGACAGAAAAAATCACCTCAAAAAAAGAACAAGAGGCATTACCAACTGCCAGGGACTACTCAATACAGACGTTTGTACAATGTCAGAACTACACTTCGGAATGATGACTTTAAAGATACTAGCTAGGGTGAAAAAAGCACGGATATTATTAGAGAAACACTTTCTGGAGAAACAAAAGAAATACAATCTAACGAAGTTGAAATCAAAAAGGCTATTAATGAGGTGCAATAAAAAATGGGGGCGCTAAGGAGGGGACAGACCAAGATGGCGGAGGAGTAGGAGACCTAGATTTCGTCTGGTCTCAGGAATTCAGCTGAATAGGGATCAAACCATTCTGAACACCTACAAACTCAACAGGCGATCGAAGAGGAGAGTAGCAACAACTCTCTGAACAGAGAAGGGACCACTTACTGGAGATCGGGCCACTGCTCCTCCAGCAGGGACCCAACAAGCGGCAGAGCTGGGGAGACTCCCCTTTCTCCCCCTGGGAGGAGCGGCGCAGAAACGCACCGCAGGGATCTGCTGGGTTTGGAGACTCCACACGGGGTCGGGTGCCAGAGATAGAAATGCTCGGTCACAGGCCTGGTGAGCACAGAGTGTGGCCGGAGACCAGGGAGACAAAAATAACTGCTTTTCTCTGGGGGCGCACTGAGGAGTGGGGCCCCAAGTTCTTAGCTCCTCCTGGTGGAGATTGGGAGGCCACCATTTATGCCCTGGTCCTCCAAAGCTGTACCGAGAGCTTGCAGGGAACAAAATCTCCTGAGAGCAAACCCGAGCAGCTTGCTTAGCCCAGACCGACAAGGGCGGGGCAATTCCGCCTCCGGCAAAGACATTCGGAAACCACGGCAACAGGCCCCTCCCCCAGAAGATCAGCACGAACAGCCAGCAAGCCAAGACCAAGTTTACCGATCAAGGAGAATGGGAGAACTCCTGCACTAGGGGAATACTGCACATAGAATTCATAGCTTCTTTTAACCATGATTCATTATTTCATCAAAGTTAATTTTTTAACTGTTATTTTTTAATTTTTCTTTTCCCTTTTTCAAACAACATCTTATCAATCCCTTTTTAAAAAAAAAACATTTTTTATTTTTAATCTTTAGAGTCATATTTTATCCCTTCATAATAGTTACCCTTATTTTTGGCATAAATATATAAGTTGTTCTCTCTTTAAAATTTTGAGATACAGTTTCTTCTAACAGATCAAAATATACCCTAAATCACTAGTGTATGGCTTTGTTCTAGTCTCCTGCCTGATCACATTCTCTCCCTTTTTTCTTTCTTTTTTTTTTAAATTTTCTTCTCTTTTTTCAAACACCTTATCTTATCAATTCCTTCTATAAAATCTTTTATAATTTTCATCTTTACATTCATCTTCCATCCCTTCGTTGTATCAACCCTTATTTTGTACATATATGTCTTTCTTCCTTTAAAATTTCAGGAGGCACTTTTTTCTAACAGACCAAAATATGCCCCAAATCTAGTGTGTTGCACTGATATATGCACTAGCCTGATCATATTAGATCATATTCTGCTTTTTTTGTATTGTTCTGTTTTTCTTTTGGTCTTTTTTTTTCTTTCTTTTTTCTTTCTTTCACTTTCTTTTCCCCTGGTTTCAGGTCTTTTCTGATTTGTATAGAGTATATTTGCTGGGGACGTTGTTAACCTGTTAGCATTTTATTCTCTCATTCATCTATTCTCCTCTGGACAAAATGACAAGATGAAAAAAATCACCTCAGCAAAAAGAACAAGAGGTAGTATCGTCAGCCAGGGACCTACTCAATACGGACATTAGTACGATGTCGGACCTAGAGTTCAGAATCATGACTTTAAAGATACTAGCTGGGCTTGAAAAAAGCGTGGAAGTTATTAGAGAAACCTTTCTGGAGAAATAAAAGAACTAAAATCTAACCAAGTCAAAATCAAAAAGGCTATTAATGAGGTGCAATCAAAAATGGGGGCACTAACTGGTGGATAAATGAGGCAGAAGAGAGAATCAGCGATATAGAAGACCAAATGATGGAAAATAAAGACGCTGAGAAAAAGAGAGATAAACAACTACAGGATCACGAGGGCAGAATTCGAGAGATAAGTGATATGATAAGACGAAACAAAATTAGAATAATTGGGATCCAGAAGAAGAGGGAAGAGAGAGAGGGGCAGAAGGTATATTGGAGCAAATAAAAGCAGAGAACTTCCCTAATGTGAGGAAGGAAACAGGCATCAAAATCCAGGAGGCACAGAGAACCGCTCTCAAAATCAATAATAATAGGTCAACAACCCGACATCTAATAGTAAAACTTACGAGTCTCAGAGACAAAGAGAAAATCCTGAAAGCAGCCCAGGAGAAGAGATATGTAACCTACAATGCTAGAAATATTAGATTGGCAAGAGACCTATCCACAGAGACCTGGCAGGCCAGAAAGGGTATGATATTTTCAGAGCACTAAAGAAGAAAAATATGCAGCCAAGAATACTATATCCAGCTAGGCTGTCATTGAAAATAGAAGAGAGATAAAAAGCTTCCAGGACAAACAAAAACTAAAGGAATTAGCAAACACGAAACCAACCCGCCAAGAAATATTGAAAGGGGTCCTCTAAGCAAAGAGAGAGCCTAAAAGCAGCATAGACCAGAAAGGAACAGAGACAATATACAGTAACAGTCACCTTACAGGCAATACAATGGCACTAAATTCATACCTATCAATAGTTACCCTGAAGGTAAATGGGCTAAATGCCCCAATTAAAAGACACAGACTATCAAACTGGATTAAAAAACAAGACCCATCAATATGCTGTCTGCAAGACACTCATTTTAGACCCAAAGACACACACAGATTGAAAGTGAGGGGATGGAAAACGATTTACCATGCTAATGGACACCAAAAGAAAGCTGGGGTGGCAATCCTTATATCAGACAAATTAGATTTTAAACCAAAGACTGTAATAAGACATGAGGAAGGAAACTATATCCTACTTAAAGGGTCTAACCAACAAGAAGATCGAACAATTGTAAATATCTATGCCCCTAACACGGGAGCAGCCAATTATATGAGCCAATTAATAACAAAAGCAAAGAAACACATTGACAACAGTACAATAATAGTGGGGAACTTTAACACCCCCCCTGACCGAAATGGACAGATCATCTAAGCAAAAGATCAACAAGGAAATAAAGACTTTAAATGACACACTGCACCAAATGGACTTCACAGATGTATTCAGAACTTTCCATCCCAAAGCAACGGAATACACATTCTTCTCTAGTGCCCATGGAACATTGTCTAGAATTGATCACATCCTAGGTCACAAATCAGGTCTCAACCTGTACCAAAAGATTGGGATTATTCCCTGCATATGTTCAGACCACAATGCCTTGAAACTAGAACTCAATCACAAGAGGAAAGTCAGAAAGAACTCAAATACATGGAGGCTAGAGAGCATCCTCCTAAAGAATGAATGGGTCAACCAGGAAATTAAAGAAGATTTGAAAAACCTCATGGAAACCAAAGAAAATGAAAACACAACTGTTCAAAATCTGTGGGATACAGCAAAGGCAGTCCTGAGAGGAAAGTATATAGCAATACAAGCCTTTCTCAAGAAACAAAAAAGGTCTCAAGTACACAACCTAACCCTACACCTAAAGGAGCTGGAGAAAGAACAGTAAATACAGCCTAAACCTAGCAGGAGAAGAGAAATAATAAAGATCAGAGCAGAAATCAATGAACTAGAAAAGAAAAGAAGAGTAGAACAGATCAACGAAACTAGGAGGTGGTTCTTTGAAAGAATTCACAAGATTGATAAACCCCTGGCCCGACTCATCAAAAAGAAAAGAGAAATGACCCAAATCAACAAAATCATGAATGAAAGAGCAGAGATCACAACCAACACCAAAGACATACAAACAATTATAAGAACATATTATGAGCAACTATAGGCCAGCAAATTAGATAACCTGGAAGAAATGGGTGCATTCCTAGAGATGTATCAACTACCAAAACTGAACCAGGAAGAAACAGAAAACCTGAACAGACCTATAAACACTAAGGAAATTGAAGCAGTCATCAAAAATCTCCCAAGAAACAAAAGCCCAGGGCCAGATGGCTTCCCAGGGGAAGTCTATCAGACATTTCAAGAAGAATTAATACCTATTCTCCTGAAACTGTTCCAAAAAATAGAAATGGAAGGAAAACTTCCAAACTCATTTTATGAGCCCAGCATTACCTTGATCCCTAAACCAGACAAAGACCCCATCAAAAAGGAGAATTACAGACCAATATCCTTGATGAACATGGATGCAAAACCTCTCACCAAAATACTAGCCAATAGGATCCAACAGTACATTAAAAGGATTATTCACCACGACCAAGTGCAATTTATCCCTGGGCTGCAAGGATGGTTCAACATCCGCAAATCAATCAATACAATACATTAACAAAAGAAAGAACAAGAATCATATGATCCTCTTAATAGATGCAGAAAAAGTATTTGACAAAGTACAGCATCCCTTCTCGATCAAAACTCTTCAGAGTATAGGGATAAAGGGTACATACCTCAATATCATAAAAGCCATCTATGAAAAACCTACAGCGAATATCATTCTCAATGGGGAAAAACTGAGAGCTTTCCCCCTAAGGTCAGGAACGTGGCAGGGATGTCCACTATCACCACTGCTTTTCAACATATTACTAGAAGTCCTAAACACGGCAATCAGACAACAAAAAGAAATCAAAGGCATCCAAATCGGCAAAGACGAAGTCAAACTCTCACTGTTTGCAGATGATATGATACTGTGTGTAGAAAACCCAAAAGACTCCACCCCAACACTGCTAGAACTCATACAGGAATTCAGTAAAGTGGCAGGATATAAAATCAATGCACAGAAATCAGTGGCATTCCTATACACCAACAAGACAGAAGAGAGACAAATCAAGGAGTTGATCCCATTTACAATTGCACCCAAAACCATAAGATACCTAGGATTAATTTAACCAAAGAGGCAAAGGATCTGTACTCAGAAAACTATAAAATACTCGTGAAAGAAATTGAAGAAGACACAACGAAATGGAAAAACTTTCCATGCTCATGGATTGGAAGAACAAACATTGTGAAGATGTCAATGCTACCCAGAGCAATCTACACATTCAATGCAATCCCCGTCAAAATACCATCCACTTTTTTCAAAGAAATGGAACAAATAATCCTAAAATTTGTATGGAACCAAAAGAGACCCCGAATAGCCAGAGGAATATTGAAAAAGAAAAGCAAAGCTGGCGGCATCACAATTCCAGACTTCCAGCTCTATTACAAAGCTGTAATCGTCAAGACAGTATGGTACTGGCACAAAAACAGACACATAGATCAATGGAACAGAATCGGGAGCCCAGAAATGGACCTTCAACTCTATGATCAACTTATCTTGACAAAGCAGGAAAGAACGTCCAGTAGAAAAAAGACAGTCCCTTCAACAAATGGTGTTGGGAAAATTGGACAGCCACATGCAGAAGAATGAAACTGGACCATTTCCTTACACCACACACAAAAATAGACTCCAAATGGTTGAAAAACCTAAACGTGAGACAGGAGTCCATCAAAATCATAAAGGAGAACACATGTAGCAACCTCTTCGACCTCAGCCTCAGCAACTTCTTCCTACAAACATCGCCAAAGGCAAGGGAGGCAAGGGTAAAAACGAACTTTTGGGATTTCATCAAGACAAAAAGCTTTTGCACAGCAAAAGAAACAGTCCACAAAACCAAAAGACAACCGACAGAATGGGAGAGGATATTTGCAAATGACATAAGATAAAGGGCTAGTATCCAAAATCTATAAAGAACTTATCAAACTCAACACCCAAAGAACAAATAATCCAATCAAGAAATGGGCAGAAGACATGAACAGACATTTTTCCAAAGAAGGCATCCAAATGGCCAACAGACACATGAAAAAGTGCTCAACATCGCTCGGCATCAGGGAAATCCAAATCAAAACCTCCATGAGATACCACCTCACACCAGTCAGAATGGTTAAAATTAACAAGTCAGGAAATGACAGATGTTGGCGGGGATGTGGAGAAAGGGGAACCCTCCTACACTGTTGGTGGGAATGCAAGCTGGTGCGACCCCTCTGGAAAACAGTATGGAGGTTCCTCAAACAGTTGAAAATAGAGCTACCATACGATCCAGCAATTGCACTACTGGGTATTTAGAACAAAGATACAAATGTAGGGATCCGAAGGGGTATGTGCACCCTAATGTTTATAGCAGCAATGTCCACAGTAGCCAAACTGTGGAAAGAGCCAAGATGTCCATCGACAGATGAATCGATAAAGAAGAGGTGGTATATATACACAATGGAATATTATGCAGCCATCAAAAGGAATGAGATCTTGCCATCTGCAACAACATGGATGGAACTGGAGGGTGTTATGCTGAGTGAAATAAGTCAATCAGAGAAAGACATGTATCATATGACCTCACTGATATGAAGAATTCTTAATCTCAGGAAACAAACTGAGGGTTGCTGGAGTGGTGGGGAATGGGAGGGATGGGGTGGCTGTGTGATAGACATTGGGTAGGGTATGTGCTATGGTGAGTGCTGTGAATTGTGCAAGACTGTTGAATCACAGATCTGTACTTCTGAAACAAATAATGCAACATATGTTAAGAAAAAAGAAAAAGAAGAAGAGAGCAGGAGGGGAAGAATGAAGGGGAGTAAGTCAGAGGGGGAGATGAACCATGAGAGATGATGGACTCTGAACAACAAACTGAGGGTTCTAGAGGGGTGGATGGTAGGGGGATGTGTTAGCCTGGTGATGGGTACTAAAGAGGGCACATTCTGCATGGAGCACTGGGTGTTATGCACAAACAATGAATCATGGAACACTACATCAAAAACTAATGATGTAATATATGGTGGTTAACATAACAATACAAATATTTTAAAAAATTTATCAGCCTTAAAAAAAAAATGGGGGCGCTAACTGCTAGGATAAATGAGGCAGAAGAGAGAATTAGTGATATAGAAGACCAAATGATGGAAAATAAAGAAGCTGAGAAAAAGAGAGATAAACAACTACTAGATCAAGAGGGCAGAATTCGAGAGAAAAGCGGTAGCATAAGATGAAACAATATTAGAATCATTGGGATCCCAGAAGAAGAAGAAAGAGAGAGAGGGCAGAAGGTATATTGGAGCAAATTATAGCAGAGAACTTCCCTAATTTGGGGAAGGAAAAAGGCATCAAAATCCAGGAGGCACAGAGAACCCCTCTCAAAATCAATAAAAATAGGTCAACACCCCAACTACTAATAATAAAACCTATGAGTCTCAGAGACAAGAGATTCCTACAATGGTAGAAACATTAGACTGGCAACAGAGACCTGGCAGGCCCGAAAGGACTGGCATGATATATTCAGAGCACTAAATGAGAAAAATATGCAGCCAAGAATACTATATCCAGCTAGGCTGTCATTGAAAATAGAAGGAGAGATAAAAACCTTCCAGGACAAACAAAAACTAAAGGAATTTGCAAACATGAAACCAGCCCTACAAGAAATCTTGAAAGCAGTCCTCTAAGCAAAGAGAGAGCCTAAAAGCAGCATAGACCAGAAAGGAACACAGACAATATACAGTAACAGTCACCTTACAGGCAATACAATGGCACTAAATTCATATCTTTCAATAGTTACCTGAATGTAAATGGGCTAAATGCCCCAATCAAAAGACACGGGCTATCAGATTGGATAAAAAAACAAGACCCATCGATATGCTGTCTACAAGAGACTCATTTTAGATCCAAAGACAGCCCTTGATTGAAAGTCAGGAGGTGGAAAACAATTTACCTTGCTAATGGACACCAAAAGAAAGCTGGGGTGGCAATCCTTATATCAGACAAATTAGATTTTAAACCAAAGACTGTAATAAGACATGAGGCAGGACACTATATCCTACTCAAAGGGTCTAACCAACAAGAAGATCGAACAATTGTAAATATCTATGCTCCTAACATGGGAGCAGCCAATTATATAGGCCACTTAATAACAAAAGCTAAGAAACACATTGACAACAATACAGTAATAATGGGGGACTTTAACACCCCCCTGACTGAAATGGACAGATCGTCTAAGCAAAAGATCAACAAGGAAATAAAGACTTTAAATGACACACTGGACCAAATGGACTTCACAGACGTATTCAGAACGTTCCATCCCAAAGCAACAGAATACACATTCTTCTCTAGTGCCCATGGAACAGTCTCCAGAAGAGATCACATCCTAGGTCACAAATCAGGTCTCAACCTGTACCAAAAGACTGGGATCATTCCCTGCATATTTTCGGACCACAATGCTTTGAAACTAGAACTCAATCACAAGAGGAAAGTCAGAAAGAACTCAAATACATGGAGGCTAAAGATCATCCTACTAAAGAATGAATGGGTCAACCAGGAAATTAAAGAAAAATTTTTAAAAATTATGAAAACAAATGAAAATAAAAACACAACTATTCAAAATCTTTGGGATACAGCAAAGGCAGTCCTGAGAGGAAAGTATATAGCAATACAAGCCTTTCTCAAGAAACAAGAAAGGTCTCAAGTACACAACCTAACCCTACACCTAAAGGAGCTGGAGAAAGAACAGCAAATAAAGCCTAAACCCAGCAGGAGAAGAGAAATAATAAAGATCAGAGCAGAAATCAATGAAATAGAAACCAAAAGAACAGTAGAACAGATCAAAGAAACTAGAAGCTGGTTCTTTGAAAGAATCAATAAGATTGATGAACCCGTGGCCAGACTTATCAAAAAGAAAAGAGAAATGACTCAAATAAATAAAATCATGAATGAAAGAGGAGAGATCACAACCAAGACCAAAGAAATACAAACAATTATAAGATCATATAATGAGCAACTATAGGCCAGCAAATTACATAACCTGGAAGAAATGGGTGCATTGCTAGAGATGTATCAACTACCAAAATTGAACCAGGAAGAAACAGAAAACCTGAACAGACCTATAGCCACTAAGGAAATTGAAGCAGTCATCAAAAATCTCCCTACAAACAAAAGCCCAGGGCCAGATGGCTTCCCATGGGAATTCTACCAAACATTTAAAGAAGAATTAATACTTATTCTCCTGAAACTGTTCAAAAAAATAGAAATGGAAGGAAAATTTCCAAACTTATTTTATGAGGCCACCATTACCTTGATCCCCAAACCAGACAAAGACCCCATTGAAAAGGAGAATTACAGACCAATATCCTTGATGAACCTGGATGCAAAAATTCTCACCAAAATACTAGCCAGTAGGATCCAACAGTACATTAAAAGGATTCTTCTCCATGACCAAGTGGGATTTATCCCTGGGCTGCAAGGTTGGTTCAACATCCACAAATCAATCAATGTGATACAATACACTAATAAAAGAAAGAACAAGAACCATATGATAATCTCAATAGATGCAGAAAAAACATTTGACAAAATACAGCATCCTTTCTTGATTAAAACTCTTCAGAGTATAGGTATAGAGGTTTCATACCTCAATATCATAAAGCCATCTATGAAAAACCTACAGCGAATATCATTCTCAATGGGGAAAAACTGAGAGCTTTCCCCCTAAGGTCAGGAAAATGGCAGGGATGTCCACTCTCACCACTGCTATTCAACATAGTGTTAGAAGTCCTAGCCACAGCAATCAGACAACAAAAAGAAATCAAAGGCATCCAAATCGGCAAAGACGAAGTCAAACTCTCACTGTTTGCAGATGATATGATACTTTATGTGGAAAACCCAAAGGACTCCACCCCAAAACTGCTAGAACTCATACAGGAATTCAGTAAAGTGGCAGGATAGAAAATCAATGCACAGAAATCAGTGGCATTCCTATACACCAACAACAAGACAGAAGAGAGACAAATTAAGGAGTCGATCCCATTTTTTTGGGGGGGGGCAGTTCATTTTATTACAGCTTTTTACTCTTGATCTGAGTTTAGAAATGTACAGTGTCAAATTCTGTTTTATTAAAGGAAACTAAAATTTTGATGTTACTTCCACTGTTATACATATGATAGCAACCCATACCTTATTTCCAATTTAAACAATTAGTAAACTCACTAAGACCTGTATTATTGTTCACAAAATGTAATATATGCAAATTAACTTTGCTAAATAAGAAAATCCATTTCAAACATCTTCAAGACTCAAAAAGAACACACACAATTACATATTTTTATCATTTTATTAGGAATAATTCCAAATGGGTTATGAAGAAAACTTACTGAGTTTGATGAGTTTTCCAAAAACTCTTAATGAAGATATGTTCACCGAGAAACAAAACATCAGCAGAACTGTCATATACTGGGCAAAGTGTCAGGCTGATACCAAAATGCAACATGCAACATAAAAAAGATACAATATAAAGGAAGACAATCTGCTGGGTATTAAAAATCATCTCAATATGAACTCTTTGCAACCAGCACAGAACCTAATTAGCTATCAAATCCAAACCACACTAAGGTAAGCTTGGCTGATGAAAGCCAGGATTCAAGAAGCGGGGGGGGGGGGGAATATAAGTTCCTCAGTGCAAGAGATCTGAATAGTGTTTTGGAGCATTTCCCTGGCTGGTACAAGCAGTAGAAGATCTTTTTGGCAAGGGAGAAAAATAAATACAAATGGAATGCTACATTTTTTAAATCAGCAGCCTGTCCCAGGAATGATAAAGGTATCAGTAAAGTAGCAAGGAGATAACTTTAAAACATTATTTCTCATGGGCTCAAAAAACATTCAAAAGGGATTTATTTAAAGGTGTCACAATAGCTATGTCCAGGCATTTAGTCTTAAGGGAATTACAATTAAAAGAGGACACTTTTTTCCCAAGTTAAGGAGAATTTCTTTAAAACCAAGCATATTGCTAAATAGCAATATTATACTTGGTCAACAATAATTGGCAACAAAATAAGTTTAAACCCTGTAATATTCTGCCCAAACCAGTCCCAGATACTGTTTACTAACCAAGATGCAAACTAATTTTGTTGTAACAAGCCTAGACCAATTCTATCAAATGTGTCCTTGGTTAGATATCCAGTTTCATTTAACGTTTTGAAAGCTCGTTTGACAGTCAGTCAAGTCCCTCATACAGACCAGTTCCTTGTGTAGCACAAGTGGCTTGAAAATACCATGTTTTGTTACGAAGAGACTGAAGACCTAATTTATCTGTCATTTCACTGATGGCCACAGCATTTTGCAAATCCTGTTTGTTCGCAAAAAGCAGCAACACTGCATCTCGCAACTCATCTTCCTGAAGCATTTTCTGCAGCTCTTCAGCTCCTTCCTGAATTCTTTCACGATCATTACTATCTACCATAAAAATAAGACCCTGGGTATTTTGGAAGTAATGCCTCCAGAGAGGCCTAATTTTACCTTGTCCACGAACATCCCATACTGTGAAACAAATGTTCTTATATTCTACTGTTTCCACATTAAAACCAATGGTAGGAATGGTGGTGACTATCTCCCCTAACTTCAGTTTATACAGAATGGTCGTCTTGCCAGCAGCATCCAATCCAACCATCAAAAGGCGCATCTGCCTCTTGCCAAAGAGACGGGAGAAAAGGGAGGAGATGGTGAGGCCCACGACAGTAGTGGCACTTGCGATGGGCAGGAACAGAAGGGGTTTTGGGGCATCCCCGGGCCTTCTCCTTTCACGTTCCCAACAAACTGAGCAAAGGAAGAAGAGCTGAGGGAGAAAGAGGGCGGCAGAAGCGGCTCGCTAGCCGGCGTGTCAGACGAAGCTCTGGAACAAGAACTAACGGGGCGCTGCTCGACGACTAGGAGTCGATCCCATTTACAATCACACCCAAAACCGTAAGATACCTAGGAATAAATCTAACCAAAGAGGCAAGGAATCTGTACTCAGAAAACTATAAAACACTCATGAAAGAAATTGAGGAAGACACAAAGAAATGGAAAAATATTCCATGCTCATGGATTGGAAAACAAATATAGTGAAGATGTCAATGCTACCTAGAGCAATCTACACATTCAATGCAATCCCTACCAAAATACCAACCACTTTTTTCAAACAAATGGAACAAATAATCCTAAAATTTGTATGGAACCAGAAAAGACCCGAATAGCCAAAGGAATGTTGAAAAAGACAAGCAAACCTGGTGGCATCACAATTCCAGACTTCAAGCTCTATTACAAAGCTGTAATCGTCAAGACAGTATGGTACTGGCACAAAAACAGACACATAGATCAATGGAACAGAATTCAGAGCCCAGAAATGGACCCTCAACTCTATGGTCAACTCATCTTCAACAAAGCAGGAAAGCATGTCCAATGGAAAAAAGACAGTCTCTTCAACAAATGGTGTTGGGAAAATTGGGCAGCCACATGCAGAAGAATGAAACTGGACCATTTCCTTACACCACACACAAAAATAGACTCCAAATGGTTGAAAGACCTAAATGTGAGACAGGAGTCCATCAACATCCTAAAGGAGAACACAGGCAGCAACCTCTTTGATCTCAGCCGCAGCAACTTCTTCCTAGAAACGTCGCCAAAGGCCAGGGAAGCAAAGGCAAAAATGAACTATTGGGACCTCATCAAGATAAAAAGCTTTTGCACAGCAAAAGAAACAGTCCACAAAACCAAAAGACAACCGACAGAATGGGAGAGGATATTTGCAAATGACATATCAGATACAGGGCTAGTATCCAAAATCTATAAAGAATTTCTTAAACTCAACACCCAAATAACAAATGATCCAATCAAGAAATGGGCAGAAGACATGAACAGACATTTCTCCAAAGAAGACATCCAAACGGCCAACAGACACATGAAAAAGTTATCAACATAGCTAGGCATCAGGGAAATCCAAATTAAAACCTCAATGAGATACCACCTCACACCAGTCAGAATGGCTAAAATTAACAAGTCAGGGAACGACAGATGTCGGCGGGGATGCGGAGAAAGGGGAACCCTCCTACACTGTTGGTGGGAATGCAAGCTGGTGCAGCCACTCTGGAAAATAGTATGGAGGTTCCTCAAACAGTTGAAAATTGAGCTACCCTATGACCCAGCAATTGCACTACTGGGTATTTACCCCAAATATACAAGTGTAGGGTTCCAAAAGGATTCATGCACCCCGATGTTTATAGCAGCAATGTCCACAATAGCCAAACTATTGAAAGAGCCGAGATGTCCATCACCAGATGATTGGATAAAGAAGAGGTGGTATATATACACAATGGAATATTATGCAGCCATCAAAAGGAATGAGATCTTGCCATTTGCAACGACCTAGATGGAATAGAGGGTATTATGCTGAGCGAAATAAGTCAATCAGAGAAAGACATGTATCATATGACCTCACTGATATGAGGAATTCTTAATCTCAGGAAACAAACGGAGTTTTGCTGGAGCAGTAGGGGGTGGGAGGGATGGGGTGGCTGGGTGATAGACATTGGGGAGGGTATGTGCTATGGTGAGTGCTGTGAATTGTGTAAAACTGTTGAATCACAGACCTGTATCTCTGAAACAAATCATTCATTATATGTAAAAAAAGAAGAAGATAGTAGGAAGGGAAAAATGAAGGGGGAGGAATCAGAGAGGGAGACGAACCATGAGAGATGGACTCTGAAAAACAAACTGAGGGTTCTAGAGGGGAGGGGGTGGGAGGATGGGTTAGCCCGGTGATGGGTATTAAAGAGGGCGCATTCTGCATGGAGCACTGGGTGTTATATGCAAACAATGAATCACGGAACACTACATCAAAAACTAATGATGTAATGTATGGTGATTAACTTAATAAGAAAAAGAAAATGTTCTGAAAACAGGTGGTGGTGATGGTTGCAAAATTTTGTGAATATACTAAATCTAGTTTGTAGATATTATAGTATATGAAATACATCTCAGTATAAAGAAAAAATAAATCTTATTTGGAGTAGTTTTTTACTTACAGAAAAGTTGTGAAGATATTACAGAGTTCCCATATATTCTATATCCTACTATGATTAACATTTCTATTAGTATTAGTATTTGTCACAACTAATGAACCGATATTGATACATTATTATTAACTAAATTCCATACTTAATAAGATTTCCTTGGTTGTCACCTAATGTCCTTTTTAGGGTACCACATTAAATTTAGTCATCATGTCTCTTTAGCTCTCTCTTTGCTGTGACAGTGTCTTAGACTTCTCTTATTTTTGATGACTCCAGTAGTTTTAAGGTGTGCTGTTATGTGCTTTGTAGAATGTCCCTCAGTTAGGATTTGTCTGATATTTTTCTCATGATTAGACTGGAGGTACAGGTTTGGGGGAGGAGACTATACAGGCAAAAGCTGATCTCATCATATCATATCAAGGGTATCATACTAACAATACAGTTTTTCTCTGCTGTTGTTGATTGTCTGGACTGAATTCGTGTTTGATTAGGATCAGATTTTCCCATTATAAAGTTACTCTCCACCCCCTTCCATACTGTTCCCTTGGAAAGGAAGTTACCATATGCAGTTCGTACTTAAAAATTGGGGAGTTATATTCCACCTCGAGTGTGGAACATCTCCCTAAATTATTTAGAAATTTTCTGTGAGAGAGATTTATCTACTGTTTCTTATCTACTTGCTTATATGCATTTATTTATATCAGTATGGACTCATGGATATTTTATATATATATTTTATAATCTAATACTATTTTATTTTGTTGTTCAAATTGCTCCAGCTTTGGCCATTGAGACCTCTTTCTGTTGGTTCATTTGTCTCTTTGACATACTACTATTATTGTGGTTTTCCATTTGTCTGCTTTGCTTTTTGTTTATTAGCACTTCTTTCCTCTCTGCATTACAAGATGCTTCCAGGTATCATCTTGGATACCTGAGACCTAGAATCAGCCATTTCTCCAAGTGCCAGTGTTAAAACATTAAATACCCAGATAGTCACTGGAAAACAGCTGGTGCTCTGGGTCCCGAGTGCCCCCTCACCCTTCTTTCATGTTGGCTCTTTGCCGCCGCCACCTAGTAACTCAAAGGTGAATGTCCTGCCCAGGAGGGGGCCCAGACACCCAGAATCCTACCCCAGTACAAGAGGCTGCATCTAGCATCTGTTGATTGGCCCATGCCAGTGCCAGACTAACTTAAATATTTTGACTCTCATCCCTGCTTTACAGCTAGTGATTATTTTAATCTTTGCTTTCTTTAACTTATGCTGTTTAGAAGACGACGATGTTAGAAGTTAGTATGTGCTATTTTCTTCCAAAAAAAAAAGCCTTTCTGTAGTCAAGACAGAGAGTAGACTCTATGTCCTAGGATTGCTTCTTTCAAATGGTTTTATGTAAAAAAAAAAAAAAAAAAGTGTAAGTTATCCTAAGAAGAAAAATTCATCTTGTCACAGGCATCTTTTAAGAGAACATAATTTGAGAAGACTTATATCACTTAGGTCTTGTACTCTGATTCTGTCTGGTTGTTGGACAGATCACAGGTGCATTTCTTCATTCCTCAGCTTTGTACAGCCCTCCGGCATTCTGTACTGCCATTTAATTACTCCAACTGATTTGAGTTTTGGCATGATGTTGTCAGCTTATCTGGCATGGAATGAGTCTTGGGCTACAGGCAGACAATTTTGCTATCACATGGAGTGTTCAAGGATGCTCGCACTAAGGATGTTGACTACTCTATCACATAGGCTCTTTCTGTTGATTGAGTGATTTGCTTTTGTGACAGTGTTATAAATGCTTATGCTTCTTCTGAATAACTGGGCACAAAGAGATGCATAATGGATTCCATTTCCCTTTTATCCTACTAGACTTCTAGTAGGCTATGAGTCAAATTTGTGGTTCCATTGTGGTCAGTGTGTAGAGTTTTATAGAATTAAATACTAGTGTGATATTGCCTTCCTAGTATTTTCTCTTTCATTTTTTCATTCATATTTAATTATATATCAAATACATAAACATAAATATATGACAGAGTATGCTATTTAACATTCTGGCTAAATTGTGGCCCAATCATCAGTCACAGAAATATTATTTAGGTGGTTATTACTTTCATTAAGCAAGCGGATTGAATCTCACATAATTGTCGTTCATGCCTTTATTTCTCCAATTTTGCTTCTGTTCTTACGCTATTTCTTTGCCATATTTAGCCCTCTATCTGCTTATATATACATTCCTTTGCCAACAAATCAAGAGAGAAGCCTGATACCAAGGTGATTTATATATTTAAATTTTATTGTTTCTCTTTGTTTTTATTCACTAGAGCTCAACAAGATAGAAATTGCATTCACTCAAGGAGTCAAACATTTGTCTTGTTCTCACTAACCCAATTACATCATCAATTTTCTCTGTTGTACTATGGTTGATTAAACTGTAAGAGCGAGCTCTCCCTCAGTTTCATTTCAAGCCACTTGAAATCTACCTTATATTTCAATGGACATGAAGGACTTGAATGCCTAGAATCTTAAGATCAGCCCAATAGAATTCTGTCTTTAACTTTGGCCATAATCACAGTACATAGCAAATAAGTGCTATTTTTGCCTTGCAAGTAACCCGTTTCCTTCCTCTGTTAAAAGTAACCATACTTCCTCTAGGGGACATATCTCATATGGTTTGGTTAGAGCTGCTACTTCTTTCTACCCTTGGGAAATCAGCCATCTCATGATTGTTCACAGTAATTTAAGGATAGGCAAGTGACCCAAGCTGGATCTAAGTGAGCCCTCCCTGGAGCTTTCATGTTAAAGTCATTGAATAAACAATTTTGTTCTATCCATTAATGAAGAAAGGTGGCATGAAGTTAATCCTGGGCTGTAGGCAACTATTTTGCACTCACACAAAGATAGCTTGCTGCATGGGTAGAGAGAGATTTGGTACCTTAATGACATTATTTTGAGCCCTTGTTTCCAGCTATGTCTGGAATCAGCGTCATTCATCAGCTTTTCAGTTCTGTAAGGCCAATAGAATATCATTTTTATTTTAAGCCAAACTGAAGAGTTTCTGTCTTCTGAAATTGACAATCCTGACTAATCACTGTATATTGTATTAGGCGATAATAAAGGTATAGACAAATACCACTGGAATACAAAGGAGAGGGTAACTGAGCTTGAAGGGGCCAAGGAGGGCTGTTAAGAGGACATTGCAGATGAATTCAATCTTTAAAAAATGAGTTTTTGGGATGCCTAGGTGGCTCAGTCATTAAGCATCTGCCTTCGGCTCAGGTCATGATCCCAGGGTCCTGAGATCGAGCCCCACATCGGGCTCCCTGCTCAGCGGGAAGCCTATTCTCCCTCTCCCACTCCCCCTGCTTGTGTTCCCTCTCTCACCGTGTCTCTCTTTGTCAAAAAAATAAATATTTTTAAAAATTAAATAAAAAATGAGTTTTCAAAGAGAGGAACTAGGTTGAGCAGATCAAACAATGTGCTTAAAAACCTGGGCTCATGAAAGAGCACAGCACATCAGATTCTAGAATCCAGAATATGTAGTAGGCAGGCGTAGATTGCGGGTTGCACTCAGGAAGCAGAAGCTGAGATGGAGTTTTTCATATCAAATATTTAGTAGGCATCAGTACGTGTAGATGAGAGGAGTAAAACTTAGGATCGGGTAGAGGAGAAAAGATGAACCTCAAAGCTTTGGCCAGCCCCATGGAGAGCGTGGGGTTGAAGAAATTAGGCTTTTAAACTCCCACTGCAATTAGTTATTGGAGGAGGGCCCTATAGAAAGGTTAGGTCTCCAGGCAAGAGTGCTCTCTGCAGCTGAGGCAAATCCTGAGGCAGCTGACAGCTCCCTCAATAAACCCTTGTTTGAATGGGTGTCTAGGTAATACATTTCTGTGTCTTTCAAAGGAACAAAGAGATGAATTGAAAAAAACAGAGATCATTTCTCTTCATAAGGAACCTCAAATATTATGTTATAAATGTTGGCCTTTATCCTGTAGGTATCAAATCTATTGAAAGAGTTTAGCTGGGAAGTGCAAAGTTTATATGTCCTTTTTAGAGGAGTACTTCTGAAATTCATTTATTTTGTCATTGGGAATCTTCCATATACCAGGCATTATTCTACATACTTGAGATATATCACTGAAAACAAACAAACAACAAACAGAAATCTTTATCCCCATGAATTTCATGCTTCCTTTAGAAAAGGAAGATGGATAATAAATAATAAACATATGATTAAATTATAGACTATGTTAGGGCAGTTAGTGCCCTAAAACAGAGCAAGGCAAGAGGGATGAGAAGTGCTGGGGAGAGAAATATAGATTGCAATTTAAAATAGGATGATTTACACAGAAGGAGTGAGCCATGGACATCTACGGGAGCAAGCATGCCAGGCAGAAAAGGCCAGCCAGTAAAAGAGTCCTAAAGCAAATGCTTGTCTAGAAGGACTGAAGAGAAAGGTCAGAAGTCATCTCCAGAAAAGTATGAAAGTGAATGGAATAGGCCAATGCTTCTCATACTTTTTTTCCCCCACTTTTTACACTCTTCTCCTCCCAGAATCAATTTTTGCTTGCTTGGAGCAAGATAACCCACACTAAGAATGAGTGAACTAAAAAAATGTAGCATTATTGGCACGCAGCTGACAGTCTTCTTCATGTGACTCTTACAGCCATTTCTCTCTGGGCACAATGGCAACTCTTAAAGGAAAAACTGACTGCACCAGATGCAGAAGAATAGTCAACCATCCCAAACAATAAGATCACTGTAGTGGGTGTTAGACAAGTTGGTACGGCGTGTGCCATCAGCATTCTGGGAAAGTCTCTGGCTGATGAACTTGCCCTTTGGATGTTTTGGAAGATAAACTCAAAGGAGAAATAATGGATATGCAACATGGGAGCTTATTTCTTCAGACACCTAAAATTGTGGCAGATAAAGATTATTCTATGACTGCCAACTCTAAGATTGTGGTGGTGACTACAGGAGTCCACCAGCAGGAGGGAGAGACCCGGCTCGATCTGGTGCAGAGGAATGTTAATGTCTTCAAATTCATTATTCCTCAGATAGTCAAGTACAGTCCTGATTGTATCATAATTGTGGTTTCCAACCCAGTGGGTATTCTCACATATGTTACCTGGAAACTAAGTGGACTTAGTGATTGGAAGCACTGTGTAACTGGAAATGGGTGTAATCTGGATTCTGCTAGATTTCGCTATTTTATGGATGAAAAAATTGGCATCCATCCCCGCAGTTGCCATGGATGAATTTTGGGAGAACATGGCAACTCAAGTGTGGCTGTGTAGAGTGGAGTGAATGTGGCAGTTGTTTCTCTCCAGGAACTGAATCTAGAAATGGAACCCAAGACAACAACAGTGAAAATGGTAAGGAAATGCATAAAATGGTGGTTGAAAGTACGTACAAAGTCATCAAGCTAAAAGGATATACCAACTGGGCTACTGGATTAAGTGTGGCTGATCCCATTAAAGCCATGTTGAAAAATCTATCCAGGATTCATCCTGTGTCAACGATGATGAAGGGAGTACATGCCATGGAGAAAGACATCTTCCTGAGCCTTCCATGTATCCTGAATACTCAGAGATTAACCAGTGTTATCAACCAGAAGCTAAAGGATGATGAGGTCCTGAGGTTCAAGAAAAGTGCAGATACTTTGTGGGACATCCAGAAAGACCCAAAAGACCTGTGACTTCTGGCTTCTAGGCTATAGATATTTAAAACTACAATGTGATTAACTATGAGCCTTTAGTTTTTCATCCATATACATGGATCACAGTTTGCTTTTGTCTTCCTAAATATGTGAATCTGGGCTCACAGAATTAAAGCCCATACTTGGTTTAATGTTTGCAATATGAGCCCTTGAACAAATAAAATTAACTATCATAGGGTTCTTCTAAAAAAAAGAAAGAAAGAAAGAAAGAAATGTAGCATTATTGCCAGAAGGCAGCATTTATGAATGTTCTCGCTGTCATTAGATTCATGGTCATGAATCTAAAGGATAACCATCAGGATGGCTGTATGTTTTTTCCACTCATATTCAGCTATGTGGGTCAAAGCATGGAGTAAGCAGAGGTTCTATTTAACCCATGCTGTGGTCCACCAAACAAGAACAACAAACCTTAGAGGAGCAAAAGAATTAACGCTATAGTCAAGGAAGGAATTATAATGATTAACCACCATGGAATGCAAAGTGGATGAGCAAGAAGAAAGAATGTCAAGGGGATAAAAGACAATGGAAAGGTCTTTAAATCAATGAACTGAAGTGCTGGGGAATGAGAGGATATTTGAGGTTTTGTTTCTAGAAGGGCTGAGAGAAAAGTAGAAGCTGGTGGTCTGAGGATAGAATACATGAAATTGAATGTAAGGAAAGTTTACAGAATTGATAATATCAAGGTATGGAGTGTGGCCACAGTGCTAAGTAGCAGAGGCAGGGGCAGAGACAGGTCAACTGTCTCCTCTGATATCAACCCAGGGAGGGGAGGGAGAAGAGACCTCACTACTTCGGGGTGAAAGTGGAAGTCCAGGCCCCCTATGTGGTCTCCACTGGCCTGAGAGGGTTGAGACTTGTTAGTGTCCTGCAAGGACACTGCTCCCTGCTCAGTCTTTTAGGACACCACCCCCATGACAGAAGGAAATGTGGTTTGGCAACTCTCATTACAGCCTGGTGAGTGTAGAAGTCTAGGTTCCCCATTTGACCTTTGCTGATCTGGGTGGGGGTAAGATCTGTGATCTAGGTTAGAATAAAGTGGTTATATTCTAAAAATGTTCTGACTTACAAGGCTGCCAATTTTCTGGCCCTTTGGTTAGTGATAGAAGGCTTTGTTGGGTGTTTTATTGTTGTTGTTTTGCCTTTTTTCTTCTTGCAGAGGAGTTATGATGGTTGTGGACATTGAGAGAGTTCAGAGTTTTTAATGACCAAACTGGGTAATACCAAGAGTTTCTTTATAATCTAAAGAGAGAAAAGTAGGGGTAGATGTGGCCCTCTGAGAATTAGGTATATCTACAATAATGTTCAGTTGCTAGTGTCAAGATTTGGTCAAAACTCACCCGCAGACATCAGTGCTAGGCCAAACTGTGTACCAGAATAACTTGCCTGTAAGGGAAACAGATGGCATCCTGGCCTCCCATGTGTTTGGGAAAGACTGCCCATCAACGTGACTGGAGAAGTACTTCCTACAGCCGTATCAGGTACAAATGGATGCAACCATTTTTTGAAATTTTCTGGAACTCTGTGAAGCTCACCAGTGTCCAGGTCCATTAAACCTGGAACGGGCAAAAGGATAGAGCAGACCAACAACTCCAGGGTTTGCTTTCAGAATAGCCTGTATCAGAGCTAAAATGGTAGCAAGTGGGATAAAGTAGGATGGTTGAATTTAAGCCATAAATCTGTTATGTAGACTAACAATCTAGTTACATTAAAGTATTCATGGCCTAACAGCAATTGTTTTTATTCAAAGGAGGATATAATGTGGAATTAATTATATGTTAATCATTTAAATGCAACAAATCATTTCCCTCAAGATGGAAACTTTACTCACATTAAGACAGACAACTGATTTTTCCCAGATCCACACCACTTTCTCCCTGAAATACACACCACTGTCTGTTAACTGGTTGAGCCCTTCTAATCCTACCATAATTTGTCACTGGATGTGAACTGCCCCAGGAAGAATGTGAATCTGGCCATGCAACCCTCTTCAGCTAAAGTAAACCCCCAAAGAGCTGACAGCTGGGACAATAAATCCTTCCATGAACAGGATTTGCATAGTACATCTACCTCCATGTTTACCAGAAACAGGATATCAATAAAGGCTGGTTCAATGAATGAAACCAGTAAAGCATCCAATAACTCCATGACAGTGCAAGCAAGATAACTGGCTTTGTTTCAGCTTTTGTTAAATTTTCAGAAAAAATTACTATAATTCTGTAAAACAGACATTTTCCTCAGTTGGATTATTTTATCTTCCATTAGCCAATTAACATTGCTTATTGAGCACTTTGTTCATAAGTATGTAAAGACCTATAGGAAATAAAAAGAGAAATAGAGAGTGTGGTTCCTCCATTCAACCATATTAAAATCTTATTTTCCAGGCTATATCCAGCCTGCATAAACATATCATAGAATATTAGAACTTGATGGTCCAAAAATCTTAGAACAGAGATATCACTAACTTGAAGTAGGATACCTTTATCCTACTACTAAGGGAATGGAGTCCAGAAATACAAAGTAACATATTAAAACACCAAGGTTATGGTTCAAAATTATATCTGCATTGATTCATCTCTCTCTGAGTTGGGTATCAAAAAAGAAATTTATGATTTCTAACTTCATAAGGTAAAGTAAAACAAGAAACATAGCTACTGGAACATGAAATGATATACTTATATTAATTATTAAACTGATTTTAGGTGGTAAACAGATCAGAATTCAGATCCCATCACTGCCCATGTTATATATTTTTATCTGCATGTTACTTTATTCCCCACTATTATATAGTGACTTTGAACTATTAATGTTGATATTTTTGGTTCACTTGTCTCTGTAGATTTCAGTTAATATATGTTGCTATATAAAAATCTTTAGTCACTATGATTTATGTGAACAAGATAGCAACTCACTTATCCAGAGACTTCTTGGTGAAGACAAATAAAATAAAAATAATAAAAAGAGCATCTGGAGAACTGGATTCTTGCTCCCAAATATTTCAGGAGCTGGGTTACCCTAAACAAGATCCATCATTTTTTCAATTTCCAGTTTGGCTAAAGGAACATTAAAACGCCTATGAAGCCCCACTTTATTTTTGCTTTTGTTGCCTGTGCTTTTGGTGGCATATCCAAGAAAACATTGCCAAGGCCAATATCAAGAAGACTTTTCCCTGTTTTATTCTAGGAGTTTTACAGTACAGGCCTTATGTTTAACTCTTTAATCCATTTTGAGTTGATTTTTGTGTTGTATAAGGGTCCAATTTCATTCTTTTGCATGTAAATATCCAGTTTTCCCAAAATCATTTGTTGGAAGAGACTATCCTTGTCAAAGACCAGTTCACTATACACGTATGGATTTATTTGGGAGCTCTCTCTTCTGTTCCATCAGTCTGTATGTCTTTTTGCCAGTACCATACTATTTTGATTATTGTAGTTTTATAATATATTTTGAAATTAGGAAATACACCCAGTTTCTTTTGTATACCAATTATACCTCAAAAAATCTGTTAAAAAACTCCTATGAAGTATGACTTTTTCAAACTCTAAGAAATATTTGAAGGGCTCATTTACAACATGGTTTGAGCTTATTCTCTTTCTATAGGAAAGAGCCCAGATCAAAGTTGCAAGAAGCCTGGTGTCAGTTCACTAAGGAAGAATTTTCTAATATATAAAATTGTCCAATAGATGTGTTTACCTCAGATATAATAGCCTCCCTATTGCTTCAAGATTCAATGGGCTGAATATCTGCAAAGTTTTTGAGAGTGTTCCTGCATATACAAGAATGTTGGATTAGAGAACCTCAAACTTTATTTGTAAATCTAAGTATGCACAGTTCTTTGGAAAATAAATTGACTTTTCTCTGTAGAACAACTTACACTGCCTGCTCCTTGGCTAGGAAATGCTTTCTGATTTACTAATTGAATGTTGGAGTTTGTCATCTTTGTTATTATCTATAATAGGCTACTCTCTCCTAGTAAGTCAATGTGGGGGACTTCAAAGCCTCTGAGGGACACCCACAGTACGAGGCAGATACTAGCAGGGAAATACCAAGTTTTATTCAAATAAAGATGAGGGTCTAGGGACCTCTAGCTTTTCCTTATTATTCTGTTTTCTCCCTTGTCAAATGAAATACTACATTCTCTGCTTATTATATAAGACTTTTGTCAGAGTGAATTAAGTATTTTATAAGTGAAAAAGGCTATATGAATATAAAATTATTACTCAACATCATTAAATGATATCCAAGCAAGTGTCATCTTTAACAGTAGAGACTTCAGTCTGGCAAATATGCAAAAACCAGTCAATCAGTGCAGCTCCTTGACATCCATGAACAGCAGATTATTGGAGCCTTCTATATCAAGAGCCTCCATTTGAGAAAGCCTTTGCAAAAATAATTTTAAGGGGCTAGGAATGGAGTGAGATTTCATTAAGCATTCTTTAAATAAAGCCACATAAATTAAAATTAGGTACAAACAACTTAAATCCATTCAAACTAGAATGGTAGAGCCAAAGACTATCATATTATACATAGCAATCAGTTTCATTAAACTCATTCAGCCCAGCCATCTGTTTTATTTACATGCTGGCAAAAAACCAAACTAAGGTTTTCACTTTTTCATCTATTATTTCATGTAAAACTCTGTTCTGGTTCGCATGATTGGAATGGGGGGGGCTTACATTTATTTCGCCACCAATGCTCTGTATCTTATTTCCTCTTAAGAAGATGCAGAGGAAGGGCACAGGTACCAACAAAACAGTGTTTCAAGGACTTCTTCTTAAAAAAAGAAGAGTGAAAGACACACCAGTCATATTTAGTGTTGGATGCTGAGCACATTTTGATTTAAAGTGCGTGATAAATCAAGGGTAACTCTGTATTTGTTTATCAGATTTCTAAGAATTATTAATTCTGTCACCCTGAGTAAGAGAGAATTCTTTAGACAATAATAATTAGACCCTCACTCTTCTGACTGGACCCTGGGGGAAAATAGGAGAATGATGAGAAAACACTGGAGTCTTCTCATGGATAAAAAGGATGGGGGAACAATGGCGGTACTAAGGAAGCAAGAAAGCACTATAAGAAGAATGATCTTCATACAGGCAGACAGTGAGGTTTTTGCTTGTTAAAATGTTTTAAAAACCCAACGTCAGCCTCCTAATTTCCCAAATAAAAGCAAGACAAGCAGCATCACATGGAAAGCTGGCAATGGTCAAGGATTAGTCCTCGATGAGTCATGAAGATCATACCCCTCATCAGCCAAACCCATCCTAAGGGAAAGTACCCAAACAGTAAGGTTATCTAACATGAGCAGCTGGAAAGCAGCAAGTGGATATAAGACATTGGTAATTGGTATAATCGTGTTTTCTCTATTTTGTTCATAACATCCAGATTTTCCTTCTTTCTTCCTTCCTTCTTTTCTTTTGTTCTTTCTTTCTTCTTTCCTTCCTTCCTTCCTTTTTCTTTCCTTCCTTCCTTCTTTTTCTCCTTCCTTCCTTCCTTTTATCCTCCTTCACCTCCTCCTCCTCTTCCTCTTTTTCTTCTTAAAATGATACTGGATATATAATGTAGGGAGACTAGAGAGTTTGATGAGCCAGTCCTTATTTTTTTAATTGGTTCATAAGCGTTTCCTCAATATCTCCATTAAGAAACTTATCTACATAGTTTCCATGACTTTCTATAAGATTACCATTTTTAAATCTTGTGGAAAATCCTTAAATATTATAATTTTGACATCAATACTAGCATTTTTTCCTACTTTATCAGGCTTACAATTCCATAGAGAGGGCTTCTTTTAAGTGAAATAGATCATCATAATAGGCTCAAATTATGTAGCTGACTCCATATGTTCAAACATTTCCAAAACTGAAATTTATTTTTCAGTTTGAGTAATGGTACTAAGTGAACAATACACCAAAACGATTACTTAATGAAAATCATAATTTGGGCTTGTCATCATTTCTTTTAACTTTAATTGCTCAATTACCTCAAACAGTTATTTTTGTGAAATGAATTTAAAAAGTAATACTACAGGGGCCCCTAGGTGATGGAGTTGGTTAAACGTAAACTCTTAGTTTCAGCTCAGATCATGGCCTCAGGGTCGTGGGGTTAAGCCCCAGGTCAGGCTCCATGTTGAACTCAGAGTCTACTGGAGTTTCTCTCTCCTTCTCCCTTTGCCCTCCCTGTGCTTGCCCTCTCTCTCTAATAAATAAATAAATCTTTAAAAAAAAAAAAGTGAGACTACATATACCTGCTGAGCTAGTCTGATTGGTTGTTAGGCTGAATATAAGACAATTAAACAATAATTTTAGGTTGTTAATGGAGTGTCAAATGTGGAAAAACAGAAAAGAAGTTCCTCTGTTTAAAATCTTTGGGATGCAGCAAAGGCAGTCCTAAGAGGAAAGTATATAGCAATACAAGCCTTTCTCAAGAAACAAGAAAGGTCTCAAATACACAACCTAACCCTACACCTGAAGGAACTGGAGAAAGAACAGCAAATAAAGCCTAAACCCAAAAGAAGAGAAATAATAAAGATCAGAGCAGAAATCAATGAAATAGAAACCAAAAGAATAGTAGAACAGATCAACAAAACTAGGAGCTGGTTCTTTGAAAGAATTAATAAGATTGATAAACCCCTGGCCAGACTTATCAAAAAAAGAGAAAGGACCCAAATAAATAAAATTATGAATGAAAGAGCAGAGATCACAACCAACACCAAAGAAATACAAACAATTATAGAACATATTATGAGTAACTATATGCCAGCAAATTGGATAATCTGGAAGAAATGGATGCATTCCTAGAGATGTACAAACTACCAAACTGAACCAGAAAGAAATAGAAAACCTGAACAGACCCATAACCACTAAGGAAATTGAAGCAGTCATCAAAAATCTCCCAAAGAAAAAGAGTCCAGGGCGAGATGGCTTCCCAGGGGAATTCTACCAAACATTTAAAAGAAGAATTAATACCTATTCTTCTGAAACTGTTCCAAAAAAAAAAAAAAAAAAAATAGAAATGGAAAGGAAAACTTCCAAACTCATTTTATGAGGCCAGCATTACCTTGATCCCAAAATCAGACAAAGACCCCATCAAAATGGAGAATTACAGACCAATATCCCTGCTGAACATGGATGTAAAAATTCTCACCAAAAATATTAGCCAATAGGCTCCAACAGTACATTAAAAGGATTACTTACCACAACCAAGTGAGATTTATTCCTGGACTGCAAGGTTAGTTCAACATCCACAAATCAATCAATTTGATACATTAATAAGAGAAAGAACAAGAATCATATGATCCTCTCAATAGATGCAGAAAAAGCATTTGACAAAGTACAGCATCCTTTCTTGATTAAAACCCTTCAGA
The DNA here is from genome assembly GCF_009762305.2 of Zalophus californianus. Taxonomy (NCBI): domain Eukaryota; kingdom Metazoa; phylum Chordata; class Mammalia; order Carnivora; family Otariidae; genus Zalophus; species Zalophus californianus. The sequence goes on from NC_045604.1 coordinate 40,591,104, forward strand.
GTGTAGGAATAGAGGGTACATACCTCAATATCATAAAAGCCACCTATGAAAAACCCACAATCAATATCATACTCAATGGGGAAAAACTATGAGCTTTCCCCCTAAGGTCAGGAACATGGCAGGGATGTCCACTATCACCACTGCTGTTCAACATAGTACTAGAAGTCCCAGCCTCAGCAATCAGACAACAAAAATAAATAAAAGGCATATGAATCAGCAAAGAAGAAGTCAAACTCTCACTGTTTGCAGATGATATGATACTTTATGTGGAAAGCCCAAAAGACTCTACCCCAAAACTGCTAGAACTCATACAGGAATACAGTAAAGTGGCAGGATATAAAATCAATCCATAGAAACCAGTTGCATTTCTATATACCAACAACAAGATAGAAGAAAGAGAAATTAGGAGTCGATCCCATTTACAATTGCACCCAATACCATAAGATACCCAGGAATAAATCTAACCAAAGAGGCAAAGAATCTGTACTCAGAAAACTATAAAATACTCATGAAAGAAATTGAGGAAGACACAAAGAAATGGAAAAATGGTTGATGCTCATGGATTGGAAGAAAAAATATTGTGAAAATGTCTATGCTACCTAGAGCAATCTACACATTTAATGCAATCCCCATCAAAATACCATCAACTTTTTTTCAAAGAAATGGAACAAATAATCCTAAAATTTGTATGGAACCAGAAAAGATCCTGAATAGCCATTGGAATGTTGAAAAAGAAAAGCTGGTGGTATCACAATTCCAGACTTCAAGCTCTATTACAAAGCTGTACTCATCAAGACAGTATGGCACTGGCACAAAAACAGACACATAGATCAATGGAACAGAATAGAGAGCCCAGAAATGGACCCTCAACTCTATGGTCAACTCCTCTTTGACAAAGCAGGAAAGAATGTCCAATGGAAAAAAGACAGTCTCTTCAACAAATGGTGTTGGGAAAATTGGACAGCCACACAAGGAAGAATGAAACTGGACCATTTCCTTACACCACACACAAAAATAGACTCAAAATGGTTGAAAGACCTCAGTGTGAGACAGGAGTTCATCAAAATCCTAAAGGAGAACACAGGCAGCAACTTTTTCGACCTCAGCCGCAGCAACTTCTTCCTAGACACATTGCCAAAGGCAAGGGAAGCCAGGGCAAAAATGAACTATTGGGACTTCATCAAGATTAAAAGCTTTTGTGCAGCAAAGGAAACAGTCAACAAAACCAAAAGACAACCGACAGAATGGGAGAAGATATTTGCAAATGACATATCAGATACAGGGCTAATATCCAAAGAACTTATCAAACTCAACACCCAAAGAACAAATAATCCAATCAAGAAATGGGCAGAAGACATGAACAGACATTTCTCCGAAGAAGATATCCAAATGGCCAACAGACACACGAAAAAGTGTTCAATGTCACTTGGCATCAGGGAAATCCAAATCAAAACCTCAATGAGATACCACCTCACACCAGTCAGAATGGCTAAAATTAACAAGTCAGGAAATGACAGATGTTGGCGAGGATGCAGGGAAAGGGGAACCCTCCTACACTGTTGGTGGGAATGCAAGCTGGTGCAGCCACTCTGGAAAACCATATGAAGGTTCCTCAAAAAGTTGAAAATAGAGCTATCCTATGACCCAGCAATTGCACTACTGGGTATTTACCCCAAAGATACAAATGTAGTGATCTGAAGGGGCACCTGCACCCTAATGTTTATAGCAGCAATGTCCACAATAGCCAAACTATGGAAAGAGCCTAAATGTCCACTAAAAGATGAATGGATAAAGAAGATGTGGTATAGATATACAATGGAATATTATGCAGCCATCAGAAAAATGAAATCTTGCTATTTGCAATGACGTGGATGAAACTAGAGGGCATTATGCTAAGCGAAATAAGTCAATCAGAGAAAGACAAGTATCATATGATCTTACTGATATGAGGAATTTGAGAAACAAGACAGGATCATAGGAGAAGGGAAGGAAAAATACATTATATGTTAATAAAAAAGATTTTTTAAAGGAAAAAAAATAAGTCCCTACTTGTATTTCCTGCTTAATTATTAAACTATTAAAATTAAATATGTACATGAGCTAAGAAAGCCTACTAGAAATATAAAATGGTAAGATCAAAGAAGCCAAAATAAAAATCAATAGGAAAAATAAATATAATGTGGAAAAAATAAGATAAAAATTAGAATCGCAAAGAACAATGAAAATAAAAATGTTAAATAACATAAAGTATTATTGTACAAGATAAAAAAGCAAGAAAACCACATTATCAATAAAAGTAACTAAAACAATACAGAAGGACAGATAAATAAAATCTAAGAATAAATATAGAATATGGCAAAAATAAACTAATGAAAAATTTTATTTATTTTTGTGAAGAAGTAATTCAAAGTGACATTCCAAGGTGAATAAGCAAGGATGCAGGCATTCAAATGGATCAAACCAATTCCCTTGGCTTGAGGCAGAAGCAGATAAGAGGCAAGTTTTTCATTTAATTTCAAAAGTATCTTTAGGACCTCTCTCAAGTGATTCTTAAGAATAAAAGTCCCCAGCGGGTAGCTCCATCAAAGACAATAAAACTATTCTTCCAGCTCATGAATTTGAACTTGAAGATGTATTTTTATCTAAAGACAAGATAATCTCTGGTTGGTATGGATTCTCCAGAATTGTGCAAGAGGCACATCTAGAAAGACAGTTTGGACTATTTTTCTCACCAAACTGGTAGATTCCCTGATGCTTGTTTCAAAATAAATGCATGAGAAATAATTTTTATAGAACCTTTAATCATCCACATTACAAATGTACTACAGCACACTGAAACCCTAAAAGCCCAGATGTTTTGGACTCTGGTTCATAAAAACCAAAGACACAGCCTTATTCCTTACCCAGGAATTCCTTATCTACAATTTTCCATATGCATTTTGAAAACCATACAGTAAAAATGGCTACAGCTGTTCTTATTTTGGGGTGTCATATTGTACAGTTTTCCTGAGGGTTACAGTTGACTTCATTATATGCTTCTAATTATAATTGATTATGAAACATTATAATAACATAACAGACATACAACAAAATCAATTACAGTGATTGACTTTACTGCCCATATTTAGTAATTTCCTATTATCCTGGTAAGCCAGTTATTTCTGGATGATCACATTGAGAAGACAATATTTTTATAGAGATCTGTTCTTTATTTACAAAAATAAACATCTTTATTTTCAATAGGACAAGATACTTTGTTTCGACAGTACTTTTTTCTCTCTTACATCATCAGAAAGCAACATCTTGATGAAACACATTAGAAAGGACAAATAAAGAGAGTTGTCTAAGCATACAATCCAGTTTGTCTGGATTCAGTTTAAAACTGGTTAAGCTTCAGGAGTTAGTTGGGGATGAGGAGGAGCTAGAAACTGGGCAGGTGGGGAAGTGGGGTTTCACTCTCCACTGTTTACATTTTTGGTCTTGACATCAATATATATTAACTATTTATTTGTTAATTAAATATTTCAAATGACTTAAATTTAATCAAATAGCTTATTTTAAAATACCTGAGATTTGGGGCACCTGGCTGGCTCAGTCAATGGAACATGCAACTCTTGATCCTGGGGTTGTGAGTTTGAGCCCCACATTGGGTGTGAAGATTACTTAAAAAAAAAAATTAAAAATTAAAAAAAATTAAAAAAAAAAAAACCCTGAGATTTTCTTTGAATTTTCTGAATTGTAGTAACAAAGAGATAGGTAAAGTGACAATAGCTGGGACTCATCAGCCATCTCTTAGTGTCCCATTAGAAAAAGGGTTTAGTGTCCCATTGGGAAAGCCACCCAACTGGCTCTTCCAGACTGAGAATGCTGGATGTAAGTAACTAGTTATTTGGCTTAACTCAAATAAACATCAAGGAATTTATTGCTGGACAGAACTCAACCTGTTTGGGAATCTGTTTTTGGTCTTGTTTGCAAATCATTTTATTTGCCAGCATTTCTTTCCATTAATTGTTACTAGCCCATTTTGTAATTGTCTTCTTGCATCAACCATCAGAAGTACATCAGTTCTATAGTTCCTAATTTATAGAGAGAGATGACACTGAAACCTAAGAATATTTAGCTACACTGAGAGGATAAGTTGAGACCAATTTTAGGGATGTAAGGGAGATGTTAATATTTTTGTTCCCCGATAGTTCATTAAAGATGGCGCAAAGCCAATTAAAAACACATATCTTTAAAAAGAAGCTTTTACTAACATAGGTTTTGTTTTTATCCCATTTCTAAAACAGTAAGGCCCCAGTAAATGCCGAGCTACATCATTTTTTTCCCTTTCTTACTAGTGGTTTGTTTCGCCTCCCTCTGTCATATTTTTCCATACCAGTTTATCTACAATTACCACTGAGCTAAAAATAATTAATATTTCTTAAATTGCCATAATCAGTAATGCCATTTTAGGATGAATTCAGCAACTCCTTGACTAAAACACTGTTTGATTTAAATATTTGTCACAGAATACAAAAAAAACCCTGCAATTTTTCTTGATAATGACTGTAGGTCAGTGTTCAGGTAAGGCATATGATTCCAACAGAATGTTTACGAAACAACATGGCAGTTTACTTTTTAAATTGTGCTATACTGGGGCGCCTGGGTGGCTCAGTCGTTAGGCATCTGCCTCCGGCTCGGGTCGTGGGTCCCCAGGGTCCTGGGATCGAGCCCCACATTGGGCTCCCTACTCGGCGGGAAGTTTGTTTCTCCCTCTCCCACTACCCCCTGCTTGTGTTCTCTTTCTTGCTGTCTCTCTCTCTCTGTCAAATAAATAAATAAAATCTTTTAAAAAAAAATTGTGCTATACTCTGTGAGCATCCTCTTTATAACTTTGTCTCTACAGAGAGACAGAGGGCATGTTAAATAGAACTCAGAGAAAATTTCAATGCCCTTGTCTGGGAACCTAGGTCCCCTCTTTCCAGATCTTCTGGTCCTTCGAGTACCTGTAGGATACTCTGGACAATTGAAAATAATGTCTTCAGAACAAATATGTTTCCTGCAAGTCTGTTTTCTGGGGGCTTTCTTATTATCTAGAAAGATATAAAGTCATAGCCTTTTCAGATCTGGAACATCCTTTTCACCTTATGTAGTCCAAATCTCCCATTTTACAGAAGTCATGAAATTCAGAGACGTGCATGGACTTGACTGGAGGCTGGTTAGAGGAGCCACAAGAAATGGACAGCAAGGGTCTGAGTGCAGCTCAGTGCTCTTCCGTTCCATATTTTCTATCCTCTGCTCCCTTCCTCCCCGAACAGCATGTTCTGTAATGAGGTAGGAGGCTGCACTCAGAATCTTCTGGAGAAGAGAATGGTCCTGATTCCCAAGAATCCAGAGAGAGAGCATATTCTAGTGCACCCAGCAAGCAACCTATGTTGGAGCCACTGCCCCACCATGGCCTCACATCTGAGCCACAATGACTCTTGCTCTTAGTATTGAAAGCAGACAGGATGAGATCAGTAACCTTTTCAATTACGAGGGGTGAGTTCTTGGTAGAGTAGTGAATGAGATCATTGGGGAGGAAGAAAAGGAAAGAAAAGGCTAGTTCTGGTGACAGACAACCTCTAAACAACATTCAGAATAATTTCCTCCTAAAGAAGAAGAACGCACTCCACAGAAGCCGGTGAAAATGCAATTTTGGAGCAGTTAATAATGGTTCTGTCTCAGACATGTGTTCATTCCAAAAGAACCAGGGCGTCTGTTTGCTTATTTTGTAGGCAGCGTGTGATTGCAGTGAGGAGACACAAGGGCTGGCAGAGCCCTGATAATGGGAGGTGCAGTCTCTCCTCAAGGCAACTGTAAGGGAAAACCATTAAGGTGCTTTGAAAAGGGCATGAAAATCAGAACAGATTGGGCTGTGAAATGAAGTCATTGGAACTGTGGCATAAAAGTCAGGAAGGATAGAAGAGTGCTGGGCTCAAGAAATGAGGGAGCTCTTTCTGGCTTAGAAAATCTCTTCTATTTTTCCAAATGACTAAGTGATGCCTGAAATTTACCTCCAGGTTTGTATCTATCATTAATCTAAGGCAGGAGGAACGTCTTCACAGTAACATGTCTATTGGATCTGATCTCTTACTGTTTCCCAGCATATTCCATTCCAGTGACCCTCTTCTGCTGGTCATCTTCTATGTGCAATGTGCCTCTGGGCGCCTTTGTGCATGAAACGCCTCTACTTAGCCAAATAATGCCACCCTTCTTCCCTAATTCATGCCCCTGACCTCTTCAAATAAGATCCACAGGCTGTCTCTACCAGCAAGTCTTTTCCTTACTAAATCTTTCCTATTCCAAGTAGGTGTTTACTAGGAAGCCTCTTGATATGCATGTACTTGGATCATATTGCATTGTTTTGATCTGTAAATACGTTGTTTTATAAAGTGCTTAAATTTTTATTATGGATTCATCAAGAAATCCAAAACTCCTTGAAGATTTTCCCTATTTGCTTTCCACTTTTTATTGAAGAATTTAGCATATTTGCCTTATGTGCAATGGATACCCATACCCATTTTTATTGCTTCCAATAAGGAAATCAGTCCAAACCTCTAACCTCACTTTTTTTTTTCACCATTACACCACTAGGTATGTTGATGAGCCATATTGAAAAAGAAGACACACTAAAAACAAAAACAGCTAATGCACTTTACCTGATTTATCTAATTTGTCAAAATCCTAACTTCATAAACACACTGACCATGAGAGAAGACTGAATATCACCTGTGTCCACTTAATTTAAAAAGAAAACTGATACCATACTATACTATACCATCATAGCATAGCATACCTATACATGAGAGTTACCCCAGAGGGCATCAGAGCATTTGTCTCATGTTCTCTGAATTGACCTTTACTTTCCCAGGCTGGAAACATGGAAGACAGAAATGAGGATTGAGCTTTCTCTACCCTGGGCCCTCTGCAAAGGATATTTTGACTTTTCATTCCTATTGAAGCTCTAGTTTTTATAAAGCATCTCCAAAGTTGTAACCTGTAGGTAATGGGCAGGCAGAGCCAATATAGGCACCTTTAAAATCTGCTGCTCTTCAGATGCCATTAATCTGGGGGTATAGCTCAGTGGTAGAGCATTTGACTGCAGATGCCATTAATCTGACAGAGTCCCTGGCGTTGAGACTTTTGTGTAGCCATTCCTCAAGGCTTTATTTTTCAGCCTAGTGACTGCAAGTCAGCATTTTGACTAAATGCTTACATGGATCTTTCTGGATTCAGATCATTAATTCCTCTATAATAATATACCATGGGACTATTTATTTGAAATCTTAGTAACAAAGGATTTATTTAGGAAAAATCAATCATACCATGGGTAAATTAAACATCAAAATTTACTAAAAAAACAAAACTCATCATTTTGGTTTTAGTTGGTCATTATTTACTAATTCATTTAACAAATACCTGAAGTACCTGTTATGTGCCCCAAACTGCTCTAAATATCTGGAAGAGAAGGATAAATAAAATATGGCTTCCAACCCAAAGGGCCTAGAATCTTCTTTGAAACACAGACAAATATATAGATGATATATTCAGGGTTCTCTGGGAGCTCAGAGAAGATGATCTTTTGGTAGGAGAACTCTAACTACGGAGATTAAGTCGGTGTTTTACCTCTGAACCACAGGCAAGCTGCACCATAAATGGCATGGGGGGTAGGGGTTAGGTTAGGAAGTAAGACCAAAAGTGCACATACTCGAAATTACCCTCAAAGGTCATTAGGACAGTGCCATACTGAAAACCATCCTACCATTCTCTTGACAGGTCCAACACACTTGGCTTTTTTAAGTTTTGAGTGCCAGATGAAGTAGGAGCCATGTTGTGCGAAAAAAATAAACTGTATTTTTAAACTGTACAAATGCTCCAAGACTGGCAACATACTCGCACTAAGAGAGGCAATAACTGACACCGAAAAATAAATCTGAAGAGAGATCATGCTTCCTGCTTAGGCTTACTTCAGAGCTTTTGCTCTTTGAATTGAACGGACGACTGAAATTTCCACATTGTTCTTTTTTCTTTTTTAAACGAGTCTATGTACTTGAATTCTCATCAATTAAATATAAGATGGTGCAACTTCCCTCTTTTTTGTCACCTTTTTTTTTACTTATTTCTGTCCTCTGACTGTATCCACATGTCAGCCTCTTCCCTCCCTCCCTCCCCCCCGTGCTCCCGCACTTGCGCTCTCCCTCCCCCCAACTTATGTTGCATGGGCTTGCCATTCACTCTACTGTCCAAATACCCAGCTGCAGAAGCCATGCCATCTTAAGAACGCAGCTCGTTTCAGCTCTTGCTCCTTTTGCTAGAGCTGTAGCTGGGGCTCTTCACTTTGCCTTTAATTCTGCAAATATTAACTGAGCATTTTTGCTCTGCACTGTGCAAGAACACAAAGATAAATAAGACTCCTGAGTTCAAGGCATTCATTGTGGCACTATTTTCACTATTTCTTCTTGCTCTCTCTCCTCTCTCCAAACTTTTCACCAACTGGATCTCACTATATTATTCAGAGCTGTACTCCCCCTCATGCCACAAAGCTACCATATTGGTTGCGCTGAGTTTACACATTCTCTCCAGAGCAATTCCCACATCTCCCAGATTCTAACATCTTTGCCCTCCCCCATCATAAGGAGCCAACCACGTGGTGGCAGCAGCAGTGACATCCTTGGTTTCTTCCTCTGTAGTCATGTCATCATCCTTGCTACTTGGACTGCTGTGTCAATGTTGAGGAACATCATCAAAAAACACATGACTCATGTTTGCCTCATGATCTGGACTCAGGGACCTAGAGGCCCTTCACCCCCGTCCTGGGAATGTGCGTTCCCCTTGCCTTTCCCACTCCAGAAGCTGCTTCAAGGATATGGCCTTGAGAGAGTGATATGGTGTTGAAAACCACAAGGTACATGTGACTGAGTTCAGTTAGGGCCTCTTTATAAACTTTTAAGATTTGACATGTGGGTGCCAGAATCCATTAGTCTTGCTGCCACCCAAGACAAGCCTCATATGTAAGTTCCCTTGGCTTATAAAAACCGCCACTTCCCAAGCTGGAGTGGCCTGCCTCTCTCTTCTGTCTCTCCCTGCCCTCCCCTCCGAGTAGAGAGACCAGTTTCAGATTACACCTGGGAAGTTCCCAAAAGGGTTTTGAACCAACAGAGGAGTTGCTCCACTCAACTTGCCTTTATAATGAGGTTGTCCTGCTGCATGGTGTGCCTTCTCCGTAATGGACATGACTGTCTATTTCCACGGATTTGAGTGGAGCAGGACTAGCTTTCCAGCTGAGAACCAGTAAGAGGACTATCCTCAACAGAGGTTTCAAAACCCTAAATCTCAGATGCTTAATTTTCCCCATTTCTGTTTCAAAGCTTTCCCCTGCTGTAGCTAAGACACGGTATCACTTCTTCAAAAGATGCCTGTTCACATTTAACTGCAATGGGTCCAGAATTATTTTTAAATCTGTTAGCTATTTAATAATTTCTTGCCTAGTGCATATAAGTATAACTTAAAGTGATGCCATTTCTAGGAAAATTCCTTTGTGGAAATTCATTCCCCCTGAAAGGCCTGTCTAAATATTTGAAATTATACAAGTCTGCCCGAGTGGACCTGGTTTGCTCCTTTGGCTTGTGGACTCCTTGCCTCTGGATGGATGGAAGGCAAGCTGACGGTGGCTCTTGTCCAGGCCTCACAAGGAAACACTGTTTTTTTGTTTTGTTTTGTTTTGTTTTTTGATCAAGGAGCAAAACTAAGTTTTCTGATCTCAAAAAGGAAAAACAAAAACTATTTAGGAGCAACTCCTGAGGGATTTTTCTCAAGGTACTACAAAGTATACAAACCTCTTTAAAAGCACTGCCTCTGCCAATCAAATCAGTAAGTGAATAAATAGAATGTAAGAACTACAGGACAACAACTCTGTGTAATTTTTTCAATGCTATATCCTCAGCATCTAGAACAGTACCTAGCACACAGTCAGTACTCATTAAATATTTGATGAAAGAATGAAAACTTTTTCTTCAGCAAAGCCAAAGGCGATTCATGCCCAAACACAGCAAAAATTATTTCTGAGGTTCCAGGTGGAATACCAGAGGAATGCAATGATTGCCCCCTTTCTTGTGTGAAAATCCTGCATCTGTGCTAAGGATGTGAAAACAGAGGGGTGCCTGGCTGGCTCAGTTGGTGGAGCATGTGACTCTTGATCTAGGGGTTGTGAGCTTGAGCCTACGTTAGGTGTAAAGATTACTTAAAAATAAAATCTTAAAAAAGAAAAAAGGCAGTGGGGGAAAATGCCTGGAAGGTGGAAAAGAATCCTCTTACTGTGAACAGAAGAGGTGGCGGCTTTGGGGTGTACTTCTCCCAAAGTGGTAGAAAATCAACGGTCCCCTGTAGCCCCGTAGGGCCTGTTCAGATGCTGGAAACCTTCTAGGTTTGCTGCTTAGTGAGGAAGCATATTAGATCCTATAAAATCAAGAGAGGAATTCCAGTCCTTTTGAGGTTAAGACAGGCCCATTTTTATCCTTCCATTTGAGGAAGGAGTTGCTTATTCTTTCATTCCAAACCCTCACATTTCTGTGTTCATTTTCCTACCCTGGTGGCTTTCAGCCCTGGCAGCATATCAGAGTCACCTGTGAAACTTTATAAAAATAACACCCTCATTCTGATTTATCTAGGGGTAGGGCTGGGCCTGGGCATAGGTATTTTTTTTAAAAGCTCTCAAGATGATTCTAATGTGTGCCTACAGCTGGGAAATTTTGCACTGCCCCATGTCTAGACTGAGAAATATTTTTCTACTTTATCATGAAGCACTTAAAATTTTTCTTACTTCAACAATTTGACGTACCTATCCTTTGCCCTTCACCTCAGGTTGATTTCTGCATTCTTTCGTTGTCTCCATGAATACACCATCTGATTACTGACTTGCCTTCGTGACCATCCTGACTTCCTGCAAAACACTTAAAAACAGCCTTTTCAAAAAGACTCCAAAATGTTACTTACACACATAAGTACATGCAGTGTAGATATCCAATTTTATTCTATTTTGGTTCGGAAAATAACTATCTCAACAAAGAAAAAATGTCAACAACAAGTGGTCTTTTAAACAGTAAACACTGCTGAGATCATTCAGTTGGAATGTTAGCAAATCTGGAAGAGGAAAGAAATCATAGCTTTACCTTCAAACATCTTTTTTTTTTAATTCCTTTTTTAGAAATTATCTCCCTAGACTCAAAAATGGCTCTAAAGCCAAAGCAAGATAGGAGCCTAATCCACTGACTGTTAGGAGATAGAGTTCTATTTTAAAAATTGTTCTCTTTAATACAAATCACTTAACATTACAGCCTGTCTTTCCCATCTATGAAGAGTATAGACTATTTTAACCCTAATATTCCATAAACTGTGACCAACAGTCAAGACCGAAAGAATTCTTTGTTTTCCAAAGAAGATGAAGAATGAAATAGAAATTTTCAAAGCCAAAGCTAGTTTCTAAACTAGCTACTCTGACTAAAATAAATCCACCTCCTACATTCTTTTTGGAATTCTCTGGCTGGCTTCAGGATGGCATTTATCTTTGGAAGGAAACTTTTGATCTTGGGCTTCTTAGTCTTCACTTGTCACTCAAAGTTATCAGTTTAATTGGTGCACATTATGAGCTACAAACTACTTCTTCCTTCATATTTTGAGGCAATGTGTACCTTTAAATGGTTATGGCAAACTTAGGGATATAGCAGCATACAGATTTTTTTTTCAAGAAAATAATTTTCTGTCAATCTGTTATTAAAGTACAACTAAAATTAAAGTCTATGGAACAAAAGAAGTAGTTGGCAAAATTTCTGGGACTCAACTCAAGATGGAATTATTAATATGTACTATGAAGACAGAGCCATCCAAAAACCGGCTGGAAGTTAAACAACATAAAAACCCAAAGTCTGGCAACAGGACTCCCACCACTTTCAAGAGACAATAAATGTTTTCATGGCATGAGTTAGTTCCACGGTCCTGGACCAAGGAATGAAATTATTGCTTACTTGGGTTTTTTGTTTGTTGTTTCTTATAAGTATTATCCATATGTGTTAGAAGAAAATGTTAACAAGAGAAACCTGAAGAATGAGTACTCTCAATGAGAAATGTGGTAAGGGAGTTGATGAATACCACATAAGGACTCCTTTGGTAAATTAAGTGCAATAAACACTGACTACTTTCCACTAAGATGCCTGGCTATCCGGTAGCTGTGGGAGTGAACCACGATGAACTGTTAATACACCTACCATTGCAAAATACCTGTCTTCCCCCTTTTGTTCACTGAATATATTCACTAAGAATAAGTCACTAAAGGGAAAGGGAACTGCAGAGATTAATTAAGCAGAATTTCTGCTCTCCAAGAATTTCCATCTGGTAGAAAACATGAGTATATGTTCCTTAGGTAGAATGGTTTTCTTAGACAGTAAAATAAAAGGAGGGAAAAGCTAACGCTCTCCTTAGAGGCTTCACGGTAGAACACTCATTTTATTGTGCTTAGCCATGGTTGCGGATGTAGCTTTCAGAGCTGCAAATTTAGGAAGCTGAGAGAGTCCTAAGCATGGCTACATCTTCCAGGCCAGAAGTAAATGAATATAAAGCTGGTTTTTAAGACTGGTGTAAAAGTGGAATTTAAAGGACTAATTTATCATCTTTTTTTATATTACATATTATATTTGCATATTATTGTAATTTCAGCTCATTAATTTATAATTATGTATGGAATATATATTGTTTGTGCCCATTTGACTACAGAGAATATCTGGGGGAAAAACATACTTATCAACAAGTTTCTTGGTAAACAATGAGTAAGATCAAGCAAAGTTAGAATATCCAATGTTTAATAAAGTCAAGCTGAGATAGTAATATTTTCATTACCACAGTAGAAATTATCTACCAGTGAGACCAGAAGACTCACAAACCAAGTCTTCTTCTACCTTAAGACATAGCTTCTACTGACCCTACCAGTGTTTAACTTCTGAGTATCCATTCTGCAATGTGGATCCACCTTCTGATCGAATCTTTATTTATATGTATTGATTAGGTTATAACTGAATCTTAGTTATTGAAGCTCTTTTATCTTTTTAATGTGACTTTGCACATCACTGCCATGATTAATACGACGTAATCTTACTATTTAAATGTTAGTATGCGGGGCACCTCGGTGGCTCAGTCAGTTCAGCATCTGCCCTGGGCTCAGGTCATGATCCCAGGGTCCTGGGAGAGAGCCACTCATCAGGCTCCCTGCTCAGCGGGGAGTCTGCTTTTCCCTTTCCCCTCCGCTCCTCCCCCCACTCATGCTCGCTCTCTCTCTCTCCTCTCAAGTAAATAAATCTTTAAATAAATAAATGTCAATATGGAATTTTATATCACTTATATTGCGGGAAAACATGTCAAAATGAATAATTTACATTCCTTAATTATCTGGTTAAGCCAGCAACTCTAGATAGTGGACCTACTAAAGTAGACTGGTGAAATAAATGATCATAAACCATGAATGGACCAGAAATTTATTTTACTACTCATGAAGTATATCTTAAATACCACATTTAAATTTATATTTTTCTAATGTTTTAGTTTCACAACATTCAAGTGAATCAAGATAAGTTAACCAAACATTCAGTTTAAAATGTTAAAAGCAATGGTTCTGTGCCCATACTTACAACATTTAAGTCCAAAAAAAAAAAGAATGAAATCACAAAGTAATTGAAATTATCCCATAGGTACAAGGAATTAGGATAATAGTTCTACAGATTGTTGACCCTCCAACCCAAAGGCCAGCTAGTAGCCTAAAGTCACACAGAATGCCACTATAAGACAATTTCCCATCGGTCCTATAAAGAGCCAGTATTCTGATGTACTAATAATTTGGAGACACACAGCGTAGTAAACTATTTTGACTTTATTCCTACTTGAGAACCCCTACTTCTCAAAGGACCCAACATGTGCTGCAGCCTGGCCCAAACCAGAGATGAGTCTAGCTAACAGAACAGACTTGAATTTTTTCCCCTTCTTTCTACTTCTTCCCCCACCCCTTAACTCTTCCTTCGATCGATACTCCTCTGTCTCTGTCTTGTCCAATCTCAATTTGCTATTTACCTTAGTATGCTATCTAAGCATAAGGGGCAAGGTCAATCAGAACCATCATCTCTCAGAAGATGGAGGACATGAATTTAGATTCCTTCCTGAAACTTCTGGATGGTCAATCATCTTACAATTTTTCACCTGGCTGTTGAGTATGACCACCAATGCAGATCAGTTTTCCCCTCTCATGCTCCAGGTCCCAAATACCTAACTCACTTCAAAGTCCCTGCATCCACTATTTCCTAGTAAACAGAGTGGGAAATTTGTATTTGTAATTTAGAGATATATTAGAAGAAACAGGATGTCCATGTAAGTTGACTCAAAACTGAATGCCACCATCACAGTATGATTGCATCCACACTTAAAATTAATTAAAAAGACACAATTACAGAAAAAATTAATTCAATTTAAATCTTATAATGTGCTAGATTAAATCTTAATTCCACCAGGTTTTCATGCAGCAGCCACACTACTTATTTATAAGTCCTTCTTTTCTTGACTCTCTGTTCAATGTCACAAAACTGCCAACGTTTCTATCATTTCAGTCTAAATAATCAATAAATAATTTAAGAGGAGCACCTGGATGGCTCAGTCAGTTAAGCCTCCAACTCTTGGTTTTGATTCAGGGTCGTGATCTCGGGGGTCCTGGGATCGAGCCCCACATCGGGCTCCTTGCTCAGTGTGGAGTTGGCTTGTCCCTCTCCCTCCCCCATGCTCCTCCCCACTCTCTCTCATTCTCTCTCTCTCAAATAAATAAAATCTTTAAAATAAATAAATAATTTAAGAAAAATCTATCAAATTAGTTGTATTCTGTGACAGATACAATCAGAAAATGGGTTGAATGCTGGTTTTCCTTTTCCTTTAAAAGGATTAGGCTCCCTTCCTCTTTTTTTTTTCCTCTTTAATGTCTGCTTTGAAGTGTTGGAATCCTGTCAGTCTCTACCCATCTTCCTCCCATATCTGCATTTAAAAAAAATTATTTCCACGCTGCTTAGCTCTTATCAGACATAGTCTGTTGAATTACATTTTTTTCTATTTTTATGTCTTTTTTATCCACCAGACCATGGGCCTTTTGAAGGCAAGAAGGATATGGCTTCTTCATGGTTTTATCTCAGTATCTCAAATCTATCAGCAGCTTGTAATTTTTCTAGGTATAGATTTTGTTTTTATATAAATGTTGCAATTAATAGGACAAGTGTGAGTGTGGTTTCGATTTCATGACAGTATTTTCTTGTCTGACCAAGTGCATTGAACATACAATGCCTGAAGAAGAATTCCTCTGGTTTCTCACATTTTAGTTTACATTAAGCCACAAAAGCCCCTCAAGATCTGTGAGTTTTTAAACATTAACAGTAAAGTGTTTCTTATAACAAAAGCCTATATCTTTCTAATATTAAAATTGCTGTGCAAGTTGTGTAAAGGACCGAAATGACAGAGTTTTTTTTTTAAAAAGCTATGAAGATTAACCCAAGAGATCAGCAGAGATGGTTGTGAACAGTAATTAGCGAAC